>NW_027140768.1:0-740806 GCF_036365525.1 Heterodontus francisci | reverse complement strand
TGAGTTGAGGAGGGGAGTGGGATAGGTGAATGGAGTGGGAGAGGAAAGGGGAGATGAGAGTGTGGTAAGGGAGGGCAGTGAGGAGGTGCAGGGATGCGGAGTGGTTTACAGGAGTGGGGGAGGGGGTGGGGTAGGGGAGTGGGGGAAGGGGAGCGGGGTAGGGGAGTTGGGGAGGGAAATGGGGAGGGGTGTTGAGGAGTGGATTGCGTGTGGGGAGTGGGGGTGGGTAGTGGGGGAGGGGAGTTGGGGAGGGCAGTGTGGTCGGGGAGTTGGGGATGGGAGTTGGGGAGGGGAGCTGGGGAGGGGAGCTGGGGAGGGGAGCTGGGGAGGGGAGCGGGGTAGGTGAGTGAGGTAGGGGAGTTGGGGATGGGAGTAGGGAAGGGGAGTGCAGGAGGGGAGTTGAGCAGGGGTGCGTTGGAGGGGAGCGCAGCAGGAGAGCAGAGTAGGGGCGTGGGGATGTGAGTTAGAGAGGGGAGTGGGGGAGGAGAGTTGGGAAGGGGTGTTGTGTTTAGGTGTGGTAACGGGGAGCGGTGTAGGGGAATTGGGGAGTGGATAGGGGAGGGGGTTGAAAGTGGATTGCGGGAGGGAAGTGGGCGAGGGGAGTTGGGGAGGGCAGTGTGATCGGGGAGTTGGGGAGGGGAGTTGGGGAGGGGAGCTGGGGAGGGGAGCGGGGTAGGTGAGTTGCGGAGGGGAGTTTCGGAGGGGAGTCGGGGAGCAGAGTAGGGGAGTGGGGTATGGGAGTTAGTGAGTGGAGTGGGGTATGGATGTGGGGTAGGGGAGTTTGGAGGGGAGTGAGGTAGGGGAATCGGGGAGGGGAGTGGGGTAGGGGAGTGGGCGAGGTGTGTGGGGTAGGAGAGTTGGGGTAGGGCAGTGAGTTAGGTGAGTGGGATAGGGGAGTGGGAAAGTGGAGTGGGATAGGTGAGTTGGGAAGGGGAGTGGGGGAGGGGAGTGAGTTAGGGGAGTGGGGTAGGGGAGTGGGAAAGTGGATTGTGATAGGTGAGTGGGGGCCGTGTGTGGGGTAGGAGAGTTGGGTAGTGGAGGGCAGTAAGGAGGTAGAGGTAAGGGGAGTGGGGGAGGGGAGTTTGGGAGGGAAGTGGGGTAGGGGGGTGGGGTCGGGGAGTGGGGGAGAGAGGTGATTTAGGGGAGTGGAGTAGGGGACTGGGAAAGTGGAGTGGGATAGAGGAGTGGGGAAGGGGAGTGGGGCAGGGGAGTGGGGTAGTGGAGTGGGGTAGGGGAGTGGGGTCGGGGAGTTGGGTAAGAGAGTGGGGGAGGGGAGTGTGGGAGGGGAGTGTGGGAGGGGTGTGGGGCAGGGGAAGTGGGCGAGGGGAGTTGGGGTGGTGAATGAGGGAGGAGAGTGGGGGAGGGGAATGGGGAGGTGAGTGCGGTTGGGGAGTTGGAATGGGAGTTGGGGAGGGGAGTGGGGTAGGAGAGTTGGGGAGGGGAGTTGCGGAGAGGCGAGGGGTAGAGGAGTGTGGTAGAGGAGTGTGCTAGAGGAGTGAGGTGAGTGAGTGGGGTAGGGGAGGGAGGGAGGGGAGTGGGGGACAGGGTGTGGAGTAGGGGAGTGGGGTAGGGGAGTGGCATATTTGAGTGGGGGCGGGGAGACAGGAGTGGAGTGGGGGAGGGGAGTGGACGGAAGGGGAGTGGGGGAGTGGAGTGAGGGACGTGTTTGGGGTAGGAGAGTTGGGTAGTGGAGGGCAGTGAGGAGGTGGAGTGAAGGGGAGTGGGGGAGGGGAGTGGGGGAGGTGTGTTGTGTTGGGGAGTGGGGTAGCGGAGTGGGGAGCGGAGTGGGGTAGGGGAGTGGGGTAGGGGAGTGGGGGAGAGTAGTGGTGGATGGGAGTGTGGTACGGGAGGGCAGTGAGGAGGTGCAGGGAAGCGGAGTGTTGGAACGGGACTGGGGGAGGATAGTGGGGGAGGGGAGTGGGGGAGGGTGTGGGACAGAGGGGTTGGGTAGAGGAGTGGGGCAGAGGAGTTCGAGAGCGTTATGGGGGAGGTTAGAGTGGGAGGGGGGTGAGGGAGGGGAGCGGGGGAGGGGAGTTGTGGAGGGGAGTGAGGGAGGGGAGTGTGGGAGGAGAGTGGGGGAGGGGGGTTGGGGTGGGGAGTTCGGGAGAGGAGTGGGTGTGCGGAGTGGGACAGGGGAGTGGAGCAGGGGAGTTTGGGAGTGGAGTGGGGGAGGGGAGTTGGGGAGGGGAGTTGGGGAGGGGAGTTGGGGAGGTGAGTGGGGGAGGGGAATGGGGAGAGGGGTTGGGGAGCGGAGTGGGGGAGGGGAGTGGGGGAGGGTAGTGGGGAGGGGAGTTGGGGAGGGCAGTGTGGTCGGGGAGTTGGGGCGGGGAGCTGGGGAGGGGAGCGGGGTAGGTGAGCAGAGTGGGGGAGTGTAGTGTGGGAGTTAGTGAGGGGAGTGGGGGAGGAAAGTTGGGAAGGGGAGTCGTATCGGGGTGTGGTAACGGGGAGTGGGGTAGAGGATATGTGGAGGGGAGTGTGGTAGTGGAGTGGAGTGGGGATGGGAGTGTCGTAGGTGAGGGCAGTGATGAGGTGCAGGGATGCGGAGTGGTGGACGGGAGTGGGGGAGGGGGTGGGGCAGAGGAGTGGGGGAAGGGGAGCGGGGCAGGGGAGTTGGGGAGGGGAATGGGGAGAGGGGTTGGGGAGTGGAGTGCGGGAGGGGAGTGGGGGAGGGTAGAGGGGCAGGGGAGTTGGGGAGGGCAGTGTTGTCGGGGAGTTGGGGAGGGGAGTTGGGGTGGGGAGCTGGGGAGTGGAGCATGGTAGGTGAGTGACGGAGGGGAGTTAGGGAGGGGTGTAGGGGAGGGGTGTGCAGGAGGGGAGTTGAGGAGGGGAGTGGGGTAGGTGAATGGAGTGGGAGAGGAAAGGGGAGATGAGAGTGTGGTAAGGGAGGGCAGTGAGGAGGTGCAGGGATGCGGAGTGGTTTACAGGAGTGGGGGAGGGGGTGGGGTAGGGGAGTGGGGGAAGGGGAGCGGGGTAGGGGAGTTGGGGAGGGAAATGGGGAGGGGTGTTGAGGAGTGGATTGCGTGTGGGGAGTGGGGGTGGGTAGTGGGGGAGGGGAGTTGGGGAGGGCAGTGTGGTCGGGGAGTTGGGGATGGGAGTTGGGGAGGGGAGCTGGGGAGGGGAGCTGGGGAGGGGAGCGGGGTAGGTGAGTGAGGTAGGGGAGTTGGGGATGGGAGTAGGGAAGGGGAGTGCAGGAGGGGAGTTGAGCAGGGGTGCGTTGGAGGGGAGCGCAGCAGGAGAGCAGAGTAGGGGCGTGGGGGATGTGAGTTAGAGAGGGGAGTGGGGGAGGAGAGTTGGGAAGGGGTGTTGTGTTTAGGTGTGGTAACGGGGAGCGGTGTAGGGGAATTGGGGAGGGGATAGGGGAGGGGGTTGAAAGTGGATTGCGGGAGGGAAGTGGGCGAGGGGAGTTGGGGAGGGCAGTGTGATCGGGGAGTTGGGGAGGGGAGTTGGGGAGGGGAGCTGGGGAGGGGAACGGGGTAGGTGAGTTGCGGAGGGGAGTTTCGGAGGGGAGTAGGGGAGGGGAGTAGGGGAAGGGAGTGCAGGAGGGGAGTTGAGGAGGGGTGAGGGCGTGAGGAGCTGAGTAGGGGAGCAGAGTAGGGGAGTGGGGTATGGGAGTTAGTGAGGGGAGTGGGGGAGGAGGAGAGTTGGGAAGGGGAGTTGTGTCGGGGTGTGGGAACGGGGAGTGGGAAAGGGGATATGTGGAGGGGAGTGCGGTAGGGGAGTGGAGTGGGGGAGGGTAGTGGGGGATGGGAGTGTGGTAGGGGAGGGCAGTGAGGAGGTGCAGGGATGCAGAGTGGTGGACGGGAGTGAGGGAGGGGTGGGGTAGGGGAGTGGGGGAATGGGGAGGCAGGTTGGGGAGTGGAGTGCGGGAGGGGAGTGGGGATGGGTAGTGGGGGAGTGGAGTTGGGGAGGGGAGTGTGGTTGGGGATATGGGGAGGGGGGTTGGGGAGGGGAATGGGGAGGTGGGTTGGGGATTGGTGTGCGGGAGGGGTGTGCGGGTGGGGACTGGGGGAGGGTAGTTGGGGAGGGGAGTTAGGGAGGGCAGTGTGGTCGGGGAGTTGGGGAGGGGAGTTGGGGAGGGGAGCTGGGGAGGGGATCGGGGAAGGTGATTGAGGGAGGGGAGTTGGGGAGGGGAATAGGGGAGGGGAGTGCAGGAGGGGAGTTGAGGAGGTGTGTGGGAGAGGGGAGCGGACTGGGGGAGCAGAGTGGGGGAGGGTAGTGGGGGATGGGAGTGTGGTAGGGGAGGGCAGTGAGGAGGTGCAGGGATGCAGAGTGGTGGACGGGAGTGAGGGAGGGGTGGGGTAGGGGAGTGGGGGAATGGGGAGGCGGGTTGGGGAGTGGAGTGCGGGAGGGGAGTGGGGATGGGTAGTGGGGGAGTGGAGTTGGGGAGGGGAGTGTGGTTGGGGATATGGGGAGGGGGGTTGGGGAGGGGAATGGGGAGGTGGGTTGGGGATTGGTGTGCGGGAGGGGTGTGCGGGTGGGGACTGGGGGAGGGTAGTTGGGGAGGGGAGTTAGGGAGGGCAGTGTGGTCGGGGAGTGGGGTATGGGAGTTAGTGAGGGGAGTGGGGGAGGAGAGTTGGGAAGGGGAGTAGTGTCGGGGTGTGGGAACCGGGAGTGCGGTAGGGGATATGTGGAGGGGATTGCGGTCTGGGAGTGGAGTGGGGGAAGGTAGTGGGGGATGGGAGTGTGGTAGGGGAGGGCAGTGAGGAGGTGCAGGGATGCGGAGAGGTGGACGGGAGTGGGGGAGGGGGTGGGGTAGGGGAGTGGAGGAAGGGGAGCGGGGTAGGGGAGTTGGGGAGGGGAATGGGGCGGTGGGTTGGGGAGTTGTGTGCGGGAGGGGAGTGCGGGAGGGGAGTGCGGCAGGGGACTGGGGGAGGGTAGTGGGGGAGGGGTGTTAGGGAGGGCAGTGTGGTCGGGGAGTTGGGGAGGGGAGTTGGGGAGGGGAGCTGGGGAGGGGAGCGGGTTAGGTGAGTGAGGGAGGGGAGTTGGGGAGGGGAGTAGGGGAGGGCAGTGCTGGAGGGGAGTTGCGGAGGGGTGTGGGGGAGCGGAGCGGACTAGGGGAGCAGAGTAGGGGTCTGCAGTTTGGGAGTTAGTGTGGGGAGTCGAGGAGGAGAGTTGGGAAGGGGAGTTGTCTCGGGGTGTGTTAACAGGGAGTATGGTAGGGGAGTGGGATAGAGGATATGTGGAGGGGAGTGCGGTAGGGGAGTGGAGTGGGGGAGGGTAGTGGGGGTTGGGAGTGTGGTAGGGGAGGGCAGTGAGGAGGTGAAGTAATGCGGAGTGGTGGACGGGAGTGGGGGAGTGGGTGGGGTAGGGGAGTGGGGGAAGGGGAGCGGGGTAGGGGAGTTGGGGAGGGTAATGGGGACGGGGTTGGGGAGTGGAGTGGGGGAGGGTAGTGGGGGATGGGAGTGTGGTAGGGAAGGGCAGTGAGGAGGTGCAGGGATGCGGAGTGGTGGATGGGAGTGGGCAGGGGGTTGAGGAGTGGGGTGAGGGAGGGGAGTGGGGGAGGGTAGTGGGGGAGGGGAGTTGGGGAGGGCAGTTTTGTCGGGGAGTTGGGGAGGGGAGTTGGGGCGGGAAGTGTGGTCGGGGAGTTGGGGAGGGGAGTTGGGGAGGGGAGCTAGGGAGTGGAGCGTGGTAGGTGAGTGAGGGAGGGGAGTTGGGGAGGGGAGTCGGGGAGGGGAGTGCATGTGGGGAGTTGAGGAGGGCTGTGGGGGAGGGTAGCGGAGAAGGGGAGCAGAGTAGGGCAGTGGGGTATGGGAGTTAGTGAGGGGAGTGGGCGAGGAGAGTTGGGAAGGGGAGTTGTGTCGGGGTGTGGTAACGGGGAGTGGGGTAGGGGAGTGGGGAATGGGAGTGAGGGAGGGGAGTGAGGGAGGGGAGTGTGTGAGGGGAATGAGGTAGGGGAGTGGGGGAGGGGAGTTACAGAGAGGAGGGGATGGGAGTGGGTTGGGGAGTGGGGGAGGGGAGTTGGGGAGTGTAGTAGTGGAGGGGATTGGGAGTGGGGAGTGGGGTAGGGGATGTGGGGATTGATTGTGATGTAGGAGAGTGGGGGAGGGTAGTGGGGGAGGAGAGCAAGGTAGGGGAGGGGGCAGGGGTGTGGGGGAAGGGAGTTGTGAGAGGTGAGTGGGCGAGGGGAGCGGGGTAGTGGATTGGGGGAGGGGTGTTGGGGAGGGGAGCGGAGTCGGGGAGCAGAGTAGGGGAGTGGGGTATGGGAATTAGTGAGGGGAGTGGGGGAGGAGAGTTGGGAAGGGGAGTTGTGTAGGGGTGTGCTAACGGGGAGTGGGGTAGGGGAGTGGGGACGGGGATATGAGGAGGGGAGTGCGGTAGGGGAGTCGAGTGGGGGAGGGTAGTGGGGGATGGGAGTGTGGTAGGGGAGGGCAGTGAGGAGGTGCAGGGATGCGGAGTGGTGGACGGGAATGGGGGAGGGGGTGGGGTAGGGGAGTGGGGGATGGGGAGCGGGGTAGGGGAGTTGGGGAGAGGAATGGGGAGGGGCTTGAGGAGTGGAGTGCAGGAGGGGAGTGGGGCAGGGCAGTGGGGGAGTGGAGTTGGGGAGGGAAGTGTGGTCGGGGCGTTGGGGGAGGGGTGCTTGGGAGGGGAGCGTGGTCGGTGAGTGAGGCAGGGGAGTTGGGGAGGGGAGTAGGGGAGGGGAGTGCACGAGGGGAGGTGTGGAGGGGTGTGGGTGAGGTGAGAGGAGTAGGGGAGGGGAGTGGGGGATGGGAGTGTGGAAGGGAAGGGCAGTGAGGAGGTGCAGGGATGCGGAGTGGTGGACGGGAGTGGGGGAGGGGAGTGGGGGAGGGGTTGGGGTAGGGGAGTGGGTGCAGGGGAGCGGAGTAGGGGAGCGTTGGTGAGGGGAATGGGAAGGGGTGTTGGGGAGTGGAGTGCGGGAGGGGAGTAGGATAGGGGTGTGGAGTAGGGGAGTGGGGTAGGGTAGTTGAGGATGGGAATGGGGAGGAGGGATGGGGAGTGGGATGCGGGAGGGGGGTGAGGGAGGGTAGTGGGGGAGGGGAGCTGGGGAGGGGAGTTGGGGAGGGGAGTGGGGTATGGGAGTTTGGAGGGGCGTGGGGGAGGAGGGTTGGGGAGGGGAGTTGGGGAGGGGATTGGGGTAGGTAAGCGGGGTAGGAGAGTGGGGGAGGGGAGCTAAGGCAGGGATAGGGGGAGCGGAGTGGTTGAGGGGAGTTGCGGAGAGGAGAGGGGGAGGTGAGTGGGGTAGAGGAATGGGGAGGGCAGTGGGGGGGAGTCGGGGAATGTAGTTGGGGAGGGGACTTGGGGAGGGGCGTGGGGGATGGGGTGGGGGAGGGGAGTGGGGGAGGGGAGTTGGGGACTGGATTGAGGAGGGGAGTGGGGGAGGGGATTGCAGTAGGGGAATTGGGGAGGTGAGTGGGGGAGGGGAGTTCGGGACTGGAGTGGGGGAGGGGAGTGGGGGAGGGGAGTGAGGGAGGGGTGTTGGAGAGGTGAGCGGGGAGGGGAGTGAGGGAGGGGAGTTGAGGAGGGATGTGGTGTATGGGATTTGATGAGGGAAGTGGGGGAGGAGTGTTGAGGAGGGGAGTTGGGGAGGGTAATGGGGTAGGGGAGTGGGGCAGGGGAGTTGGGAGGGGAGTTGAGGCAGGGATTGGAGGAGCGGAGTGATTGTGGGGAGTTGCGGAGATGAGAGGGGGAGCGGAGTGGTGGACAGGAGAGGGGAAGTGCAGTTGGGGGGAGTATGGGAGCGGAGTTGGGGGCAAGTGTGGTTGGGGAGTTGGTGTAGGGAGTGGGGAAGGGGAGTGGGGTAGGGGAGTTGAGGAGAGGGGTGGGGGAGGGAAGCGGAGTAGGGGAGCAGAGTATGGGAGTGGAGTATGGGAGTTAGTGAGAGGAGTGGGGGAGGAGAGTTGGGAAGGGGAGTTGTGTAGGGATGTGATCACGGGGAGTGGGGTAGGGGAGTGGGGTAGGGGATATGTGGAGGGGTGTGCGGCAGGGGAATGGAGGGGGGAGGGTAGTGGGGGATGGGAGTGTGGTAGGGGAGGGCAGTGAGGAGGTGCAGGGATGCGGAGTGGTCGACGGGAGTGGGGGAGGGGTGGTGTAGGGGAGTGGGGGAAGGGGAGCGGGGTAGGGGAGTTGGGGAGGGGAATGGGGAGGGTCGTGGGGGAGGGGAGTTGGAGAGGGAAGTGTGGTCGGGGAGTTGGGGATGGGAGTTGTGGAGGGGAGCTGTGGAGGGGAGCTGTGGAGGGGAGCGGGGTAGGTGAGTGAGGGAGGGTAGTTGGGGAGGGGATTAGGGGAGGGGAGCTGTGGAGGGGAGTTGAGGAGGGGTGTGGGGGAGGGGAGCGGATTAGGGGAGCAGTGCAGGGGAGTGTGGTATGGGAGTTTGTGAGGGGAGTGGCGGAGGAGAGTTGGGAAGCGGAGTTGTGTAGGGGTGTGGTAACGGGGAGTGGGGTAGGGGAGTGGGGTAGGGGTTATGTGGAGGGGAGTGCGGTAGGTGAGTGGAGTGGGGGAGGGTAGTGGGGGATGGGAGCGTGGTAGGGGAGGGCAGTGAGGAGGTGCAGGGATGCGGAGTGGTGGACGGGAGTGGGGGAGGGGAGTGTGTGAGGGGGTGGGGTAGGGGAAGGGGAGCGGGGTCGGGGAGTTGTGGAGGGGAATGGGGAGGAGGGTTGGGGAGTGGGATGCGGGAGGGGGTGAGGGAGGGGAGTGGGGGAGGGGAGTTTGTGATGGGAGTGGGGGAGGGGAGTGGGGGAGGGGAGTGGGGGAGGGGTGTTGGGGAGGGGTGTTGGGTAGGGGAGTTGGGGAGGGAGTTGGGGAGGGGAGTGGGGTATGGGAGTTTGTGAGGGGAGTCAGGGTGGAGTGTTGGGGAGGGGAGTTAGGGAGTGGAGTGGGGGAGTGGAGTGTGGGTGTGGAGTGGGGGAGGGGAGTGGGGTTGGGGAGTGGGTGAGGGGTGGGGTAGGGGAGTAGGGGATGGGGAGCGGGGTAGGGGAGTTGGGGAGGGGAATCGGGAGGTGGATGGGGAGTGGTGTGCGGGATGGGAGTGAGGGAGGGTAGTGGGGGAGGGGAGTTGGGGAGGGGAGTTGGTGAGGGGAGTGGGTGGGGGAGTGGGGTCGGGGAGTTGGGGAGGGGTGTTGGGTAGGGGAGTTGGGGAGGGAGTTGGGGAGGGGAGTGGGGTATGGGAGTTTGTGAGGGGAGTCAGGGTGGAGTATTGGGGAGGGGAGTTAGGGAGTGGAGTGGGGGAGTGGAGTGTGGGTGTGGAGTGGGGGAGGGGAGTGGGGTTGGGGAGTGGGTGAGGGGTGGGGTAGGGGAGTAGGGGATGGGGAGCGGGGTAGGGGAGTTGGGGAGGGGAATCGGGAGGTGGATGGGGAGTGGTGTGCGGGATGGGAGTGAGGGAGGGTAGTGGGGGAGGGGAGATGGGGAGGGGAGATGGGGAGGGGAGTATGTGAGGGGAGTGGGTGGGGGAGTGGGGTAGGGGAGTTGGGGAGGTGAGTGGGAGAGGCGTGTTGCAGAATGAGGTTGGGGAGGGGAGTTGGGGAGGGGACTTGGGGAGGGGCGTGGGGGATGGGGTGGGGGAGGGGAGTGGGGGAGGGGAGTTGGGGACTGGATTGAGGAGGGGAGTGGGGGAGGGGATTGCAGTAGGGGTGTTGGGGAGGTGAGAGGGGGAGGGGAGTTGGGGACTGGAGTGGGGGAGGGGAGTGGGGTAGGGGAGTGAGGGAGGGGTGTTGCAGAGGTGAGCGGGGGAGGGGAGTGAGGGAGGGGAGTTGAGGAGGGATGTGGTGTATGGGATTTGGTGAGGGAAGTGGGGGAGGAGTGTTGAGGAGGGGAGTTGGGGAGGGTAATTGGGTAGGGGTTGGGGCAGGGGAGTGGGGGAGGGGAGTTGAGGCAGGGATTCGAGGAGCGGAGTGGTTGTGGGGAGTTGCGAGGATGAGAGGGGGAGGGGAGTGGTGGACAGGAGAGGGGGAGTGCAGTTGGGGGGAGTATGGGAGCGGAGTTGGGGGGAAGAGTGGTTGGGGAGTTGGGGTGGGGAGCTGGCGAGAGGAGTGGGGAAGGGGAGTGGGGTAGGGGAGTTGAGGAGAGGTGTGGTGGAGGGAAGCGGAGTAGGGGAGCAGGGTAGGGGAGTGGGGTATGGGAGTTAGTGAGAGGAGTGAGGGAGGAGAGTTGGGAAGGGGAGTTGTGTAGGGGTGTGGTAACGGGGAGTGGGGTAGGGGAGTGGGGTAGGGGATATGTGGAGGGGTGTGCGGCAGGGGAATGGAGGGGGGAGGGTAGTGGGGGATGGGAGTGTGGTAGGGGAGGGCAGTGAGGAGGTGCAGGGATGCGGAGTTGTCGATGGGAGTGGGGGAGGGGTTGTGCAGGGGAGTGGGGGAAGGGGAGCGGGGTAGGGGAGTTGGGGAGGGGAATGGGGAGGGTAGTGCGGGAGGGGAGTTGGGGAGGGAAGGGTGGTCGGGGAGTTGGGGAGGGGAGTTGTGGATGGGAGCTGTGGAGGGGAGCTGTGGAGGGGAGCGGGGTAGGTGAGTGAGGGAGGGGAGTTGGGGCGGGGATTAGGGGAGGGGAGCTGTGGAGCGGAGTTGAGGAGGGGTGTGGGGGAGGGGAGTGTGTGAGGGGATTGGGTAGGGGAAGGGGAGCGGGGTAGGCGAGTTGCGGAGGGGAATGGGGAGGAGCGTTGGGGAGTGGGATGCGGGAGGGGGGTGAGGGAGGGTAGTGGGGGAGGGGAGTGGGGGAGGGGAGTTGGTGATGGGAGTGGGGGTGGGGAGTGGGTGAGGGGGTGGGGTAGGGGAGTAGGGGATGGGGAGCGGGGTTGGGGAGTTGGGGAGGGGAATCGGGAGGGGTTGGGAAGTGGAGTGCGGGCGGGGAGTGAGGGAGGGTAGTGGGGTAGGGGAGTTGGGGAGGGGAGTGGGGGAGGTGTGTTGCAGAATGGAGTTGGGGAGGGGAGTTGGGGATGGGGAGTTGTGGAGGGGAGTGAGGTATGGGAGTATGTGAGGGGAGTGGGGGAGGAGAGTTGGGGAGGGGAGTTTGGGGAGTGGAGTGGAGGAGTGGAGTGGGGGAGTGGAGTGGGGGAGTGGCATGGGGGAGGGGAGTGAGGGAGGGGAGTTGAGGAGGGAGTGGTGGAGAGGAGTGGGGAAGGGGAGTGGGGGAGGGGAGTGGAGTAGGGGAGTGGGGTATGGGATTTTGTGAGGGAAGTGGGGGAGGTGTGTTGAGGAGGGGAGTTGGCGATGGTAATGGGGTAGGGGAGTGGTGCAGGGGAGTGGGGGAGGGGAGTTGAGGCAGGGATTGGAGGAGCGGAGTGGGTGTGGGGAGTGGAGTAGGGGCGTCGGGTATGGGATTTGGTGAGGGAAGTGGGGGAGGAGTTTTGGGGAGGGGATTTGGATGAGGGGGGTGGTTTAGGGGAGTGGGGTAGGAGAGTGGGGGAGGGGATTTGAGGCAGCGATTGGGGGAGCAGAGTGGTTGTGGGGAGTTGCGGAGATGAGAGGGGGATGGGAGTGGTGGTCAGGAGAGGGGGAGTGCAGTTGGGGGGAGTATGGGAGCGGAGTTGGGGGTAAGAGTGGTTGGGGATTTGGGGTGGGGAACCGGTTTAGGGGAGTGGGGAAGGGGAGTGGGGTAGGGGAGTTGAGGAGAGGTGTGGGGGAGGGAAGCGGAGTAGGGGAGCAGGGTAGGGGAGTGGGGTATGGGAGTTAGTGAGAGGAGTGGGGGAGGAGAATTGGGAAGGGGAGTTGTGTAGGGGTGTGGTAACGGGGAGTGGGGTAGGGGAGTGGGGTAGGGGATATGGGGAGGGGTGTGCGGCAGGGGAATGGAGGGGGGAGGGTAGTGGGGGATGGGAGTGTGGTAGGGGAGGGCAGTGAGGAGGTGCAGGGATGCGGAGTGGTCGACGGGAGTGGGGGAGGGGTGGTGTAGGGGAGTGGGGGAAGGGGAGCGGGGTAGGGGAGTTGGGGAGGGGAATGGGAGGGGAGTGCAGGAGGGGAGGTGAGGAGGGGTGTGTGAGGGGAGTGAGGGAGGAGAGTTGGGGAGGGGAGTTAGGGAGGGGAGTGGGGGAGTGGAGTTGGGGACTGGAGTGGGAGAGGGGTGTGGAGTAGGGGCGTCGGGTATGGGAGTTGGTGAGGGAAGTGGGTGAGGAGTTTTGGGGAGGGGAGTTGGATGAGGGGAGTGCTGTAGGGGAGTGGGGTAGGAGAGTGGGGGAGGGGAGCTGAGGCAGCGATTGGGGGAGCAGAGTGTTGTGGGGAGTTGCGGAGAGGAGAGGGGGAGCGGAGTGGTGTAGAGGAATGGGGGAGGGGTGTTGGGGACTGGAGTGGGGAGGAGGGTGTGGGAGGGGCGTTGGGGACTGGAGTGGGGGAAGTGATTGGGGCAGGGGAGTGAGGGAGATGTGTTGGGCATGTGAGCGGGGGAGGGGAGTGAGGGAGGGGTGTTGAGGAGGGTGTGGGGGAGGGGAGTGTGGGAGGGGAGTGGGGGAGGGGAGTGGGGGAGGGGAGTGGGGTAGGGGGGCGTTGGGGAGGGGAATGGGGAGGGGAGTTGGGGAGTGGGGTGCGGGAGGGGAGTTGGGGAGGGGAGTTGGGGAGGGGAGTGGGGTATGGGAGTTTGTGAGGGGAGTGAGGGAGGAGAGTTGGGGAGGGGAGGTAGGGAGGGGAGCGGGGTAGGTGAGTGAGGGAGGGGAGTTGGTGAGGGTAGTAGGGGAGGGGAGTGCAGGAAGGGAGTTGAGGAGGGGTGTGGGGGAGGGGAGCGGAGTAGGGGAGCAGAGTTAAGGGAGGGGGTATGGCAGTCAGTGTGGGGAGTGTGGGAGGAGAGTTGGGAAGGGGAGTTGTGTAGGGGTGTGGTAACGGGGAGTGGGGTAGGGGAGTGGGGTATGGGATATGTGGAGTGGAGTGCGGTAGGGGTGTGGAGTGGGGGAGTGTAGTGGGGGATGGGAGTGTAGTGGGGGAGTGCAGTGAGGAGGTGCAGGGTAGCGGAGTGGTGGACGGGAGTGGGGGAGGGGAGTTGAGGAGAGGTGTGGGGGAGGGAAGCGGAGTAGGGGAGCAGAGTAGGGGAGTGGGGTATGGGAGTTAGTGAGAGGAGTGGGGGAGGAGAGTTGGGAAGGGGAGTTGTGGAGGGGAGCTGTGGAGGGGAGCTGTGGAGGGGAGCGGGGTAGGTGAGAGAGGGAGGGGAGTTGGGGAGGGGAGCAGGGGAGGGGAGTGCAGGAGGGGAGTTGAGGAGGGGTGTGGGGGAGGGGAGCGGATTAGGGGAGCAGTGTAGGTGAGTGTGGTATGGGAGTTTGTGAGGGGAGTGGCGGAGGAGAGTTGGGAAGCGGAGTTGTGTAGGGGTGTGGTAACGGGGAGTGCGGAAGGCGAGTGGGGTGGGGGAGGGTAGTGGGGGATGGGAGCGTGGTAGGGGAGGGCAGTGAGGAGGTGCAGGGATGCGGAGTGGTGGACGGGAGTGGGGGAGGGGAGTGTGTGAGGGGGTGGGGTAGGGGAGTAGGGGAAGGGGAGCGGGGTCGGGGAGTTGCGGAGGGGAATGGGGAGGGGGGTTGTGGAGTGGGATGCTGCAGTGGGGTGAGGGAGGGTAGTGGGGGAGGGGAGTTGGGGAGGGGAGTTGGTGATGGGATGTGGGGGAGGGGTGTTGGGGAGGGGAGTTGGGTAGGGGAGTGGGGTATGGGAGTTTGTGAGGGGAGTCAGGGTGGAGAGTTGGGGAGGGGAGTTAGGGAGGGGTGTTGAGGAGGGTGTGGGGGAGTGGAGTGGGGGAGTGGAGTGGGGGAGGGTAGTGGGGGTGGGGAGTGGGTGAGGGGGTGGGGTAGGGGAGTAGGGGAGGGAAGTTGGGGAGGGGAGTTGGGGAGTGGAGTGCGGGAGGGGAGTGAGGGAAGGTAGTGGGGGAGGGGAGTTGGGGAGGGGAGCTAAGGCAGGGATTGGGGGAGCGGAGTGTTTGAGGGGAGTTGCGGAGAGGAGAGGGGGAGGTGAGTGGGGTAGAGGAATGGGGAGGGCAGTGGGGGGGAGTCGGGAAATGTAGTTGGGGAGGGGACTTGGGGAGGGGCGTGCGGGATGGGGTTTGGGAGGGGAGTGGGTGAGGGGAGTGGAGTGGGGGAGTGTGGTATGGGACTTGGTGAGGGAAGTGGGGGAAGAGTGTTGGGGAGTGGGAGATGGGGAGGGTAGTGGGGTAGGGGAGTGGGGTCGGGGAGTGGGGGAGCGGAGTGGGGGAGGGGAGGTGAGGCAGGGATTGGAGGAGCGGAGTGGTTGTGGGGAGTTGCGGAGAGGAGAGGGGGAGGGGAGTGGGGTACAGGAGTGGGGGTGGGCCGTGGGGGTGAGGGCGGTAAAGGAGCTCGGGAGTGGAGTTGGGGAGGGGAGTGGTCTAGGGGAGTGAGGGAAAGGAGTTTGGGAGGGGAGTTGGGGAGGCGAGTTGGGGAGGGGAGTTCGGTTGGGGTGTTGGGGAGGGAGGTTGGGGATGGGAGTGGGGTAGGGGAGTGAGGGAGAGGAGTTGGGAAGGGGAGTTGTGGATGGGAGTTGCGGAGGGGAGTTGGGGAATGGTGTGGGGTATGGGAGTGGGTGAGGTGCGTTGGGGAGGGGAGTGGGGTCGGGGAGTGGGGTAGGGGTGTGAGGGAGGGGAGTAGAGGAGGGGTGTGTGGGAGTGGAGTGGGGAAGGGAGTCCGGTAGGGGAGTTGGGGAGGGGACCTGGGGAGGGGAGTGGGGGAGGGGAGTGAGGGAGGGGAGTTGTGGAGGATGGTGGGGTAGGGGAGTGGGTGAGGGGAGTGGGGGAGGGGAGTGGGGGAGGGGAGTCGGGTATGGGAGTTTGTGCGGGGAGTGGGGGAGGAGCGTTGGGGAGGGGATTTGAGGCAGGGAGTGGCGGAGAGGAGTGGGGGAGGGGGGTTGCGGAGAGGAGAGGAAGAGGGAAGTGGGGTAGAGGAGTGGGGGAGGGGAGTTGAGTGCGTGAGTGGGGTAGGGGAGTAGGGGAGGGTAGTGGGGGACGGGTGTGTTGTTGGGGAGGGCAGTGAGGAGGTGCAGGGAAGCAAAGTGGTGGACGGGAATGGGAGAGGGGTGTGGGGAGGGGTGGGATAGGGGAGTGGGGTAGGGGAGTGGGGGAGGGGAGTGAGGGAGGGGAATGGGGTAGGGGAGTGAGGGAGGGGAGTGAGGGAGTGGAATGTGGTAGGGGAATGGTGTAGGGGAGTGGGGTAGGGGAGTTACAGAGAGGAGGTGGAGAGGAGTGTGTTGGGGAGTGGGGGAGGGGAGTTTTGGAGGGGAGTTGGGGAGGGGAGTTGGGGAGGGTAGTGGGGTAGGGGAGTGGGGTAGGGGAGTGGGGGAGGGGAGTGGGGGAGGGGAGTTGAGGCAGGGATTGGAGGAGCGGAATGGTTGTGGGGAGTTGCGGAGAAGAGAGGGGAGGGGAGTGGGGTACAGGAGTGGGGAAGGGTAGTGGGGGGGAATGTGGTAGCGGAGTTGGGGAGGGGACTTGGAGAGGGGCGTGGGGTATGGGAGTGGGGATGGGGAGTGGGGTAGAGGAGTGGGGTAGGGAAGTGGGGTAGTCGGGGAACGTAGTTGTGGAGGGGACCTGGGGAGGGGCGTGGGGGATGGGGGTGAGGGAGGGGAGTGGGGGAGGGTAGTTGGGGACTGGAGTGGGGAGGGGTGTGGGGGAGTGGATTGCGGTAGGGGAGTTGGGGTGGTGAGTGGGGTTGGGGAGTTGGGGACAGGAGTGGGGGAGGGGAGTGTGGTAGGGGAGTGAGGGAGGGGTGTTGGGGAGGTGAGCGGGGGATGGGAGTCAGGGAGGGGAGTTGAGGAGGGGTGTGGGTGAGGGGAGTGGGGGCGGGGAGTGGGGGAGGGGAGTGGGTGAGGGGAGTGGAGTATGTGAGTGAGGTATGGGAGTTGGTGAGGGAAGTGGGGGAGGAGTGTTGGGGAGGGGAGTTGGGGAGGGTAGTGAGGAGGTGCAGGGAAGCAAAGTGGTGGACGGGAGTGGGGGAGTAAAGTGGGGAGGGGGTGGGGTAGGGGACTGGGGTCGGGGAGCGGAGGAGGGGAGTGAGGGAGGGTAGTGGTGTAGACGAGTGGGGTAGGGGAGTGGGGGAGGGGAGTGAGGGAGGGGAGTGGGGGAGGGGAGTTAAAGAGAGGAGGGGTCGGGGAGTGGGTTGGGGAGTGGGGAGGGGGTTGGGGAGGGGAGTTGGGGAGGGGAGTGGGGGAGGGTAGTGGTGAAGGATATTTGGAGTGGGGAGTGGGGTAAGGGAGTGGGGATTGGTTGTGATGTAGGGGAGTGGGGGAGTGGATCGAGGTAGGGGAGGGGGCAGGGGTGTTGGGGAGGGGAGTTGTTAGAGGTGAGTGGGGGAGGGGAGTGGGGGAGTGGATTGGGGGAGGGGAGTTGGGGAGTGGAGTGCGGTAGGGGTGTTGGGACGTGGAGTTGGAGAGTGCAGTGGGGGAGGGGAGTTGGGGAGGGGAGTTAGGAAGGGGACTTTGGGCGGGGAGTTGAGGAGGGGAGTGGTGTAGGGAAGTGAGGGAGGGGAGTTGGGGAGGGGAGTTGTGGATGGGAGTTACGGAGGGGAGTTGGGGAGTGGTATGGGGTATGGGAGTTTGTGAGGGGAGTGTGTGAGGAGAGTTGGGGAGGGGAGTTGTGTAGGGGAGTGGGGTAGGGGAGTGGGGTGGGGGAGTGAGGGAGGGGAGCTGAGGAGGGGTGTGGGGGAGGGGAGTTAGGGACTGCAGTGGGGTAGGGGAGTGTGGGAGTGGAGTGACAATGGGAGTCCGGTAGGGGTGTTGGGGAGGGGAGCTGGGGAGTTGAGTGGGGTAGGGGAGTGAGGGAGGGGAGTTGGGGAGGATTGTGGGGTAGGGGAGTGGGGGAGGGGTGTCGGGAATGGGAGTTGGAGCGGGGAGTGGGGGAGGAGCGTTGGGGAGGGGATTTCAGGCAGGGAGTGGTGGAGAGGAGTGGGGGAGGGGAGTTGCGGATAGGAGATGGGAGGGAAGTGGGGTAGAGGAGTAGGGGAGGGGAGTTGAGAGTGTGAGTGGGGTAGGGGAGTGGGGGAGGGTAGTGGGGGACGTGAGTGTTGTATGGGAGGGCAGTGAGGAGGTGCAGGGAAGCAAAGTGGTGAAAGGGAGTGGGGGAGGGGTGTGGGGAGGGTGTGGGGTAGGGGAGTGATGTAGGGGAGTGTGGGAGGGGAGTGAGAGAGGGTAGTGGGGTAGGGGAGTGGGGCAGGTGAGTGGGGTATGGGAGTGGGGTAGCGGAGTGAGGAGGGGAGTGAGGGAGGGGGTGAGGGAGGGGAATGGGGTAGGGGAGTGGGGGAGGGGAGTTGGGGAGGGGGTGGGGGAGGGGAGTGGGGTAGGGGAGCGGGGTAGCGGAGTGGGGGAGGGGAGTGAGGGAGGGGGGTGAGTGAGGGTAATGGGGTAGGGGAGTGGGGGAGGGGAGTTACAGAGAGGAGGGGGAGAGGAGTGGGTTGGGGAGTGGGGGAGGGGAGTTGGGGATGGGAGTTGGGGAGGGTAGTAGTGGAGGGGATTGGGGGTGGGGAGTGGGGTAGTGGAGTGGGGATTGGTTATGATGCAGGGGAGTGGGGTGGGGGTGTTGGGGAGGGGAGTGGGGGAGGGGAGTTGCAGAGGGGAGTTGGGGAGGGGAGTTGGGGAGGGGAGTTGGGGCAGGGAGTGTGGTATGGGGGTTTGTGAGGGGAGTAAGGGAGGAGCGTTGGGGAGGGGAGGTATGGAGGGGAGTGGGGGAGTGGAGTGGTGGAGGGGAGTGGGGGAGGGGAGTTGGGGACTGGGGTGGGGAGGGGAGTGGGGGAGGGGAGTGGGGGAGGGGAGTGAGGGAGGGGAGTGGGGGAGGGGAGTTGGGGACTGGAGTGGGGGAGTGGAGTGGAGTAGGGGAGTGGAGTAGGGGAGTGGGGTATGGGAGTTGGTGAGGGAAGTGGGGATTGGTGGTGATGCAGGGGAATGGTGGAGAGGAGTGGGGGAGGAGAGCGAGGTAGGGGAGGGGGTGAGGTGAGCGAGGTAGGGGAGGGGGACAGGGGAGTGTGGGAGGGGATATGGGGAGGGGAGTTGGGGAGGGGAGTTGGGGGGTGGAGTGCGGTAGGGCAGTTGTGGAGGGGAGTTTCGGAGGGGAGTGGGGTAGGGGAGTGAGGGAGGGGAGTTGGGGAAGGGAGTGGGGGAGTGGAGTGGTGGAGGGGAGTGGGGGAGGGGAGTTGGGGACTGGGGTGGGGAGGGGAGTGGGGGAGGGGAGTGGGGGAGGGGAGTGAGGGAGGGGAGTGGGGGAGGGGAGTTGGGGACTGGAGTGGGGGAGTGGAGTGGAGTAGGGGAGTGGAGTAGGGGAGTGGGGTATGGGAGTTGGTGAGGGAAGTGGGGATTGGTGGTGATGCAGGGGAATGGTGGAGAGGAGTGGGGGAGGAGAGCGAGGTAGGGGAGGGGGTGAGGTGAGCGAGGTAGGGGAGGGGGACAGGGGAGTGTGGGAGGGGATATGGGGAGGGGAGTTGGGGAGGGGAGTTGGGGGGTGGAGTGCGGTAGGGCAGTTGTGGAGGGGAGTTTCGGAGGGGAGTGGGGTAGGGGAGTGAGGGAGGGGAGTTGGGGAAGGGAGTGGGGGAGGGGAGTGGGGGAGGGGAGATGAGGCTGGGATTGGGGGAGCGGAGTGATTGCGGGGTGTTGCGGTGGGGAGAGGGGGAGGGGAGTGGGGTAGAGGAATGGGGGAGGGCAGTGTGGGGGAGTCGGGACGCGTAGTTGTTGAGGGAACTTGGGGAGTGGCGTGGGGGATGGGGGTGGGGGAGGGGAGTGGTGGAGGGGCGTTGCGGACTGGAGTGGGGAGGGGAGTGGGGGAGTGGATTGCGGTAGGGGTGTTGAGGAGGTGAGTGGGGGAGGGGAGTTGGGGATAGGAGTGGGTGTGCAGAGTGGGGTATGGGTGTGGGGTAGGGTAGTGGGGAAGGGGAGATGGGGAGGCGAAGGAGGGAGGGGAGTGGGGTAGGGGAGTGGCAAAGGTCTGTGCGGTTGGGGAGAGGGGAGTGGAGTGGGGGAGGGGCGAGGGGGGAGAGGGTATGGGAGTTGGTGAGGGGAGTGGGGGATGAGAGTTGGGGAAGAGGAGTGGGGAGGGGAGTGGGGGCGGGGAGTGAGGGAGGGGAGTGAGGGAGGGGAGTTGGTGAGGATTGTGGGGGAGGGGAGTGGGGGAGGGGAGTTGGGGATGGGAGTGCGGTATGGAGTGGGGGAGGGGAAAGAGGGAGGGGAGTGGGGGACAGGGAGTGGGGTAGGGGAGTGGATAGGTCCGTGGGGGTGGGGAGAGGGGAGTGGAGTGGGGGAGGGGAGTGGGGAGGGGAGTTGCTGGGGGAGCTTGGGAGGGGTGTGGGATGGGGAGTGGTGTGCGGAGTGGAGCAGGGGAGTTGGGTATGGGAGTTTGTGAGGGGAGTGGGGGCGGAGATTTGGGGAGGGGAGTTGGGAGAGGAGTGGGGGAGGGGAGAGCGGTAGGGGAGTTGGGGCGGGGAGTGAGGGAGGGGAGGTGGGGAGGAGAGTTGGGGTGGGGAGTTGGGGAGGGGTGTTGGGGAGGGGAGTTGGGGAGGCGAGTGGGGTAGTGGAGTGGGGTAGGGGTTGAGGCGGGGAGTGGGGGTTAGGAGTGGAGGAGGAATGTTGCGGAGAGGAGATGTGGCTGGGAGAGGGGAGTGGTGTGGGGGAGGGGAGTAGGGGAGGGGTGTGGGGGAGGGGTTTGGTAGGGGAGCTTGGGAGGGGAGTGGGGTAGGGGAGTGGGGGAGGGTAATGGGGGAGTGGAGTGGTGTAGGGGAGAGCAGTAGGGTAAGGCTGTAAGGAGATGGAGGGAAGGGGAGTTGGGGAGGGGATTTGGAGTCGGCAATGGGGTAGGGGAGCAGGGGAGGGGAGTTGGATAGGGAGTGGGGGAGGGGATTTGGGAAGGTGAGTGGGGGAGGGGTGTTTGTGCGGGGAGTAGGGGAGTGGAGTGGGGTAGGGTCGTGTGGGAGGGGAGTTGTGGAAGGTAGTGGGATCGGGGAGTGGGGTAGGGGAGAGCAGTGAGGAGGTGGAGGAAAGGGGAGAGGGGGAGGGGAATGGTGGAGGGGTGGGCAGTGAGGATTTGGAGGGAAGGGTAGTGGGGAGGAAAATAGGGGAGGGGAGTTGGGGAGGGGTGTATGTTTTATGAGTGGGGTAGGGGAGTGGGGGAAGGGAGTGAGGTAGGGGAATGGGGGAGGGGTGTGGGGTATGGGAGAAGGGAAGGGCAGTGCGTGAGGTGAGCGTGGGAGGGGAGTGGGGTAGGGGAGTTGGGTAGCGAAGGGCAGTGTGAAGGTGGAGGGAAGGGGCGTGGGGTGAGGAGTGGGGGAGGGAAGTGGGGTAGGGGAGTTGGGTAGGGGAAGGCAGTGAGGAGGATAAGGAAGGGGAGTAGCGGAGGGGAGTGGGGGAGGGTAGTGGGGGTAGTAACTGGGGGAGTGGAGTGAGGTAGGGCAGTGGGGGAGGCGTGTGGGGTCGGGAGTGGGGTAGGGGAGTGGCATAGGGGATGGCAGTGAGGAGGTGGAGTGAAGGGGAGTTGCTTGGGGAGTAGGAGAGGGCAGTGGCATAGGGGAGTTCGGTAGGGGAGGGCAGTGAGGAGGAGAAGGAATGGGAGCAGGGGAGGGGAGTGAAGTAGGGGTGTGGGGCACGGGAGTGGGGGAGGGAAGTGAGTTAGGGGAGTGGGGTAGGGGAGCGGGAAAGTGGAGTGAGATAGGGGCGTGGTGTAGGGGAGCGCAGTGAGGAGGTGGAGGGAAGGAGAGTGGGGGAGGGTAGTAGGATAGGTGAGTTGGGGAGCGGAGTGGGGTAGGGGAGTGGGGTAGGAGAGTGGGGGAGGTGTCTGGGGTAGGGGCGTTGGGTAGTGGAGGGCAGTGAGGAGATGGAGGGAAGGGGAGTAGGGGACGGGAGCAGGATAGGAGAGTTGGGGAGTGGAGTGGCAGAGGGGAGTGGGGGAGGGGAATGAGGGAGGGGAGATGTGGAGGGGTGTGGGGGAGGGGAATGAGGGAGGGGAGATGTGGAGGGGAGTGGGGGAGGAGAGAGGGGTAGGGGAGAGGGGATTGGTTATGATGCAGGGGAGTGGGATGGGGGTGTTGGGGAGGGGAGTGGGGGAGGGGAGTTGCAGAGGGGAGTTGGGGAGGGGAGTTGGGGAGGGGAGTTGGGGAGGGAGTGTGGTATGGGGGTTTGTGAGGGGAGTAAGGGAGGAGCGTTGGGGAGGGGAGGTATGGAGGGGAGTGGGGGAGTGGAGTGGTGGAGGGGAGTGGGGGAGGGGAGTTGGGGACTGGGGTGGGGAGGGGAGTGGGGGAGGGGAGTGGGGGAGGGGAGTGAGGGAGGGGAGTGGGGTATGGGAGTTGGTGAGGGAAGTGGGGATTGGTGGTGATGCAGGGGAATGGTGGAGAGGAGTGGGGGAGGAGAGCGAGGTAGGGGAGGGGGAGAGGTGAGCGAGGTAGGGGAGGGGGACAGGGGAGTGTGGGAGGGGATATGGGGAGGGGAGTTGGGGAGGGGAGTTGGGGGGTGGAGTGCGGTAGGGCAGTTGTGGAGGGGAGTTTCGGAGGGGAGTGGGGTAGGGGAGTGAGGGAGGGGAGTTGGGGAAGGGAGTGGGGGAGGGGAGTGGGGGAGGGGAGATGAGGCTGGGATTGGGGGAGCGGAGTGATTGCGGGGTGTTGCGGTGGGGAGAGGGGGAGGGGAGTGGGGTAGAGGAATGGGGGAGGGCAGTGTGGGGGAGTCGGGGCGCGTAGTTGTTGAGGGAACTTGGGGAGTGGCGTGGGGGATGGGGGTGGGGGAGGGGAGTGGTGGAGGGGCGTTGCGGACTGGAGTGGGGAGGGGAGTGGGGGAGTGGATTGCGGTAGGGGTGTTGAGGAGGTGAGTGGGGGAGGGGAGTTGGGGATAGGAGTGGGTGTGCAGAGTGGGGTATGGGTGTGGGGTAGGGTAGTGGGGAAGGGGAGATGGGGAGGCGAAGGAGGGAGGGGAGTGGGGTAGGGGAGTGGCAAAGGTCTGTGCGGTTGGGGAGAGGGGAGTGGAGTGGGGGAGGGGCGAGGGGGGAGTGGGTATGGGAGTTGGTGAGGGGAGTGGGGGATGAGAGTTGGGGAAGAGGAGTGGGGAGGGGAGTGGGGGCGGGGAGTGAGGGAGGGGAGTGAGGGAGGGGAGTTGGTGAGGATTGTGGGGGAGGGGAGTGGGGGAGGGGAGTTGGGGATGGGAGTGCGGTATGGAGTGGGGGAGGGGAAAGAGGGAGGGGAGTGGGGGACAGGGAGTGGGGTAGGGGAGTGGATAGGTCAGTGGGGGTGGGGAGAGGGGAGTGGAGTGGGGGAGGGGAGTGGGGAGGGGAGTTGCTGGGGGAGCTTGGGAGGGGTGTGGGATGGGGAGTGGTGTGCGGAGTGGAGCAGGGGAGTTGGGTATGGGAGTTTGTGAGGGGAGTGGGGGCGGAGATTTGGGGAGGGGAGTTGGGAGAGGAGTGGGGGAGGGGAGAGCGGTAGGGGAGTTGGGGCGGGGAGTGAGGGAGGGGAGTTGAGAAGGGGTGTGTGGGAGGGGAGTGGGGTGGTAAGTGGATCAGGGGAGTTGGGTATGGGAGCTGATGAGGGGAGTGGGGGAGGGGTGTGAGGGAGGGGAATTGCGGAGGGGAGTGGGGGAGGGGAGTGGGGGAGGGGAGTGAGGGAGGGGAGTTGCGGAGGGGAGTGGGGAGGGGAGTGGGGGAGGGGAGTGGGGAGAGGAATGGTTGCGGAGAGTTGCGGAGAGGAGAGGGGGAGGAGAGTGGGTGAGAGGAGTGGTGGAGTTTCGTGGCGTGTGGGAGTGATATTGGGGAGTGGGGGAGGAGAGAGAGGGAGGGGAGTGGGGGAGGAGTGCGATGTAGGGGAGGGGGGCAAGGGAGTGGTGGAGGGGAGTTGGTTGAGTGGAGAGGGGAGTGGAAGCGGGGAGTTGGGGAGGAGAGTGGGGGAGGAGAGGTGGGGAGGAGAGTTGCAGTGGGGAGTTGGGGAGGGGAGTTGGGGAGGGGAGTTGGGGAGGGGAGTGGGGTAGGGGAGTGGGGTAGGGGAGTGGGGTAGGGAGTGGGGTAGGGGCGTGCGGTATGGCAGTTGGTGAGGGGAGTGGGGGAGGAGAGGTGGGGAGGAGAGTTGGGGTGGGGAGTTGGGGAGGGGTGTTGGGGAGGGGAGTTGGGGAGGGGAGTGGGGTAGTGGAGTGGGGTAGGGGTTGAGGCGGGGAGTGGGGGTTAGGAGTGGAGGAGGAATGTTGCGGAGAGGAGATGTGGCTGGGAGAGGGGAGTGGTGTGGGGGAGGGGAGTAGGGGAGGGGTGTGGGGGAGGGGTTTGGTAGGGGAGCTTGGGAGGGGAGTGGGGTAGGGGAATGGGGGAGGGTAATGGGGGAGTGGAGTGGTGTAGGGGAGAGCAGTAGGGTAAGGCTGTAAGGAGATGGAGGGAAGGGGAGTTGGGGAGGGGATTTGGAGTCGGCAATGGGGTAGGGGAGCAGGGGAGGGGAGTTGGATAGGGAGTGGGGGAGGGGATTTGGGAAGGTGTGTGGGGAGGGGTGTTTGTGCGGGGAGTAGGGGAGTGGAGTGGGGTAGGGTCGTGTGGGAGGGGAGTTGTGGAAGGTAGTGGGATAGGGGAGTGGGGTAGGGGAGAGCAGTGAGGAGGTGGAGGAAAGGGGAGAGGGGGAGGGGAATGGTGGAGGGGTGGGCAGTGAGGATTTGGAGGGAAGGGTAATGGGGAGGAAAATAGGGGAGGGGAGTTGGGGAGGGGTGTATGTTTTATGAGTGGGGTAGGGGAGTGGGGGAAGGGAGTGAGGTAGGGGAATGGGGGAGGGGTGTGGGGTATGGGAGAAGGGAAGGGCAGTGCGTGAGGTGAGCGTGGGAGGGGAGTGGGGTAGGGGAGTTGGGTAGCGAAGGGCAGTGTGAAGGTGGAGGGAAGGGGCGTGGGGTGAGGAGTGGGGGAGGGAAGTGGGGTAGGGGAGTTGGGTAGGGGAAGGCAGTGAGGAGGATAAGGAAGGGGAGTAGCGGAGGGGAGTGGGGGAGGGTAGTGGGGGTGGTAACTGGGGGAGTGGAGTGAGGTAGGGCAGTGGGGGAGGCGTGTGGGGTCGGGAGTGGGGTAGGGGAGTGGCATAGGGTATGGCAGTGAGGAGGTGGAGTGAAGGGGAGTTGCTTGGGGAGTAGGAGAGGGCAGTGGCATAGGGGAGTTCGGTAGGGGAGGGCAGTGAGGAGGAGAAGGAATGGGAGCAGGGGAGGGGAGTGAAGTAGGGGTGTGGGGCACGGGAGTGGGGGAGGGAAGTGAGTTAGGGGAGTGAGGTAGGGGAGCGGGAAAGTGGAGTGAGATAGGGGCGTGGTGTAGGGGAGCGCAGTGAGGAGGTGGAGGGAAGGAGAGTGGGGGAGGGTAGTAGGATAGGTGAGTTGGGGAGCGGAGTGGGGTAGGGGAGTGGGGTAGGAGAGTGGGGGAGGTGTCTGGGGTAGGGGCGTTGGGTAGTGGAGGGCAGTGAGGAGATGGAGGGAAGGGGAGTAGGGGACGGGAGCAGGATAGGAGAGTTGGGGAGTGGAGTGGCAGAGGGGAGTGAGGGAGGGGAATGAGGGAGGGGAGATGTGGAGGGGTGTGGGGGAGGGGAATGAGGGAGGGGAGATGTGGAGGGGAGTGGGGGAGGAGAGAGGGGTAGGGGAGAGGGGTAGGGGAGAGGGGAAGGGGAGAGCGTGAGGGGAGTTGAGGAGGGGAGTGTGGCAGAGGTGTGGGGTAGGGGTGTTGCGGAGAGGGGAGGGGTGGGGAGTGAGGTAGGGCAGTGGTGGAGGGGAGTGGGGGAGGGGAGTGGGGTAGGGGAGGGCAGTGAGGAGGTGGGGTGAAGGGGAGTTGCATGGGGAGTGGGGGAGGGCACTGGCATAGGGGAGTTTGATAGGGGAGTGGGGAGGCAATGAGGAGGATAAGGAAGGGGAGTAGGTGAGGGGAGTTGGGGAGGGGAGTCTGGTAGGGGAGTGGGGTAGAGGAGTGTGGTAGGGGAGTGTGGTAAGGGAGTTATGGAGGCGAGTGGGGGAGTGGAGTGGGGTAGGAGAGGTGGGTAGGGGAGTAGGGAATGGGAGTGGGTTAGGGGAGGGGAGTACTGAGAGTGGGGTATTGGAGTTGTTGAGGGCAATGGGGGAGGGGAGTGAGGCAGGGGAGTTGGGGAGGAGAGTGGGGAGGGGAGTCTGGTAGGGGAGTGGGGTAGGGGAGTGTGGTAGGGGAGTGGGGTAGGGGAGTTATGGTTGCGAGTGGGGTAGTGGAGTCGGGTAGGAGAGGTGGGTAGGGGAGTAGGGAATGGGAGTGGGTTAGGGGATTGGGGCCGGGGAGTGGGTTAGGGGAGTGGGGGATGTGTTTGGGGAGGGGAGGGGAGAACTGAGAGTGGGGTATTGGAGTTGTTGAGGGAATGGGGGAGGGGAGTGAGGCAGGGGAGTTGGGGTTGGGAGTGGTGTAGTGGTGTAGAGGAGTTGGGTAGGGGAAGGCAGTGAGGAGGATAAGGAAGGGGAGTAGAGGAGGGGAGTGGGGGATGTGAGTGGGGTAGGGGAGTGGGGGAGGGGAGTGAGGGAGGGGAGTGAGGGAGGGGAGTGGGGTAGAGGAGTGGGGTAGGGGAGTGGGGGAGGGGAGTGAGGGAGGAGA
Source organism: Heterodontus francisci (assembly GCF_036365525.1). Taxonomy (NCBI): domain Eukaryota; kingdom Metazoa; phylum Chordata; class Chondrichthyes; order Heterodontiformes; family Heterodontidae; genus Heterodontus; species Heterodontus francisci. Next base: position 715,399 of record NW_027140768.1, on the reverse strand, counting down.
GTGAGGGAGGGGAGTGGGGTAGGGGAGTTACTGAGAGGAGGGGGAGGGGAGTGAGTTGGGGAGTGGGGGAGGGGAGTTGGGGAGGGGAGTTGGGGAGGGTAGTAGTGGAGGGGATTGGGCGTGGGAAGTGGGGTAGGGGAGTGGGGGAGGGGAGTGGGTTGGGGAGGGGAGTCGGGAAGGGGAGTGAGGGACGGGGGTTGGGGAGGATTGTGGGGTAGGGGAGTGGGGGAGGGGAGTGGGAGAGGATTGTGGGGTAGGGTAGTGGGGGAGGTTAGAGGGGGAGGTTAGAGGGGGAGGGGAGTGGGGGAGGAGAGTTGGGGGTGGGAGTGGGGGACGGGTGTGAGGGAGGGGAGTTGAGAAGGGGTGTGGGGGAGGGGAGTGGGGTGGTAAGTGGAGCAGGGGTGTTGGGTATGGGAGTTGTTGAGGGGAGTGGGGGAGGAGATTTGGGGAGGGGAGTTGGGAGAAGAGTGGGGGAGGGGAGTGCGGTAGGGGAGTTGGAGAGGGCATTGAGGGAGAGGAGTTGAGAAGGGGTGTGTGGGAGGGGAGTGGGGTGGTAAGTGGATCAGGAGAGTTGCGTATGGGAGCTGGGGAGGGGAGTGGGGGACGAGAGTTGGTGGTGGAGTGGGGCGGTGGTGGTGGTGGAGTGGGGCGGTGGTGGTGGTGGAGTGGGGCGGTGGTAATGGTGGAGTGGGGTGGTGGTGGTGGAGTGGGGCGATGGTGGTGGTGTGGGGCGGTGGTGTTGGTGGAGTGGGGCGGTGGTGGAGTGGAGTGGGGTGGTGGTGGTAGTGGAGTGGGGTGGTAAGTGGATCAGGGGAGTTGCGTATGGGAGCTGGGGAGGGGAGTGGGGGACGAGAGTTGGGGGTGGGAGTGGGAAGGGGAGTTGGGGAGGGGAGTGGGGGAGGGGAGTGGGGGAAGGGAGTGAGGGAGGGGAGTTGGGAGAGGAGTGGTTGCGGGGAGTTGCGGAGAGGAGAGGGGAGGGGAGTGGATGAGAGGAGTGGGGGAGTGTAGTGTGGTCGTGAGAGTGGGGTATGGGTGTGGGGTAGGGTAGTGGGGAAGGGGAGAGGGGGAGGCGAAGGAGGGAGGGGAGTGGGGTAGGGTAATGTGTAGGGGAGTTTGGGAGGGGAGTGCTGTGGGGAGTGGGGTGGGGTGTGGAGCAGGGAGTTGGATATGGGAGTTGGTGAGGGGAGTGGGGGATGAGAGTTGGGGAGAGGAGTGGGGGAGGGGTGTGGGGGAGGGGAGTGGGCTGGGGAGTTGGGGATGGGAGTGGGGGTATTTGTGTGAGGTAGGTGTGTGGGGTAGGGGAGTGGAGTAGGGGAGTTGGGTTTGGAGTGGGGGAGGGAAAAGAGTGAGGGGAATGGGGGACAGGGAGTGGGGTAGGGGAGTGGATAGGTCCGTGTGGGTGGGGAGAGGGGAGTGGAGTGGGGGAGGGGAGTGGGGAGGGGAGAGGCTAGGGGAGCTTGGGAGGGGTGTGGGGTGGGGTGTGGAGCAGGGGAGTTGGGTCTGGGAGTTTGTGAGGGGAGTGGGGGAGGAGATTTGGGGAGGGGAGTTGGGAGAGGAGTGGGGGAGGGGAGTGCGGTAGGGGAGTTGGGGAGGGCATTGAGGGAGGGGAGTTGAGAAGGGGTGTGTGGGAGGGGTGTGGGGTGGTAAGTAGATCAGGGGAGTTGGGTATGGGAGCTGGGGAGGGGAGTGGGGGACGAGAGTTGGGGGTGGGAGTGGGAAGGGGAGTTGCGGCGGGGAGTGGGGGAGGGGAGTGGGGGAGAGGTGTGGGGAGAGGAGTGACTGCGGGGAGTTGCGGAGAGGAGAGGGGAGGGGAGTGGGTGAGAGGAGTGTGGGTGTGTCGTGGGGTGTGGGAGTGAGGTTGGGGAGTGGGGGAGGAGAGAGTGGGAGGGGAGTGGGGGACAGGGTGTGGGGTAGGGGAGTGGCGTAATTCCGTGGGGGTGTGGAGAGGGGAGTGGAGTGGGGGAGGAGTGCGATGTAGGGGAGGGGGGCATGGGAGTGTTGGAGGGGAGTTGGTTGAGTGGAGTGGGAGAGGGGTGTGGGGGCGGGGAGTTGGGGAGGAGAGTGGGGTAGGGTAGTGCTGTATGGGAGTTGGTGAGGAGAGTGGGGGAGGAGAGGTGGGGAAGAGAGGTGGGGAGGGGAGTTGGGGCGGGGAGTTGGGGAGGGGAGTTGGGGAGGGGAGTTGGGGAGGGGAGTGGGGTAGGGGAGTGGGGTAGGGGAGTGGTGTAGGGGAGTGGGGAGGGGAGTTGAGGCGGGGAGTGGGGGAGAGGAGTGGAGGAAGGATGTTGCGGAGACGAGATGTGGCTGGGAGAGGGGAGTGGTGTGGGGGAGGGGAGTGGGGGAGGGGTTTTGTAGGGGAGTTTGGGAGGGGAGTGGGGTAGGGGTGTGGGGGAGGGTAGTGGGGGAGCGGAGTGGTGTCGGGGAGAGGGGTAGGGGAAGGCTGTAAGGAGATGGAGGGAAGGGGAGTTGGGGAGGGGATTTGGAGTGGGCAGTGGGGTAGGGGAGCAGTGGAGGGGAGTGGGATAGGGAGTGGGGGAGAGGAGTTGGGAAGGGGTGTGCAGAGGGGTGTGGGGACGGGGAGTAGGGGAGTGGAGTGGGGTAGGGTCGTGTGGGAGGGGTGTGCTGGAAGGGAGTGGAGTAGGGGAGTGGGGTAGGGGAGAGCAGTGAGGAGGTGGAGCAAAGGGGAGAGTGGAGGGGAGTGGTGGAGGGGAGGGCAGTGAGGATTTGGAGGGAAGGGTAGTGGGGGAGGAAAATAGGGGAGGGGAGTTGGGGAGGGGAGTGTCTTTGATGAGTGGGGTAGGGGAGTGGGGGAGGGGAGTGAGGTAGGGGAATGGGGGAGGGGAGTGGGGTAGGGGAGTGGTATAGTGGAGTGGGGTAGCGAAGGGCAGTGAGAAGGTGGAGGGAAGGGGCGTGGGGTGAGGAGTGGGGGAGGGAAGTGGGGTAGGGGAGTTGGGTAGGGGAAGGCAGTGAGGAGGATAAGGAAGGGGAGTAGGGGAGGGGAGTGGGGGAGGGTAGTGGGGGTGGTAACTCGGGGAGTGGAGTGAGGTAGGGCAGTGGGGGATGCGAGTGGGGTCGGGAGTGAGGTAGGGGAGTGGCATAGGGGATGGCAGTGAGGAGGTGGAGTGAAGGGGGGTGGCGTGGGGAGTAGGTGAGGGCAGTGGCGTAGGGGAGTTCGGTAGGGGAGGGCAGTGAGGAGGAGAAGGAATGGGAGCAGGGGAGGGGAGTGGGGGAGGGGTGTGGGGGAGTGGGGGAGGGGCGTGGGCGAGTGGAGTGGGGTAGGGGTGTGGGGCAGGGGAGTGGGGGAGGGATGTGAGTTAGGGGAGTGGGGTAGGGGAGCGGGAAAGTGGGGTGGGATAGGGGCGTGGGGTAGGGGAGCACAGTGAGGAGGTGGAGGGAAGGAGAGTGGGGGAGGGGAGTAGGATAGGTGAGTTGGGGAGCGGAGTGGGGTAGGGGAGTGGGGTAGGAGAGTGGGGGAGGTGTCTGGGGTAGGGGCGTTGGGTAGTGGAGGGCAGTGAGGAGATGGAGGGAAGGGGAGTGGGGGACGGGAGCCGTATAGGAGAGTTGGGGAGCGGAGTGGGGTAGGGGAGTGGGGTAGGGGAGTGGGGGTGCAGAGTGGGGAAGGGGAGTGTGGTCGGGGAGTGGGGTAAGGGTGTGGGGTGTGGGAGTTGTGGAGGGGAGTGCGGTAGGGGTGTGGGGGAGTGGAGTGGGTTAGGGAGGTAGGGTAGGGGAGCGAGGAGATGGAAAGAAGCGAAGTTGGTGGACTGGAGTGGGGAAGGGGAGTGGGGGAGGGGTTGGCGGAGGGGTGTGGGGGAGTGGGGGAGGGGAGTGCAGTAGGGAAGTTGGGGAGGGGAGTTGGGGTGGGGAGTTGGGGAGGGGAGTGGGGGAGGGGAATGAGGGAGGGGAGATGTGGAGGGGTGTGGGGGAGGGGAGTGGAGTAGCGAGTGGTGTTTGGGAGTTGGTAAGAGAGTGGGGGAGGAGAGTTGGGGAGGGGAGTTGGGGAGGGGAGTTGGGGAGGGGAGTTGGGGAGGGGAGTGGAGTAGGGGAGAGGGGTAGGGGAGAGGGGAAGGGGGAGAGGGGAGGGGTGTTGAGGCGGGGAGTGTGGCAGAGGAGTGGTGTAGGGGTGTTGCGGAGAGGAGAGGGGTGGGGAGTGAGGTAGGGAAGTGGTGGAGGGGAGTGGGGGAGGGGAGTGGGGTAGGGGAGGGCAGTGAGGAGGTGGAGTGAAGGGGAGTTGCATGGGGAGTGGGGGAGGGCACTGGCGTAGGGGAGTTTGGTAGGGGACGGCAATGAGGAGGATAAGGAAGGGGAGTAGGTGAGGGGAGTTGGGGAGGAGAGTGGGGAGGGGAGTCTGGTAGGGGAGTGGGGTAGGGGAGTGTGGTAGGGGAGTGGGGTAGGGGAGTTATGGAGGTGAGTGGGGTAGTGGAGTGGGGTAGGAGAGGTGGGTAGGGGAGTAGGGAATGGGAGTGGTGTAGGGGAGTGGGGTCGGGGAGTGGGTTAGGGGAGTGGGGGATGTGATTGGGGAGGGGAGGGGAGTACAGAGAGTGGGGTATTGGAGTTGTTGAGGGGAATGGGGGAGGGGAGTGAGGCAGGGGAGTTGGGGATGGGAGTGGGGTAGAGGAGTTGGGTAGGGGAAGGCAGTGAGGAGGATAAGGAAGGGGAGTAGGGGAGGGGAGTGGGGGAGGGTAGTGGGGGTGGTAACTGGGGGAGTGGAGTGAGGTAGGGCAGTGGGGGAGGCGAGTGGGGTCGGGGAGTGGGGTAGGGGAGTGGCATAGGGGACGGCAGTGAGGAGGTAGAGTGAAGGGGAGTGACGTGGGGAGTAGGGGAGGGAAGTGGGGTAGGGGAGTTGGGTAGGGGAGGGCAGTGAGGAGGAGAAGGAATGGGAGTAGGGGAGGGGAGTGGGGGAGGGGAGTGGGGGAGGGGAGTGGGTTGGGCAGTGGGGGAGGGGAGTGCTGTAGGGAATTTGGGGAGGGGAGTTGGGGAGAGGAGTTGCGGAGGGGAGTAGGGGAGGGGAGTTGGGGAGGGGAGTTTGTGAGGGGAGTGGGGTAGGGGAGTTGGGGAGGGGAGTTGGGGAGGGTAGTAGTGGAGGGGATTGGGGGTGAGGAGTGGGGGAGGGGCGTAGGAGAGGGGAGTGCAGGAGGGGAGTTGCGGAGGGGTGTGGGGGAGGGGAGTGGAGTCGGGGAGCAGAGTAGGGGAGGCGGGTATGGGAGTTAGTGAGTGGAGTGGGGGAGGAGAGTTGGGAAGGGGAGTTGTGTAAGGGTGTGGTAACGGGGAGTGTTGGAGCGGAGTGAGGTAGGGGATATGTGGAGGGGAGTGCGGTAGGGGAGTAGAGTGGGGGAGGGTAGAGGGGGATGGGAGTGTGGTAGTGGAGGGCAGTGAGGAGGTGCAGGGATGCGGAGTGGTGGACGGGAGTAGGGGAGGGGAGTGGGGGAGGGGTTGGGGTAGGGGAGTGGGTGAAGGGGAGCGGGGTAGGGGTGTTGCGGTGGGGAATGGGATGGGGGGTTTGGGAGTGGAGTGCGGGAGGGAAGTTGCAGAGGGGAGTTGCTGAGGGGAGTGGGGTATGGGAGTTTGTCAGGGGAGTGAGGGAGGAGAGTTGGGGAGGGGAGTTAGTGAGGGGAGTGGGGGCGTGGAGCGGGGGATTGGAGTGAGGGAGGGGCGTGGAGGAGGGGAGTTGGGGACTGGAGTGGGGAGGGGAGTGGGGGAGGGGAGTGCTGTAGGGGAGTTGAGTGACGGAGGGGAGTTGGGGAGTGGAGTGGGTGAGGGGAGTGGAGTTGGGCTTTGGAGTAGGGGAGTGGAATATGGGAGTTGGTGATGGAAGTGGGGGCGGAGTGTTGGGGAGGGGAGCTGATGCGGGGAGTGGGGTAGGGGAGTGTGGTAGGAGAGTGGCGGAGGGGAGATGAGGCAGGGATTGGGGGAGCAGAGTGGTTGAGGGGAGTTGTGGAGAGGAGAGGAGGAGGGGGGTGGGGTAGAGAAATGGGGGAAGGCACGGTGGGGGAGTCGGGGCGCGTAGTTGGGGAGGGAACTTGGGGAGCGGCGTGGGGGATGGGAGTGGGGGAGGGGAGTGGGGAGGGGAGTTGGGGACTGGAGTGGGGAGGGGAGTGGGGGAGGGGATTGCGGTATGGGGAGTTGGGGAGGTGAGTGGGGGAGGGGAGTTGGGGACTGGAATGGGGGAGGGGAGTGGGGTTGGGGAGTGAGGGAGGGGTGTTGGGGAGGTGAGCAAGGGAGGGGAGTGAGGGAGGGGAGTTGAGGAGGGGTGTGGGGAAAGGGAGTGTGGGAGGGGAGTGGGGAGGGGAGTGAGGGAGGGGAGTGGTGCAGGGGAGTGGGGTATGGGATTTGGTGAGGGAAGTGGGGGAGGACTGTTGGGGAGGGGAGTTGGAGACGGTAGTGGGGTAAGGGAGTGGGATAGGGCAGTGGAGGCAGGGGTTGAAGGAGCGTAGTGGTTGAGGGGAGTTGCGGAGAGGAGAGGGGGAGTGGAGTGGCGTACAGGAGAGGGGGAGGGCAGTGGGGGGAGTGTGGGGGAGGGGAGTGGGGAAGGGGAGTCGGGGAGGGGAGTGGGGGAGGGGATTGAGGGAGGGGAATGGGGAGGGGAGTGGGGAATGTGAGTAGCGTCGGGGAGTGGGGTAGGGGAGTTGGGGAGGTGATCTGGGGAGGGGAGTTGGGGAGTGGAGTGGGGTGGCTGTGCGGTAGGGGAGTTGGGGAGCAGAGTTGGGGAGGGGAGTTGGGGAGGGGAGTTGCGGAGAGGAGAGGGGGAGGGAAGTTGAGTGGGTGATATGGGGAGGGTAGTGGGGGACGGGAGTGTTGTAGGGGAGGGCAGTGAGGAGGTGCAGGGAAGCAAAGTGGTGGATGGAAGTGGGGGAGGGGAGTGGGGAGGGGGTGGGGTAGGGGAGTGGCCTAGGGGAGTGCGGAGGGGAGTGAGGGAGGGGAGTGAGGGAGGGGAGGGGGTAGGGGAGAAGGGGAGGGGAGTTACAGAGAGGAGGGGGAGGGGAGTGGGTTGGGGAGTGGGGGAGGGGAGTTGGGGAGGGGAGTTGGGGAGGGTAGTAGTGGAGGGGATTGGGGGTGGTAAGTGGGGTAGTGGTGTGGGGATTGGTTGTGATGTAGGGGAGTGGGGGAGGGGAGTAGGGGAGGAGAGCGAGGTAGGGGAGGTGGCAGGGGAGGGGGGCTGGGGAGTTGTTATAGATAAGTGGGGAGGCGAGCGGGGGAGTGGATTGGGGGAGGGGAGTTCGGGAGTGGAGCAGTGGAGGGGAGTTGGGGTGTGGAGTTGTGGAGGGGAGTGGTGTAGGGGAGTGAGGGAGGCGAGTTGGGGAGGGGAGTTTGGGAGGGGAGTTGGGGAGGGGAGTTGGGGAGGGGAGTTGGTGAGGGGAGTGGGGTAGGGGAGTGAGGGAGGGGAGTTGGGGAGGGGAGTGGGGTAGGGGATTAAGGGAGGGGAGTTGCGGAGTGGAGTTGTGGAGTGGAGTGGGGTTTGGGAGTTGGTGAGGGGAGTGGGTGAGGAGAGTTGGGGAGGGGAGTTGGGAGGGGAGTGGGGTAGGGGAGTGAGGGAGGGGAGTTGGGGAGGATTGTGGGGTAGGGGAGTGGGGGAGGGGAGTGGGGGAGGGGAGTGGGGGAGGGGAGCCGGGTGTGGGAGTTGGTGCGGGGAGTGGGGGAGGAGAGTTGGGGTGGGGAGTTGGGGAGGGGTGTTGGGGACGGGAGTGAGGGAGTGGAGTTGAGAAGGGGTGTGGGGGAGGGGAGTGGCGTTGTAAGTGGAGCAGGGGAGTTGGGTATGGGAGTTGGGGAAGGGTGTGCGGTAGGGGAGTGGGGGAAAGGTGTGTGGGAGGGGAGTGGGGAGAGGAGAGGGGGAGGGGAGAGGGTGATAGGAGTGGGGGAGTGTAGTGGGGCGTGGGAGTGGGGTAAGGGATTGGGGCAGGGGAGTTGCGGATGTGAGTGGGAGTGGGGAGTGGGGTATGGGTATGGGGTAGGGGAGTGGCAAAGGTCCGTAGGGGTGGGGAGAGGGGAGTGGAGTGGGGGAGGGGCGTGGGGAGGGGGTGGGTAAGGGAGTTTGGGAGGGGGTGGGGTGGGGAGTGGAGTGGGGTGTGGAGCAGGGGAGTTGGGTATGGGAGTTGGTAAATGGAGTGGGGAAGGAGAGTTGGGGAGAGGAGTGGGGGAGGGGAGTGGGGTAGGGTAGTGTGGTAGGGGAGTGAGGTAGGGGAGTGGGGTAGGGGAGTTGCGGAGGGGAGAGCGGTAGGGGAGTGGGGTCGGGGAGTGGCGTAGGGGAGAGTGGTAGGGGAGTGGGGTAGGAGAGTTGTGGAGGGGTCCGCGGTCGGGGTGTGAGGTCGGGGAGTGGGGCAGGGGAATGGGGGAGGGTAGTTGGGGATGTGATTGTCTTTGGTGAGGGCAGTGAAATAATGGAGGGAAACGGAGTGGTGGATCGGAGTGGGGGAGGGGATTGGTGGTGGGGTGTGGTCAGGGAGTGGTTTCTGCGAATGGGGTAGGGGTGTGCTGCAGCGGAGTTTGGGAGGCTAGTTGGTGAGGGGAGTGGGGAGGAGAGTGGGGGAAGTTAGTGTAGGAGGGGAATGGGCGAGGGGAGTGGGCGAGGGGAGCTGGGGCGGGGAGTGGGGGAGGGGAGTGGGGGATAGGAGATGCGCAGGGGATTGGGGAGGGGTGTGGGGGAGGGAAGTAGGGGAGGGATGTGGGGGAGGGCAGTTGGGGGGAATTGGGGAGGAGTGTGGGGGAGGGAAGTGAGGGAGGGGAGTTGGGGCGGGGAGTGGGGGAGGTAAGTTGGGGAGGGGAGTGGAGTACGGGCATGGGGTATGGGAGTTAGTGAGGGGAGTGGGGGAGGGAGTGGGGTAGGGGTGTGGGGGAGGGGAGTTGAGGCGGGGAGTGGGGCAGAGGATTGGGGTAGGGGTGTTGCGGAGAGGAGAGGGGGAGGGGAGTGAGGTAGGGCAGTGGGGGAGGGGAGTGGGGGATGGGAGTGGGGTAGGGGAGGGCAGTGAGGAGGTGGAGTGAAGGGGAGTTGCGTGGGGAGTGGGGGAGGGCACTGGCGTAGGGGAGTTTGGTAGGGGAGGGCAATGAGGAGGATAAGGAAGGGGAGTAGGTGATGGGGGTGGGGGAGGGTAGTGGGGAGGGAAGTGTGGTAGGGGTGTGAGTAGGGGAGTGGTGTAGGGGAGTGGGTGAGGAGACTGAGGTAGGGGAGTGGCATAGGGGAGTGGGAAAGGGGATTGGGATAGCTGAGTGGGGTAGGGGAGTTGTGGAGGGAGTGGGGTAGGGGAGTGGGGTAGGAGAGGCGGGTAGGGGAGTAGGTGAGGGGTGTGGGGTAGGGGAGTGGGGGAGGGGATTGGGGTAGGGGAGTGGGGTCGGGGAGTGGGGTAGGGGAGTGGTGTAGGGGAGTGGGGTAGGGGAGTTGTCGAGGGGAGTGGGGTAGGGCAGTGTAGTAGAGGAATGGGGTAGGGGAGTTGGGGAGGGGAGTGGGGGAGGGGAGTGAGGCAGGGGAGTTGTGGAGGGGAGTGGGTTAGAGGAGTGGAGAATGGGAGTGGGGGAGGGGAGTTGGGGAGGGGAGTTGGAGAGGGGAGTGGGGTAGAGGAGTGGGGGATGGGAGTGGAGGAGGGGAATTGGTGAGGGGAGTGGGGAGGGGAGTGGGGGTCAGGGAGTGGGGTAGCGGAGTGATGTAGGGGAGTGGGGGAGGGGGGGAGTGGAGAGGGAGGTGAGGCAGAGGGGTCGAAGGGCAGGGGTGTGGGGTAGCGGACTGCAGTGGGGAAGGAGAGTTGGGGAGAGGAGTGGGGGAGGGGAGTGGGGTAGGGTAGTGTGGTAGGGGAGTGAGGTAGGGGAGTGGGGTAGGGGAGTTGCGGAGGGGAGAGCGGTAGGGGAGTGGGGTCGGGGAGTGGCGTAGGGGAGAGTGGTAGGGGAGTGGGGTAGGAGAGTTGTGGAGGGGTCCGCGGTCGGGGTGTGAGGTCGGGGAGTGGGGCAGGGGAATGGGGGAGGGTAGTTGGGGATGTGATTGTCTTTGGTGAGGGCAGTGAAATAATGGAGGGAAACGGAGTGGTGGATCGGAGTGGGGGAGGGGATTGGTGGTGGGGTGTGGTCAGGGAGTGGTTTCTGCGAATGGGGTAGGGGGTGTGCTGCAGCGGAGTTTGGGAGGCTAGTTGGTGAGGGGAGTGGGGAGGAGAGTGGGGGAAGTTAGTGTAGGAGGGGAATGGGCGAGGGGAGTGGGCGAGGGGAGCTGGGGCGGGGAGTGGGGGAGGGGAGTGGGGGATAGGAGATGCGCAGGGGATTGGGGAGGGGTGTGGGGGAGGGAAGTAGGGGAGGGATGTGGGGGAGGGCAGTTGGGGGGAATTGGGGAGGAGTGTGGGGGAGGGAAGTGAGGGAGGGGAGTTGGGGCGGGGAGTGGGGGAGGTAAGTTGGGGAGGGGAGTGGAGTACGGGCATGGGGTATGGGAGTTAGTGAGGGGAGTGGGGGAGGGAGTGGGGTAGGGGTGTGGGGGAGGGGAGTTGAGGCGGGGAGTGGGGCAGAGGATTGGGGTAGGGGTGTTGCGGAGAGGAGAGGGGGAGGGGAGTGAGGTAGGGCAGTGGGGGAGGGGAGTGGGGGATGGGAGTGGGGTAGGGGAGGGCAGTGAGGAGGTGGAGTGAAGGGGAGTTGCGTGGGGAGTGGGGGAGGGCACTGGCGTAGGGGAGTTTGGTAGGGGAGGGCAATGAGGAGGATAAGGAAGGGGAGTAGGTGATGGGGGTGGGGGAGGGTAGTGGGGAGGGAAGTGTGGTAGGGGTGTGAGTAGGGGAGTGGTGTAGGGGAGTGGGTGAGGAGACTGAGGTAGGGGAGTGGCATAGGGGAGTGGGAAAGGGGATTGGGATAGCTGAGTGGGGTAGGGGAGTTGTGGAGGGAGTGGGGTAGGGGAGTGGGGTAGGAGAGGCGGGTAGGGGAGTAGGTGAGGGGTGTGGGGTAGGGGAGTGGGGGAGGGGATTGGGGTAGGGGAGTGGGGTCGGGGAGTGGGGTAGGGGAGTGGTGTAGGGGAGTGGGGTAGGGGAGTTGTCGAGGGGAGTGGGGTAGGGCAGTGTAGTAGAGGAATGGGGTAGGGGAGTTGGGGAGGGGAGTGGGGGAGGGGAGTGAGGCAGGGGAGTTGTGGAGGGGAGTGGGTTAGAGGAGTGGAGAATGGGAGTGGGGGAGGGGAGTTGGGGAGGGGAGTTGGAGAGGGGAGTGGGGTAGAGGAGTGGGGGATGGGAGTGGAGGAGGGGAATTGGTGAGGGGAGTGGGGAGGGGAGTGGGGGTCAGGGAGTGGGGTAGCGGAGTGATGTAGGGGAGTGGGGGAGGGGAGTGAGGCAGGGGTGTGGGGTAGCGGACTGCAGTAGGGGAGTGGGAGAGGGGAGTGGGGGACAAGGAGTGGGGTAGGGGAGAGATGTAGTGGAGTGGGTGAGGGGATTTGGTGAGGGGAGTGGGGTAGGGGAGTGAGGGAGGGCAGTGGGGGAGGGGAGAGGTGGAGGGGAGTGAGGTAGGGAAGTGGGGAAGGGGAGTGGGATAGGGGAGCGCAGTGAGGATCTGCCGGGAAGGGGAGTGGGGAAGGGGCGTGGTAGGAGAGGTGGGTAGGGGGTAGGGGAGGTGAATGAGGTATGGGAGTTGTGGAGGGGAGTGGGGTAGGGGAGTGGTGGTGCGGAGTGGGGGAGCGGAGTGGTGTAGGGGAGAGGGGTAGGGGAAGGCTGTAAGGAGATGGAGGGAAGGGGAGTTGGGAAGGGGATTTGGAGTGGGCAGTGGGGTAGGGGAGCAGGGGAGTGGAGTGGGGTAGGGACGTGTGGGAGGGGAGTGGTGGAAGGGAGTGGGGTAGGCGAGTGGGGTAGGGGAGAGCAGTGAGGAGCTGGAGGAAAGGGGAGAGGGGAGGGGAGTGGTGGAGGGGAGTGAGGTAGGGAAGTGGGGAAGGGGAGTGGGATAGGGGAGCGCAGTGAGGAGCTGCCGGGAAGGGGAGTGGGGAAGGGGCGTGGTAGGAGAGGTGGGTAGGGGGTAGGGCAGGTGAATGAGGTATGGGAGTTGTGGAGGGGAGTGGGGTAGGGGAGTGGTGGTGCGGAGTGGGGGAGCGGAGTGGTGTAGGGGAGAGGGGTAGGGGAAGGCTGTAAGGAGATGGAGGGAAGGGGAGTTGGGAAGGGGATTTGGAGTGGGCAGTGGGGTAGGGGAGCAGTGGAGTGGAGTGGGGTAGGGTCGTGTGGAGGGGAGTGGTGGAAGGGAGTGGGGTAGGCGAGTGGGGTAGGGGAGAGCAGTGAGGAGCTGGAGGAAAGGGGAGAGGGGAGGGGAGTGGTGGAGGGGAGGGCAGTGAGGATTTGGAAGGAATGGTAGTGGGGGAGGAAAATAGGGGAGGGGAATTGGGGAGGGGAGTGTGTTTAATGAGTGGGGTAGGGGAGTGGGGGAGGGGAGTGAGGTAGGGGAATGGGGGAGGGGTGTGGGGTATGGGAGAAGGGAAGGGCATTGTGTGAGGTGAGTGTGGGAGGGGAGTGGGGTAGGGGAGTTGGGTAGGTGAAGGCAGTGAGGAGGATAAGGAAGGGGAGTAGGGGAGGGGAGTGGGGGAGGGTAGTGGGGGTGGTAACTGGGGGAGTGGAGTGAGGTAGGGCAGTGGGTGAGGCGAGTGGGGTCGGGAGTGGGGTAGGGGAGTGGCATAGGGGATGGCAGTGAGGAGGTGGAGTGAAGGGGAGTGGCGTGGGGAGTAGGTGAGGGCAGTGGCACAGGGGAGTTCGGTAGGGGAGGGCAGTGAGGAGGAGAAGGAATGGGAGCAGGGAAGGGGTGTGGGGGAGGGGTGTGGTGGAGGGGAGTGGGAAAGGGGAGTGGGATAGTGGAGTTGGATAGTGGAGTGGGGTCGGGACGTTGCGTATTGCAGGGCAGTGAGGAAGTGGAGGGAAGGAGATTGGGGAGGGGAGTAGGATAGGTGAGTTCGGGAGCGGAGTGGGGTAGGGGAGTGGGGGATGTGAGTTGGGGAGGGGAGTGGGTGACAGGGAGTGGGGACAGGGCGTGAGGTAGGGGAGTGAGGTAGGGGAGTGGGGGAGGCGAGTGGGGGAGGGGAGTGGGGTAGGGGAGTGGGAAAGGGGAGTGGGATAGTGGAGTTGGATAGTGGAGTGGGGTCGGGACGTTGCGTATTGCAGGGCAGTGAGGAGGTGGAGAGAAGGTGAGTGGGGGATGGGGTGGGGTAGGAGAGGTGGGTAGGGGTGTAGGGGAGGGGAGTCAGGAGGGGAGTGGGGGAGGGGAGTGGAGGAGAGGAGTGGGGTAGGGGAGTGTGGTAGGGGAGTGGGGTAGGAGGAGTGGGGTAGGGGAGTTGTGGAGGGGAGTGCGGTAGGGGAGTGGGGTCGGGGAGTCGCGTAGGGGAGTGTAGTAGGGGAGTGGGGTAGGGGAGTGGGGGAGGGGAGTGGGGTAGGGGAGTGGGAAAGGGGAGTGGGATAGTGGAGTTGGATAGTGGAGTGGGGTCGGGACGTTGCGTATTGCAGGGCAGTGAGGAGGTGGAGAGAAGGTGAGTGGGGGATGGGGTGGGGTAGGAGAGGTGGGTAGGGGTGTAGGGGAGGGGAGTCAGGAGGGGAGTGGGGGAGGGGAGTGGAGGAGAGGAGTGGGGTAGGGGAGTGTGGTAGGGGAGTGGGGTAGAAGGAGTGGGGTAGGGGAGTTGTGGAGGGGAGTGCGGTAGGGGAGTGGGGTCGGGGAGTCGCGTAGGGGAGTGTAGTAGGGGAGTGGGGTAGGGGAGTTGTGGATGGGACTGCGGTCGGGTTTGGGGTCGGGGAGTGGGGCAGGAGAGTGGGGTAGGGTAGTAGGGGATGGGATTGTCTTAGGTGAGGGCAGTGAAGAGGTGGAGGGAATCGGAGTGGTGGAGGGGAGTGGGGGAGGTGATTGGAGGAGGGGGTGTGGTAAGGGAGTGAGGTAGGGGAGTGGGGTAGGAGAATGGGGTAGGGGATGGGGTCGGGGAGTTTGGGAGGGGAGTGGGGAGGAGAGTTGGGCCGGGGGGTGGGGGAGGGGAGTTGGGAGGAGTTGGGGAGGGGAGTGGGGGAAGGAAGTGAGGCAGGGGTGTTGGGGAGGGGAGTGGGTATGTAAGTGGGGTAGGGGAGTGGGGTATGGGAGTTGGTAAGGGGATATGGGGAGGGGAGTTGGGGAGGGGAGTGGGATAGGGGTGTTGGGGTGGGGAGCGGGGTAGGGGAGTGGGGGAGAGGAATTGGTGAGGGGACTTGGGGAGGGGAGTGGGGTAGAGGAGTGTGGGATGGAAGTGGGGGAGGGGAGTGGGTGACAGGGAGTGGGGACAGGGCGTGGGGTATGGGAATGATGTAGGGGAGTGGGGGAGGCGAGTGGGGGAGGGGAGTGGGGGAGGGGAGTGGGGGACAGGGAGTGGGGACAGGGCGTGGGGGTATGGGAATGATGTAGGGGAGTGGGGGAGGCGAGTGGGGGAGGGGAGTGGGGTAGGGGAGTGGGAAAGGGGAGTGGGATAGTGGAGTTGGATAGTGGAGTGGGGTCGGGACGTTGCGTATTGCAGGGCAGTGAGGAGGTGGAGAGAAGGTGAGTGGGGGATGGGGTGGGGTAGGAGAGGTGGGTAGGGGTGTAGGGGTGGGGAGTCAGGAGGGGAGTGGGGGAGGGGAGTGGAGGAGAGGAGTGGGGTAGGGGAGTGTGGGATGGGAGTTGGGGAGGGGAGTGGGGGTAGGGAGTGGGGACAGGGCGTGGGGTATGGGAATGATGTAGGGGAGTGGGGGAGGCGAGTGGGGGAGGGGAGTGGGGTAGGGGAGTGGGGGATGGGAGTTGGGGAGGGGAGTGGGGGACAGGGAGTGGGGACAGGGCGTGGGGTATGGGAATGATGTAGGGGAGTGGGGGAGCCGTGTGGGGGAGGGGAGTGGGGTAGGGGAGTGGGAAAGGGGAGTGGGATAGTGGAGTTGGATAGTGGAGTGGGGTCGGGACGTTGCGTATTGCAGGGCAGTGAGGAGGTGGAGAGAAGGTGAGTGGGGGATGGGGTGGGGTAGGAGAGGTGGGTAGGGGTGTAGGGGAGGGGAGTCAGGAGGGGAGTGGGGGAGGGGAGTGGAGGAGAGGAGTGGGGTAGGGGAGTGTGGTAGGGGAGTGGGGTAGGAGGAGTGGGGTAGGGGAGTTGTGGAGGGGAGTGCGGTAGGGGAGTGGGGTCGGGGAGTCGCGTAGGGGAGTGTAGTAGGGGAGTGGGGTAGGGGAGTTGTGGATGGGACTGTGGACAGGGTGTGGGGTCGGGGAGTGGGGCAGGAGAGTGGGATAGTGGAGTGGGATAGTGGAGTGGGGTCGGGGTGTTGGGTATTGGAGGGCAGTGAGGAGGTGGAGAGAAGGTGAGTGGGGGATGGGGTGGGGTAGGAGAGGTGGGTAGGGGTGTAGGGGAGGGGAGTGAGGTAGGGGAGTGGGGGAGGGGAGTGGAGGAGGGGAGTGGGGGAGGGGAGTGGGGTAGGGTAGTGTGGTAGGGGTGTGGGTTAGGGGAGTGGGGTAGGGGAGTTGCGGAGGGGAGAGCGGTAGGGGAGTGGGGTCGGGGAGTGGCGTAGGGGAGTGGGGGAGGGTAGTTGGGGATGTGATTGTCTTTGGTGAGGGCAGTGAAATAATGGAGGGAAACGGAGTGGTGGATCGGAGTGGGGGAGGGGATTGGTGGTGGGGTGTGGTAAGGGAGTGGTTTCTGCGAATGGGGTAGGGGTGTGCTGTAGCGGAGTTTGGGAGGCTAGTTGGTGAGGGGAGTGGGGAGGAGAGTGGGGGATGTTAGTGTAGGAGGGGAATGGGCGAGGGGAGTGGGCGAGGGGAGCTGGGGCGGGGAGTGGGGGAGGGGAGTGGGGGATAGGAGATGCGCAGGGGATTGGGGAGGGGTGTGGGGGAGGGAAGTAGGGGAGGGATGTGGGGGAGGGCAGTTGGGGGGAGTTGGGGAGGAGTGTGGCGGAGGGAAGTGAGGGAGGGGAGTTGGGGCGGGGAGTGGGGGAGGTAAGTTGGGGAGGGGAGTGGAGTACGGGCATGGGGTATGCGAGTTAGTGAGGGGAGTGGGGGAGGGGAGTGGGGTAGGGGTGTGGGGTAATGAGTTGGGGTGGGGAGTGGGGGAGTGGGGGAGGAGTGTGGGGGAGGGGAGTGGGGGAGAGGAGTTGGGGAGGGGAGTTGGGTAGAGGAGTGGGTTTGGGAGTGGGGTGGGGGAGTGGGGTAGGGGTGTGGGGGAGAGGCGTTGGGGAGGGGAGTGGGAGACAGGGATTGGGGGAAAGGGAGTGGGGGACAGGGAGATGGGTAGGGGAGTGATATAGGGGAGTGGGTAGGGGAGTGGGGGAGGGGAGTGGGGTAATGAGTTGGGGTGGGGAGTGGGGGAGTGGGGGAGGGGAGTGGGGGAGGGGAGTTGGGGAGAGGGGTTGGGTAGAGGAGTGGGTTTGGGAGGTAGGGGAGTGGGGGAGGGGAGTGGAGGCGGGGAGTGGGGAGGGGAGTGGGGAGGAGAGTGGGTGAAGTTAGTGCGGGAGGGGAGTGGGCGAGGGGAGCTGGGGCGGGGAGTGGGGGAGGGGAGTGGAGGATAGGAGATGCGGAGGGGATTGGGGAGGGGTGTGGGGGAGGGAAGTAGGGGAGGGATGTGGGGGAGGGCAGTTGGGGGGAGTTGGGGAGGGGTGTGGGGGAGGGAAGTGAGGGAGGGGAGTTGGGGCGGGGAGTGGGGGAGGTAAGTTGGGGAGGGGAGTGGAGTACGGGCATGGGGTATGGGAGTTAGTGAGGGGAGTGGGGGAGGGGAGTGGGGTCGGGGTGTGGGGTAATGAGTTGGGTTGGGGAGTAGGGGAGTGGGGGAGGAGTGTGGGGAGGGGAGTGGGGGACAGGGAGTGGGGGAAAGGGTTTAGGGGACAGGGAGTGGGGTAGGGGAGTGGGGGAGGGGTGTTGGGGAGGGGAGTGGTGTAGGGGTGTGGGGTAATGAGTTGGGGTGGGGAGTGGGGGAGTGGGGGAGGGGAGTGGGGGAGGGGAGTTGGGGAGAGGAGTTGGGTAGAGGAGTGGGTTTGGGAGTGGGGTGGGGGAGTGGGGTACGGGTGTGGGGGAGGGACGTTGGTCAGGGGAGTGGGGGACAGGGAGTGTGGGAAAGGGAGTGGGGGACAGGGAGTGGGGTAGGGGAGTGGGGGAGGGGTGTTGGGGAGGGGAGTGGGGGACAGGGAGTTGGGGACAGGGAGTGGGGTAGGGGAGTGATAAAGTGGAGTGGGGTAGGAAAGTGGGGGAGGGGAGTGGGGTAGGGGAGTGGGATAGGGGAGTGAGGTAGGGGAGTGGGGGAGGCGAGTGGGGGACAGGGAGTGGGGGAGGGGTGTGATATATGGGAGTGGGGACAGGAGTGGGTGAGAGAAGTGGGGTAGGGGAGTGTGTGAAGGGAGTGGGGGAGGGAAGTGGGGGACAGGAAGTGGGGCAGGGGAGTGCGGGAGGGGAGTTCGGTAGGGGGAGTGTGGGAAGGGAGTAGGGAAGGGGAGTGTGGTAGGGAAGTGGGGTGTAGGAGTGGGGTAGGGGAGTGGGGTAGGGGAGTGATGTAGGGGAGTGGGGGGGTGGAGTGATAAGGGGACTGGGGAGGGGAGTGGGGTAGGGGAGTGCCAGCAGGAATGGGGTAGGGGAGTGGGGGAGGGAAGTGGGCTGGGGAGTGAGGGCGGGTAGTGTGGGAGGGGAGGGGAGAGGGGAGTAGGGGAGGGGAGTTGGGGAGGAGAGTGGGGACGGGACTGGGGGAGGTGATTTGCGGAGGGGAGTTGGGGAGGGGAGTGTGGGAGGGGAGATGGTGGTGGAGTTGGGGCGTGGAGCGGTTGAGGGGAGTAGGGGAGGGGAGTGGGGGAGTGGGGTAGGAGAGTGGGGGAGGGCAGTGGGGGAAGCATTGGGATCGAGGAGTGTGGTTGGGGGAGTGGTTGGGGAGTGGGGGAGGGGAATGATGGAGGGAAGTTGGGAGGGGAGTGGGGAAGGGGATTGGGGGAGGGGTGGCTGGGTGGGATGTGGGATATGGGAGTGAGGGAGGGGTGTTACGGAGTAGTGGTATCGGGGAATGGTGTATGGGAGTCGGGATGGGGATTTGGGGAACAAAGTGATGAGCTCAAAGGAGGAGAAGGTGCAAGAGGAGTTGTGGGGGGAGAGAGAGAGCAAAATGTGAACGGGGCGATTTGGCTAGGGTGGAATATTAATACCAGACAGAGAACACAGATTAATATTAAAACACTCACTGACACACTGTGTATATCATGACCCACAGTCAGATAAACCCTGTGAAGTGTAAAACACCCCCACTGTCCTCAGGAATATTAACACACTGACAGAGAACACAGATTAATATTAACACACTCACTGACACACTGTGTATATCATGACCCACAGTCAGATACACCCTGTGAAGTGTAAAACACCCCCACTGTCCTCAGGAATATTAACACACTGACAGAGAACACAGATTAATATTAACACACTCACTGACACACTATGTACATCATGACCCACAGTCAGATACACCCTGTGAAGTGTAAAACATCCCCACTGTCCTCAGTAATATTAACACACTGACAGAGAACACAGATTAATATTAACACACTCACTGACACACTGTGTATATCATGACCCAGAGTCAGATAAACCCTGTGAAGTGTAAAACATCCCCACTGTCCTCAGTAATATTAACACACTGACAGAGAACACAGATTAATATTAACACACTCACTGACACACTGTGTATATCATGACCCACAGTCAGATAAACCCTGTGAAGTGTAAAACATCCCCACTGTCCTCAGTAATATTAACACACTGACAGAGAACACAGATTAATATTAACACACTCACTGACACACTGTGTATATCATGACCCACAGTCAGATACACCCTGTGAAGTGTAAAACATTATCACTGTCCTCAGGAATATTAACACACTGACAGAGAACACAGATTAATATTAACACACTCACTGACACACTGTGTACATCATGACTCACAGTCAGATACACCCTGTGAAGTGTAAAACATCCCCACTGTCCTCAGGAATATTAACACACTGACAGAGAACACAGATTAATATTAACACACTCACTGACACACTGTGTATATCATGACCCAGAGTCAGATACACCCTGTGAAGTGTAAAACACCCCCACTGTCCTCAGGAATATTAACACACTGACAGAGAACACAGATTAATATTAACACACTCACTGACACACTGTGTATATCATGACCCACAGTCAGATAAACCCTCTGAAGTGTAAAACATCCCCACTGTCCTCAGTAATATTAACACACTGACAGAGAACACAGATTAATATTAACACACTCACTGACACACTGTGTATATCATGACCCAGAGTCAGATACACCCTGTGAAGTGTAAAACACCCCCACTGTCCTCAGTAATATTAACACACTGACAGAGGACACAGATTAATATTAACACACTCACTGACACACTGTGTATATGATGACACACAGTTAGATACACCCTGTGAAGTGTAAAACACCCCCACTGTCCTCAGGAATATTAACACACTGACAGAGAACACAGATTAATATTAACACACTCACTGACACACTGTGTATATCATGACTCACAGTTAGATACACCCTGTGAAGTGTAAAACACCCCCAATGTCCTCAGGAATATTAACACACTGACAGAGAACACAGATTAATATTAACACACTCACTGACACACTGTGTATATCATGACCCACAGTCAGATACACCCTGTGAAGTGTAAAACACCCCCACTGTCCTCAGGAATATTAACACACTGACAGAGAACACAGATTAATATTAACACACTCACTGACACACTGTGTATATCATGACTCACAGTTAGATACACCCTGTGAAGTGTAAAACACCCCCACTGTCCTCAGGAATATTAACACACTGACAGAGAACACAGATTAATATTAACACACTCACTGACACACTGTGTATATCATGACTCACAGTTAGATATACCCTGTGAAGTGTAAAACACCCCCACTGTCCTCAGTAATATTAACACACTGACAGAGAACACAGATTAATATTAACACACTCACTGACACACTGTGTATATCATGACCCACAGTCAGATACACCCTGTGAAGTGTAAAACACCCCCACTGTCATCAGGAATATTAACACACTGACAGAGAACACAGATTAATATTAACACACTCACTGACACACTGTGTATATCATGACCCACAGTCAGATAAACACTGTGAAGTGTAAAACACCCCCACTGTCCTCAGGAATATTAACACACTGACAGAGAACACAGATTAATATTAACACACTCACTGACACACTGTGTACATCATGACCCACAGTCAGATACAACCTGTGAAGTGTAAAACACCCCCACTGTCCTCAGGAATATTAACACACTGACAGAGAACACAGATTAATATTAACACACTCACTGACACACTGTGTATATCATGACCCACAGTCAGATAAACACTGTGAAGTGTAAAACACCCCCACTGTCCTCAGGAATATTAACACACTGACAGAGAACACAGATTAATATTAACACACTCACTGACACACTGTGTACATCATGACCCACAGTCAGATACACCCTGTGAAGTGTAAAACACCCCCACTGTCCTCAGGAATATTAACACACTGACAGAGAACACAGATTAATATTAACACACTCACTGACACACTGTGTATATCATGACCCACAGTCAGATACACCCTGTGAAGTGTAAAACACCCCCACTGTCCTCAGTAATATTAACACACTGACAGAGAACACAGATTAATATTAACACACTCACTGACACACTGTGTACATCATGACCCACAGTCAGATACACCCTGTGAAGTGTAAAACACCCCCACTGTCCTCAGGAATATTAACACACTGACAGAGAACACAGATTAATATTAACACACTCACTGACACACTGTGTATATCATGACCCACAGTCAGATACACCCTGTGAAGTGTAAAACACCCCCACTGTCCACAGGAATATTAACACACTAACAGAGAACAAAGATTAATATTAACACACTCACTGACACACTGTGTATATCATGACCCACAGTCAGATACACCCTGTGAAGTGTAAAACACCCCCACTGTCCTCAGGAATATTAACACACTGACAGAGAACACAGATTAATATTAACACACTCACTGACACAGTGTGTACATCATGACCCACAGTCAGATACACCCTGTGAAGTGTAAAACACCCCCACTGTCCTCAGGAATATTAACACACTGACAGAGAACACAGATTAATATTAACACACTCACTGACACACTGTGTATATCATGACCCACAGTCAGATACACCCTGTGAAGTATAAAACACCCCCACTGTCCACAGGAATATTAACACACTGACAGAGAACACAGATTAATATTAACACACTCACTGACACACTGTGTATATCATGACCCACAGTCAGATACACCCTGTGAAGTGTAAAACACCCCCACTGTCCTCAGGAATATTAGCACACTGACAGAGAACACAGATTAATATTAACACACTCACTGACACACTGTGTATATCATGACCAACAGTCAGATACAAGCTGTGAAGTGTAAAACATCCCCACTGTCCTCAGGAATATTAACACACTGACAGAGAACACAGATTAATATTAACACACTCACTGACACAATGTGTACATCATGACCCACAGTCAGATACACCCTGTGAAGTGTAAAACACCCCCACTGTCCTCAGTAATATTAACACACTGACAGAGAACACAGATTAATATTAACACACTCACTGACACACTGTGTATATCATGACCCACAGTCAGATACACCCTGTGAAGTGTAAAACACCCCCACTGTCCTCAGTAATATTAACACACTGACAGAGAACACAGATTAATATTAACACACTCACTGACACACTGTGTACATCATGACCCACAGTCAGATACACCCTGTGAAGTGTAAAACACCCCCACTGTATTCAGGAATATTAACACACTGACAGAGAACACAGATTAATATTAACACACTCACTGACACACTGTGTATATCATGACCCACAGTCAGATAAACACTGTGAAGTGTAAAACACCCCCACTGTCCTCAGGAATATTAACACACTGACAGAGAACACAGATTAATATTAACACACTCACTGACACACTGTGTATATCATGACCCACAGTCAGATACACCCTGTGAAGTGTAAAACACCCCCACTGTCCTCAGTAATATTAACACACTGACAGAGAACACAGATTAATATTAACACACTCACTGACACACTGTGTACATCATGACCCACAGTCAGATACACCCTGTGAAGTGTAAAACACCCCCACTGTCCTCAGGAATATTAACACACTGACAGAGAACACAGATTAATATTAACACACTCACTGACACACTGTGTATATCATGACCCACAGTCAGATACACCCTGTGAAGTGTAAAACACCCCCACTGTCCACAGGAATATTAACACACTGACAGAGAACACAGATTAATATTAACACACTCACTGACACACTGTGTATATCATGACCCACAGTCAGATACACCCTGTGAAGTGTAAAACACCCCCACTGTCCTCAGGAATATTAACACACTGACAGAGAACACAGATTAATATTAACACACTCACTGACACACTGTGTATATCATGACCCACAGTCAGATACACCCTGTGAAGTGTAAAACATCCCCACTGTCCTCAGGAATATTAACACACTGACAGAGAACACAGATTAATATTAACACACTCACTGACATAATGTGTACATCATGACCCACAGTCAGATACACCCTGTGAAGTGTAAAACACCCCCACTGTCCTCAGTAATATTAACACACTGACAGAGAACACAGATTAATATTAACACACTCACTGACACACTGTGTATATCATGACCCACAGTCAGATACACCCTGTGAAGTGTAAAACACCCCCACTGTCCTCAGTAATATTAACACACTGACAGAGAACACAGATTAATATTAACACACTCACTGACACACTGTGTATATCATGACCCACAGTCAGATGCACCCTGTGAAGTGTAAAGCACTCCCACTGTCCTCAGTAATATTAACACACTGACAGAGAACACAGATTAATATTAACACACTCACTGACACACTGTGTATATCATGACCCACAGTCAGATACACCCTGTGAAGTGTAAAACACCCCCACTGTCCTCAGTAATATTAACACACTGACAGAGAACACAGATTAATATTAACACACTCACTGACACACTGTGTATATCATGACCCACAGTCAGATACACCCTGTGAAGTGTAAAACACCCCCACTGTCCTCAGTAATATTAACACACTGACAGAGAACACAGATTAATATTAACACACTCACTGACACACTGTGTATATCATGACCCACAGTCAGATACACCCTGTGAAGTGTAAAACACCCCCACTGTCCTCAGGAATATTAACACACTGACAGAGAACAAAGATTAATATTAACACACTCACTGACACACTGTGTACATCATGACTCACAGTCAGATACACCCTGTGAAGTGTAAAACACCCCCACTGTCCTCAGTAATATTAACACACTGACAGAGAACACAGATTAATATTAACACACTCACTGACACACTGTGTATATCATGACCCACAGTCAGATACACCTTGTGAAGTGTAAAACACCCCCACTGTCCTCAGTAATATTAACACACTGACAGAGAACACAGATTAATATGAACACACTCACTGACACACTGTGTATATCATGACCCACAGTCAGATACACCCTGTGAAGTGTAAAACACCCCCACTGTCCTCAGTAATATTAACACACTGACAGAGAACACAGATTAATATTAACACACTCACTGACACACTGTGTATATCATGACCCACAGTCAGATACACCCTGTGAAGTGTAAAACACCCCCACTGTCCACAGGAATATTAACACACTGACAGAGAACACAGATTAATATTAACACACTCACTGACACACTGTGTATATCATGACCCACAGTCAGATACACCCTGTGAAGTGTAAAACACCCCCACTGTCCTCAGGAATATTAACACACTGACAGAGAACAAAGATTAATATTAACACACTCACTGACACACTGTGTACATCATGACTCACAGTCAGATACACCCTGTGAAGTGTAAAACACCCCCACTGTCCTCAGTAATATTAACACACTGACAGAGAACACAGATTAATATTAACACACTCACTGACACACTGTGTATATCATGACCCACAGTCAGATACACCCTGTGAAGTGTAAAACACCCCCACTGTTCTCAGTAATATTAACACACTGACAGAGAACACAGATTAATATTAACACACTCACTGACACACTGTGTATATCATGACTCACAGTCAGATAAACCCTGTGAAGTGTAAAACACCCCCACTGTCCTCAGTAATATTAACACACTGACAGAGAACACAGATTAATATTAACACACTCACTGACACACTGTGTACATCATGACCCACAGTCAGATACACCCTGTGAAGTGTAAAACACCCCCACTGTCCTCAGTAATATTAACACACTGACAGAGAACACAGATTAATATTAACACACTCACTGACAAACTGTGTATATCATGACCCACAGTCAGATACCCCCTGTGAAATGTAAAACACCCCCACTGTCCTCAGGAATATTAACACACTGACAGAGAACACAGATTAATATTAACACACTCACTGACACACTGTGTATATCATGACCCACAGTCAGATACACCCTGTGAAGTGTAAAACACCCCCACTGTCCTCAGTAATATTAACACACTGACAGAGAACACAGATTAATATTAACACACTCACTGACACACTGTGTATATCATGACCCACAGTCAGATAAACCCTGTGAAGTGTAAAACACCCCCACTGTCCTCAGTAATATTAACACACTGACAGAGAACACAGATTAATATTAACACACTCACTGACACACTGTGTACATCATGACCCACAGTCAGATACACCCTGTGAAGTGTAAAACACCCCACTGTCCTCAGTAATATTAACACACTGACAGAGAACACAGATTAATATTAACACACTCACTGACACACTGTGTATATCATGAGCCACAGTCAGATACACCCTGTGAAGTGTAAAACACCCCCACTGTCCTCAGGAATAGTAACACACTGACAGAGAACACAGATTAATATTAACACACTCACTGACACACTGTGTATATCATGACCCACAGTCAGATACACCCTGTGAAGTGTAAAACACCCCCACTGTCCTCAGCAATATTAACACACTGACAGAGGACACAGATTAATATTAACACACTCACTGACACACTGTGTATATCATGACCCACAGTCAGATACACCCTGTGAAGTGTAAAACACCCCCACTGTCCTCAGGAATATTAACACACTGACAGAGAACACAGATTAATATTAACACACTCACTGACACACTGTGTATATCATGACCCACAGTCAGATACACCCAGTGAAGTGTAAAACACCCCCACTGTCCTCAGGAATATTAACACACTGACAGAGAACACAGATTAATATTAACACACTCACTGACACACTGTGTATATCATGACCCACAGTCAGATACACCCTGTGAAGTGTAAAACACCCCCACTGTCCTCAGTAATATTAACACACTGACAGAGAACACAGATTAATATTAACACACTCACTGACACACTGTGTACATCATGACCCACAGTCAGATACACCCTGTGAAGTGTAAAACACCCCACTGTCCTCAGTAATATTAACACACTGACAGAGAACACAGATTAATATTAACACACTCACTGACACACTGTGTACATCATGACCCACAGTCAGATACACCCGGTGAAGTGTAAAACACCCCCACTGTCCTCAGCAATATTAACACACTGACAGAGAACACAGATTAATATTAACACACTCACTGACACACTGTGTACATCATGACCCACTGTTAGATACACCCTGTGAAGTGTAAAACACCCCCACAGTCCTCAGCAATATTAACACACTGACAGAGAACACAGATTAATATTAACACACTCACTGACACACTGTGTACATCATGACCCACAGTCAGATACACCCTGTGAAGTGTAAAACACCCCAACTGTCCTCAGGAATATTAACACACTGACAGAGAACACAGATTAATATTAACACACTCACTGACACACTGTGTATATCATGACCCACAGTCAGATACACCCTGTGAAGTGTAAAACACCCCCACTGTCCTCAGTAATATTAACACACTGACAGAGAACACAGATTAATATTAACACACTCACTGACACACTGTGTATATCATGACCCACAGTCAGATACACCCTGTGAAGTGTAAAACACCCCCACTGTCCTCAGGAATATTAACACACTGAGAGAGAACACAGATTAATATTAACACACTCACTGACACACTGTGTATATCATGACCCACAGTCAGATACACCCTGTGAAGTGTAAAACACCCCCACTGTCCTCAGTAATATTAACACACTGACAGAGAACACAGATTAATATTAACACACTCACTGACACACTGTGTACATCATGACCCACAGTCAGATACACCCTGTGAAGTGTAAAACACCCCACTGTCCTCAGTAATATTAACACACTGACAGAGAACACAGATTAATATTAACACACTCACTGACACACTGTGTACATCATGACCCACAGTCAGATACACCCTGTGAAGTGTAAAACACCCCACTGTCCTCAGCAATATTAACACACTGACAGAGAACACAGATTAATATTAACACACTCACTGACACACTGTGTACATCATGACCCACAGTCAGATACACCCTGTGAAGTGTAAAACACCCCCACTGTCCTCAGTAATATTAACACACTGACAGAGAACACAGATTAATATTAACACACTCACTGACACACTGTGTATATCATGACCCACAGTCAGATAAACCCTGTGAAGTGTAAAACACCCCCACTGTCCTCAGTAATATTAACACACTGACAGAGAACACAGATTAATATTAACACACTCACTGACACACTGTGTGTATCATGGCCCACAGTCAGATACACCCTGTGAAGTGTAAAACACCCCCACTGTCCTCAGGAATATTAACACACTGACAGAGAACACAGATTAATATTAACACACTCACTGACACACTGTGTATATCATGACCCACAGTCAGATAAACCCTGTGAAGTGTAAAACACCCCCACTGTCCTCAGGAATATTAACACACTGACAGAGAACACAGATTAATATTAACACACTCACTGACACACTGTGTATATCATGACCCACAGTCAGATAAACCCTGTGAAGTGTAAAACACCCCCACTGTCCTCAGGAATATTAACATACTGACAGAGAACACAGATTAATATTAACACACTCACTGACACACTGTGTACATCATGACCCACAGTCAGATACACCCTGTGAAGTGTAAAACACCCCCACTGTCCTCAGTAATATTAAAACACTGACAGAGAACACAGATTAATATTAACACACTCACTGACACACTGTGTGTATCATGACCCACAGTCAGATACACCCTGTGAAGTGTAAAACACCCCCACTGTCCTCAGGACTATTAACACACTGACAGAGAACACAGATTAATATTAACACACTCACTGACACACTGTGTATATCATGACCCACAGTCAGCTAAACCCTGTGAAGTGTAAAACACCCCCACTGTCCTCAGGAATATTAACACACTGACAGAGAACACAGATTAATATTAACACACTCACTGACACACTGTGTATATCATGACCCACAGTCAGATAAACCCTGTGAAGTGTAAAACACCCCCACTGTCCTCAGGAATATTAACATACTGACAGAGAACACAGATTAATATTAACACACTCACTGACACACTGTGTATATCATGACCCACAGTCAGATAAACCCTGTGAAGTGTAAAACACCCCCACTGTCCTCAGTAATATTAACACACTGACAGAGAACACAGATTAATATTAACACACTCACTGACACACTGTGTACATCATGACCCACAGTCAGATACACCCTGTGAAGTGTAAAACACCCCACTGTCCTCAGTAATATTAACACACTGACAGAGAACACAGATTAATATTAACACACTCAGTGACACACTGTGTATATCAT
This sequence comes from Heterodontus francisci, assembly GCF_036365525.1. Classification (NCBI taxonomy): domain Eukaryota; kingdom Metazoa; phylum Chordata; class Chondrichthyes; order Heterodontiformes; family Heterodontidae; genus Heterodontus; species Heterodontus francisci. The sequence goes on along the minus strand of NW_027140768.1, from coordinate 687,416 downwards.
GAGCCACAGTCAGATACACCCTGTGAAGTGTAAAACACCCCCACTGTCCTCAGGAATAGTAACACACTGACAGAGAACACAGATTAATATTAACACACTCACTGACACACTGTGTATATCATGACCCACAGTCAGATACACCCTGTGAAGTGTAAAACACCCCCACTGTCCTCAGCAATATTAACACACTGACAGAGGACACAGATTAATATTAACACACTCACTGACACACTGTGTATATCATGACCCACAGTCAGATACACCCTGTGAAGTGTAAAACACCCCCACTGTCCTCAGGAATATTAACACACTGACAGAGAACACAGATTAATATTAACACACTCACTGACACACTGTGTATATCATGACCCACAGTCAGATACACCCAGTGAAGTGTAAAACACCCCCACTGTCCTCAGGAATATTAACACACTGACAGAGAACACAGATTAATATTAACACACTCACTGACACACTGTGTATATCATGACCCACAGTCAGATACACCCTGTGAAGTGTAAAACACCCCCACTGTCCTCAGTAATATTAACACACTGACAGATAACACAGATTAATATTAACACACTCACTGACACACTGTGTACATCATGACCCACAGTCAGATACACCCTGTGAAGTGTAAAACACCCCACTGTCCTCAGTAATATTAACACACTGACAGAGAACACAGATTAATATTAACACACTCACTGACACACTGTGTACATCATGACCCACAGTCAGATACACCCGGTGAAGTGTAAAACACCCCCACTGTCCTCAGCAATATTAACACACTGACAGAGAACACAGATTAATATTAACACACTCACTGACACACTGTGTACATCATGACCCACTGTTAGATACACCCTGTGAAGTGTAAAACACCCCCACAGTCCTCAGCAATATTAACACACTGACAGAGAACACAGATTAATATTAACACACTCACTGACACACTGTGTACATCATGACCCACAGTCAGATACACCCTGTGAAGTGTAAAACACCCCCACTGTCCTCAGTAATATTAACACACTGACAGAGAACACAGATTAATATTAACACACTCACTGACACACTGTGTATATCATGACAAACAGTCAGATACACCCTGTGAAGTGTAAAACACCCCCACTGTCCTCAGGAATATTAACACACTGAGAGAGAACACAGATTAATATTAACACACTCACTGACACACTGTGTATATCATGACCCACAGTCAGATACACCCTGTGAAGTGTAAAACACCCCCACTGTCCTCAGTAATATTAACACACTGACAGAGAACACAGATTAATATTAACACACTCACTGACACACTGTGTACATCATGACCCACAGTCAGATACACCCTGTGAAGTGTAAAACACCCCACTGTCCTCAGTAATATTAACACACTGACAGAGAACACAGATTAATATTAACACACTCACTGACACACTGTGTACATCATGACCCACAGTCAGATACACCCTGTGAAGTGTAAAACACCCCACTGTCCTCAGCAATATTAACACACTGACAGAGAACACAGATTAATATTAACACACTCACTGACACACTGTGTACATCATGACCCACAGTCAGATACACCCTGTGAAGTGTAAAACACCCCCACTGTCCTCAGTAATATTAACACACTGACAGAGAACACAGATTAATATTAACACACTCACTGACACACTGTGTATATCATGACCCACAGTCAGATAAACCCTGTGAAGTGTAAAACACCCCCACTGTCCTCAGTAATATTAACACACTGACAGAGAACACAGATTAATATTAACACACTCACTGACACACTGTGTGTATCATGGCCCACAGTCAGATACACCCTGTGAAGTGTAAAACACCCCCACTGTCCTCAGGAATATTAACACACTGACAGAGAACACAGATTAATATTAACACACTCACTGACACACTGTGTATATCATGACCCACAGTCAGATAAACCCTGTGAAGTGTAAAACACCCCCACTGTCCTCAGGAATATTAACACACTGACAGAGAACACAGATTAATATTAACACACTCACTGACACACTGTGTATATCATGACCCACAGTCAGATAAACCCTGTGAAGTGTAAAACACCCCCACTGTCCTCAGGAATATTAACATACTGACAGAGAACACAGATTAATATTAACACACTCACTGACACACTGTGTGCATCATGACCCACAGTCAGATACACCCTGTGAAGTGTAAAACACCCCCACTGTCCTCAGTAATATTAAAACACTGACAGAGAACACAGATTAATATTAACACACTCACTGACACACTGTGTGTATCATGACCCACAGTCAGATACACCCTGTGAAGTGTAAAACACCCCCACTGTCCTCAGGACTATTAACACACTGACAGAGAACACAGATTAATATTAACACACTCACTGACACACTGTGTATATCATGACCCACAGTCAGCTAAACCCTGTGAAGTGTAAAACACCCCCACTGTCCTCAGGAATATTAACACACTGACAGAGAACACAGATTAATATTAACACACTCACTGACACACTGTGTATATCATGACCCACAGTCAGATAAACCCTGTGAAGTGTAAAACACCCCCACTGTCCTCAGGAATATTAACATACTGACAGAGAACACAGATTAATATTAACACACTCACTGACACACTGTGTACATCATGACCCACAGTCAGATACACCCTGTGAAGTGTAAAACACCCCCACTGTCCTCAGGAATATTAACACACTGACAGAGAACACAGATTAATATTAACACACTCACTGACACACTGTGTATATCATGACCCACAGTCAGATACACCCTGTGAAGTGTAAAACACCCCCACTGTCCTCAGTAATATTAACACACTGACAGATAACACAGATTAATATTAACACACTCACTGACACACTGTGTACATCATGACCCACAGTCAGATACACCCTGTGAAGTGTAAAACACCCCCACGGTCCTCAGGAATATTAACACACTGACAGAGAACACAGATTAATATTAACACACTCACTGACACACTGTGTATATCATGACCCACAGTCAGATAAACCCTGTGAAGTGTAAAACACCCCCACTGTCCTCAGGAATATTAACACACTGACAGAGAACACAGATTAATATTAACAGACTCACTGACACACTGTGTAAATCATGACTCACAGTCAGATAAACCCTGTGAAGTGTAAAACACCCCCACTGTCCTCAGTAATATTAACACACTGACAGAGAACACAGATTAATATTAACACACTCACTGACACACTGTGTACATCATGACCCACAGTTAGATACACCCTGTGAAGTGTAAAACACCCCCACTGTCCTCAGTAATATTAACACACTGACAGAGAACACAGATTAATATTAACACACTCACTGACACACTGTGGACATCATGACCCACAGTCAGATACACCCTGTGAAGTGTAAAACACCCCCACTGTCCTCAGGAATATTAACACACTGACAGAGAACACAGATTAATATTAACACACTCACTGACACACTGTGTACATCATGACCCACAGTCAGATACACCCTGTGAAGTGTAAAACACCCCCACTGTCCTCAGTAATATGAACACACTGACAGAGAACACAGATTAATATTAACACACTCACTGACACACTGTGTACATCATGACCCACAGTCAGATACACCCTGTGAAGTGTAAAACACCCCCACGGTACTCAGGAATATTAACACACTGACAGAGAACACAGATTAATATTAACATACTCACTGACACACTGTGTATATCATGACCCACAGTCAGATAAACCCTGTGAAGTGTAAAACACCCCCACTGTCCTCAGGAATATTAACACACTGACAGAGAACACAGATTAATATTAACAGACTCACTGACACACTGTGTAAATCATGACTCACAGTCAGATAAACCCTGTGAAGTGTAAAACACCCCCACTGTCCTCAGTAATATTAACACACTGACAGAGAACACAGATTAATATTAACACACTCACTGACACACTGTCTATATCATGACCCACAGTCAGATACAGCCTGTGAAGTGTAAAACACCCCCACTGTTCTCAGTAATATTAACACACTGACAGAGAACACAGATTAATATTAACACACTCACTGACACACTGTGTATGTCATGACTCACAGTCAGATAAACCCTGTGAAGTGTAAAACACCCCCACTGTCCTCAGTAATATTAACACACTGACAGAGAACACAGATTAATATTAACACACTCACTGACACACTGTGTACATCATGACCCACAGTCAGATACACCCTGTGAAGTGTAAAACACCCCCACTGTCCTCAGGAATATTAACACACTGACAGAGAACACAGATTAATATTAACACACTCACTGACACACTGTGTATATCATGATCCACAGTCAGATACACCCTGTGAAGTGTAAAACAACCCCACTGTCCTCAGTAATATTAACACACTGACAGAGAACACAGATTAATATTAACACACTCACTGACACACTGTGTATATCATGACCCACAGTCAGATACACCCTGTGAAGTGTAAAACACCCCCACTGTCCTCAGTAATATTAACACACTGACAGAGAACACAGATTAATATTAACACACTCACTGACACACTGTGTATATCATGACCCAGAGTCAGATACACCCTGTGAAGTGTAAAACACCCCCACTGTCCTCAGGAATATTAACGCACTGACAGAGAACACAGATTAATATTAACACACTCACTGACACACTGTGTATATCATGACCCACAGTCAGATACACCCGGTGAAGTGCAAAACACCCCCACTGTCCTCAGGAATATTAACACACTGACAGAGAACACAGATTAATATTAACACACTCACTGACACACTGTGTATATCATGACCCACAGTCAGATAACCCTGTGAAGTGTAAAACACCCCCACTGTCCTCAGGAATATTAACACACTGACAGAGAACACAGATTAATATTAACACACTCACTGACACACTGTGTATATCATGACCCACAGTCAGATACACCCGGTGAAGTGCAAAACAACCCCACTGTCCTCAGGAATATTAACACACTGACAGAGAACACAGATTAATATTAACACACTCACTGACACACTGTGTATATCATGACCCACAGTCAGATACACCCTGTGAAGTGTAAAACATCCCCACTGTCCTCAGTAATATTAACACACTGACAGAGAACACAGATTAATATTAACACACTCACTGACACACTGTGCACATCATGACCCACAGTCAGATACACCCTGTGAAGTGTAAAACACCCCCACTGTCCTCAGGAATATTAACACACTGACAGAGAACACAGATTAATATTAACACACTCACTGACACACTGTGTATATCATGACCCACAGTCAGATAAACCCTGTGAAGTGTAAAACACCCCCACTGTCCTCAGTAATATTAACACACTGACAGAGAACACAGATTAATATTAACACACTCACTGACACACTGTGTGTATCATGACCCACAGTCAGATAAACCCTGAGAAGTGTAAAACACCCCCACTGTCCTCAGGAATATTAACATACTGACAGAGAACACAGATTAATATTAACACACTCACTGACACACTGTGTACATCATGACCCACAGTCAGATACACCCTGTGAAGTGTAAAACACCCCCACTGTCCTCAGGAATATTAACACACTGACAGAGAACACAGATTAATATTAACACACTCACTGACACACTGTGTATATCATGACTCACAGTCAGATACACCCTGTGAAGTGTAAAACACCCCACTTTCCTCAGGAATATTAACACACTGACAGAGAACACAGATTAATATTAACATCCTCACTGACACACTGTGTACATCATGACCCACAGTCAGATACACCCTGTGAAGTGTAAAACATCCCCACTGTCCTCAGTAATATTAACACACTGACAGAGAACACAGATTAATATTAACACACTCACTGACACACTGTGTATATCATGACCCACAGTCAGATACACCCTGTGAAGTGTAAAACATCCCCACTGTCCTCAGGAATATTAACACACTGACAGAGAACACAGATTAATATTAACACACTCACTGACACACTGTGTATATCATGACCCACAGTCAGATACACCCTGTGAAGTGTAAAACACCCCCACTGTCCTCAGGAATATTAACACACTGACAGAGAACACAGATTAATATTAACACACTCACTGACACACTGTGTATATCATGACCCACAGTCAGATACACCCTGTGAAGTGTAAAACACCCCCACTGTCCTCAGTAATATTAACACACTGACAGAGAACACAGATTAATATTAACACACTCACTGACACACTGTGTATATCATGACCCACAGTCAGATACACCCTGTGAAGTGTAAAACACCCCCACTGTCCTCAGTAATATTAACACACTGACAGAGAACACAGATTAATATTAACACACTCACTGACACACTGTGTATATCATGACCCACAGTCAGATACACCCTGTGAAGTGTAAAACACCCCCACTGTCCTCAGTAATATTAACACACTGACAGAGAACACAGATTAATATTAACACACTCACTGACACACTGTGTACATCATGACCCACAGTCAGATACACCATGTGAAGTGTAAAACACCCCCACTGTCCTCAGGAATATTAACACACTGACAGAGAACACAGATTAATATTAACACACTCACTGACACACTGTGTATATCATGACCCACAGTCAGATACACCCTGTGAAGTGTAAAACACCCCCACTGTCCTCAGGAATATTAACACACTGACAGAGAACACAGATTAATATTAACACACTCACTGACACACTGTGTATATCATGACCCACAGTCAGATAAACCCTGTGAAGTGTAAAACACCCCCACTGTCCTCAGGAATATTAACACACTGACAGAGAACACAGATTAATATTAACACACTCACTGACACACTGTGTATATCATGACCCACAGTCAGATAAACCCTGTGAAGTGTAAAACACCCCCACTGTCCTCAGGAATATTAACACACTGACAGAGAACACAGATTAATATTAACACACTCACTGACACACTGTGTATATCATGACCCACAGTCAGATACACCCTGTGAAGTGTAAAACACTCCCACTGTCCTCAGGAATATTAACACACTGACAGAGAACACAGATTAATATTAACACACTCACTGACACACTGTGTATATCATGACCCACAGTCAGATACACCCTGTGAAGTGTAAAACACCCCCACTGTCCTCAGGAATATTAACACACTGACAGAGAACACAGATTAATATTAACACACTCACTGACACACTGTGTATATCATGACCCACAGTCAGATAAACCCTGTGAAGTGTAAAACACCCCCACTGTCCTCAGTAATATTAACACACTGACAGAGAACACAGATTAATATTAACACACTCACTGACACACTGTGTATATCATGACCCACAGTCAGATACACCCGGTGAAGTGTAAAACACCCCCACTGTCCTCAGGAATATTAACACACTGACAGAGAACACAGATTAATATTAACACACTCGCTGACACACTGTGTACATCATGACCCACAGTCAGATAAACCCTGTGAAGTGTAAAACACCCCCACTGCCCTCAGTAATATTAACACACTGACAGAGAACACAGATTAATATTAACACACTCACTGACACACTGTGTATATCATGACTCACAGTCAGATAAACCCTGTGAAGTGTAAAACACCCCCACTGTCCTCAGTAATATTAACACACTGACAGAGAACACAGATTAATATTAACACACTCACTGAAACACTGTGTATATCATGACCCACAGTCAGATACACCCTGTGAAGTGTAAAACACCCCCACTGTCCTCAGTAATATTAACACACTGACAGAGAACACAGATTAATATTAACACACTCACTGACACACTGTGTATATCATGACCCACTGTCAGATACACCCTGTGAAGTGTAAAACACCCCCACTGTCCTCAGTAATATTAACACACTGACAGAGAACACAGATTAATATTAACACACTCACTGACACACTGTCTATATCATGACCCAGAGTCAGATACACCCTGTGAAGTGTAAAACACCCCCACTGTTCTCAGTAATATTAACACACTGACAGAGAACACAGATTAATATTAACACACTCACTGACACACTGTGTCTCTCATGACCCACAGTCAGATTCACCCTGTGAAGTGTAAAACACCCCCACTGTCCTCAGGAATATTAACACACTGACAGAGAACACAGATTAATATTAACACACTCACTGACACACTTTGTATATCATGACCCACAGTCAGATACACCCTGTGAAGTGTAAAACACCCCCACTGTCCTCAGGAATATTAACACACTGACAGAGAACACAGATTAATATTAACACACTCACTGACACACTATGTATATCATGACCCACAGTCAGATAAACCCTGTGAAGTGTAAAACACCCCCACTGTCCTCAGTAATATTAACACACTGACAGAGTACACAGATTAATATTAACACACTCACTGACACACTGTGTACATCATGACTCACAGTCAGATACACCCTGTGAAGTGTAAAACATCCCCACTGTCCTCAGTAATATTAACACACTGACAGAGAACACAGATTAATATTAACACACTCACTGACACACTGTGTATATCATGACCCACAGTCAGATACACCCGGTGAAGTGTAAAACACCCCCACTGTCCTCAGGAATATTAACACACTGACAGAGAACACAGATTAATATTAACACACTCGCTGACACACTGTGTACATCATGACCCACAGTCAGATAAACCCTGTGAAGTGTAAAACACCCCCACTGCCCTCAGTAATATTAACACACTGACAGAGAACACAGATTAATATTAACACACTCACTGACACACTGTGTATATCATGACTCACAGTCAGATAAACCCTGTGAAGTGTAAAACACCCCCACTGTCCTCAGTAATATTAACACACTGACAGAGAACACAGATTAATATTAACACACTCACTGAAACACTGTGTATATCATGACCCACAGTCAGATACACCCTGTGAAGTGTAAAACACCCCCACTGTCCTCAGTAATATTAACACACTGACAGAGAACACAGATTAATATTAACACACTCACTGACACACTGTGTATATCATGACCCACTGTCAGATACACCCTGTGAAGTGTAAAACACCCCCACTGTCCTCAGTAATATTAACACACTGACAGAGAACACAGATTAATATTAACACACTCACTGACACACTGTCTATATCATGACCCAGAGTCAGATACACCCTGTGAAGTGTAAAACACCCCCACTGTTCTCAGTAATATTAACACACTGACAGAGAACACAGATTAATATTAACACACTCACTGACACACTGTGTCTCTCATGACCCACAGTCAGATTCACCCTGTGAAGTGTAAAACACCCCCACTGTCCTCAGGAATATTAACACACTGACAGAGAACACAGATTAATATTAACACACTCACTGACACACTTTGTATATCATGACCCACAGTCAGATACACCCTGTGAAGTGTAAAACACCCCCACTGTCCTCAGGAATATTAACACACTGACAGAGAACACAGATTAATATTAACACACTCACTGACACACTATGTATATCATGACCCACAGTCAGATAAACCCTGTGAAGTGTAAAACACCCCCACTGTCCTCAGTAATATTAACACACTGACAGAGTACACAGATTAATATTAACACACTCACTGACACACTGTGTACATCATGACTCACAGTCAGATACACCCTGTGAAGTGTAAAACATCCCCACTGTCCTCAGTAATATTAACACACTGACAGAGAACACAGATTAATATTAACACACTCACTGACACACTGTGTATATCATGACCCACAGTCAGATACACCCTGTGAAGTGTAAAACACCCCCACTGTCCTCAGGAATATTAACACACTGACAGAGAACACAGATTAATCTTAACACACTCACTGACACACTGTGTATATCATGACCCACAGTCAGATACACCCTGTGAAGTGTAAAATACCCCCACTGTCCTCAGGAATATTAACACACTGACAGAGAACACAGATTAATATTAACACACTCACTGACACACTGTGTATATCATGACCCACAGTCAGATACTCCCAGTGAAGTGTAAAACACCACCACTGTCCTCAGGAATATTAACACACTGACAGAGAACACAGATTAATATTAACACACTCACTGACACACTGTGTATATCATGACCCACAGTCAGATACACCCGGTGAAGTGTAAAACACCCCCACTGTCCTCAGGAATGTTAACACACTGACAGAGAACACAGATTAATATTAACACACTCACTGACACACTGTGTATATCATGACCCAGAGTCAGATACACCCTGTGAAGTGTAAAACACCCCCACTGTCCTCAGGAATATTAACACACTGACAGAGAACACAGATTAATATTAACACACTCACTGACACACTGTGTATATCATGACCCACAGTCAGATACACCCTGTGAAGTGTAAAACATCCCCACTGTCCTCAGTAATGTTAACACACTGACAGAGAACACAGATTAATATTAACACACTCACTGACACACTGTGTATATCATGACCCACAGTCAGATACACTCTGTGAAGTGTAAAACACCCCCACTGTCCTCAGTAATATTAACACACTGACAGAGAACACAGATTAATATTAACACACTCACTGATACACTGTGTACATCATGACCCACAGTCAGATACACCCTGTGAACTGTAAAACACCCCCACTGTCCTCAGTAATATTAACACACTGACAGAGAACACAGATTAATATTAACACACTCACTGACACACTCTGTATATCATGACCCAGAGTCAGATACACCCTGTGAAGTGTAAAACACCCCCACTGTACTCAGGAATATTAACACACTGACAGAGAACACAGATTAATATTAAAACACTCACTGACACACTGTGTATATCATGACCCACAGTCAGATACACCCGGTGAAGTGTAAAACACCCCCACTGTCCTCAGGAATATTAACACACTGACAGAGAACACAGATTAATATTAACACACTCACTGACACACTGTGTATATCATGACCCACAGTCAGATAACCCTGTGAAGTGTAAAACACCCCCACTGTCCTCAGTAATATTAACACACTGACAGAGAACACAGATTAATATTAACACACTCACTGACACACTGTGTATATCATGACCCACAGTCAGATACACCCTGTGAAGTGTAATACACCCCCACTGTCCTCAGGAATATTAACACACTGACAGAGAACATAGATTAATATTAACACACTCACTGACACACTGTGTATATCATGACCCACAGCCAGATACACCCTGTGAAGTGTAAAACACCCCCACTGTCCTCAGGAATATTAACACACTGACAGAGAACACAGATTAATATTAACACACTCACTGACACACTGTGTATATCATGACCCACAGTCAGATACACCCTGTGAAGTGTAAAACACCCCCACTGTCCTCAGTAATATTAACACACTGACAGAGAACACAGATTAATATTAACACACTCACTGACACACTGTGTACATCATGACCCAGAGTCAGATACACCCTGTGAAGTGTAAAACACCCCCACTGTCCTCAGTAATATTAACACACTGACAGAGAACACAGATTAATATTAACACACTCACTGACACACTGTGTATATCATGACCAACAGTCAGATACACCCTGTGAAGTGTAAAACACCCCCACTGTCCTCAGTAATATTAACACACTGACAGAGAACACAGATTAATATTAACACACTCACTGACACACTGTGTATATCATGACCCACAGTCAGCTACATCCTGTGAAGTGTAAAACACCCCCACTGTCCTCAGGAATATTAACACACTGACAGAGAACACAGATTAATATTAACACACTCACTGACACACTGTGTATATCATGACCCACAGTCAGATACACCCTGTGAAGTGTAAAACACCCCCACTGTCCTCAGTAATATTAACACACTGACAGAGAACACAGATTAATATTAACACACTCACTGACACACTGTGTACATCATGACCCACAGTCAGATACACCCGGTGAAGTGTAAAACATCCCCACTGTCCTCAGGAATATTAACACACTGACAGAGAACACAGATTAATATTAACACACTCACTGACACACTGTGTACATCATGACCCACATTCAGATAAACTCTGTGAAGTGTAAAACACCCCCACTGTCCTCAGTAATATTAACATACTGACAGAGAACACAGATTAATATTAACACACTCACTGACACACTGTGTATATCATGACCCACAGTCAGATACACCCTGTGAAGTGTAAAACACCCCCACTGTCCTCAGTAATATTAACATACTGACAGAGAACACAGATTAATATTAACACACTCACTGACACACTGTGTATATCATGACCCACAGTCAGATACACCCTGTGAAGTGTAAAACACCCCCACTGTCCTCAGTAATATTAACACACTGACACAGAACACAGATTAATATTAACACACTCACTGACACACTGTGTATATCATGACCCACAGTCAGATACACCCTGTGAAGTGTAAAACACCCCCACTGTCCTCAGGAATATTAACACACTGACAGAGAACACAGATTAATATTAACACACTCACTGACACACTGTGTATATCATGACCCACAGTCAGATACACCCTGTGAAGTGTAAAACACCCCCACTGTCCTCAGTAATATTAACACACTGACAGAGAACACAGATTAATATTAACACACTCACTGACACACTGTGTACATCATGACCCACAGTCAGATACACCCTGTGAAGTGTTAAACACCCCCACTGTCCTCAGTAATATTAACACACTGACAGAGAACACAGATTAATATTAACACACTCACTGACACACTGTGTATATCATGACTCACAGTCAGATAAACTCTGTGAAGTGTAAAACACCCCCACTGTCCTCAGGAATATTAACACACTGACAGAGAACACAGATTAATATTAACACACTCACTGACACACTGTGTATATCATGACCCACAGTCAGATACACCCTGTGAAGTGTAAAACACCCCCACTGTCCTCAGTAATATTAACACACTGACAGAGAACACAGATTAATATTAACACACTCACTGACACACTGTGTATATCATGACCCACAGTCAGCTACATCCTGTGAAGTGTAAAACACCCCCACTGTCCTCAGGAATATTAACACACTGACAGAGAACACAGATTAATATTAACACACTCACTGACACACTGTGTATATCATGACCCACAGTCAGATACACCCTGTGAAGTGTAAAACACCCCCACTGTCCTCAGTAATATTAACACACTGACAGAGAACACAGATTAATATTAACACACTCACTGACACACTGTGTACATCATGACCCACAGTCAGATACACCCGGTGAAGTGTAAAACATCCCCACTGTCCTCAGGAATATTAACACACTGACAGAGAACACAGATTAATATTAACACACTCACTGACACACTGTGTACATCATGACCCACATTCAGATAAACTCTGTGAAGTGTAAAACACCCCCACTGTCCTCAGTAATATTAACATACTGACAGAGAACACAGATTAATATTAACACACTCACTGACACACTGTGTATATCATGACCCACAGTCAGATACACCCTGTGAAGTGTAAAACACCCCCACTGTCCTCAGTAATATTAACATACTGACAGAGAACACAGATTAATATTAACACACTCACTGACACACTGTGTATATCATGACCCACAGTCAGATACACCCTGTGAAGTGTAAAACACCCCCACTGTCCTCAGTAATATTAACACACTGACACAGAACACAGATTAATATTAACACACTCACTGACACACTGTGTATATCATGACCCACAGTCAGATACACCCTGTGAAGTGTAAAACACCCCCACTGTCCTCAGGAATATTAACACACTGACAGAGAACACAGATTAATATTAACACACTCACTGACACACTGTGTATATCATGACCCACAGTCAGATACACCCTGTGAAGTGTAAAACACCCCCACTGTCCTCAGTAATATTAACACACTGACAGAGAACACAGATTAATATTAACACACTCACTGACACACTGTGTACATCATGACCCACAGTCAGATACACCCTGTGAAGTGTTAAACACCCCCACTGTCCTCAGTAATATTAACACACTGACAGAGAACACAGATTAATATTAACACACTCACTGACACACTGTGTATATCATGACTCACAGTCAGATAAACTCTGTGAAGTGTAAAACACCCCCACTGTCCTCAGGAATATTAACACACTGACAGAGAACACAGATTAATATTAACACACTCACTGACACACTGTGTATATCATGACCCACAGTCAGATACACCCTGTGAAGTGTAAAACACCCCCACTGTCCTCAGGAATATTAACACACTGACAGAGAACACAGATTAATATTAACACACTCACTGACACACTGTGTATATCATGACCCACAGTCAGATACACCCTGTGAAGTGTAAAACATTCCCACTGTCCTCAGTAATATTAACACACTGACAGAGAACACAGATTAATATTAACACACTCACTGACACACTGTGTATATCATGACTCACAGTCAGATAAACCCTGTGAAGTGTAAAACACCCCCACTGTCCTCAGTAATATTAACACACTGACAGAGAACACAGATTAATATTAACACACTCACTGACACACTGTGTACATCATGACCCACAGTCAGATACACCCTGTGAAGTGTAAAAAACCCCCACTGTCCTCAGTAATATTAACACACTGACAGAGAACACAGATTAATATTAACACACTCACTGACACACTGTGTATATCATGACCCACAGTCAGATACACCCTGTGAAGTGTAAAACACCCCCACTGTCCTCAGGAATATTAACACACTGACAGAGAACACAGATTAATATTAACACACTCACTGACACACTGTGTATATCATGACCCACAGTCAGATACACCCTGTGAAGTGTAAAACACCCCCACTGTCCTCAGTAATATTAACACACTGACAGAGAACACAGATTAATATTAACACACTCACTGACACACTGTGTATATCATGACTCACAGTCAGATAAACCCTGTGAAGTGTAAAACACCCCCACTGTCCTCAGTAATATTAACACACTGACAGAGAACACAGATTAATATTAACACACTCACTGACACACTGTGTATATCATGACCCAGAGTCAGACACACCCTGTGAAGTGTAAAACAGCCCCACTGTACTCAGTAATATTAACACACTGACAGAGAACACAGATTAATATTAACACACTCACTGACACACTGTGTACATCATGATCCACAGTCAGATACACCCTGTGAAGTGTAAAACACCCCCACTGTCCTCAGCAATATTAACACACTGACAGAGAACACAGATTAATATTAACTCACTCACTGACACACTGTGTATATCATGACCCAGAGTCAGATACACCCTGTGAAGTGTAAAACACCCCCACTGTCCTCAGTAATATTAACACACTGACAGAGAACACAGATTAATATTAACACACTCACTGACACACTGTGTATCTCATGACCCACAGTCAGATACACCCTGTGAAGTGTAAAACACCCCCACTGTCGTCAGCAATATTATCACACTGACAGAGAACACAGATTAATATTAACACACTCACTGACACACTGTGCATATCATGACCCACAGTCAGATACACCCTGTGAAGTGTAAAACACCCCCACTGTCCTCAGTAATATTAACACACTGACAGAGAACACAGATTAATATTAACACACTCACTGACACACTGTGTATATCATGACCCACAGTCAGATACACCCTGTGAAGTGTAAAACACCCCCACTGTCCTCAGGAATATTAACACACTGACAGAGAACACAGATTAATATTAACACACTCACTGACACACTGTGTATATCATGACCCACAGTCAGATACACCCTGTGAAGTGTAAAACACCCCCACTGTCCTCAGTAATATTAACACACTGACAGAGAACACAGATTAATATTAACACACTCACTGACACACTGTGTACATCATGACCCACAGTCAGATACACCCTGTCAAGTGTAAAACACCCCCACTGTCCTCAGTAATATTAACACACTGACAGAGGACACAGATTAATATTAACACACTCACTGACACACTGTGTACATCATGACCCACAGTCAGATACACCCTGTGAAGTGTAAAACACCCCCACTGTCCTCAGGAATATTAACACACTGACAGAGAACACAGATTAATATTAACACACTCACTGAAACACTGTGTATATCATGAACCACAGTCAGATACACCCTGTGAAGTGTAAAACACCCCCACTGTCCTCAGTAATATTAACACACTGACTGAGAACACAGATTAATATTAACACACTCACTGACACACTGTGTACATCATGACCCACAGTCAGATACACCCTGTGAAGTGTAAAACACCCCCACTGTCCTCAGGAATGTTAACACACTGACAGAGAACACAGATTAATATTAACACACTCACTGACACACTGTGTATATCATGGCCCACAGTCAGATACACCCTGTGAAGTGTAAAACACCCCACTGTCCTCGGTAATATTAACACACTGACAGAGAACACAGATTAATATTAACACACTCACTGACACACTGTGTACATCATGACCCACAGTCAGATACACCCTGTGAAGTGTAAAACACCCCCACTGTCGTCAGCAGTATTATGACGCTGAAAGAGAACACAGATTAATATTAACACACTCACTGACACACTGTGTATATCATGACCCACAGTCAGATACACCCTGTGAAGTGTAAAACACCCCCACTGTCCTCAGGAATATTAACACACTGACAGAGAACACAGATTAATATTAACACACTCACTGACACACTGTGTACATCATGACCCACAGTCAGATACACCCTGTGAAGTGTAAAACACCCCCACTGTCCTCAGTAAGATTAACACACTGACAGAGAACACAGATTAATATTAACACACTCACTGACACACTGTGTATATCATGACCCACAGTCAGATACACCCTGTGAAGTGTACAACACCCCCACTGTCCTCAGTAATATTAACACACTGACAGAGAACTCAGATTAATATTAACACACTCACTGACACACTGTGTATCTCATGACCCACAGTCAGATACACCCTGTGAAGTGTAAAACACCCCCACTGTCGTCAGCAATATTATCACACTGACAGAGAACACAGATTAATATTAACACACTCACTGACACACTGTGCATATCATGACCCACAGTCAGATACACCCTGTGAAGTGTAAAACACCCCCACTGTCCTCAGTAATATTAACACACTGACAGAGAACACAGATTAATATTAACACACTCACTGACACACTGTGTATATCATGACCCACAGTCAGATACACCCTGTGAAGTGTAAAACACCCCCACTGTCCTCAGGAATATTAACACACTGACAGAGAACACAGATTAATATTAACACACTCACTGACACACTGTGTATATCATGACCCACAGTCAGATACACCCTGTGAAGTGTAAAACACCCCCACTGTCCTCAGTAATATTAACACACTGACAGAGAACACAGATTAATATTAACACACTCACTGACACACTGTGTACATCATGACCCACAGTCAGATACACCCTGTCAAGTGTAAAACACCCCCACTGTCCTCAGTAATATTAACACACTGACAGAGGACACAGATTAATATTAACACACTCACTGACACACTGTGTACATCATGACCCACAGTCAGATACACCCTGTGAAGTGTAAAACACCCCCACTGTCCTCAGGAATATTAACACACTGACAGAGAACACAGATTAATATTAACACACTCACTGAAACACTGTGTATATCATGAACCACAGTCAGATACACCCTGTGAAGTGTAAAACACCCCCACTGTCCTCAGTAATATTAACACACTGACAGAGAACACAGATTAATATTAACACACTCACTGACACACTGTGTACATCATGACCCACAGTCAGATACACCCTGTGAAGTGTAAAACACCCCCACTGTCCTCAGTAATATTAACACACTGACAGAGAACACAGATTAATATTAACACACTCACTGACACACTGTGTACATCATGACCCACAGTCAGATACACCCTGTGAAGTGTAAAACACCCCCACTGTCCTCAGGAATGTTAACACACTGACAGAGAACACAGATTAATATTAACACACTCACTGACACACTGTGTATATCATGACCCACAGTCAGATAAATCCTGTGAAGTGTAAAACACCCCCACTGTCCTCAGCAATATTATCACACTGACAGAGAACACAGATTAATATTAACACACTCACTGACACACTGTGTATATCATCACCCACAGTCAGATACACCCTGTGAAGTGTAAAACACCCCCACTGTCCTCAGTAATATTAACACACTGACAGAGAACACAGATTAATATTAACACACTCACTGACACACTGTGTATATCATGACCCACAGTCAGATACACCCTGTGAAGTGTAAAACATTCCCACTGTCCTCAGCAATATTAACACACTGACAGAGAACACAGATTAATATTAACACACTCACTGACACACTGTGTATATCATGACCCACAGTCAGATACACCCTGTGAAGTGTAAAACACCCCACTGTCCTCGGTAATATTAACACACTGACAGAGAACACAGATTAATATTAACACACTCACTGACACACTGTGTACATCATGACCCACAGTCAGATACACCCTGTGAAGTGTAAAACACCCCCACTGTCGTCAGCAGTATTATGACACTGAAAGAGAACACAGATTAATATTAACACACTCACTGACACACTGTGTATATCATGACCCACAGTCAGATACACCCTGTGAAGTGTAAAACACCCCCACTGTCCTCAGGAATATTAACACACTGACAGAGAACACAGATTAATATTAACACACTCACTGACACACTGTGTACATCATGACCCACAGTCAGATACACCCTGTGAAGTGTAAAACACCCCCACTGTCCTCAGTAAGATTAACACACTGACAGAGAACACAGATTAATATTAACACACTCACTGACACACTGTGTATATCATGACCCACAGTTAGATACACCCTGTGAAGTGTAAAACACCCCCACTGTCCTCAGTAATATTAACACACTGACAGAGAACACAGATTAATATTAACACACTCACTGACACACTGTGTATATCATGACCCACAGTCAGATACACCCTGTGAAGTGTAAAACACCCCCACTGTCCTCAGTAATATTAACACACTGACAGAGAACACAGATTAATATTAACACACTCACTGACACACTGTGTATATCATGACCCTCAGTCAGATACACCCTGTGAAGTGTAAAACACCCCCACTGTCCTCAGTAATATTAACACACTGACAGAGAACACAGATTAATATTAACACACTCACTGACACACTGTGTACATCATGACCCACAGTCAGATACACCCTGTGAAGTGTAAAACACCCCCACTGTCCTCAGTAATATTAACACACTGACAGAGAACACAGATTAATATTAACACACTCACTGACACACTGTGTATATCATGACCCACAGTCAGATACACTCTGTGAAGTGTAAAACACTCCCCACTGTCCTCAGTAATATTAGCACACTGACAGAGAACACAGATTAATATTAACACACTCACTGACACACTGTGTATATCATGACCCACAGTCAGATACACCCTGTGAAGTGTAAAACACCCCCACTGTCCTCAGTAATATTAACACACTGACAGAGAACACAGATTAATATTAACACACTCACTGACACACTGTGTACATCATGAGCCACAGTCAGATACACCCTGTGAAGTGTAGAACACCCCCACTGTCCTCAGTAATATTAACACACTGACAGAGGACACAGATTAATATTAACACACTCACTGACACACTGTGTATATCATGACCCACAGTCAGATACACCCTGTGAAGTGTAAAACACCCCCACTGTCCTCAGTAATATTAACACACTGACAGAGGACACAGATTAATATTAACACACTCACTGACACACTGTGTACATCATGACCCACAGACAGATAAACCCTGTGAAGTGTAAAACACCCCCACTGTCCTCAGGAATATTAACACACTGACAGAGGACACAGATTAATATTAACACACTCACTGACACACTGTGTATATCATGACCCACAGTCAGATACACCCTGTGAAGTGTAAAACACCCCCACTGTCCTCAGTAATATTAACACACTGACAGAGAACACAGATTAATATTAACACACTCACTGACACACTGTGTACATCATGACCCACAGTCAGATACACCCTGTGAAGTGTAAAACACCCCCTCTGTCCTCAGTAATATTAACACACTGACAGAGAACACAGATTAATATTAACACACTCACTGACACACTGTGTATATCATGACCCACAGTCAGATACACCCTGTGAAGTGTAAAACACCCCCACTGTCCTCAGTAATATTAACACACTGACAGAGAACACAGATTAATATTAACACACTCACTGACACACTGTGTATATCATGACCCACAGTCAGATACACCCTGTGAAGTGTAAAACACCCCCACTGTCCTCAGTAATATTAACACACTGACAGAGAACACAGATTAATATTAACACACTCACTGACACACTGTGTATATCATCACCCACAGTCAGATACACCCTGTGAAGTGTAAAACACCCCCACTGTCCTCAGTAATATTAACACACTGACAGAGAACACAGATTAATATTAACACACTCACTGACACACTGTGTATATCATGACCCACAGTCAGATACACCCTGTGAAGTGTAAAACATTCCCACTGTCCTCAGCAATATTAACACACTGACAGAGAACACAGATTAATATTAACACACTCACTGACACACTGTGTATATCATGACCCACAGTCAGATACACCCTGTGAAGTGTAAAACACCCCACTGTCCTCGGTAATATTAACACACTGACAGAGAACACAGATTAATATTAACACACTCACTGACACACTGTGTACATCATGACCCACAGTCAGATACACCCTGTGAAGTGTAAAACACCCCCACTGTCGTCAGCAGTATTATGACACTGAAAGAGAACACAGATTAATATTAACACACTCACTGACACACTGTGTATATCATGACCCACAGTCAGATACACCCTGTGAAGTGTAAAACACCCCCACTGTCCTCAGGAATATTAACACACTGACAGAGAACACAGATTAATATTAACACACTCACTGACACACTGTGTACATCATGACCCACAGTCAGATACACCCTGTGAAGTGTAAAACACCCCCACTGTCCTCAGTAAGATTAACACACTGACAGAGAACACAGATTAATATTAACACACTCACTGACACACTGTGTATATCATGACCCACAGTCAGATACACCCTGTGAAGTGTAAAACACCCCCACTGTCCTCAGGAATATTAACACACTGACAGAGAACACAGATTAATATTAACACACTCACTGACACACTGTGTATATCATGACCCACAGTCAGATACACCCTGTGAAGTGTAAAACACCCCCACTGTCGTCAGCAATATTATCACACTGACAGAGAACACAGATTAATATTAACACACTCACTGACACACTGTGCACATCATGACCCACAGTCAGATACACCCTGTGAAGTGTAAAACACCCCCACTGTCCTCAGTAATATTAACACACTGACAGAGAACACAGATTAATATTAACACACTCACTGACACACTGTGTATATCATGACCCACAGTCAGATACACCCTGTGAAGTGTAAAACACCCCCACTGTCCTCAGTAATATTAACACACTGACAGAGAACACAGATTAATATTAACACACTCACTGACACACTGTGTATATCATGACCCTCAGTCAGATACACCCTGTGAAGTGTAAAACACCCCCACTGTCCTCAGTAATATTAACACACTGACAGAGAACACAGATTAATATTAACACACTCACTGACACACTGTGTACATCATGACCCACAGTCAGATACACCCTGTGAAGTGTAAAACACCCCCACTGTCCTCAGTAATATTAACACACTGACAGAGAACACAGATTAATATTAACACACTCACTGACACACTGTGTATATCATGACCCACAGTCAGATACACTCTGTGAAGTGTAAAACACTCCCCACTGTCCTCAGTAATATTAGCACACTGACAGAGAACACAGATTAATATTAACACACTCACTGACACACTGTGTATATCATGACCCACAGTCAGATACACCCTGTGAAGTGTAAAACACCCCCACTGTCCTCAGTAATATTAACACACTGACAGAGAACACAGATTAATATTAACACACTCACTGACACACTGTGTACATCATGAACCACAGTCAGATACACCCTGTGAAGTGTAGAACACCCCCACTGACCTCAGTAATATTAACACACTGACAGAGGACACAGATTAATATTAACACACTCACTGACACACTGTGTATATCATGACCCACAGTCAGATACACCCTGTGAAGTGTAAAACACCCCCACTGTCCTCAGTAATATTAACACACTGACAGAGAACACAGATTAATATTAACACACTCACTGACACACTGTGTACATCATGACCCACAGACAGATAAACCCTGTGAAGTGTAAAACACCCCCACTGTCCTCAGTAATATTAACACACTGACAGAGGACACAGATTAATATTAACACACTCACTGACACACTGTGTATATCATGACCCACAGTCAGATACACCCTGTGAAGTGTAAAACACCCCCACTGTCCTCAGTAATATTAACACACTGACAGAGAACACAGATTAATATTAACACACTCACTGACACACTGTGTACATCATGACCCACAGTCAGATACACCCTGTGAAGTGTAAAACACCCCCTCTGTCCTCAGTAATATTAACACACTGACAGAGAACACAGATTAATATTAACACACTCACTGACACACTGTGTATATCATGACCCACAGTCAGATACACCCTGTGAAGTGTAAAACACCCCCACTGTCCTCAGTAATATTAACACACTGACAGAGAACACAGATTAATATTAACACACTCACTGACACACTGTGTATATCATGACCCACAGTCAGATACACCCTGTGAAGTGTAAAACACCCCCACTGTCCTCAGGAATATTAACACATTGACAGAGAACACAGATTAATATTAACACACTCACTGACACACTGTGTATATCATGACCCACAGTCAGATAAACCCTGTGAAGTGTAAAACATCCCCACTGTCCTCAGTAATATTAACACACTGACAGAGAACACAGATTAATATTAACACACTCACTGACACACTGTGTATATCATGACCCACAGTCAGATACACCCTGTGAAGTGTAAAACACCCCACTGTCCTCGGTAATATTAACACACTGACAGAGAACACAGATTAATATTAACACACTCACTGACACACTGTGTACATCATGACCCACAGTCAGATACACCCTGTGAAGTGTAAAACACCCCCACTGTCCTCAGTAATATTAACACACTGACAGAGAACACAGATTAATATTAACACACTCACTGACACACTGTGTACATCATGACCCACAGTCAGATACACCCTGTGAAGTGTAAAACACCCCCACTGTCCTCAGGAATATTAACACACTGACAGAGAACACAGATTAATATTAACACACTCACTGACACACTGTGTCTATCATGACCCACAGTCAGATACACCCTGTGAAGTGTAAAACACCCCCACTGTCCTCAGGAATATTAGCACACTGACAGAGAACACAGATTAATATTAACACACTCACTGACACACTGTGTATATCATGACCCACAGTCAGATACACCCTGTGAAGTGTAAAACACCCCCACTGTCCTCAGGAATATTAACACACTGACAGAGAACACAGATTAATATTAACACACTCACTGACACACTGTGTATATCATGACCCACAGTCAGATACACCCTGTGAAGTGTAAAACACCCCCACTGTCCTCAGGAATATTAACACACTGACAGAGAACACAGATTAATATTAACACACTCACTGACACACTGTGTATATCATGACCCACAGTCAGATACACCCTGTGAAGTGTAAAACACCCCCACTGTCCTCAGGAAGATTAACACACTGACAGAGAACACAGATTAATATTAACACACTCACTGACACACTGTGTATATCATGACCCACAGTCAGATACACCCTGTGAAGTGTAAAACACCCCCACTGTCCTCAGGAATATTAACACACTGACAGAGAACACAGATTAATATTAACACACTCACTGACACACTGTGTATATCATGACCCACAGTCAGATACACCCTGTGAAGTGTAAAACACCCCCACTGTCCTCAGTAATATTAACACACTGACAGAGAACACAGATTAATATTAACACACTCACTGACACACTGTGCATATCATGACACACAGTCAGATACACCCTGTGAAGTGTAAAACACCCCCACTGTCCTCAGGAATAATAACACACGGACAGAGAACACAGATTAATATTAACACACTCACTGACACACTGTGTACATCATGACCCACAGTCAGATACACCCTGTGAAGTGTAAAACACCCCCACTGTCCTCATTAATATTAACACACTGACAGAGAACACAGGTAAATATTAACACACTCACTGACACACTGTGTACATCATGACCAACAGTCAGATACACCCTGTGAAGTGTAAAACATCCCCACTGTCCTCAGGAATATTAACACACTGACAGAGAACACAGATTAATATTAACACACTCACCGACACACTGTGTACATCATGACCCACAGTCAGATACACCCTGTGAAGTGTAAAACATCCCCACTGTCCTCAGGAATATTAACACACTGACAGAGAACACAGATTAATATTAACACACTCACTGACACACTGTGTATATCATGACCCACAGTCAGATACACCCTGTGAAGTGTAAAACACCCCCACTGTCCTCAGTAATATTAACACACTGACAGAGAACACAGATTAATATTAACACACTCACTGACACACTATGTACATCATGACCCACAGTCAGATACACCCTGTGAAGTGTAAAACACCCCCACTGTCCTCAGGAATATTAACACACTGACAGAGAACACAGATTAATATTAACACACTCACTGACACACTGTGTCTATCATGACCCACAGTCAGATACACCCTGTGAAGTGTAAAACACCCCCACTGTCCTCAGGAATATTAGCACACTGACAGAGAACACAGATTAATATTAACACACTCACTGACACACTGTGTATATCATGACCCACAGTCAGATACACCCTGTGAAGTGTAAAACACCCCCACTGTCCTCAGGAATATTAACACACTGACAGAGAACACAGATTAATATTAACACACTCACTGACACACTGTGTATATCATGACCCACAGTCAGATACACCCTGTGAAGTGTAAAACACCCCCACTGTCCTCAGGAATATTAACACACTGACAGAGAACACAGATTAATATTAACACACTCACTGACACACTGTGTATATCATGACCCACAGTCAGATACACCCTGTGAAGTGTAAAACACCCCCACTGTCCTCAGGAATATTAACACACTGACAGAGAACACAGATTAATATTAACACACTCACTGACACACTGTGTATATCATGACCCACAGTCAGATACACCCTGTGAAGTGTAAAACACCCCCACTGTCCTCAGGAATATTAACACACTGACAGAGAACACAGATTAATATTAACACACTCACTGACACACTGTGTATATCATGACCCACAGTCAGATACACCCTGTGAAGTGTAAAACACCCCCACTGTCCTCAGTAATATTAACACACTGACAGAGAACACAGATTAATATTAACACACTCACTGACACACTGTGCATATCATGACACACAGTCAGATACACCCTGTGAAGTGTAAAACACCCCCACTGTCCTCAGGAATAATAACACACGGACAGAGAACACAGATTAATATTAACACACTCACTGACACACTGTGTACATCATGACCCACAGTCAGATACACCCTGTGAAGTGTAAAACACCCCCACTGTCCTCATTAATATTAACACACTGACAGAGAACACAGGTAAATATTAACACACTCACTGACACACTGTGTACATCATGACCCACAGTCAGATACACCCTGTGAAGTGTAAAACATCCCCACTGTCCTCAGGAATATTAACACACTGACAGAGAACACAGATTAATATTAACACACTCACCGACACACTGTGTACATCATGACCCACAGTCAGATACACCCTGTGAAGTGTAAAACATCCCCACTGTCCTCAGGAATATTAACACACTGACAGAGAACACAGATTAATATTAACACACTCACTGACACACTGTGTATATCATGACCCACAGTCAGATACACCCTGTGAAGTGTAAAACACCCCCACTGTCCTCAGTAATATTAACACACTGACAGAGAACACAGATTAATATTAACACACTCACTGACACACTATGTACATCATGACCCACAGTCAGATACACCCTGTGAAGTGTAAAACACCCCCACTGTCCTCAGTAATATTAACACACTGACAGAGAACACAGATTAATATTAACACACTCACTGACACACTGTGTATATCATGACCCACAGTCAGATACACCCTGTGAAGTGTAAAACACCCCCACTGTCCTCAGTAATATTAACACACTGACAGAGAACACAGATTAATATTAACACACTCACTGACACACTGTGTACATCATGACCCACAGTCAGATACACTCTGTGAAGTGTAAAACACCCCCACTGTCCTCAGGAATATTAACACACTGACAGAGAACACAGATTAATATTAACACACTCACTGACACACTGTGTATATCATGACCCACAGTCAGATACACCCTGTGAAGTGTAAAACACCCCCACTGTCCTCAGGAATATTAACACACTGACAGAGAACACAGATTAATATTAACACACTCACTGACACACTGTGTATATCATGACCCACAGTCAGATACACCCTGTGAAGTGTAAAACACCCCCACTGTCCTCAGCAATATTAACACACTGACAGAGAACACAGATTAATATTAACACACTCACTGACACACTGTGTATATCATGATCCACAGTCAGATACACCCTGTGAAGTGTAAAACACCCCCACTATCCTCAGTAATATTAAAACACTGACAGAGAACACAGATTAATATTAACACACTCACTGACACACTGTGTACATCATGACCCACAGTCAGATACACCCTGTGAAGTGTAAAACACCCCCACTGTCCTCAGGAATATTAACACACTGACAGAGAACACAGATTAATATTAACACACTCACTGACACACTGTGTACATCATGACCCACAGTCAGATACACCCTGTGAAGTGTAAAACACCCCCACTGTCCTCAGTAATATTAACACACTGACAGAGAACACAGATTAATATTAACACACTCACTGACACACTGTGTACATCATGACCCACAGTCAGATACACCCTGTGAAGTGTAAAACACCCCCACTGTCCTCAGGAATGTTAACACACTGACAGAGAACACAGATTAATATTAACACACTCACTGACACACTGTGTATATCATGACCCACAGTCAGATAAATCCTGTGAAGTGTAAAACACGCCCACTGTCCTCAGCAATATTATCACACTGACAGAGAACACAGATTAATATTAACACACTCACTGACACACTGTGTATATCATGACCCACAGTCAGATACACCCTGTGAAGTGTAAAACATTCCCACTGTCCTCAGCAATATTAACACACTGACAGAGAACACAGATTAATATTAACACACTCACTGACACACTGTGTATATCATGACCCACAGTCAGATACACCCTGTGAGGTGTAAAACACCCCACTGTCCTCGGTAATATTAACACACTGACAGAGAACACAGATTAATATTAACACACTCACTGACACACTGAGTACATCATGACCCACAGTCAGATACACCCTGTGAAGTGTAAAACACCCCCACTGTCCTCAGGAATATTAACACACTGACAGAGAACACAGATTAATATTAACACACTCACTGACACACTGTGTATATCATGACCCACAGTCAGATACACCCTGTGAAGTGTAAAACACCCCCACTGTCCTCAGGAATATTAACACACTGACAGAGAACACAGATTAATATTAACACACTCACTGACACACTGTGTACATCATGACCCACAGTCAGATACACCCTGTGAAGTGTAAAACACCCCCACTGTCCTCAGGAATATTAACACACTGACAGAGAACACAGATTAATATTAACACACTCACTGACACACTGTGTATATCATGACCCACAGTCAGATACACCCTGTGAAGTGTAAAACACCCCCACTGTCCTCAGGAATATTAACACACTGACAGAGAACACAGATTAATATTAACACACTCACTGACACACTGTGTATATCATGACCCACAGTCAGATACACCCTGTGAAGTGTAAAACACCCCCACTGTCGTCAGCAATATTATCACACTGACAGAGAACACAGATTAATATTAACACACTCACTGACACACTGTGCACATCATGACCCACAGTCAGATACACCCTGTGAAGTGTAAAACACCCCCACTGTCCTCAGTAATATTAACACACTGACAGAGAACACAGATTAATATTAACACACTCACTGACACACTGTGTATATCATGACCCACAGTCAGATACACCCTGTGAAGTGTAAAACATTCCCACTGTCCTCAGCAATATTAACACACTGACAGAGAACACAGATTAATATTAACACACTCACTGACACACTGTGTATATCATGACCCACAGTCAGATACACCCTGTGAAGTGTAAAACACCCCACTGTCCTCGGTAATATTAACACACTGACAGAGAACACAGATTAATATTAACACACTCACTGACACACTGTGTACATCATGACCCACAGTCAGATACACCCTGTGAAGTGTAAAACACCCCCACTGTCGTCAGCAGTATTATGACACAGAAAGAGAACACAGATTAATATTAACACACTCACTGACACACTGTGTATATCATGACCCACAGTCAGATACACCCTGTGAAGTGTAAAACACCCCCACTGTCCTCAGGAATATTAACACACTGACAGAGAACACAGATTAATATTAACACACTCACTGACACACTGTGTACATCATGACCCACAGTCAGATACACCCTGTGAAGTGTAAAACACCCCCACTGTCCTCAGTAAGATTAACACACTGACAGAGAACACAGATTAATATTAACACACTCACTGACACACTGTGTATATCATGACCCACAGTCAGATACACCCTGTGAAGTGTAAAACACCCCCACTGTCCTCAGGAATATTAACACACTGACAGAGAACACAGATTAATATTAACACACTCACTGAC
The DNA here is from genome assembly GCF_036365525.1 of Heterodontus francisci. NCBI lineage: Eukaryota > Metazoa > Chordata > Chondrichthyes > Heterodontiformes > Heterodontidae > Heterodontus > Heterodontus francisci. The sequence continues at coordinate 657,918 of NW_027140768.1, read as the reverse complement.
ACACTGTGTATATCATGACCCACAGTCAGATACACCCTGTGAAGTGTAAAACACCCCCACTGTCCTCAGTAATATTAACACACTGACAGAGAACACAGATTAATATTAACACACTCACTGACACACTGTGTATATCATGACCCACAGTCAGATACACCCTGTGAAGTGTAAAACACCCCCACTGTCCTCAGTAATATTAACACACTGACAGAGAACACAGATTAATATTAACACACTCACTGACACACTGTGTACATCATGACCCACAGTCAGATACACCCTGTGAAGTGTAAAACACCCCCACTGTCCTCAGTAATATTAACACACTGACAGAGAACACAGATTAATATTAACACACTCACTGACACACTGTGTATATCATGACCCACAGTCAGATACACTCTGTGAAGTGTAAAACACTCCCCACTGTCCTCAGTAATATTAGCACACTGACAGAGAACACAGATTAATATTAACACACTCACTGACACACTGTGTATATCATGACCCACAGTCAGATACACCCTGTGAAGTGTAAAACACCCCCACTGTCCTCAGTAATATTAACACACTGACAGAGAACACAGATTAATATTAACACACTCACTGACACACTGTGTACATCATGAACCACAGTCAGATACACCCTGTGAAGTGTAGAACACCCCCACTGTCCTCAGTAATATTAACACACTGACAGAGGACACAGATTAATATTAACACACTCACTGACACACTGTGTATATCATGACCCACAGTCAGATACACCCTGTGAAGTGTAAAACACCCCCACTGTCCTCAGTAATATTAACACACTGACAGAGAACACAGATTAATATTAACACACTCACTGACACACTGTGTACATCATGACCCACAGTCAGATACACCCTGTGAAGTGTAAAACACCCCCTCTGTCCTCAGTAATATTAACACACTGACAGAGAACACAGATTAATATTAACACACTCACTGACACACTGTGTATATCATGACCCACAGTCAGATACACCCTGTGAAGTGTAAAACACCCCCACTGTCCTCAGTAATATTAACACACTGACAGAGAACACAGATTAATATTAACACACTCACTGACACACTGTGTATATCATGACCCACAGTCAGATACACCCTGTGAAGTGTAAAACACCCCCACTGTCCTCAGGAATATTAACACATTGACAGAGAACACAGATTAATATTAACACACTCACTGACACACTGTGTATATCATGACCCACAGTCAGATAAACCCTGTGAAGTGTAAAACATCCCCACTGTCCTCAGTAATATTAACACACTGACAGAGAACACAGATTAATATTAACACACTCACTGACACACTGTGTATATCATGACCCACAGTCAGATACACCCTGTGAAGTGTAAAACACCCCACTGTCCTCGGTAATATTAACACACTGACAGAGAACACAGATTAATATTAACACACTCACTGACACACTGTGTACATCATGACCCACAGTCAGATACACCCTGTGAAGTGTAAAACATCCCCACTGTCCTCAGGAATATTAACACACTGACAGAGAACACAGATTAATATTAACACACTCACTGACACACTGTGTATATCATGACCCACAGTCAGATACACCCTGTGAAGTGTAAAACACCCCCACTGTCCTCAGGAATATTAACACACTGACAGAGAACACAGATTAATATTAACACACTCACTGACACACTGTGTATATCATGACCCACAGTCAGATACACCCTGTGAAGTGTAAAACACCCCCACTGTCCTCAGTAATATTAACACACTGACAGAGAACACAGATTAATATTAACACACTCACTGACACACTGTGTATATCATGACCCACAGTCAGATACACCCTGTGAAGTGTAAAACACCCCCACTGTCCTCAGTAATATTAACACACTGACAGAGAACACAGATTAATATTAACACACTCACTGACACACTGTGTACATCATGACCCACAGTCAGATACACCCTGTGAAGTGTAAAACACCCCCACTGTCCTCAGTAATATTAACACACTGACAGAGAACACAGATTAATATTAACACACTCACTGACACACTGTGTATATCATGACCCACAGTCAGATACACTCTGTGAAGTGTAAAACACTCCCCACTGTCCTCAGTAATATTAGCACACTGACAGAGAACACAGATTAATATTAACACACTCACTGACACACTGTGTATATCATGACCCACAGTCAGATACACCCTGTGAAGTGTAAAACACCCCCACTGTCCTCAGTAATATTAACACACTGACAGAGAACACAGATTAATATTAACACACTCACTGACACACTGTGTACATCATGAACCACAGTCAGATACACCCTGTGAAGTGTAGAACACCCCCACTGTCCTCAGTAATATTAACACACTGACAGAGGACACAGATTAATATTAACACACTCACTAACACACTGTGTATATCATGACCCACAGTCAGATACACCCTGTGAAGTGTAAAACACCCCCACTGTCCTCAGTAATATTAACACACTGACAGAGAACACAGATTAATATTAACACACTCACTGACACACTGTGTACATCATGACCCACAGTCAGATACACCCTGTGAAGTGTAAAACACCCCCTCTGTCCTCAGTAATATTAACACACTGACAGAGAACACAGATTAATATTAACACACTCACTGACACACTGTGTATATCATGACCCACAGTCAGATACACCCTGTGAAGTGTAAAACACCCCCACTGTCCTCAGTAATATTAACACACTGACAGAGAACACAGATTAATATTAACACACTCACTGACACACTGTGTATATCATGACCCACAGTCAGATACACCCTGTGAAGTGTAAAACACCCCCACTGTCCTCAGGAATATTAACACATTGACAGAGAACACAGATTAATATTAACACACTCACTGACACACTGTGTATATCATGACCCACAGTCAGATAAACCCTGTGAAGTGTAAAACATCCCCACTGTCCTCAGTAATATTAACACACTGACAGAGAACACAGATTAATATTAACACACTCACTGACACACTGTGTATATCATGACCCACAGTCAGATACACCCTGTGAAGTGTAAAACACCCCACTGTCCTCGGTAATATTAACACACTGACAGAGAACACAGATTAATATTAACACACTCACTGACACACTGTGTACATCATGACCCACAGTCAGATACACCCTGTGAAGTGTAAAACACCCCCAGTGTCCTCAGTAATATTAACACACTGACAGAGAACACAGATCAATATTAACACACTCACTGACACACTGTGTACATCATGACCCACAGTCAGATACACCCTGTGAAGTGTAAAACACCCCCACCGTCCTCAGGAATATTAGCACACTGACAGAGAACACAGATTAATATTAACACACTCACTGACACACTGTGTATATCATGACCCACAGTCAGATACACCCTGTGAAGTGTAAAACACCCCCACTGTCCTCAGGAATATTAACACACTGACAGAGAACACAGATTAATATTAACACACTCACTGACACACTGTGTATATCATGACCCACAGTCAGATACACCCTGTGAAGTGTAAAACACCCCCACTGTCCTCAGGAATATTAACACACTGACAGAGAACACAGATTAATATTAACACACTCACTGACACACTGTGTATATCATGACCCACAGTCAGATACACCCTGTGAAGTGTAAAACACCCCCACTGTCCTCAGGAAGATTAAAACACTGACAGAGAACACAGATTAATATTAACACACTCACTGACACACTGTGTATATCATGACCCACAGTCAGATACACCCTGTGAAGTGTAAAACACCCCCACTGTCCTCAGGAATATTAACACACTGACAGAGAACACAGATTAATATTAACACACTCACTGACACACTGTGTATATCATGACCCACAGTCAGATACACCCTGTGAAGTGTAAAACACCCCCACTGTCCTCAGTAATATTAACACACTGACAGAGAACACAGATTAATATTAACACACTCACTGACACACTGTGTATATCATGACCCACAGTCAGATACACCCTGTGAAGTGTAAAACACCCCCACTGTCCTCAGTAATATTAACACACTGACAGAGAACACAGATTAATATTAACACACTCACTGACACACTGTGTATATCATGACCCACAGTCAGATACACCCTGTGAAGTGTAAAACACCCCCACTGTCCTCAGGAATATTAACACACTGACAGAGAACACAGATTAATATTAACACACTCACTGACACACTGTGTATATCATGACCCACAGTCAGATACACCCTGTGAAGTGTAAAACACCCCCACTGTCCTCAGTAATATTAACACACTGACAGAAAACACAGATTAATATTAACACACTCACTGACACACTGTGCATATCATGACACACAGTCAGATACACCCTGTGAAGTGTAAAACACCCCCACTGTCCTCAGGAATAATAACACACGGACAGAGAACACAGATTAATATTAACACACTCACTGACACACTGTGTACATCATGACCCACAGTCAGATACACCCTGTGAAGTGTAAAACACCCCCACTGTCCTCATTAATATTAACACACTGACAGAGAACACAGGTAAATATTAACACACTCACTGACACACTGTGTACATCATGACCCACAGTCAGATACACCCTGTGAAGTGTAAAACATCCCCACTGTCCTCAGGAATATTAACACACTGACAGAGAACACAGATTAATATTAACACACTCACTGACACACTGTGTATATCATGACCCACAGTCAGATACACCCTGTGAAGTGTAAAACACCCCCACTGTCCTCAGGAATATTAACACACTGACAGAGAACACAGATTAATATTAACACACTCACTGACACACTGTGTATATCATGACCCACAGTCAGATACACCCTGTGAAGTGTAAAACACCCCCACTGTCCTCAGTAATATTAACACACTGACAGAGAACACAGATTAATATTAACACACTCACTGACACACTGTGTACATCATGACCCACAGTCAGATACACCCTGTGAAGTGTAAAACACCCCCACTGTCCTCAGGAATATTAACACACTGACAGAGAACACTGATTAATATTAACACACTCACTGACACACTGTGTATATCATGACCCACAGTCAGATAAATCCTGTGAAGTGTAAAACACCCCCACTGTCGTCAGCAATATTATCACACTGACAGAGAACACAGATTAATATTAACACATTCACTGACACACTGTGTATATCATGACCCACAGTCAGATACACCCTGTGAAGTGTAAAACATTCCCACTGTCCTCAGCAATATTAACACACTGACAGAGAACACAGATTAATATTAACACACTCACTGACACACTGTGTATATCATGACCCACAGTCAGATACACCCTGTGAAGTGTAAAACACCCCACTGTCCTCGGTAATATTAACACACTGACAGAGAACACAGATTAATATTAACACACTCACTGACACACTGTGTACATCATGACCAGCAGTCAGATACACCCTGTGAAGTGTAAAACACCCCACTGTCCTCGGTAATATTAACACACTGAAAGAGAACACAGATTAATATTAACACACTCATTGACACACTGTGTATATCTTGACCCACAGTCAGATACACCCTGTGAAGTGTAAAACACCCCCACTGTCCTCAGGAATATTAACACACTGACAGAGAACACAGATTAATATTAACACACTCACTGACACACTGTGTATATCATGACCCACAGTCAGATACACCCTGTGAAGTGTAAAACACCCCCACTGTCCTCAGGAATATTAACACACTGACAGAGAACACAGATTAATATTAACACACTCACTGACACACTGTGTATATCATGACCCACAGTCAGATACACCCTGTGAAGTGTAAAACACCCCCACTGTCCTCAGTAATATTAACACACTGACAGAGAACACAGATTAATATTAACACACTCACTGACACACTGTGTATATCATGACCTACAGTCAGATACACCCTGTGAAGTGTAAAACACCCCCACTGTCCTCAGTAATATTAACACACTGACAGAGAACACAGATTAATATTAACACACTCACTGACACACTGTGTATATCATGACCCACAGTCAGATAAACCCTGTGAAGTGTAAAACACCCCCACTGTCCTCAGTAATATTAACACACTGACAGAGAACACAGATTAATATTAACACACTCACTGACACACTGTGTACATCATGACCCACAGTCAGATACACCCTGTGAAGTGTAAAACACCCCCACTGTCCTCAGTAATATTAACACACTGACAGAGAACACAGATTAATATTAACACACTCACTGACACACTGTGTACATCATGACTCACAGTCAGATACACCCTGTGAAGTGTAAAACACCCCCACTGTCCTCAGGAAGATTAAAACACTGACCGAGAACATAGATTAATATTAACACACTCACTGACACACTGTGTATATCATGACCCACAGTCAGATACACCCGGTGAAGTGTAAAACACCCCCACTGTCCTCAGTAATATTAACACACTGACAGAGAACACAGATTAATATTAACACACTCACTGACACACTGTGTATATCATGACCCACAGTCAGATACACCCTGTGAAGTGTAAAACACCCCCACTGTCCTCAGTTATATTAACACACTGACAGAGAACACAGATAAATATTAACAGACTCACTGACACACTGTGTATATCATGACCCACAGTCAGATACACCCTGTGAAGTGTAAAACACCCCCACTGTCCTCAGGAATATTAACACACTGTCTGAGAACACAGATTAATATTAACACACTCACTGACACACTGTGTATATCATGACCCACAGTCAGATACACCCTGTGAAGTGTAAAACACCCCCACTGTCCTCAGTAATATTAACACACTGACAGAGAACACAGATTAATATTAACACACTCACTGACACACTGTGTATATCATGACTCACAGTCAGATACACCCTGTAAAGTGTAAAACACCCCCACTGTCCTCAGTAATATTAACACACTGACAGAGAACACAGATTAATATTAACACACTCACTGACACACTGTGTATATCATGACCCACAGTCAGATACACCCTGTGAAGTGTAAAACACCCCCACTATCCTCAGTAATATTAAAACACTGACAGAGAACACAGATTAATATTAACACACTCACTGACACACTGTGTATATCATGACCCACAGTCAGATACACCCTGTGAAGTGTAAAACACCCCCACTGTCCTCAGGAATATTAACACACTGACAGAGAACACAGATTAATATTAACACACTCACTGACACACTGTGTATATCATGAGCCACAGTCAGATACACCCTGTGAAGTGTAAAACACCCCCACTGTCCTCAGTAATATTAACACACTGACAGAGAACACAGATTAATATTAACAGACTCACTGACACACTGTGTATATCATGAGCCACAGTCAGATACACCCTGTGAAGTGTAAAACACCCCCACTGTCCTCAGCAATATTAACACACTGACAGAGAACACAGATAAATATTAACAGACTCACTGACACACTGTGTATATCATGACCCACAGTCAGATACACCCTGTGAAGTGTAAAACACCCCCACTGTCCTCAGGAATATTAACACACTGTCTGAGAACACAGATTAATATTAACACACTCACTGACACACTGTGTATATCATGACCCACAGTCAGATACACCCTGTGAAGTGTAAAACACCCCCACTGTCCTCAGGAATATTAACACACTGACAGAGAACACAGATTAATATTAACACACTCACTGACACACTGTGTATATCATGACTCACAGTCAGATACACCCTGTAAAGTGTAAAACACCCCCACTGTCCTCAGTAATATTAACACACTGACAGAGAACACAGATTAATATTAACACACTCACTGACACACTGTGTATATCATGACCCACAGTCAGATACACCCTGTGAAGTGTAAAACACCCCCACTATCCTCAGTAATATTAAAACACTGACAGAGAACACAGATTAATATTAACACACTCACTGACACACTGTGTACATCATGACCCACAGTCAGATACACCCTGTGAAGTGTAAAACACCCCCACTGTCCTCAGGAATATTAACACACTGACAGAGAACACAGATTAATATTAACACACTCACTGACACACTGTGTATATCATGACCCACAGTCAGATAAATCCTGTGAAGTGTAAAACACCCCCACTGTCGTCAGCAATATTATCACACTGACAGAGAACACAGATTAATATTAACACATTCACTGACACACTGTGTATATCATGACCCACAGTCAGATACACCCTGTGAAGTGTAAAACATTCCCACTGTCCTCAGCAATATTAACACACTGACAGAGAACACAGATTAATATTAACACACTCACTGACACACCGTGTATATCATGACCCACAGTCAGATACACCCTGTGAAGTGTAAAACACCCCACTGTCCTCGGCAATATTAACACACTGACAGAGAACACAGATTAATATTAACACACTCACTGACACACTGTGTACATCATGACCCACAGTCAGATACACCCTGTGAAGTGTAAAACACCCCACTGTCCTCGGTAATATTAACACACTGAAAGAGAACACAGATTAATATTAACACACTCACTGATACACTGTGTATATCATGACCCACAGTCAGATACACCCTGTGAAGTGTAAAACACCCCCACTATCCTCAGTAATATTAAAACACTGACAGAGAACACAGATTAATATTAACACACTCACTGACACACTGTGTATATCATGACCCACAGTCAGATACACCCTGTGAAGTGTAAAACACCCCCACTGTCCTCAGGAATATTAACACACTGACAGAGTACACAGATTAATATTAACACACTCACTGACACACTGTGTATCTCATGACCCACAGTCAGATAAACCCTGTGAAGTGTAAAACACCCCCACTGTCCTCAGTAATATTAACACACTGACAGAGAACACAGATTAATATTAACACACTCACTGACACACTGTGTACATCATGACCCACAGTCAGATACACCCTGTGAAGTGTAAAACACCCCCACTGTCCTCAGTAATATTAACACACTGACAGAGAACACAGATTAATATTAACACACTCACTGACACACTGTGTACATCATGACTCACAGTCAGATACACCCTGTGAAGTGTAAAACACCCCCACTGTCCTCAGGAAGATTAAAACACTGACAGAGAACATAGATTAATATTAACACACTCATCTGACACACTGTGTATATCATGACCCACAGTCAGATACACCCGGTGAAGTGTAAAACACCCCCACTGTCCTCAGTAATATTAACACACTGACAGAGAACACAGATTAATATTAACACACTCACTGACACACTGTGTATATCATGACCCACAGTCAGATACACCCTGTGAAGTGTAAAACACCCCCACTGTCCTCAGGAATATTAACACACTGTCTGAGAACACAGATTAATATTAACACACTCACTGACACTCAGTGTATATCATGACCCACAGTCAGATACACCCTGTGAAGTGTAAAACACCCCCACTGTCCTCAGGAATATTAACACACTGTCTGAGAACACAGATTAATATTAACACACTCACTGACACACTGTGAACATCACGACCCACAGTCAGATACACCCTGTGAAGTGTAAAACACCCCCACTGTCCTCAGTAATATTAACACACTGACAGAGAACACAGATTAATATTAACACACTCACTGACACACTGTGTATATCATGACCCACAGTCAGATAAACCCTGTGAAGTGTAAAACACCCCCACTGTCCTCAGCAATATTAACACACTGACAGAGAACACAGATAAATATTAACAGACTCACTGACACACTGTGTATATCATGACCCACAGTCAGATACACCCTGTGAAGTGTAAAACACCCCCACTGTCCTCAGTAATATTAACACACTGACAGAGAACACAGATTAATATTAACACACTCACTGACACACTGTGTATATCATGACCCACAGTCAGATACCCCCTGTGAAGTGTAAAACACCCCCACTGTCCTCAGGAATATTAACACACTGACAGAGAACACAGATTAATATTAACACACTCACTGACACACTGTGTATATCATGACCCACAGTCAGATACACCCTGTGAAGTGTAAAACACCCCCACTATCCTCAGTAATATTAAAACACTGACAGAGAACACAGATTAATATTAACACACTCACTGACACACTGTGTACATCATGACCCACAGTCAGATACACCCTGTGAAGTGTAAAACACCCCCACTGTCCTCAGGAATATTAACACACTGACAGAGAACACAGATTAATATTAACACACTCACTGACACACTGTGTATATCATGACCCACAGTCAGATAAATCCTGTGAAGTGTAAAACACCCCCACTGCCGTCAGCAATATTATCACACTGACAGAGAACACAGATTAATATTAACACATTCACTGACACACTGTGTATATCATGACCCACAGTCAGATACACCCTGTGAAGTGTAAAACATTCCCACTGTCCTCAGCAATATTAACACACTGACAGAGAAAACAGATTAATATTAACACACTCACTGACACACCGTGTATATCATGACCCACAGTCAGATACACCCTGTGAAGTGTAAAACACCCCACTGTCCTCGGCAATATTAACACACTGACAGAGAACACAGATTAATATTAACACACTCACTGACACACTGTGTACATCATGACCCACAGTCAGATACACCCTGTGAAGTGTAAAACACCCCACTGTCCTCGGTAATATTAACACACTGAAAGAGAACACAGATTAATATTAACACACTCACTGACACACTGTGTATATCATGACCCACAGTCAGATACACCCTGTGAAGTGTAAAACACCCCCACTATCCTCAGTAATATTAAAACACTGACAGAGAACACAGATTAATATTAACACACTCACTGACACACTGTGTATATCATGACCCACAGTCAGATACACCCTGTGAAGTGTAAAACACCCCCACTGTCCTCAGGAATATTAACACACTGACAGAGTACACAGATTAATATTAACACACTCACTGACACACTGTGTATCTCATGACCCACAGTCAGATAAACCCTGTGAAGTGTAAAACACCCCCACTGTCCTCAGTAATATTAACACACTGACAGAGAACACAGATTAATATTAACACACTCACTGACACACTGTGTACATCATGACCCACAGTCAGATACACCCTGTGAAGTGTAAAACACCCCCACTGTCCTCAGTAATATTAACACACTGACAGAGAACACAGATTAATATTAACACACTCACTGACACACTGTGTACATCATGACTCACAGTCAGATACACCCTGTGAAGTGTAAAACACCCCCACTGTCCTCAGGAAGATTAAAACACTGACAGAGAACATAGATTAATATTAACACACTCATCTGACACACTGTGTATATCATGACCCACAGTCAGATACACCCGGTGAAGTGTAAAACACCCCCACTGTCCTCAGTAATATTAACACACTGACAGAGAACACAGATTAATATTAACACACTCACTGACACACTGTGTATATCATGACCCACAGTCAGATACACCCTGTGAAGTGTAAAACACCCCCACTGTCCTCAGGAATATTAACACACTGTCTGAGAACACAGATTAATATTAACACACTCACTGACACTCAGTGTATATCATGACCCACAGTCAGATACACCCTGTGAAGTGTAAAACACCCCCACTGTCCTCAGGAATATTAACACACTGTCTGAGAACACAGATTAATATTAACACACTCACTGACACACTGTGAACATCACGACCCACAGTCAGATACACCCTGTGAAGTGTAAAACACCACCACTGTCCTCAGTAATATTAACACACTGACAGAGAACACAGATTAATATTAACACACTCACTGACACACTGTGTATATCATGACCCACAGTCAGATAAACCCTGTGAAGTGTAAAACACCCCCACTGTCCTCAGCAATATTAACACACTGACAGAGAACACAGATAAATATTAACAGACTCACTGACACACTGTGTATATCATGACCCACAGTCAGATACACCCTGTGAAGTGTAAAACACCCCCACTGTCCTCAGTAATATTAACACACTGACAGAGAACACAGATTAATATTAACACACTCACTGACACACTGTGTATATCATGACCCACAGTCAGATACCCCCTGTGAAGTGTAAAACACCCCCACTGTCCTCAGGAATATTAACACACTGACAGAGAACACAGATTAATATTAACACACTCACTGACACACTGTGTATATCATGACCCACAGTCAGATACACCCTGTGAAGTGTAAAACACCCCCACTGTCCTCAGTAATATTAACACACTGACAGAGAACACAGATTAATATTAACACACTCACTGACACACTGTGTATATCATGACCCACAGTCAGATACACCCTGTGAAGTGTAAAACACCCCCACTGTCCTCAGTAATATTAACACACTGACAGAGAACACAGATTAATATTAACACACTCACTGACACACTGTGTACATCATGACCCACAGTCAGATGCACCCTGTGAAGTGTAAAACATCCCCACTGTCCTCAGTAATATTAACACACTGACAGAGAACACAGATTAATATTAACACACTCACTGACACACTGTGTATATCATGACCCACAGTCAGATACACCCTGTGAAGTGTAAAACACCCCCACTGTCCTCAGCAATATTAACACACTGACAGAGAACACAGATTAATATTAACACACTCACTGACACACTGTGTATATCATGACCCACAGTCAGATACACCCTGTGAAGTGTAAAACACCCCTCTGTCCTCGGTAATATTAACACACTGACAGAGAACACAGATTAATATTAACACACTCACTGACACACTGTGTACATCATGACCCACAGTCAGATACACCCTGTGAAGTGTAAAACACCCCCACTGTCCTCAGTAATATTAACACACTGACAGAGAACACAGATTAATATTCACACACTCACTGACACACTGTGTACATCATGACCCACAGTCAGATACACCCTGTGAAGTGTAAAACACCCCCACTGTCCTCAGGAATATTAACACACTGACAGAGAACACAGATTAATATTAACACACTCACTGGCACACTGTGTATATCATGACCCACAGTCAGATACACCCTGTGAAGTGTAAAACACCCCCACTGTCCTCAGGAATATTAACACACTGACAGAGAACACAGATTAATATTAACACACTCACTGACACACTGTGTATATCATGACCCACAGTCAGATACACCCTGTGAAGTGTAAAACACCCCCACCGTCCTCAGGAAGATTAAAACACTGACAGAGAACACAGATTAATATTAACACACTCACTGACACACTGTGTATATCATGACCCACAGTCAGATACACCCTGTGAAGTGTAAAACACCCCCACTGTCCTCAGGAATATTAACACACTGACAGAGAACACAGATTAATATTAACACACTCACTGACACACTGTGTATAACATGACCCACAGTCAGATACACCCTGTGAAGTGTAAAACACCCCCACTGTCCTCAGGAATATTAACACACTGACAGAGAACACAGATTAATATTAACACACTCACTGACACACTGTGTATATCATGACCCACAGTCAGATACACCCTGTGAAGTGTAAAACAACCCCACTGTCCTCAGTAATATTAACACACTGACAGAGAACACAGATTAATATTAACACACTCACTGACACACTGTGCATATCCTGACCCACAGTCAGATACACCCTGTGAAGTGTAAAACACCCCCACTGTCCTCAGGAATATTAACACACTGACAGAGAACACAGATTAATATTAACACACTCACTGACACACGGTGTACATCATGACCCACAGTCAGATACACCCTGTGAAGTGTAAAACACCCCCACTGTCCTCATTAATATTAACACACTGACAGAGAACACAGATTAATATTAACACACTCACTGACACACTGTGTACATCATGACCCACAGTCAGATACACCCTGTGAAGTGTAAAACACCCCCACTGTCCTCAGTAATATTAACACACTGACAGAGAACACAGATTAATATTAACACACTCACTGACACACTGTGTATATCATGACCCACAGTCAGATACACCCTGTGAAGTGTAAAACACCCCCACTGTCCTCAGTAATATTAACACACTGACAGAGAACACAGATTAATATTAACACACTCACTGACACACTGTGTATATCATGACCCACAGTCAGATACACCCTGTGAAGTGTAAAACACCCCCACTGTCCTCAGTAATATTAACACACTGACAGAGAACACAGATTAATATTAACACACTCACTGACACACTGTGTACATCATGACCCACAGTCAGATGCACCCTGTGAAGTGTAAAACATCCCCACTGTCCTCAGTAATATTAACACACTGACAGAGAACACAGATTAATATTAACACACTCACTGACACACTGTGTATATCATGACCCACAGTCAGATACACCCTGTGAAGTGTAAAACACCCCCACTGTCCTCAGCAATATTAACACACTGACAGAGAACACAGATTAATATTAACACACTCACTGACACACTGTGTATATCATGACCCACAGTCAGATACACCCTGTGAAGTGTAAAACACCCCTCTGTCCTCGGTAATATTAACACACTGACAGAGAACACAGATTAATATTAACACACTCACTGACACACTGTGTACATCATGACCCACAGTCAGATACACCCTGTGAAGTGTAAAACACCCCCACTGTCCTCAGTAATATTAACACACTGACAGAGAACACAGATTAATATTCACACACTCACTGACACACTGTGTACATCATGACCCACAGTCAGATACACCCTGTGAAGTGTAAAACACCCCCACTGTCCTCAGGAATATTAACACACTGACAGAGAACACAGATTAATATTAACACACTCACTGGCACACTGTGTATATCATGACCCACAGTCAGATACACCCTGTGAAGTGTAAAACACCCCCACTGTCCTCAGGAATATTAACACACTGACAGAGAACACAGATTAATATTAACACACTCACTGACACACTGTGTATATCATGACCCACAGTCAGATACACCCTGTGAAGTGTAAAACACCCCCACCGTCCTCAGGAAGATTAAAACACTGACAGAGAACACAGATTAATATTAACACACTCACTGACACACTGTGTATATCATGACCCACAGTCAGATACACCCTGTGAAGTGTAAAACACCCCCACTGTCCTCAGGAATATTAACACACTGACAGAGAACACAGATTAATATTAACACACTCACTGACACACTGTGTATAACATGACCCACAGTCAGATACACCCTGTGAAGTGTAAAACACCCCCACTGTCCTCAGGAATATTAACACACTGACAGAGAACACAGATTAATATTAACACACTCACTGACACACTGTGTATATCATGACCCACAGTCAGATACACCCTGTGAAGTGTAAAACAACCCCACTGTCCTCAGTAATATTAACACACTGACAGAGAACACAGATTAATATTAACACACTCACTGACACACTGTGCATATCCTGACCCACAGTCAGATACACCCTGTGAAGTGTAAAACACCCCCACTGTCCTCAGGAATATTAACACACTGACAGAGAACACAGATTAATATTAACACACTCACTGACACACGGTGTACATCATGACCCACAGTCAGATACACCCTGTGAAGTGTAAAACACCCCCACTGTCCTCATTAATATTAACACACTGACAGAGAACACAGATTAATATTAACACACTCACTGACACACTGTGTACATCATGACCCACAGTCAGATACACCCTGTGAAGTGTAAAACACCCCCACTGTCCTCAGTAATATTAACACACTGACAGAGAACACAGATTAATATTAACACACTCACTGACACACTATGTACATCATGACCCACAGTCAGATACACCCTGTGAAGTGTAAAACACCCCCACTGTCCTCAGTAATATTAACACACTGACAGAGAACACAGATTAATATTAACACACTCACTGACACACTGTGTATATCATGACCCACAGTCAGATACACCCTGTGAAGTGTAAAACACCCCCACTGTCCTCAGTAATATTAACACACTGACAGAGAACACAGATTAATATTAACACACTCACTGACACACTGTGTATATCATGACCCACAGTCAGATACACCCTGTGAAGTGTAAAACACCCCCACTGTCCTCAGGAATATTAACACACTGACAGAGAACACAGATTAATATTAACACACTCACTGACACACTGTGTATATCATGACCCACAGTCAGATACACCCTGTGAAGTGTAAAACACCCCCACTGTCCTCAGTAATATTAACACACTGACAGAGAACACAGATTAATATTAACACACTCACTGACACACTGTGTATATCATGTCTCACAGTCAGATACACCCTGTAAAGTGTAAAACACCCCCACTGTCCTCAGTAATATTAACACACTGACAGAGAACACAGATTAATATTAACACACTCACTGACACACTGTGTATATCATGACCCACAGTCAGATACACCCTGTGAAGTGTAAAACACCCCCACTATCCTCAGTAATATTAAAACACTGACAGAGAACACAGATTAATATTAACACACTCACTGACACACTGTGTATATCATGACCCACAGTCAGATACACCCTGTGAAGTGTAAAACACCCCCACTGTCCTCAGTAATATCAACACACTGACAGAGAACACAGATTAATATTAACACACTCACTGACACACTGTGTATATCATGACCCACAGTCAGATACACCCTGTGAAGTGTAAAACACCCCCACAGTCCTCAGGAATATTAACACACTGACAGAGAACACAGATTAATATTAACACACTCACTGACACACTGTGTATATCATGACCCACAGTCAGATAAATCCTGTGAAGTGTAAAACACCCCCACTGTCGTCAGCAATATTATCACACTGACAGAGAACACAGATTAATATTAACACATTCACTGACACACTGTGTATATCATGACCCACAGTCAGATACACCCTGTGAAGTGTAAAACATTCCCACGGTCCTCAGCAATATTAACACACTGACAGAGAACACAGATTAATATTAACACACTCACTGACACACTGTGTATATCATGACCCACAGTCAGATACACCCTGTGAAGTGTAAAACACCCCACTGTCCTCGGTAATATTAACACACTGACAGAGAACACAGATTAATATTAACACACTCACTGACACACTGTGTATATCATGACCCACAGTCAGATACACCCTGTGAAGTGTAAAACACCCCACTGTCCTCAGTAATATTAACACACTGACAGAGGACACAGATTAATATTAACACACTCACTGACACACTGTGCACATCATGACCCACAGTCAGATACACCCTGTGAAGTGTAAAACACCCCCACTGTCCTCAGGAATATTAACACACTGACAGAGAACACAGATTAATATTAACACACTCACTGACACACTGTGTATATCATGACCCAGAGTCAGATAAACCCTGTGAAGTGTAAAACACCCCCACTGTCCTCAGGAATATTAACACACTGACAGAGAACACAGATTAATATTAACACACTCACTGACACACTGTGTATATCATGACCCACAGTCAGATACACCCTGTGAAGTGTAAAACACCCCACTGTCCTCGGTAATATTAACACACTGAAAGAGAACACAGATTAATATTAACACACTCACTGACACACTGTGTATATCATGACCCACAGTCAGATACACCCTGTGAAGTGTAAAACACCCCCACTATCCTCAGTAATATTAAAACACTGACAGAGAACACAGATTAATATTAACACACTCACTGACACACTGTGTATATCATGACCCACAGTCAGATACACCCTGTGAAGTGTAAAACACCCCCACTGTCCTCAGGAATATTAACACACTGACAGAGAACACAGATTAATATTAACACACTCACTGACACACTGTGTATATCATGACCCACAGTCAGATACACCCTGTGAAGTGTAAAACACCCCCACTGTCCTCAGGAATATTAACACACTGACAGAGAACACAGATTAATATTAACACACTCACTGACACACTGTGTATATCATGACTACAGTCAGATACACCCTGTGAAGTGTAAAACATCCCCACTGTCCTCAGTAATATTAACACACTGACAGAGAACACAGATTAATATTAACACACTCACTGACACACTGTGTACATCATGACCCACAGTCAGATGCACCCTGTGAAGTGTAAAACATCCCCACTGTCCTCAGTAATATTAACACACTGACAGAGAACACAGATTAATATTAACACACTCACTGACACACTGTGTATATCATGACCCACAGTCAGATACACCCTGTGAAGTGTAAAACACCCCCACTGTCCTCAGCAATATTAACACACTGACAGAGAACACAGATTAATATTAACACACTCACTGACACACTGTGTATATCATGACCCACAGTCAGATACACCCTGTGAAGTGTAAAACACCCCTCTGTCCTCGGTAATATTAACACACTGACAGAGAACACAGATTAATATTAACACACTCACTGACACACTGTGTACATCATGACCCACAGTCAGATACACCCTGTGAAGTGTAAAACACCCCCACTGTCCTCAGGAATATTAGCACACTGACAGAGAACACAGATTAATATTAACACACTCACTGACACACTGTGTATATCATGACCCACAGTCAGATACACCCTGTGAAGTGTAAAACACCCCCACTGTCCTCAGGAATATTAACACACTGACAGCGAACACAGATTAATATTAACACACTCACTGACACACTGTGTATATCATGACCCACAGTCAGATCCACCCTGTGAAGTGTAAAATACCCCCACTGTCCTCAGGAATATTAACACACTGACAGAGAACACAGATTAATATTAACACACTCACTGACACACTGTGTATATCATGACCCACAGTCAGATACACCCTGTGAAGTGTAAAACACCCCCACCGTCCTCAGGAAGATTAAAACACTGACAGAGAACACAGATTAATATTAACACACTCACTGACACACTGTGTATATCATGACCCACAGTCAGATACACCCTGTGAAGTGTAAAACACCCCCACTGTCCTCAGGAATATTAACACACTGACAGAGAACACAGATTAATATTAACACACTCACTGACACACTGTGTATATCATGACCCACAGTCAGATACACCCTGTGAAGTGTAAAACACCCCCACTGTCCTCAGGAATATTAACACACTGACAGAGAACACAGATTAATATTAACACACTCACTGACACACTGTGTATATCATGACCCACAGTCAGATACACCCTGTGAAGTGTAAAACACCCCCACTGTCCTCAGTAATATTAACACACTGACAGAGAACACAGATTAATATTAACACACTCACTGACACACTGTGCATATCCTGATCCACAGTCAGATACACCCTGAGAAGTGTAAAACACCCCCACTGTCCTCAGGAATATTAACACACTGACAGAGAACACAGATTAATATTAACACACTCACTGACACACTGTGTACATCATGACCCACAGTCAGATACACCCTGTGAAGTGTAAAACACCCCCACTGTCCTCATTAATATTAACACACTGACAGAGAACACAGATTAATATTAACACACTCACTGACACACAGTGTACATCATGACCCACAGTCAGATACACCCTGTGAAGTGTAAAACACCCCCACTGTCCTCAGTAATATTAACACACTGACAGAGAACACAGATTAATATTAACACACTCACTGACACACTATGTACATCATGACCCACAGTCAGATACACCCTGTGAAGTGTAAAACACCCCCACTGTCCTCAGTAATATTAACACACTGACAGAGAACACAGATTAATATTAACACACTCACTGACACACTGTGTATATCATGACCCACAGTCAGATACACCCTGTGAAGTGTAAAACACCCCCACTGTCCTCAGTAATATTAACACACTGACAGAGAACACAGATTAATATTAACACACTCACTGACACACTGTGTATATCATGACCCACAGTCAGATACACCCTGTGAAGTGTAAAACATTCCCACGGTCCTCAGCAATATTAACACACTGACAGAGAACACAGATTAATATTAACACACTCACTGACACACTGTGTATATCATGACCCACAGTCAGATACACCCTGTGAAGTGTAAAACACCCCACTGTCCTCGGTAATATTAACACACTGACAGAGAACACAGATTAATATTAACACACTCACTGACACACTGTGCACATCATGACCCACAGTCAGATACACCCTGTGAAGTGTAAAACACCCCCACTGTCCTCAGGAATATTAACACACTGACAGAGAACACAGATTAATATTAACACACTCACTGACACACTGTGTATATCATGACCCAGAGTCAGATAAACCCTGTGAAGTGTAAAACACCCCCACTGTCCTCAGGAATATTAACACACTGACAGAGAACACAGATTAATATTAACACACTCACTGACACACTGTGTATATCATGACCCACAGTCAGATACACCCTGTGAAGTGTAAAACACCCCACTGTCCTCGGTAATATTAACACACTGAAAGAGAACACAGATTAATATTAACACACTCACTGACACACTGTGTATATCATGACCCACAGTCAGATACACCCTGTGAAGTGTAAAACACCCCCACCGTCCTCAGGAAGATTAAAACACTGACAGAGAACACAGATTAATATTAACACACTCACTGACACACTGTGTATATCATGACCCACAGTCAGATACACCCTGTGAAGTGTAAAACACCCCCACTGTCCTCAGGAATATTAACACACTGACAGAGAACACAGATTAATATTAACACACTCACTGACACACTGTGTATATCATGACCCACAGTCAGATACACCCTGTGAAGTGTAAAACACCCCCACTGTCCTCAGGAATATTAACACACTGACAGAGAACACAGATTAATATTAACACACTCACTGACACACTGTGTATATCATGACCCACAGTCAGATACACCCTGTGAAGTGTAAAACACCCCCACTGTCCTCAGTAATATTAACACACTGACAGAGAACACAGATTAATATTAACACACTCACTGACACACTGTGCATATCCTGATCCACAGTCAGATACACCCTGAGAAGTGTAAAACACCCCCACTGTCCTCAGGAATATTAACACACTGACAGAGAACACAGATTAATATTAACACACTCACTGACACACTGTGTACATCATGACCCACAGTCAGATACACCCTGTGAAGTGTAAAACACCCCCACTGTCCTCATTAATATTAACACACTGACAGAGAACACAGATTAATATTAACACACTCACTGACACACAGTGTACATCATGACCCACAGTCAGATACACCCTGTGAAGTGTAAAACACCCCACTGTCCTCGGTAATATTAACACACTGAAAGAGAACACAGATTAATATTAACACACTCACTGACACACTGTGTATATCATGACCCACAGTCAGATACACCCTGTGAAGTGTAAAACACCCCCACCGTCCTCAGGAAGATTAAAACACTGACAGAGAACACAGATTAATATTAACACACTCACTGACACACTGTGTATATCATGACCCACAGTCAGATACACCCTGTGAAGTGTAAAACACCCCCACTGTCCTCAGGAATATTAACACACTGACAGAGAACACAGATTAATATTAACACACTCACTGACACACTGTGTATATCATGACCCACAGTCAGATACACCCTGTGAAGTGTAAAACACCCCCACTGTCCTCAGGAATATTAACACACTGACAGAGAACACAGATTAATATTAACACACTCACTGACACACTGTGTATATCATGACCCACAGTCAGATACACCCTGTGAAGTGTAAAACACCCCCACTGTCCTCAGTAATATTAACACACTGACAGAGAACACAGATTAATATTAACACACTCACTGACACACTGTGCATATCCTGATCCACAGTCAGATACACCCTGAGAAGTGTAAAACACCCCCACTGTCCTCAGGAATATTAACACACTGACAGAGAACACAGATTAATATTAACACACTCACTGACACACTGTGTACATCATGACCCACAGTCAGATACACCCTGTGAAGTGTAAAACACCCCCACTGTCCTCATTAATATTAACACACTGACAGAGAACACAGATTAATATTAACACACTCACTGACACACAGTGTACATCATGACCCACAGTCAGATACACCCTGTGAAGTGTAAAACACCCCCACTGTCCTCAGTAATATTAACACACTGACAGAGAACACAGATTAATATTAACACACTCACTGACACACTATGTACATCATGACCCACAGTCAGATACACCCTGTGAAGTGTAAAACACCCCCACTGTCCTCAGTAATATTAACACACTGACAGAGAACACAGATTAATATTAACACACTCACTGACACACTGTGTATATCATGACCCACAGTCAGATACACCCTGTGAAGTGTAAAACACCCCCACTGTCCTCAGTAATATTAACACACTGACAGAGAACACAGATTAATATTAACACACTCACTGACACACTGTGTATATCATGACCCACAGTCAGATACACCCTGTGAAGTGTAAAACATTCCCACGGTCCTCAGCAATATTAACACACTGACAGAGAACACAGATTAATATTAACACACTCACTGACACACTGTGTATATCATGACCCACAGTCAGATACACCCTGTGAAGTGTAAAACACCCCACTGTCCTCGGTAATATTAACACACTGACAGAGAACACAGATTAATATTAACACACTCACTGACACACTGTGCACATCATGACCCACAGTCAGATACACCCTGTGAAGTGTAAAACACCCCCACTGTCCTCAGGAATATTAACACACTGACAGAGAACACAGATTAATATTAACACACTCACTGACACACTGTGTATATCATGACCCAGAGTCAGATAAACCCTGTGAAGTGTAAAACACCCCCACTGTCCTCAGGAATATTAACACACTGACAGAGAACACAGATTAATATTAACACACTCACTGACACACTGTGTATATCATGACCCACAGTCAGATACACCCTGTGAAGTGTAAAACACCCCACTGTCCTCGGTAATATTAACACACTGAAAGAGAACACAGATTAATATTAACACACTCACTGACACACTGTGTATATCATGACCCACAGTCAGATACACCCTGTGAAGTGTAAAACACCCCCACTATCCTCAGTAATATTAACACACTGACAGAGGACACAGATTAATATTAACACACTCACTGACACACTGTGCACATCATGACCCACAGTCAGATACACCCTGTGAAGTGTAAAACACCCCCACTGTCCTCAGGAATATTAACACACTGACAGAGAACACAGATTAATATTAACACACTCACTGACACACTGTGTATATCATGACCCAGAGTCAGATAAACCCTGTGAAGTGTAAAACACCCCCACTGTCCTCAGGAATATTAACACACTGACAGAGAACACAGATTAATATTAACACACTCACTGACACACTGTGTATATCATGACCCACAGTCAGATACACCCTGTGAAGTGTAAAACACCCCACTGTCCTCGGTAATATTAACACACTGAAAGAGAACACAGATTAATATTAACACACTCACTGACACACTGTGTATATCATGACCCACAGTCAGATACACCCTGTGAAGTGTAAAACACCCCCACTATCCTCAGTAATATTAAAACACTGACAGAGAACACAGATTAATATTAACACACTCACTGACACACTGTGTATATCATGACCCACAGTCAGATACACCCTGTGAAGTGTAAAACACCCCCACTGTCCTCAGGAATATTAACACACTGACAGAGAACACAGATTAATATTAACACACTCACTGACACACTGTGTATATCATGACCCACAGTCAGATACACCCTGTGAAGTGTAAAACACCCCCACTGTCCTCAGGAATATTAACACACTGACAGAGAACACAGATTAATATTAACACACTCACTGACACACTGTGTATATCATGACTACAGTCAGATACACCCTGTGAAGTGTAAAACATCCCCACTGTCCTCAGTAATATTAACACACTGACAGAGAACACAGATTAATATTAACACACTCACTGACACACTGTGTACATCATGACCCACAGTCAGATGCACCCTGTGAAGTGTAAAACATCCCCACTGTCCTCAGTAATATTAACACACTGACAGAGAACACAGATTAATATTAACACACTCACTGACACACTGTGTATATCATGACCCACAGTCAGATACACCCTGTGAAGTGTAAAACACCCCCACTGTCCTCAGCAATATTAACACACTGACAGAGAACACAGATTAATATTAACACACTCACTGACACACTGTGTATATCATGACCCACAGTCAGATACACCCTGTGAAGTGTAAAACACCCCTCTGTCCTCGGTAATATTAACACACTGACAGAGAACACAGATTAATATTAACACACTCACTGACACACTGTGTACATCATGACCCACAGTCAGATACACCCTGTGAAGTGTAAAACACCCCCACTGTCCTCAGGAATATTAGCACACTGACAGAGAACACAGATTAATATTAACACACTCACTGACACACTGTGTATATCATGACCCACAGTCAGATACACCCTGTGAAGTGTAAAACACCCCCACTGTCCTCAGGAATATTAACACACTGACAGCGAACACAGATTAATATTAACACACTCACTGACACACTGTGTATATCATGACCCACAGTCAGATCCACCCTGTGAAGTGTAAAATACCCCCACTGTCCTCAGGAATATTAACACACTGACAGAGAACACAGATTAATATTAACACACTCACTGACACACTGTGTATATCATGACCCACAGTCAGATACACCCTGTGAAGTGTAAAACACCCCCACCGTCCTCAGGAAGATTAAAACACTGACAGAGAACACAGATTAATATTAACACACTCACTGACACACTGTGTATATCATGACCCACAGTCAGATACACCCTGTGAAGTGTAAAACACCCCCACTGTCCTCAGGAATATTAACACACTGACAGAGAACACAGATTAATATTAACACACTCACTGACACACTGTGTATATCATGACCCACAGTCAGATACACCCTGTGAAGTGTAAAACACCCCCACTGTCCTCAGGAATATTAACACACTGACAGAGAACACAGATTAATATTAACACACTCACTGACACACTGTGTATATCATGACCCACAGTCAGATACACCCTGTGAAGTGTAAAACACCCCCACTGTCCTCAGTAATATTAACACACTGACAGAGAACACAGATTAATATTAACACACTCACTGACACACTGTGCATATCCTGATCCACAGTCAGATACACCCTGAGAAGTGTAAAACACCCCCACTGTCCTCAGGAATATTAACACACTGACAGAGAACACAGATTAATATTAACACACTCACTGACACACTGTGTACATCATGACCCACAGTCAGATACACCCTGTGAAGTGTAAAACACCCCCACTGTCCTCATTAATATTAACACACTGACAGAGAACACAGATTAATATTAACACACTCACTGACACACAGTGTACATCATGACCCACAGTCAGATACACCCTGTGAAGTGTAAAACACCCCCACTGTCCTCAGTAATATTAACACACTGACAGAGAACACAGATTAATATTAACACACTCACTGACACACTATGTACATCATGACCCACAGTCAGATACACCCTGTGAAGTGTAAAACACCCCCACTGTCCTCAGTAATATTAACACACTGACAGAGAACACAGATTAATATTAACACACTCACTGACACACTGTGTATATCATGACCCACAGTCAGATACACCCTGTGAAGTGTAAAACACCCCCACTGTCCTCAGTAATATTAACACACTGACAGAGAACACAGATTAATATTAACACACTCACTGACACACTGTGTATATCATGACCCACAGTCAGATACACCCTGTGAAGTGTAAAACATTCCCACGGTCCTCAGCAATATTAACACACTGACAGAGAACACAGATTAATATTAACACACTCACTGACACACTGTGTATATCATGACCCACAGTCAGATACACCCTGTGAAGTGTAAAACACCCCACTGTCCTCGGTAATATTAACACACTGACAGAGAACACAGATTAATATTAACACACTCACTGACACACTGTGCACATCATGACCCACAGTCAGATACACCCTGTGAAGTGTAAAACACCCCCACTGTCCTCAGGAATATTAACACACTGACAGAGAACACAGATTAATATTAACACACTCACTGACACACTGTGTATATCATGACCCAGAGTCAGATAAACCCTGTGAAGTGTAAAACACCCCCACTGTCCTCAGGAATATTAACACACTGACAGAGAACACAGATTAATATTAACACACTCACTGACACACTGTGTATATCATGACCCACAGTCAGATACACCCTGTGAAGTGTAAAACACCCCACTGTCCTCGGTAATATTAACACACTGAAAGAGAACACAGATTAATATTAACACACTCACTGACACACTGTGTATATCATGACCCACAGTCAGATACACCCTGTGAAGTGTAAAACACCCCCACCGTCCTCAGGAAGATTAAAACACTGACAGAGAACACAGATTAATATTAACACACTCACTGACACACTGTGTATATCATGACCCACAGTCAGATACACCCTGTGAAGTGTAAAACACCCCCACTGTCCTCAGGAATATTAACACACTGACAGAGAACACAGATTAATATTAACACACTCACTGACACACTGTGTATATCATGACCCACAGTCAGATACACCCTGTGAAGTGTAAAACACCCCCACTGTCCTCAGGAATATTAACACACTGACAGAGAACACAGATTAATATTAACACACTCACTGACACACTGTGTATATCATGACCCACAGTCAGATACACCCTGTGAAGTGTAAAACACCCCCACTGTCCTCAGTAATATTAACACACTGACAGAGAACACAGATTAATATTAACACACTCACTGACACACTGTGCATATCCTGATCCACAGTCAGATACACCCTGAGAAGTGTAAAACACCCCCACTGTCCTCAGGAATATTAACACACTGACAGAGAACACAGATTAATATTAACACACTCACTGACACACTGTGTACATCATGACCCACAGTCAGATACACCCTGTGAAGTGTAAAACACCCCCACTGTCCTCATTAATATTAACACACTGACAGAGAACACAGATTAATATTAACACACTCACTGACACACAGTGTACATCATGACCCACAGTCAGATACACCCTGTGAAGTGTAAAACACCCCACTGTCCTCGGTAATATTAACACACTGAAAGAGAACACAGATTAATATTAACACACTCACTGACACACTGTGTATATCATGACCCACAGTCAGATACACCCTGTGAAGTGTAAAACACCCCCACCGTCCTCAGGAAGATTAAAACACTGACAGAGAACACAGATTAATATTAACACACTCACTGACACACTGTGTATATCATGACCCACAGTCAGATACACCCTGTGAAGTGTAAAACACCCCCACTGTCCTCAGGAATATTAACACACTGACAGAGAACACAGATTAATATTAACACACTCACTGACACACTGTGTATATCATGACCCACAGTCAGATACACCCTGTGAAGTGTAAAACACCCCCACTGTCCTCAGGAATATTAACACACTGACAGAGAACACAGATTAATATTAACACACTCACTGACACACTGTGTATATCATGACCCACAGTCAGATACACCCTGTGAAGTGTAAAACACCCCCACTGTCCTCAGTAATATTAACACACTGACAGAGAACACAGATTAATATTAACACACTCACTGACACACTGTGCATATCCTGATCCACAGTCAGATACACCCTGAGAAGTGTAAAACACCCCCACTGTCCTCAGGAATATTAACACACTGACAGAGAACACAGATTAATATTAACACACTCACTGACACACTGTGTACATCATGACCCACAGTCAGATACACCCTGTGAAGTGTAAAACACCCCCACTGTCC
This sequence comes from Heterodontus francisci, assembly GCF_036365525.1. NCBI lineage: Eukaryota > Metazoa > Chordata > Chondrichthyes > Heterodontiformes > Heterodontidae > Heterodontus > Heterodontus francisci. Next base: position 629,693 of record NW_027140768.1, on the reverse strand, counting down.
TCATTAATATTAACACACTGACAGAGAACACAGATTAATATTAACACACTCACTGACACACAGTGTACATCATGACCCACAGTCAGATACACCCTGTGAAGTGTAAAACACCCCCACTGTCCTCAGTAATATTAACACACTGACAGAGAACACAGATTAATATTAACACACTCACTGACACACTATGTACATCATGACCCACAGTCAGATACACCCTGTGAAGTGTAAAACACCCCCACTGTCCTCAGTAATATTAACACACTGACAGAGAACACAGATTAATATTAACACACTCACTGACACACTGTGTATATCATGACCCACAGTCAGATACACCCTGTGAAGTGTAAAACACCCCCACTGTCCTCAGTAATATTAACACACTGACAGAGAACACAGATTAATATTAACACACTCACTGACACACTGTGTATATCATGACCCACAGTCAGATACACCCTGTGAAGTGTAAAACATTCCCACGGTCCTCAGCAATATTAACACACTGACAGAGAACACAGATTAATATTAACACACTCACTGACACACTGTGTATATCATGACCCACAGTCAGATACACCCTGTGAAGTGTAAAACACCCCACTGTCCTCGGTAATATTAACACACTGACAGAGAACACAGATTAATATTAACACACTCACTGACACACTGTGCACATCATGACCCACAGTCAGATACACCCTGTGAAGTGTAAAACACCCCCACTGTCCTCAGGAATATTAACACACTGACAGAGAACACAGATTAATATTAACACACTCACTGACACACTGTGTATATCATGACCCAGAGTCAGATAAACCCTGTGAAGTGTAAAACACCCCCACTGTCCTCAGGAATATTAACACACTGACAGAGAACACAGATTAATATTAACACACTCACTGACACACTGTGTATATCATGACCCACAGTCAGATACACCCTGTGAAGTGTAAAACACCCCACTGTCCTCGGTAATATTAACACACTGAAAGAGAACACAGATTAATATTAACACACTCACTGACACACTGTGTATATCATGACCCACAGTCAGATACACCCTGTGAAGTGTAAAACACCCCCACTATCCTCAGTAATATTAAAACACTGACAGAGAACACAGATTAATATTAACACACTCACTGACACACTGTGTATATCATGACCCACAGTCAGATACACCCTGTGAAGTGTAAAACACCCCCACTGTCCTCAGGAATATTAACACACTGACAGAGAACACAGATTAATATTAACACACTCACTGACACACTGTGTATATCATGACCCACAGTCAGATACACCCTGTGAAGTGTAAAACACCCCCACTGTCCTCAGGAATATTAACACACTGACAGAGAACACAGATTAATATTAACACACTCACTGACACACTGTGTATATCATGACTACAGTCAGATACACCCTGTGAAGTGTAAAACATCCCCACTGTCCTCAGTAATATTAACACACTGACAGAGAACACAGATTAATATTAACACACTCACTGACACACTGTGTACATCATGACCCACAGTCAGATGCACCCTGTGAAGTGTAAAACATCCCCACTGTCCTCAGTAATATTAACACACTGACAGAGAACACAGATTAATATTAACACACTCACTGACACACTGTGTATATCATGACCCACAGTCAGATACACCCTGTGAAGTGTAAAACACCCCCACTGTCCTCAGCAATATTAACACACTGACAGAGAACACAGATTAATATTAACACACTCACTGACACACTGTGTATATCATGACCCACAGTCAGATACACCCTGTGAAGTGTAAAACACCCCTCTGTCCTCGGTAATATTAACACACTGACAGAGAACACAGATTAATATTAACACACTCACTGACACACTGTGTACATCATGACCCACAGTCAGATACACCCTGTGAAGTGTAAAACACCCCCACTGTCCTCAGGAATATTAGCACACTGACAGAGAACACAGATTAATATTAACACACTCACTGACACACTGTGTATATCATGACCCACAGTCAGATACACCCTGTGAAGTGTAAAACACCCCCACTGTCCTCAGGAATATTAACACACTGACAGCGAACACAGATTAATATTAACACACTCACTGACACACTGTGTATATCATGACCCACAGTCAGATCCACCCTGTGAAGTGTAAAATACCCCCACTGTCCTCAGGAATATTAACACACTGACAGAGAACACAGATTAATATTAACACACTCACTGACACACTGTGTATATCATGACCCACAGTCAGATACACCCTGTGAAGTGTAAAACACCCCCACCGTCCTCAGGAAGATTAAAACACTGACAGAGAACACAGATTAATATTAACACACTCACTGACACACTGTGTATATCATGACCCACAGTCAGATACACCCTGTGAAGTGTAAAACACCCCCACTGTCCTCAGGAATATTAACACACTGACAGAGAACACAGATTAATATTAACACACTCACTGACACACTGTGTATATCATGACCCACAGTCAGATACACCCTGTGAAGTGTAAAACACCCCCACTGTCCTCAGGAATATTAACACACTGACAGAGAACACAGATTAATATTAACACACTCACTGACACACTGTGTATATCATGACCCACAGTCAGATACACCCTGTGAAGTGTAAAACACCCCCACTGTCCTCAGTAATATTAACACACTGACAGAGAACACAGATTAATATTAACACACTCACTGACACACTGTGCATATCCTGACCCACAGTCAGATACACCCTGAGAAGTGTAAAACACCCCCACTGTCCTCAGGAATATTAACACACTGACAGAGAACACAGATTAATATTAACACACTCACTGACACACTGTGTACATCATGACCCACAGTCAGATACACCCTGTGAAGTGTAAAACACCCCCACTGTCCTCATTAATATTAACACACTGACAGAGAACACAGAATAATATTAACACACTCACTGACACACAGTGTACATCATGACCCACAGTCAGATACACCCTGTGAAGTGTAAAACACCCCCACTGTCCTCAGTAATATTAACACACTGACAGAGAACACAGATTAATATTAACACACTCACTGACACACTATGTACATCATGACCCACAGTCAGATACACCCTGTGAAGTGTAAAACACCCCCACTGTCCTCAGTAATATTAACACACTGACAGAGAACACAGATTAATATTAACACACTCACTGACACACTGTGTATATCATGACCCACAGTCAGATACACCCTGTGAAGTGTAAAACACCCCCACTGTCCTCAGTAATATTAACACACTGACAGAGAACACAGATTAATATTAACACACTCACTGACACACTGTGTATATCATGACCCACAGTCAGATACACCCTGTGAAGTGTAAAACACCCCCACTGTCCTCAGGAATATTAACACACTGACAGAGAACACAGATTAATATTAACACACTCACTGACACACTGTGTATATCATGACCCACAGTCAGATAAACCCTGTGAAGTGTAAAACACCCCCACTGTCCTCAGTAATATTAACACACTGACAGAGAACACAGATTAATATTAACACACTCACTGACACACTGTGTATATCATGACTCACAGTCAGATACACCCTGTAAAGTGTAAAACACCCCCACTGTCCTCAGTAATATTAACACACTGACAGAGAACACAGATTAATATTAACACACTCACTGACACACTGTGTATATCATGACCCACAGTCAGATACACCCTGTGAAGTGTAAAACACCCCCACTATCCTCAGTAATATTAAAACACTGACAGAGAACACAGATTAATATTAACACACTCACTGACACACTGTGTATATCATGACCCACAGTCAGATACACCCTGTGAAGTGTAAAACACCCCCACTGTCCTCAGGAATATTAACACACTGACAGAGAACACAGATTAATATTAACACACTCACTGACACACTGTGTATATCATGACCCACAGTCAGATACACCCTGTGAAGTGTAAAACACCCCCACTGTCCTCAGTAATATTAACACACTGACAGAGAACACAGATTAATATTAACACACTCACTGACACACTGTGTATATCATGACCCACAGTCAGATACACCCTGTGAAGTGTAAAACACCCCCACTGTCCTCAGGAATATTAACACACTGACAGAGAACACAGATTAATATTAACACACTCACTGACACACTGTGTATATCATGACCCACAGTCAGATAAATCCTGTGAAGTGTAAAACACCCCCACTGTCCTCATTAATATTAACACACTGACAGAGAACACAGATTAATATTAACACACTCACTGACACACTATGTACATCATGACCCACAGTCAGATACACCCTGTGAAGTGTAAAACACCCCCACTGTCCTCAGTAATATTAACACACTGACAGAGAACACAGATTAATATTAACACACTCACTGACACACTGTGTATATCATGACCCACAGTCAGATACACCCTGTGAAGTGTAAAACACCCCCACTGTCCTCAGGAATATTAACACACTGACAGAGAACACAGATTAATATTAACACACTCACTGACACACTGTGTATATCATGACCCACAGTCAGATACACCCTGTGAAGTGTAAAACACCCCCACTGTCCTCAGGAATATTAACACACTGACAGAGAACACAGATTAATATTAACACACTCACTGACACACTGTGTATATCATGACCCACAGTCAGATAAACCCTGTGAAGTGTAAAACACCCCCACTGTCCTCAGTAATATTAACACACTGACAGAGAACACAGATTAATATTAACACACTCACTGACACACTGTGTATATCATGACTCACAGTCAGATACACCCTGTAAAGTGTAAAACACCCCCACTGTCCTCAGTAATATTAACACACTGACAGAGAACACAGATTAATATTAACACACTCACTGACACACTGTGTATATCATGACCCACAGTCAGATACACCCTGTGAAGTGTAAAACACCCCCACTATCCTCAGTAATATTAAAACACTGACAGAGAACACAGATTAATATTAACACACTCACTGACACACTGTGTATATCATGACCCACAGTCAGATACACCCTGTGAAGTGTAAAACACCCCCACTGTCCTCAGGAATATTAACACACTGACAGAGAACACAGATTAATATTAACACACTCACTGACACACTGTGTATATCATGACCCACAGTCAGATACACCCTGTGAAGTGTAAAACACCCCCACTGTCCTCAGTAATATTAACACACTGACAGAGAACACAGATTAATATTAACACACTCACTGACACACTGTGTATATCATGACCCACAGTCAGATACACCCTGTGAAGTGTAAAACACCCCCCCTGTCCTCAGGAATATTAACACACTGACAGAGAACACAGATTAATATTAACACACTCACTGACACACTGTGTATATCATGACCCACAGTCAGATAAATCCTGTGAAGTGTAAAACACCCCCACTGTCGTCAGCAATATTATCACACTGACAGAGAACACAGATTAATATTAACACATTCACTGACACACTGTGTATATCATGACCCACAGTCAGATAAACCCTGTGAAGTGTAAAACATTCCCACTGTCCTCAGCAATATTAACACACTGACAGAGAACACAGATTAATATTAACACACTCACTGACACACTGTGTATATCATGACCCACAGTCAGATACACCCTGTGAAGTGTAAAACACCCCACTGTCCTCGGTAATATTAACACACTGACAGAGAACACAGATTAATATTAACACACTCACTGACACACTGTGTACATCATGACCCACAGTCAGATACACCCTGTGAAGTGTAAAACACCCCACTGTCCTCGGTAATATTAACACACTGAAAGAGAACACAGATTAATATTAACACACTCACTGACACACTGTGTATATCATGACCCACAGTCAGATACACCCTGTGAAGTGTAAAACACCCCCACTATCCTCAGTAATATTAAAACACTGACAGAGAACACAGATTAATATTAACACACTCACTGACACACTGTGTATATCATGACCCACAGTCAGATACACCCTGTGAAGTGTAAAACACCCCCACTGTCCTCAGGAATATTAACACACTGACAGAGAACACAGATTAATATTAACACACTCACTGACACACTGTGTATATCATGACCCACAGTCAGATACACCCTGTGAAGTGTAAAACACCCCCACTGTCCTCAGGAATATTAACACACTGACAGAGAACACAGATTAATATTAACACACTCACTGACACACTGTGTATATCATGACCCACAGTCAGATACACCCTGTGAAGTGTAAAACACCCCCACTGTCCTCAGTAATATTAACACACTGACAGAGAACACAGATTAATATTAACACACTCACTGACACACTGTGTATATCATGACCCACAGTCAGATACACCCTGTGAAGTGTAAAACACCCCCACTGTCCTCAGTAATATTAACACACTGACAGAGAACACAGATTAATATTAACACACTCACTGACACACTGTGTATATCATGACCCACAGTCAGATAAACCCTGTGAAGTGTAAAACACCCCCACTGTCCTCAGTAATATTAACACACTGACAGAGAACACAGATTAATATTAACACACTCACTGACACACTGTGTACATCATGACCCACAGTCAGATACACCCTGTGAAGTGTAAAACACCCCCACTGTCCTCAGTAATATTAACACACTGACAGAGAACACAGATTAATATTAACACACTCACTGACACACTGTGTACATCATGACTCACAGTCAGATACACCCTGTGAAGTGTAAAACACCCCCACTGTCCTCAGGAAGATTAAAACACTGACAGAGAACATTAGATTAATATTAACACACTCACTGACACACTGTGAACATCACGACCCACAGTCAGATAAACCCTGTGAAGTGTAAAACACCCCCACTGTCCTCAGCAATATTAACACACTGACAGAGAACACAGATAAATATTAACAGACTCACTGACACACTGTGTATATCATGACCCACAGTCAGATACACCCTGTGAAGTGTAAAACACCCCCACTGTCCTCAGTAATATTAACACACTGACAGAGAACACAGATTAATATTAACACACTCACTGACACACTGTGTATATCATGACCCACAGTCAGATACCCCCTGTGAAGTGTAAAACACCCCCACTGTCCTCAGTAATATTAACACACTGACAGAGAACACAGATTAATATTAACACACTCACTGACACACTGTGTATATCATGACCCACAGTCAGATACACCCTGTGAAGTGTAAAACACCCCCACTGTCCTCAGTAATATTAACACACTGACAGAGAACACAGATTAATATTAACACACTCACTGACACACTGTGTATATCATGACCCACAGTCAGATACACCCTGTGAAGTGTAAAACACCCCCACTGTCCTCAGTAATATTAAAACACTGACAGAGAACACAGATTAATATTAACACACTCACTGACACACTGTGTACATCATGACCCACAGTCAGATGCACCCTGTGAAGTGTAAAACATCCCCACTGTCCTCAGTAATATTAACACACTGACAGAGAACACAGATTAATATTAACACACTCACTGACACACTGTGTATATCATGACCCACAGTCAGAAACACCCTGTGAAGTGTAAAACACCCCCACTGTCCTCAGCAATATTAACACACTGACAGAGAACACAGATTAATATTAACACACTCACTGACACACTGTGTACATCATGACCCACAGTCAGATACACCCTGTGAAGTGTAAAACACCCCCACTGTCCTCAGGAATATTAGCACACTGACAGAGAACACAGATTAATATTAACACACTCACTGACACACTGTGTATATCATGACCCACAGTCAGATACACCCTGTGAAGTGTAAAACACCCCCACTGTCCTCAGGAATATTAACACACTGACAGAGAACACAGATTAATATTAACACACTCACTGACACACTGTGTATATCATGACCCACAGTCAGATACACCCTGTGAAATGTAAAACACCCCCACTGTCCTCAGGAATATTAACACACTGACAGAGAACACAGATTAATATTAACACACTCACTGACACACTGTGTATATCATGACCCACAGTCAGATACACCCTGTGAAGTGTAAAACACCCCCACCGTCCTCAGGAAGATTAAAACACTGACAGAGAACACAGATTAATATTAACACACTCACTGACACACTGTGTATATCATGACCCACAGTCAGATACACCCTGTGAAGTGTAAAACACCCCCACTGTCCTCAGGAATATTAACACACTGACAGAGAACACAGATTAATATTAACACACTCACTGACACACTGTGTATATCATGACCCACAGTCAGATACACCCTGTGAAGTGTAAAACACCCCCACTGTCCTCAGGAATATTAGCACACTGACAGAGAACAAAGATTAATATTAACACACTCACTGACACACTGTGTATATCATGACCCACAGTCAGATACACCCTGTGAAGTGTAAAACACCCCCACTGTCCTCAGGAATATTAACACACTGACAGAGAACACAGATTAATATTAACACACTCACTGACACACTGTGTATATCATGACCCACAGTCAGATACACCCTGTGAAGTGTAAAACACCCCCACTGTCCTCAGGAATATTAACACACTGACAGAGAACACAGATTAATATTAACACACTCACTGACACACTGTGTATATCATGACCCACAGTCAGATACACCCTGTGAAGTGTAAAACACCCCCACCGTCCTCAGGAAGATTAAAACACTGACAGAGAACACAGATTAATATTAACACACTCACTGACACACTGTGTATATCATGACCCACAGTCAGATACACCCTGTGAAGTGTAAAACACCCCCACTGTCCTCAGGAATATTAACACACTGACAGAGAACACAGATTAATATTAACACACTCACTGACACACTGTGTATATCATGACCCACAGTCAGATACACCCTGTGAAGTGTAAAACACCACCACTGTCCTCAGGAATATTAACACACTGACAGAGAACACAGATTAATATTAACACACTCACTGACACACTGTGTATATCATGACCCACAGTCAGATACACCCTGTGAAGTGTAAAACACCCCCACTGTCCTCAGTAATATTAACACACTGACAGAGAACACAGATTAATATTAACACACTCACTGACACACTGTGTACATCATGACCCACAGTCAGATACACACTGTGAAGTGTAAAACACCCCCACTGTCCTCAGTAATATTAACACACTGACAGAGAACACAGATTAATATTAACACACTCACTGACACACTATGTACATCATGACCCACAGTCAGATACACCCTGTGAAGTGTAAAACACCCCCACTGTCCTCAGTAATATTAACACACTGACAGAGAACACAGATTAATATTAACACACTCACTGACACACTGTGTATATCATGACCCACAGTCAGATACACCCTGTGAAGTGTAAAACACCCCCACTGTCCTCAGTAATATTAACACACTGAAAGAGAACACAGATTAATATTAACACACTCACTGACACACTGTGTATATCATGACCCACAGTCAGATACACCCTGTGAAGTGTAAAACACCCCCACTGTCCTCAGGAATATTAACACACTGACAGAGAACACAGATTAATATTAACACACTCACTGACACACTGTGTATATCATGACCCACAGTCAGATAAACCCTGTGAAGTGTAAAACACCCCCACTGTCCTCAGTAATATTAACACACTGACAGAGAACACAGATTAATATTAACACACTCACTGACACACTGTGTATATCATGACTCACAGTCAGATACACCCTGTAAAGTGTAAAACACCCCCACTGTCCTCAGTAATATTAACACACTGACAGAGAACACAGATTAATATTAACACACTCACTGACACACTGTGTATATCATGACCCACAGTCAGATACACCCTGTGAAGTGTAAAACACCCCCACTGTCCTCAGTAATATTAACACACTGACAGAGAACACAGATTAATATTAACACACTCACTGACACACTGTGTATATCATGACCCACAGTCAGATAAACCCTGTGAAGTGTAAAACACCCCCACTGTCCTCAGTAATATTAACACACTGACAGAGAACACAGATTAATATTAACACACTCACTGACACACTGTGTACATCATGACCCACAGTCAGATACACCCTGTGAAGTGTAAAACACCCCCACTGTCCTCAGTAATATTAACACACTGACAGAGAACACAGATTAATATTAACACACTCACTGACACACTGTGTACATCATGACTCACAGTCAGATACACCCTGTGAAGTGTAAAACACCCCCACTGTCCTCAGGAAGATTAAAACACTGACAGAGAACATAGATTAATATTAACACACTCACTGACACACTATGAACATCACGACCCACAGTCAGATAAACCCTGTGAAGTGTAAAACACCCCCACTGTCCTCAGCAATATTAACACACTGACAGAGAACACAGATAAATATTAACAGACTCACTGACACACTGTGTATATCATGACCCACACTCAGATACACCCTGTGAAGTGTAAAACACCCCCACTGTCCTCAGTAATATTAACACACTGACAGAGAACACAGATTAATATTAACACACTCACTGACACACTGTGTATATCATGACCCACAGTCAGATACCCCCTGTGAAGTGTAAAACACCCCCACTGTCCTCAGGAATATTAACACACTGACAGAGAACACAGATTAATATTAACACACTCACTGACACACTGTGTATATCATGACCCACAGTCAGATACACCCTGTGAAGTGTAAAACACCCCCACTGTCCTCAGTAATATTAACACACTGACAGAGAACACAGATTAATATTAACACACTCACTGACACACTGTGTATATCATGACCCACAGTCAGATACACCCTGTGAAGTGTAAAACACCCCCACTGTCCTCAGTAATATTAACACACTGACAGAGAACACAGATTAATATTAACACACTCACTGACACACTGTGTACATCATGACCCACAGTCAGATGCACCCTGCGAAGTGTAAAACATCCCCACTGTCCTCAGTAATATTAACACACTGACAGAGAACACAGATTAATATTAACACACTCACTGACACACTGTGTATATCATGACCCACAGTCAGATACACCCTGTGAAGTGTAAAACACCCCACTGTCCTCGGTAATATTAACACACTGACAGAGAACACAGATTAATATTAACACACTCACTGACACACTGTGTACATCATGACCCACAGTCAGATACACCCTGTGAAGTGTAAAACACCCCCACTGTCCTCAGTAATATTAACACACTGACAGAGAACACAGATTAATATTAACACACTCACTGACACACTGTGTACATCATGACCCACAGTCAGATACACCCTGTGAAGTGTAAAACACAACCACTGTCCTCAGTAATATTAACACACTGACAGAGAACACAGATTAATATTAACACACTCACTGACACACTGTGTATATCATGACCCACAGTCAGATACACCCTGTGAAGTGTAAAACACCCCCACTGTCCTCAGGAATATTAGCACACTGACAGAGAACACAGATTAATATTAACACACTCACTGACACACTGTGTACGTCATGACCCACAGTCAGATACACCCTGTGAAGTGTAAAACACCCCCACTGTCCTCAGGAATATTAACACACTGACAGAGAACACAGATTAATATTAACACACTCACTGACACACTGTGTATATCATGACCCACAGTCAGATACACCCTGTGAAGTGTAAAACACCCCCACCGTCCTCAGGAAGATTAAAACACTGACAGAGAACACAGATTAATATTAACACACTCACTGACACACTGTGTATATCATGACCCACAGTCAGATACACCCTGTGAAGTGTAAAACACCCCCACTGTCCACAGGAATATTAACACACTGACAGAGAACACAGATTAATATTAACACACTCACTGACACACTGTGTATATCATGACCCACAGTCAGATACACCCTGTGAAGTGTAAAACACCCCCACTGTCCTCAGGAATATTAACACACTGACAGAGAACACAGATTAATATTAACACACTCACTGACACACTGTGTATATCATGACCCACAGTCAGATACACCGTGTGAAGTGTAAAACACCCCCACTGTCCTCAGTAATATTAACACACTGACAGAGAACACAGATTAATATTAACACACTCACTGACACACTGTGCATATCATGACCCACAGTCAGATACACCCTGTGAAGTGTAAAACACCCCCACTGTCCTCAGGAATATTAACACACTGACAGAGAACACAGATAAATATTAACACACTCACTGACACACTGTGTACATCATGATCCACAGTCAGATACACCCTGTGAAGTGTAAAACACCCCCACTGTCCTCATTAATATTAACACACTGACAGAGAACACAGATTAATATTAACACACTCACTGACACACTGTGTACATCATGACCCACAGTCAGATACACCCTGTGAAGTGTAAAACACCCCCACTGTCCTCAGTAATATTAACACACTGACAGAGAACACAGATTAATATTAACACACTCACTGACACACTGTGTACATCATGACCCACAGTCAGATACACCCTGTGAAGTGTAAAACACCCCCACTGTCCTCAGTAATATTAACACACTGACAGAGAACACAGATTAATATTAACACACTCACTGACACACTGTGTACATCATGACTCACAGTCAGATACACCCTGTGAAGTGTAAAACACCCCCACTGTCCTCAGGAAGATTAAAACACTGACAGAGAACATAGATTAATATTAACACACTCACTGACACACTGTGAACATCACGACCCACAGTCAGATAAACCCTGTGAAGTGTAAAACACCCCCACTGTCCTCAGCAATATTAACACACTGACAGAGAACACAGATAAATATTAACAGACTCACTGACACACTGTGTATATCATGACCCACAGTCAGATACACCCTGTGAAGTGTAAAACACCCCCACTGTCCTCAGTAATATTAACACACTGACAGAGAACACAGATTAATATTAACACACTCACTGACACACTGTGTATATCATGACCCACAGTCAGATACCCCCTGTGAAGTGTAAAACACCCCCACTGTCCTCAGGAATATTAACACACTGACAGAGAACACAGATTAATATTAACACACTCACTGACACACTGTGTATATCATGACCCACAGTCAGATACACCCTGTGAAGTGTAAAACACCCCCACTGTCCTCAGTAATATTAACACACTGACAGAGAACACAGATTAATATTAACACACTCACTGACACACTGTGTATATCATGACCCACAGTCAGATACACCCTGTGAAGTGTAAAACACCCCCACTGTCCTCAGTAATATTAACACACTGACAGAGAACACAGATTAATATTAACAAACTCACTGACACACTGTGTACATCATGACCCACAGTCAGATGCACCCTGTGAAGTGTAAAACATCCCCACTGTCCTCAGTAATATTAACACACTGACAGAGAACACAGATTAATATTAACACACTCACTGACACACTGTGTATATCATGACCCACAGTCAGATACACCCTGTGAAGTGTAAAACACCCCACTGTCCTCGGTAATATTAACACACTGACAGAGAACACAGATTAATATTAACACACTCACTGACACACTGTGTACATCATGACCCACAGTCAGATACTCCCTGTGAAGTGTAAAACACCCCCACTGTCCTCAGTAATGTTAACACACTGACAGAGAACACAGATTAATATTAACACACTCACTGACACACTGTGTACATCAGGACCCACAGTCAGATACACCCTGTGAAGTGTAAAACACCCCCACTGTCCTCAGGAATATTAGCACACTGACAGAGAACACAGATTAATATTAACACACTCACTGACACACTGTGTATATCATGACCCACAGTCAGATACACCCTGTGAAGTGTAAAACACCCCCACTGTCCTCAGGAATATTAACACACTGACAGAGATCACAGATTAATATTAACACACTCACTGACACACTGTGTATATCATGTCCCACAGTCAGATACACCCTGTGAAGTGTAAAACACCCCCACCGTCCTCAGGAAGATTAAAACACTGACAGAGAACACAGATTAATATTAACACACTCACAGACACACTGTGTATATCATGACCCACAGTCAGATACACCCTGTGAAGTGTAAAACACCCCCACTGTCCACAGGAATATTAACACACTGACAGAGAACACAGATTAATATTAACACACTCACTGACACACTGTGTATATCATGACCCACAGTCAGATACACCCTGTGAAGTGTAAAACACCCCCACTGTCCTCAGGAATATTAACACACTGACAGAGAACACAGATTAATATTAACACACTCACTGACACACTGTGTATATCATGACCCACAGTCAGATACACCCTGTGAAGTGTAAAACACCCCCACTGTCCTCAGTAATATTAACACACTGACAGAGAACACAGATTAATATTAACACACTCACTGACACACTGTGCATATCATGACCCACAGTCAGATACACCCTGTGAAGTGTAAAACACCCCCACTGTCCTCAGGAATATTAACACACTGACAGAGAACACAGATTAATATTAACACACTCACTGACACACTGTGTACATCATGATCCACAGTCAGATACACCCTGTGAAGTGTAAAACACCCCCACTGTCCTCAGGAATATTAACACACTGACAGAGAACACAGATTAATATTAACACACTCACTGACACACTGTGTACATCATGACCCACAGTCAGATACATCCTGTGAAGTGTAAAACACCCCCACTGTCCTCAGTAATATTAACACACTGACAGAGAACACAGATTAATATTAACACACTCACTGACACACTGTGTACATCATGACCCACAGTCAGATACACCCTGTGAAGTGTAAACGACCCCCACAGTCCTCAGTAATATTAACACACTGACAGAGAACACAGATTAATATTAACACACTCACTGACACACTGTGTATATCATGACCCACAGTCAGATCCACCCTGTGAAGTGTAAAACACCCCCACTGTCCTCAGTAATATTAACACACTGACAGAGAACACAGATTAATATTAACACACTCACTGACACACTGTGTACATCATGACCCACAGTCAGATACACCCTGTGAAGTGTAAAACACCCCCACTGTCCTCAGGAATATTAACACACTGACAGAGAACACAGATTAATATTAACACACTCACTGACACACTGTGTATATCATGACCCACAGTCAGATACACCCTGTGAAGTGTAAAACACCCCCACTGTCCTCAGTAATATTAACACACTGACAGAGAACACAGATTAATATTAACACACTCACTGACACACTGTGTATATCATGACCCACAGTCAGATACACCCTGTGAAGTGTAAAACACCCCCACTGTCCTCAGGAAGATTAACACACTGACAGAGAACACAGATTAATATTAACACACTCACTGACACACTGTGAACATCACGACCCACAGTCAGATACCCCCTGTGAAGTGTAAAACACCCCCACTGTCCTCAGGAATATTAACACACTGACAGAGAACACAGATTAATATTAACACACTCACTGACACACTGTGTATATCATGACCCACAGTCAGATACACCCTGTGAAGTGTAAAACACCCCCACTGTCCTCAGTAATATTAACACACTGACAGAGAACACAGATTAATATTAACACACTCACTGACACACTGTGTATATCATGACCCACAGTCAGATACACCCTGTGAAGTGTAAAACACCCCCACTGTCCTCAGTAATATTAACACACTGACAGAGAACACAGATTAATATTAACAACCTCACTGACACACTGTGTACATCATGACCCACAGTCAGATGCACCCTGTGAAGTGTAAAACATCCCCACTGTCCTCAGTAATATTAACACACTGACAGAGAACACAGATTAATATTAACACACTCACTGACACACTGTGTATATCATGACCCACAGTCAGATACACCCTGTGAAGTGTAAAACACCCCACTGTCCTCGGTAATATTAACACACTGACAGAGAACACAGATTAATATTAACACACTCACTGACACACTGTGTACATCATGACCCACAGTCAGATACACCCTGTGAAGTGTAAAACACCCCCACTGTCCTCAGTAATGTTAACACACTGACAGAGAACACAGATTAATATTAACACACTCACTGACACACTGTGTACATCATGACCCACAGTCAGATACACCCTGTGAAGTGTAAAACACCCCCACTGTCCTCAGTAATATTAACACACTGACAGAGAACACAGATTAATATTAACACACTCACTGACACACTGTGTATATCATGACCCACAGTCAGATCCACCCTGTGAAGTGTAAAACACCCCCACTGTCCTCAGTAATATTAACACACTGACAGAGAACACAGATTAATATTAACACACTCACTGACACACTGTGTACATCATGACCCACAGTCAGATACACCCTGTGAAGTGTAAAACACCCCCACTGTCCTCAGGAATATTAACACACTGACAGAGAACACAGATTAATATTAACACACTCACTGACACACTGTGTATATCATGACCCACAGTCAGATACACCCTGTGAAGTGTAAAACACCCCCACTGTCCTCAGTAATATTAACACACTGACAGAGAACACAGATTAATATTAACACACTCACTGACACACTGTGTATATCATGACCCACAGTCAGATACACCCTGTGAAGTGTAAAACACCCCCACTGTCCTCAGGAAGATTAACACACTGACAGAGAACACAGATTAATATTAACACACTCACTGACACACTGTGAACATCACGACCCACAGTCAGATACCCCCTGTGAAGTGTAAAACACCCCCACTGTCCTCAGGAATATTAACACACTGACAGAGAACACAGATTAATATTAACACACTCACTGACACACTGTGTATATCATGACCCACAGTCAGATACACCCTGTGAAGTGTAAAACACCCCCACTGTCCTCAGTAATATTAACACACTGACAGAGAACACAGATTAATATTAACACACTCACTGACACACTGTGTATATCATGACCCACAGTCAGATACACCCTGTGAAGTGTAAAACACCCCCACTGTCCTCAGTAATATTAACACACTGACAGAGAACACAGATTAATATTAACAAACTCACTGACACACTGTGTACATCATGACCCACAGTCAGATGCACCCTGTGAAGTGTAAAACATCCCCACTGTCCTCAGTAATATTAACACACTGACAGAGAACACAGATTAATATTAACACACTCACTGACACACTGTGTATATCATGACCCACAGTCAGATACACCCTGTGAAGTGTAAAACACCCCACTGTCCTCGGTAATATTAACACACTGACAGAGAACACAGATTAATATTAACACACTCACTGACACACTGTGTACATCATGACCCACAGTCAGATACACCCTGTGAAGTGTAAAACACCCCCACTGTCCTCAGTAATGTTAACACACTGACAGAGAACACAGATTAATATTAACACACTCACTGACACACTGTGTACATCATGACCCACAGTCAGATACACCCTGTGAAGTGTAAAACACCCCCACTGTCCTCAGGAATATTAGCACACTGACAGAGAACACAGATTAATATTAACACACTCACTGACACACTGTGTATATCATGACCCACAGTCAGATACACCCTGTGAAGTGTAAAACACCCCCACTGTCCTCAGCAATATTAACACACTGACAGAGAACACAGATTAATATTAACACACTCACTGACACACTGTGTATATCATGACCCACAGTCAGATACACCCTGTGAAGTGTAAAACACCCCCACTGTCCTCAGGAATATTAACACACTGACAGAGATCACAGATTAATATTAACACACTCACTGACACACTGTGTATATCATGTCCCACTGTCAGATACACCCTGTGAAGTGTAAAACACCCCCACCGTCCTCAGGAAGATTAAAACACTGACAGAGAACACAGATTAATATTAACACACTCACAGACACACTGTGTATATCATGACCCACAGTCAGATACACCCTGTGAAGTGTAAAACACCCCCACTGTCCACAGGAATATTAACACACTGACAGAGAACACAGATTAATATTAACACACTCACTGACACACTGTGTATATCATGACCCACAGTCAGATACACCCTGTGAAGTGTAAAACACCCCCACTGTCCTCAGGAATATTAACACACTGACAGAGAACACAGATTAATATTAACACACTCACTGACACACTGTGTATATCATGACCCACAGTCAGATACACCCTGTGAAGTGTAAAACACCCCCACTGTCCTCAGTAATATTAACACACTGACAGAGAACACAGATTAATATTAACACACTCACTGACACACTGTGCATATCATGACCCACAGTCAGATACACCCTGTGAAGTGTAAAACACCCCCACTGTCCTCAGGAATATTAACACACTGACAGAGAACACAGATTAATATTAACACACTCACTGACACACTGTGTACATCATGACCCACAGTCAGATACACCCTGTGAAGTGTAAAACACCCCCACTGTCCTCAGGAATATTAACACACTGACAGAGAACACAGATTAATATTAACACACTCACTGACACACTATGTACATCATGACCCACAGTCAGATACACCCTGTGAAGTGTAAAACACCCCCACTGTCCTCAGGAATATTAACACACTGACAGAGAACTCAGATTAATATTAACACACTCACTGACACACTGTGTACATCATGACCCACAGTCAGATACACCCTGTGAAGTGTAAAACACCCCCACTGTCCTCAGTAATATTAACACACTGACAGAGAACACAGATTAATATTAACACACTCACTGACACACTATGTACATCATGACCCACAGTCAGATACACCCTGTGAAGTGTAAAACACCCCCACTGTCCTCAGTAATATTAACACACTGACAGAGAACACAGATTAATATTAACACACTCACTGACACACTGTGTATATCATGACCCACAGTCAGATACACCCTGTGAAGTGTAAAACACCCCCACTGTCCTCAGTAATATTAACACACTGACAGAGAACACAGATTAATATTAACACACTCACTGACACACTATGTACATCATGACCCACAGTCAGATACACCCTGTGAAGTGTAAAACACCCCCACTGTCCTCAGTAATATTAACACACTGACAGAGAACACAGATTAATATTAACACACTCACTGACACACTGTGTATATCATGACCCACAGTCAGATCCACCCTGTGAAGTGTAAAACACCCCCACTGTCCTCAGTAATATTAACACACTGACAGAGAACACAGATTAATATTAACACACTCACTGACACACTGTGTACATCATGACCCACAGTCAGATACACCCTGTGAAGTGTAAAACACCCCCACTGTCCTCAGGAATATTAACACACTGACAGAGAACACAGATTAATATTAACACACTCACTGACACACTGTGTATATCATGACCCACAGTCAGATACACCCTGTGAAGTGTAAAACACCCCCACTGTCCTCAGTAATATTAACACACTGACAGAGAACACAGATTAATATTAACACACTCACTGACACACTGTGTATATCATGACCCACAGTCAGATACACCCTGTGAAGTGTAAAACACCCCCACTGTCCTCAGGAATATTAACACACTGACAGAGAACACAGATTAATATTAACACACTCACTGACACACTGTGTATATCATGACCCACAGTCAGATAAACCCTGTGAAGTGTAAAACACCCCCACTGTCCTCAGTAATATTAACACACTGACAGAGAACACAGATTAATATTAACACACTCACTGACACACTGTGTATATCATGACTCACAGTCAGATACACCCTGTAAAGTGTAAAACACCCCCACTGTCCTCAGTAATATTAACACACTGACAGAGAACACAGATTAATATTAACACACTCACTGACACACTGTGTATATCATGACCCACAGTCAGATACACCCTGTGAAGTGTAAAACACCCCCACTGTCCTCAGTAATATTAACACACTGACAGAGAACACAGATTAATATTAACACACTCACTGACACACTGTGCATATCATGACCCACAGTCAGATACACCCTGTGAAGTGTAAAACACCCCCACTGTCCTCTGGAATATTAACACACTGACAGAGAACACAGATTAATATTAACACACTCACTGACACACTGTGTATATCATGACCCACAGTCAGAAACCCCCTGTGAAGTGTAAAACACCCCCACTGTCCTCAGGAATATTAACACACTGACAGAGAACACAGATTAATATTAACACACTCACTGACACACTGTGTATATCATGACCCACAGTCAGATACACCCTGTGAAGTGTAAAACACCCCCACTGTCCTCAGTAATATTAACACACTGACAGAGAACACAGATTAATATTAACACACTCACTGACACACTGTGTATATCATGACCCACAGTCAGATACACCCTGTGAAGTGTAAAACACCCCCACTGTCCTCAGTAATATTAACACACTGACAGAGAACACAGATTAATATTAACAAACTCACTGACACACTGTGTACATCATGACCCACAGTCAGATGCACCCTGTGAAGTGTAAAACATCCCCACTGTCCTCAGTAATATTAACACACTGACAGAGAACACAGATTAATATTAACACACTCACTGACACACTGTGTATATCATGACCCACAGTCAGATACACCCTGTGAAGTGTAAAACACCCCACTGTCCTCGGTAATATTAACACACTGACAGAGAACACAGATTAATATTAACACACTCACTGACACACTGTGTACATCATGACCCACAGTCAGATACACCCTGTGAAGTGTAAAACACCCCCACTGTCCTCAGTAATGTTAACACACTGACAGAGAACACAGATTAATATTAACACACTCACTGACACACTGTGTACATCATGACCCACAGTCAGATACACCCTGTGAAGTGTAAAACACCCCCACTGTCCTCAGGAATATTAGCACACTGACAGAGAACACAGATTAATATTAACACACTCACTGACACACTGTGTATATCATGACCCACAGTCAGATACACCCTGTGAAGTGTAAAACACCCCCACTGTCCTCAGTAATATTAACACACTGACAGAGAACACAGATTAATATTAACACACTCACTGACACACTGTGCATATCATGACCCACAGTCAGATACACCCTGTGAAGTGTAAAACACCCCCACTGTCCTCAGGAATATTAACACACTGACAGAGAACACAGATTAATATTAACACACTCACTGACACACTGTGTACATCATGATCCACAGTCAGATACACCCTGTGAAGTGTAAAACACCCCCACTGTCCTCATTAATATTAACACACTGACAGAGAACACAGATTAATATTAACACACTCACTGACACACTGTGTACATCATGACCCACAGTCAGATACACCCTGTGAAGTGTAAAACACCCCCACTGTCCTCAGTAATATTAACACACTGACAGAGAACACAGATTAATATTAACACACTCACTGACACACTATGTACATCATGACCCACAGTCAGATACACCCTGTGAAGTGTAAAACACCCCCACTGTCCTCAGTAATATTAACACACTGACAGAGAACACAGATTAATATTAACACACTCACTGACACACTGTGTATATCATGACCCACAGTCAGATCCACCCTGTGAAGTGTAAAACACCCCCACTGTCCTCAGTAATATTAACACACTGACAGAGAACACAGATTAATATTAACACACTCACTGACACACTGTGTACATCATGACCCACAGTCAGATACACCCTGTGAAGTGTAAAACACCCCCACTGTCCTCAGGAATATTAACACACTGACAGAGAACACAGATTAATATTAACACACTCACTGACACACTGTGTATATCATGACCCACAGTCAGATACACCCTGTGAAGTGTAAAACACCCCCACTGTCCTCAGTAATATTAACACACTGACAGAGAACACAGATTAATATTAACACACTCACTGACACACTGTGTATATCATGACCCACAGTCAGATACACCCTGTGAAGTGTAAAACACCCCCACTGTCCTCAGGAATATTAACACACTGACAGAGAACACAGATTAATATTAACACACTCACTGACACACTGTGTATATCATGACCCACAGTCAGATAAACCCTGTGAAGTGTAAAACACCCCCACTGTCCTCAGTAATATTAACACACTGACAGAGAACACAGATTAATATTAACACACTCACTGACACACTGTGTATATCATGACTCACAGTCAGATACACCCTGTAAAGTGTAAAACACCCCCACTGTCCTCAGTAATATTAACACACTGACAGAGAACACAGATTAATATTAACACACTCACTGACACACTGTGTATATCATGACCCACAGTCAGATACACCCTGTGAAGTGTAAAACACCCCCACTGTCGTCAGCAATATTATCACACTGACAGAGAACACAGATTAATATTAACACACTCACTGACACACTGTGCATATCATGACCCACAGTCAGATACACCCTGTGAAGTGTAAAACACCCCCACTGTCCTCAGGAATATTAACACACTGACAGAGAACACAGATTAATATTAACACACTCACTGACACACTGTGTATATCATGACCCACAGTCAGATACACCCTGTGAAGTGTAAAACACCCCCACTGTCCTCAGTAATATTAACACACTGACAGAGAACACAGATTAATATTAACACACTCACTGACACACTGTGTACATCATGACCCACAGTCAGATACACCCTGTGAAGTGTAAAACACCCCCACTGTCCTCAGCAATATTAACACACTGACAGAGAACACAGATTAATATTAACACACTCACTGACACACTGTGTACATCATGACCCACAGTCAGATACACCCTGTGAAGTGTAAAACATTCCCACTGTCCTCAGGAATATTAACACACTGACAGATAACACAGATTAATATTAACACACTCATTGACACACTGTGTATATCATGACCCACAGCCAGATACACCCTGTGAAGTGTAAAACACCCCCACTGTCCTCAGGAATATTAACACACTGACAGAGAACACAGATTAATATTAACACACTCACTGACACACTGTGTATATCATGACCCACAGTCAGATAAATCCTGTGAAGTGTAAAACACCCCCACTGTCGTCAGCAATATTATCACACTGACAGAGAACACAGATTAATATTAACACATTCACTGACACACTGTGTATATCATGACCCACAGTCAGATACACCCTGTGAAGTGTAAAACATTCCCACTGTCCTCAGCAATATTAACACACTGACAGAGAACACAGATTAATATTAACACACTCACTGACACACTGTGTATATCATGACCCACAGTCAGATACACCCTGTGAAGTGTAAAACACCCCACTGTCCTCGGTAATATTAACACACTGACAGAGAACACAGATTAATATTAACACACTCACAGACACACTGTGTACATCGTGACCCATAGTCAGATACACCCTGTGAAGTGTAAAACACCCCCACTCTCTTCAGGAATATTAACACACTGACAGAGAACACAGATTAATATTAACACACTCACTGACACACTGTGTATATCATGACCCACAGTCAGATACACCCTGTGAAGTGTAAAACACCCCCACTGTCCTCAGTAATATTAACACACTGAAAGAGAACACAGATTAATATTAACACACTCACTGACACACTGTGTATATCATGACCCACAGTCAGATACACCCTGTGAAGTGTAAAACACCCCCACTATCCTCAGTAATATTAAAACACTGACAGAGAACACAGATTAATATTAACACACTCACTGACACACTGTGTATATCATGACTCACAGTCAGATACACCCTGTGAAGTGTAAAACATTCCCACTGTCCTCAGGAATATTAACACACTGACAGAGAACACAGATTAATATTAACACACTCACTGACACACTGTGTATATCATGACCCACAGTCAGATACACCCTGTGAAGTGTAAAACACCCCCACTGTCCTCAGGAATATTAACACACTGACAGAGAACACAGATTAATATTAACACACTCACTGACACACTGTGTATATCATGACCCACAGTCAGATACACCCTGTGAAGTGTAAAACACCCCCACTGTCCTCAGGAATATTAACACACTGACAGAGAACACAGATTAATATTAACACACTCACTGACACACTGTGTATATCATGACCCACAGTCAGATACACCCTGTGAAGTGTAAAACACCCCCACTGTCCTCAGTAATATTAACACACTGACAGAGAACACAGATTAATATTAACACACTCACTGACACACTGTGTATATCATGACCCACAGTCAGATACACCCTGTGAAGTGTAAAACACCCCCACTGTCCTCAGTAATATTACCACACTGACAGAGAACACAGATTAATATTAACACACTCACTGACACACTGTGTATATCATGACCCACAGTCAGATAAACCCTGTGAAGTGTAAAACACCCCCACTGTCCTCAGTAATATTAACACACTGACAGAGAACACAGATTAATATTAACACACTCACTGACACACTGTGTAAATCATGACCCACAGTCAGATACACCCTGTGAAGTGTAAAACACCCCCACTGTCCTCAGTAATATTAACACACTGACAGAGAACACAGATTAATATTAACACACTCACTGACACACTGTGTACATCATGACTCACAGTCAGATACACCCTGTGAAGTGTAAAACACCCCCACTGTCCTCAGGAAGATTAAAACACTGACAGAGAACATAGATTAATATTAACACACTCACTGACACACTGTGAACATCACGACCCACAGTCAGATAAACCCTGTGAAGTGTAAAACACCCCCACTGTCCTCAGCAATATTAACACACTGACAGAGAACACAGATAAATATTAACAGACTCACTGACACACTGTGTATATCATGACCCACAGTCAGATACACCCTGTGAAGTGTAAAACACCCCCACTGTCCTCAGTAATATTAACACACTGACAGAGAACACAGATTAATATTAACACACTCACTGACACACTGTGTATATCATGACCCACAGTCAGATACCCCCTGTGAAGTGTAAAACACCCCCACTGTCCTCAGGAATATTAACACACTGACAGAGAACACAGATTAATATTAACACACTCACTGACACACTGTGTAAATCATGACCCACAGTCAGATACACCCTGTGAAGTGTAAAACACCCCCACTGTCCTCAGTAATATTACCACACTGACAGAGAACACAGATTAATATTAACACACTCACTGACACACTGTGTATATCATGACCCACAGTCAGATACCCCCTGTGAAGTGTAAAACACCCCCACTGTCCTCAGGAATATTAACACACTGACAGAGAACACAGATTAATATTAACACACTCACTGACACACTGTGTATATCATGACCCACAGTCAGATACACCCTGTGAAGTGTAAAACACCCCCACTGTCCTCAGTAATATTAACACACTGACAGAGAACACAGATTAATATTAACACACTCACTGACACACTGTGTATATCATGACCCACAGTCAGATACACCCTGTGAAGTGTAAAACACCCCCACTGTCCTCAGTAATATTAACACACTCACAGAGAACACAGATTAATATTAACACACTCACTGACACACTGTGTACATCATGACCCACACTCAGATGCACCCTGTGAAGTGTAAAACATCCCCACTGTCCTCAGTAATATTAACACACTGACAGAGAACACAGATTAATATTAACACACTCACTGACACACTGTGTATATCATGACCCACAGTCAGATACACCCTGTGAAGTGTAGAACACCCCCACTGTCCTCAGTAATATTAACACACTGACAGAGAACACAGATTAATATTAACACACTCACTGACACACTGTGTATATCATGACCCACAGTCAGATACACCCTGTGAAGTGTAAAACACCCCCACTGTCCTCAGGAATATTAACACACTGACAGAGAACACAGATTAATATTCACACACTCACTGACACACTGTGTATATCATGACCCACAGTCAGATACACCCTGTGAAGTGTAAAACACCCCCACTGTCCTCAGTAATATTAACACACTGACAGAGAACACAGATTAATATTAACACACTCACTGACACACTGTGTACATCATGACCCACAGTCAGATACACCCTGTGAAGTGTAAAACACCCCCACTGTCCTCAGTAATATTAACACACTGACAGAGAACACAGATTAATATTAACACACTCACTGACACACTGTGCATATCATGACCCACAGTCAGATACACCCTGTGAAGTGTAAAACACCCCCACTGTCCTCAGTAATATTAACACACTGACAGAGAACACAGATTAATATTAACACACTCACTGACACACTGTGTACATCATGACCCACAGTCAGATAAACCCTGTGAAGTGTAAAACACCCCCACTGTCCTCAGGAATATTAACACACTGACAGAGAACACAGATTAATATTAACACACTCACTGATACACTGTGTATATCATGACCCACAGTCAGATACACCCTGTGAAGTGTAAAACACCCCCACTGTCCTCAGTAATATTAACACACTGACAGAGAACACAGATTAATATTAACACACTCACTGACACACTGTGTATATCATGACCCACAGTCAGATACACCCTGTGAAGTGTAAAACACCCCCACTGTCCTCAGGAATATTAACACACTGACAGAGAACACAGATTAATATTAACACACTCACTGACACACTGTGTATATCATGAGTCACAGTCAGATACACCCTGTGAAGTGTAAAACACCCCCACTGTCCTCAGGAATATTAACACACTGACAGAGAACACAGATTAATATTAACACACTCACTGACACACTGTGTATATCATGACCCACAGTCAGATACACCCTGTGAAGTGTAAAACATCCCCACTGTCCTCAGTAATATTAACACACTGACAGAGAACACAGATTAATATTAACACACTCACTGACACACTGTGTATATCATGACCCACAGTCAGATACACCCTGTGAAGTGTAAAACACCCCCACTGTCCTCAGGAATATTAACACACTGACAGAGAACACAGATTAATATTAACACACTCACTGACACACTGTGTATATCATGACCCACAGTCAGATACACCCTGTGAAGTGTAAAACACCCCCACTGTCCTCAGTAATATTAACACACTGACAGAGAACACAGATTAATATTAACACACTCACTGACACACTGTGTATATCATGACCCACAGTCAGATACACCCTGTGAAGTGTAAAACACCCCCACTGTCCTCAGTAATATTACCACACTGACAGAGAACACAGATTAATATTAACACACTCACTGACACACTGTGTATATCATGACCCACAGTCAGATAAACCCTGTGAAGTGTAAAACACCCCCACTGTCCTCAGTAATATTAACACACTGACAGAGAACACAGATTAATATTAACACACTCACTGACACACTGTGTACATCATGACCCACAGTCAGATACACCCTGTGAAGTGTAAAACACCCCCACTGTCCTCAGTAATATTAACACACTGACAGAGAACACAGTTTAATATTAACACACTCACTGACACACTGTGTACATCATGACTCACAGTCAGATACACCCTGTGAAGTGTAAAACACCCCCACTGTCCTCAGGAAGATTAAAACACTGACAGAGAACATAGATTAATATTAACACACTCACTGACACACTGTGAACATCACGACCCACAGTCAGATAAACCCTGTGAAGTGTAAAACACCCCCACTGTCCTCAGCAATATTAACACACTGACAGAGAACACAGATAAATATTAACAGACTCACTGACACACTGTGTATATCATGACCCACAGTCAGATACACCCTGTGAAGTGTAAAACACCCCCACTGTCCTCAGTAATATTAACACACTGACAGAGAACACAGATTAATATTAACACACTCACTGACACACTGTGTATATCATGACCCACAGTCAGATACCCCCTGTGAAGTGTAAAACACCCCCACTGTCCTCAGGAATATTAACACACTGACAGAGAACACAGATTAATATTAACACACTCACTGACACACTGTGTATATCATGACCCACAGTCAGATACACCCTGTGAAGTGTAAAACATCCCCACTGTCCTCAGTAATATTAACACACTGACAGAGAACACAGATTAATATTAACACAGTCACTGACACACTGTGTATATCATGACCCACAGTCAGATACACCCTGTGAAGTGTAGAACACCCCCACTGTCCTCAGTAATATTAACACACTGACAGAAAACACAGATTAATATTAACACACTCACTGACACACTGTGTATATCATGACCCACAGTCAGATACACCCTGTGAAGTGTAAAACACCCCCACTGTCCTCAGGAATATTAACACACTGACAGAGAACACAGATTAATATTCACACACTCACTGACACACTGTGTATATCATGACCCACAGTCAGATACACCCTGTGAAGTGTAAAACACCCCCACTGTCCTCAGGAATATTAACACACTGACAGAGAACACAGATTAATATTCACACACTCACTGACACACTGTGTATATCATGACCCACAGTCAGATACACCCTGTGAAGTGTAAAACACCCCCACTGTCCTCAGTAATATTAACACACTGACAGAGAACACAGATTAATATTAACACACTCACTGACACACTGTGTACATCATGACCCACAGTCAGATACACCCTGTGAAGTGTAAAACACCCCCACTGTCCTCAGTAATATTAACACACTGACAGAGAACACAGATTAATATTAACACACTCACTGACACACTGTGTATATCATGACCCACAGTCAGATACACCCTGTGAAGTGTAAAACACCCCCACTGTCCTCAGGAATATTAACACACTGACAGAGAACACAGATTAATATTAACACACTCACTGACACACTGTGTATATCATGACCCACAGTCAGATACACCCTGTGAAGTGTAAAACACCCCCACTGTCCTCAGTAATATTAACACACTGACAGAGAACACAGATTAATATTAACACACTCACTGACACACTGTGTATATCATGACCCACAGTCAGATACACCCTGTGAAGTGTAAAACACCCCCACTGTCCTCAGTAATATTAACACACTGACAGAGAACACAGATTAATATTAACACACTCACTGACACACTGTGTATATCATGACCCACAGTCAGATACACCCTGTGAAGTGTAAAACACCCCCACTGTCCTCAGGAATATTAACACACTGACAGAGAACACAGATTAATATTAACACACTCACTGACACACTGTGTATATCATGACCCACAGTCAGATACACCCTGTGAAGTGTAAAACACCCCCACTGTCCTCAGTAATATTAACACACTGACAGAGAACACAGATTAATATTAACACACTCACTGACACACTGTGTACATCATGACCCACAGTCAGATAAACCCTGTGAAGTGTAAAACACCCCCACTGTCCTCAGGAATATTAACACACTGACAGAGAACACAGATTAATATTAACACACTCACTGACACACTGTGTATATCATGACCCACAGTCAGATACACCCTGTGAAGTGTAAAACACCCCCACTGTCCTCAGTAATATTAACACACTGACAGAGAACACAGATTAATATTAACACACTCACTGACACACTGTGTATATCATGACCCACAGTCAGATACACCCTGTGAAGTGTAAAACACCCCCACTGCCCTCAGGAATATTAACACACTGACAGAGAACACAGATTAATATTAACACACTCACTGACACACTGTGTATATCATGACCCACAGTCAGATACACCCTGTGAAGTGTAAAACACCCCCACTGTCCTCAGGAATATTAACACACTGACAGAGAACACAGATTAATATTAACACACTCACTGACACACTGTGTATATCATGACCCACAGTCAGATACACCCTGTGAAGTGTAAAACACCCCCACTGTCCTCAGTAATATTAACACACTGACAGAGAACACAGATTAATATTAACACACTCACTGACACACTGTGTATATCATGACCCACAGTCAGATACACCCTGTGAAGTGTAAAACACCCCCACTGTCCTCAGTAATATTAACACACTGACAGAGAACACAGATTAATATAATACACACTCACTGACACACTGTGTACATCATGACCCACAGCCAGATACACCCTGTGAAGTGTAAAACACCCCCACTGTCCTTAGCAAGATTAACACACTGACAGAGAACACAGATTAATATTAACACACTCACTGACACACTGTGTATATCATGACCCACAGTCAGATACACCCTGTGAAGTGTAAAACACCCCCACTGTCCTCAGGAATATTAACACACTGACAGAGAACACAGATTAATATAAACACACTCACTGACACACTGTGTATATCATGACCCACAGTCAGATAAACCCTGTGAAGTGTAAAACACCCCCACTGTCCTCAGGAATATTAACACACTGACAGAGAACACAGATTAATATTAACACACTCACTGACACACTGTGTATATCATGACCCACAGTCAGATAAACCCTGTGAAGTGTAAAACACCCCCACTGTCCTCAGTAATATTAACACACTGACAGAGAACACAGATTAATATTAACACACTCACTGACACACTGTGTATATCATGACCCACAGTCAGATAAACCCTGTGAAGTGTAAAACACCCCCACTGTCCTCAGGAATATTAACACACTGACAGAGAACATAGATTAATATTAACACACTCACTGACACACTGTGTATATCATGACCCACAGTCAGATACACCCTGTGAAGTGTAAAACACCCCCACTGTCCACAGTAATATTAACACACTGACAGAGAACACAGATTAATATTAACACACTCACTGACACACTGTGTATATCATGACCCACAGTCAGATACACCCGGTGAAGTGTAAAACACCCCCACTGTCCTCAGGAATATTAACACCTGACAGAGAACACAGATTAATATTAACACACTCACTGACACACTGTGTACATCATGACCCACAGTCAGATACACCCGGTGAAGTGTAAAACATCCCCACTGTCCTCAGGAATATTAACACACTGACAGAGAACACAGATTAATATTAACACACTCACTGACACACTGTGTATATCATCACCCACAGTCAGATAAACCCTGTGAAGTGTAAAACACCCCCACTGTCCTCAGTAATATTAACACACTGACAGAGAACACAGATTAATATTAACACACTCACTGACACACTGTGTACATCATGACCCACAGCCAGATACACCCTGTGAAGTGTAAAACACCCCCACTGTCCTTAGCAATATTAACACACTGACAGAGAACACAGATTAATATTAACACACTCACTGACACACTGTGTATATCATGACCCACAGTCAGATACACCCTGTGAAGTGTAAAACACCCCCACTGTCCTCAGGAATATTAACACACTGACAGAGAACACAGATTAATATTAACACACTCACTGACACACTGTGTATATCATGACCCACAGTCAGATAAACCCTGTGAAGTGTAAAACACCCCCACTGTCCTCAGGAATATTAACACACTGACAGAGAACACAGATTAATATTAACACACTCACTGACACACTGTGTATATCATGACCCACAGTCAGATAAACCCTGTGAAGTGTAAAACACCCCCACTGTCCTCAGTAATATTAACACACTGACAGAGAACACAGATTAATATTAACACACTCACTGACACACTGTGTATATCATGACCCACAGTCAGATAAACCCTGTGAAGTGTAAAACACCCCCACTGTCCTCAGGAATATTAACACACTGACAGAGAACATAGATTAATATTAACACACTCACTGACACACTGTGTATATCATGACCCACAGTCAGATACACCCTGTGAAGTGTAAAACACCCCCACTGTCCACAGTAATATTAACACACTGACAGAGAACACAGATTAATATTAACACACTCACTGACACACTGTGTATATCATGACCCACAGTCAGATAAACCCTGTGAAGTGTAAAACACCCCCACTGTCCTCAGTAATATTAACACACTGACAGAGAACACAGATTAATATTAACACACTCACTGACACACTGTGTATATCATGACCCACAGTCAGATACACCCTGTGAAGTGTAAAACACCCCCACTGTCCTCAGGAATATTAACACACTGACAGAGAACACAGATTAATATTAACACACTCACTGACACACTGTGTATATCATGACCCACAGTCAGATACACCCGGTGAAGTGTAAAACACCCCCACTGTCCTCAGGAATATTAACACCTGACAGAGAACACAGATTAATATTAACACACTCACTGACACACTGTGTACATCATGACCCACAGTCAGATACACCCGGTGAAGTGTAAAACATCCCCACTGTCCTCAGGAATATTAACACACTGACAGAGAACACAGATTAATATTAACACACTCACTGACACACTGTGTATATCATGACCCACAGTCAGATACACCCTGTGAAGTGTAAAACACCCCCACTGTCCTCAGTAATATTAACACACTGACAGAGAACACAGATTAATATTAACACACTCACTGACACACTGTGTATATCATGACCCACAGTCAGATACACCCTGTGAAGTGTAAAACACCCCCACTGTCCTCAGTAATATTAACACACTGACAGAGAACACAGATTAATATTAACACACTCACTGACTCACTGTGTATATCATGACCCAGAGTCAGATACACCCTGTGAAGTGTAAAACACCCCCACTGTCCTCAGTAATATTAACGCACTGACAGAGAACACAGATTAATATTAACACACTCACTGACACACTGTGTATATCATGACCCACAGTCAGATACACCCTGTGAAGTGTAAAACACCCCCACTGTCTTCAGGAATATTAACACACTGACAGAGAACACAGATTAATATTAACACACTCACTGACACACTGTGTACATCATGACCCACAGTCAGATACACCCTGTGAAGTGTAAAACATCCCCACTGTCCTCAGTAATATTAACACCTGACAGAGAACACAGATTAATATTAACACACTCACTGACACACTGTGTACATCATGACCCACAGTCAGATACACCCTGTGAAGTGTAAAACACCCCCACTGTCCTCAGTAATATTAACACACTGACAGAGAACACAGATTAATATTAACACACTCACTGACACACTGTGTATATCATGACCCACAGTCAGATACACCCTGTGAAGTGTAAAACACCCCCACTGTCCTCAGGAATATTAACACCTGACAGAGAACACAGATTAATATTAACACACTCACTGACACACTGTGTACATCATGACCCACAGTCAGATACACCCTGTGAAGTGTAAAACACCCCCACTGTCCTTAGCAATATTAACACACTGACAGAGAACACAGATTAATATTAACACACTCACTGACACACTGTGTATATCATGACTCACAGTCAGATACACCCGGTGAAGTGTAAAACACCCCCACTGTCCTCAGGAATATTAACACCTGACAGAGAACACAGATTAATATTAACACACTCACTGACACACTGTGTACATCATGACCCACAGTCAGATACACCCTGTGAAGTGTAAAACACCACCACTGTCCTTAGCAATATTAACACACTGACAGAGAACACAGATTAATATTAACACACTCACTGACACACTGTGTATATCATGACTCACAGTCAGATACACCCGGTGAAGTGTAAAACACCCCCACTGTCCTCAGTAATATTAACACACTGACAGAGAACACAGATTAATATTAACACACTCACAGACACACTGTGTATATCATGACCCACAGTCAGATACACTCTGTGAAGTGTAAAACACCCCCACTGTCCTCAGGAATATTAACACACTGACAGAGAACACAGATTAATATTAACACACTCACTGACACACTGTGTACATCATGACCCACAGTCAGATACACCCTGTGAAGTGTAAAACACCCCCACTGTCCTCAGTAATATTAACACACTGACAGAGAACACAGATTAATATTAACACACTCACTGACACACTGTGTATATCATGACCCACAGTCAGATACACCTAGTGAAGTGTAAAACACCCCCACCGTCCTCAGGAAGATTAAAACACTGACAGAGAACACAGATTAATATTAACACACTCACTGACACACTGTGCAAATCATGACCCACAGTCAGATACACCCTGTGAAGTGTAAAACACCTCCCCTGTCCTCAGGAATATTAACACCCTGACAGAGAACACAGATTAATATTAACACACTCACTGACACACTGTGTATATCATGACCCACAGTCAGATACACCCTGTGAAGTGTAAAACACCCCCACTGTCCTCAGTAATATTAACACACTGACAGAGAACACAGATTAATATTAACACACTCACTGACACACTGTGTACATCATGACCCACAGTCAGATAAACCCTGTGAAGTGTAAAACACCCCCACTGTCCTCAGGAATATTAACACACTGACAGAGAACACAGATTAATATTAACACTCTCACTGACACACTGTGTACATCATGACCCACAGTCAGATACACCCTGTGAAGTGTAAAACACCCCCACTGTCCTCAGTAATATTAACACACTGACAGAGAACACAGATTAATATTAACACACTCACTGACACACTGTGTATATCATGACCCACAGTCAGATTCACCCTGTGAAGTGTAAAACACCCCCACTGTCCTCAGTAATATTAACACACTGACAGAGAACACAGATTAATATTAACACACTCACTGACACACTGTGTACATCATGACCCACAGTCAGATACACCCTGTGAAGTGTAAAACACCCCCACTGTCCTCAGTAATATTAACACACTGACAGAGAACACAGATTAATATTAACACACTCACTGACACACTGTGTACATCATGACCCACAGTCAGATACACCCTGTGAAGTGTAAAACACCCCCACTGTCCTCAGGAATATTAACACACTGACAGAGAACACAGATTAATATTAACACACTCACTGACACACTGTGTATATCATGACCCACAGTCAGATTCACCCTGTGAAGTGTAAAACACCCCCACTGTCCTCAGTAATATTAACACACTGACAGAGAACACAGATTAATATTAACACACTCACTGACACACTGTGTACATCATGACCCACAGTCAGATACACCCTGTGAAGTGTAAAACACCCCCACTGTCCTCAGTAATATTAACACACTGACAGAGAACACAGATTAATATTAACACACTCACTGACACACTGTGTACATCATGACCCACAGTCAGATACACCCTGTGAAGTGTAAAACACCCCCACTGTCCTCAGGAATATTAACACACTGACAGAGAACACAGATTAATATTAACACACTCACTGACACACTGTGTACATCATGACCCACAGTCAGATGCACCCTGTGAAGTGTAAAACATCCCCACTGTCCTCAGTAATATTAAGACACTGACAGAGAACACAGATTAATATTAACACACTCACTGACACACTGTGTATATCATGACCCACAGTCAGATACACCCTGTGAAGTGTAAAACACCCCCACTGTCCTCAGGAATATTAACACACTGACAGAGAACACAGATTAATATTAACACACTCACTGACACACTGTGTATATCATCACCCACAGTCAGATAAACCCTGTGAAGTGTAAAACACCCCCACTGTCCACAGGAATATTAACACACTGACAGAGAACACAGATTAATATTAACACACTCACTGACACAATGTGTACATCATGACCCACAGTCAGATACACCCTGTGAAGTGTAAAACACCCCCACTGTCCTCAGTAATATTTACACACTGACAGAGAACACAGATTAATATTAACACACTCACTGACACACTGTGTATATCATGACCCACAGTCAGATACACCCTGTGAAGTGTAAAACACCCGCACTGTCCTCAGGAATATTAACACACTGACAGAGAACACAGATAAATATTAACACACTCACTGACACACTGTGTATATCATGACCCACAGTCAGATACACCCTGTGAAGTGTAAAACACCCCCACTGTCCTCAGGAATATTAACACACTGACAGAGAACACAGATTAATATTAACACACTCACTGACACACTGTGTATATCATGACCCACAGTCAGATACACCCTGTGAAGTGTAAAACACCCCCACCGTCCTCAGGAAGATTAAAACACTGACAGAGAACACAGATTAATATTAACACACTCACTGACACACTGTGAACATCATGACCCACAGTCAGATAAACCCTGTGAAGTATAAAACACCCCCACTGTCCTCAGTAATATTAACACACTGACAGAGAACACAGATTAATATTAACACACTCACTGACACACTGTGTATATCATGACCCACAGTCAGATACACCCTGTGAAGTGTAAAACATCCCCACTGTCCTCAGGAATATTAACA
Organism: Heterodontus francisci; assembly: GCF_036365525.1. Classification (NCBI taxonomy): domain Eukaryota; kingdom Metazoa; phylum Chordata; class Chondrichthyes; order Heterodontiformes; family Heterodontidae; genus Heterodontus; species Heterodontus francisci. The sequence continues at coordinate 593,093 of NW_027140768.1, read as the reverse complement.
CACTGACAGAGAACACAGATTAATATTAACACACTCACTGACACACTGTGTACATCATGACCCACAGTCAGATACACCCTGTGAAGTGTAAAACACTCCCACTGTCCTCAGTAATATTAACACACTGACAGAGAACACAGATTAATATTAACAAACTCACTGACACACTGTGTATATCATGACTCACAGTCAGATACACCCTGTGAAGTGTAAAACACCCCCACTGTCCTCAGTAATATTAACACACTGACAGAGAACACAGATTAATATTAACACACTCACTGACACACTGTGTATATCATGACTCACAGTCAGATACACCCGGTGAAGTGTAAAACACCCCCACTGTCCTCAGTAATATTGTCACACTGACAGAGAACACAGATTAATATTAACAAACTCACTGACACACTGTGTATATCATGACTCACAGTCAGATACACCCTGTGAAGTGTAAAAGACCCCCACCGTCCTCAGGAAGATTAAAACACTGACAGAGAACACAGATTAATATTAACACACTCACTGACACACTGTGACCATCATGACCCACAGTCAGATAAACCCTGTGAAGTGTAAAACACCCCCACTGTCCTCAGCAATATTAACACACTGACAGAGAACACAGATAAATATTAACACACTCACTGACACACTGTGTATATCATGACCAACAGTTAGATACACCCTGTGAAGTGTAAAACACCCCCACTGTCCTCAGGAATATTAACACACTGACAGAGAACACAGATTAATATTAACACACTCACTGACACACTGTGTACATCATGACCCACAGTCAGATGCACCCTGTGAAGTGTAAAACATCCCCACTGTCCTCAGGAATATTAACACACTGACAGAGAACACAGATTAATATTAACACACTCACTGACACACTGTGTATATCATCACCCACAGTCAGATAAACCCTGTGAAGTGTAAAACACCCCCACTGTCCACAGGAATATTAACACACTGACAGAGAACACAGATTAATATTAACACACTCACTGACACAATGTGTACATCATGACCCACAGTCAGATACACCCTGTGAAGTGTAAAACACCCCCACTGTCCTCAGTAATATTAACACACTGACAGAGAACACAGATTAATATTAACACACTCACTGACACACTGTGTATATCATGACCCACAGTCAGATACACCCTGTGAAGTGTAAAACACCCGCACTGTCCTCAGGAATATTAACACACTGACAGAGAACACAGATAAATATTAACACACTCACTGACACACTGTGTATATCATGACCCACAGTCAGATACACCCTGTGAAGTGTAAAACACCCCCACTGTCCTCAGGAATATTAACACACTGACAGAGAACACAGATTAATATTAACACACTCACTGACACACTGTGTATATCATGACCCACAGTCAGATACACCCTGTGAAGTGTAAAACACCCCCACCGTCCTCAGGAAGATTAAAACACTGACAGAGAACACAGATTAATATTAACACACTCACTGACACACTGTGAACATCATGACCCACAGTCAGATAAACCCTGTGAAGTATAAAACACCCCCACTGTCCTCAGTAATATTAACACACTGACAGAGAACACAGATTAATATTAACACACTCACTGACACACTGTGTATATCATGACCCACAGTCAGATACACCTTGTGAAGTGTAAAACACCCCCGCTGTCCTCAGGAATATTAACACACTGACAGAGAACAAAGATTAATATTAACACACTCACTGACACACTGTGTATATCATGACCCACAGTCAGACACACCCTGTTAAGTGTAAAACACCCCCACTGTCCTCAGGAATATTAACACACTGACAGAGAACACAGATTAATATTAACACACTCACTGACACACTGTGTATATCATGACCCACAGTCAGATACGCCCTGTGAAGTGTAAAACACCCCCACTGTCCTCAGGAAGATTAAAACACTGACAGAGAACACAGATAAATATTAACACACTCACTGACACACTGTGTACATTATAACCCACAGTCAGATACACCCTGTGAAGTGTAAAACACCCCCACTGTCCTCAGTAATATTAACACACTGACAGAGAACACAGATTAATATTAACACACTCACTGACACACTGTGTATATCATCACCCACAGTCAGATACACCCGGTGCAGTGTAAAACACCCCCACTGTCCTCAGTAATATTAACACACTGACAGAGAACACAGATTAATATTAACACACTCACTGACACACTGTGTATATCATGACCCACAGTCAGATACACCCTGTGAAGTGTAAAACACCCCCACTGTCCTCAGTAATATTAGCACACTGACAGAGAACACAGATTAATATTAGCACACTCACTGACACACTGTGTACATCATGACCCACAGTCAGATACACCCTGTGAAGTGTAAAACACCCCCACTGTCCTCAGGAATATTAACACACTGACAGAGAACACAGATTAATATTAACACACTCACTGACACACTGTGTGTATCATGACCCACAGTCAGATACACCTTGTGAAGTGTAAAACATCCCCACTGTCCTCAGGAATATTAACACACTGACAGAGAACACAGATTAATGTTAACACACTCACTGACACACTGTGTATATCATGACCCACAGTCAGATACACCCTGTGAAGTGTAAAACACCCCCACTGTCCTCAGGAATATTAACACACTGACAGAGAACACAGATTAATATTAACACACTCACTGACACACTGTGTGTATCATGACCCACAGTCAGATACACCTTGTGAAGTGTAAAACATCCCCACTGTCCTCAGGAATATTAACACACTGACAGAGAACACAGATTAATGTTAACACACTCACTGACACACTGTGTATATCATGACCCACAGTCAGATACACCCTGTGAAGTGTAAAACACCCCCACTGTCCTCAGGAATATTAACACACTGACAGAGAACACAGATTAATATTAACACACTCACTGACACACTGTGTGTATCATGACCCACAGTCAGATACACCTTGTGAAGTGTAAAACATCCCCACTGTCCTCAGGAATATTAACACACTGACAGAGAACACAGATTAATGTTAACACACTCACTGACACACTGTGTATATCATGACCCACAGTCAGATACACCCTGTGAAGTGTAAAACACCCCCACTGTCCTCAGGAAGATTAAAACACTGACAGAGAACACAGATAAATATTAACACACTCACTGACACACTGTGTATATCATGACCCACAGTCAGATACACCCTGTGAAGTGTAAAACACCCCCACTGTCCTCAGTAATATTAACACACTGACAGAGAACACAGATTAATATTAACACACTCACTGACACACTGTGTATATCATGACCCACAGTTAGATACACCCTGTGAAGAGTAAAACACCCCCACTGTCCTCAGTAATATTAACACACTGACAGAGAACACAGATTAATATTAACACACTCACTGACACACTGTGTACATCATGACCCACAGTCAGATACACCCTGTGAAGTGTAAAACACCCCCACTGTCCTCAGTAATATTAACACACTGACAGAGAACACAGATTAATATTAACACACTCACTGACACACTGTGTATATCATGACCCACAGTCAGATACACCCTGTGAAGTGTAAAACACCCCCACTGTCCTCAGTAATATTAACACACTGACAGAGAACACAGATTAATATTAACACACTCACTGACACACTGTGTATATCATGACCCACAGTCAGATACACCCTGTGAAGTGTAAAACATCCCCACTGTCCTCAGGAATATTAACACACTGACAGAGAACACAGATTAATATTAACACACTCACTGACACACTGTGTACATCATGACCCACAGTCAGATAAACCCTGTGAAGTGTAAAACACCACCACTGTCCTCAGGAATATTAACACACTGACAGAGAACACAGATTAATATTAACACACTCACTGACACACTGTGTATATCATGACCCACAGTCAGATACCCCCTGTGAAGTGTAAAACACCCCCACTGTCCTCAGGAATATTAACACACTGACAGAGAACACAGATTAATATTAACACACTCACTGACACACTGTGTATCTCATGACCCACAGTCAGATGCACCCTGTGAAGTGTAAAACACCCCCAATGTCCTCAGTAATATTAACACACTGACAGAGAACACAGATTAATATTAACACACTCACTGACACACTGTGTATATCATCACCCACAGTCAGATAAACCCTGTGAAGTGTAAAACACCCCCACTGTCCTCAGTAATATTAACACACTGACAGAGAACACAGATAAATATTAACACACTCACTGACACACTGTGTACATCATGACGCACAGTCAGATACACCCTGTGAAGTGTAAAACACCCCCACTGTCCTCAGAAATATTAACACACTGAAAGAGAACACAGATTAATATTAACACACTCACTGACACACTGTGTATATCATGACCCACAGTCAGATACACCCTGTGAAGTGTAAAACACCCCCACTGTCCTCAGGAATATTAACACACTGACAGAGAACACAGATTAATATTAACACACTCACTGACACACTGTGTACATCATCACCCACAGTCAGATACACCCTGTGAAGTGTAAAACACCCCCACTGTCCTCAGGAATATTAACACACTGACAGAGAACACAGATTAATATTAACACACTCACTGACACACTGTGTATATCATGACCCACAGTCAGATACACCCTGTGAAGTGTAAAACACCCCCACTGTCCTCAGTAATATTAACACACTGACAGAGAACACAGACTAATATTAACACACTCACTGACACACTGTGTATATCATGACCCACAGTCAGATACACCCTGTGAAGTGTAAAACACCCTCACTGTCCTCAGTAATATTAACACACTGACAGAGAACACAGATTAATATTAACACACTCACTGACACACTGTGTACATCATGACCCACAGTCAGATACACCCTGTGAAGTGTAAAACACCCCCACTGTCCTCAGCAATATTAACACACTGACAGAGAACACAGATTAATATTAACACACTCACTGACACACTGTGTATATCATGACTCACAGTCAGATACACCCTGTGACGTGTAAAACACCCCCACTGTCCTCAGGAATATTAACACACTGACAGAGAACACAGATTAATATTAACACACTCACTGACACAATGTGTACATCATGACCCACAGTCAGATACACCCTGTGAAGTGTAAAACACCCCCACTGTCCTCAGTAATATTAACACACTGACAGAGAACACAGATTAATATTAACACACTCACTGACACACTGTGTATATCATGACCCACAGTCAGATACACCCTGTGAAGTGTAAAACACCCCCACTGTCCTCAGGAATATTAACACACTGACAGAGAACACAGATAAATATTAACACACTCACTGACACACTGTGTATATCATGACCCACAGTCAGATACACCCTGTGAAGTGTAAAACACCCCCACTGTCCTCAGGAATATTAACACACTGACAGAGAACACAGATTAATATTAACACACTCACTGACACACTGTGTATATCATGACCCACAGTCAGATACACCCTGTGAAGTGTAAAACACCCCCACCGTCCTCAGGAAGATTAAAACACTGACAGAGAACACAGATTAATATTAACACACTCACTGACACACTGTGAACATCATGACCCACAGTCAGATAAACCCTGTGAAGTATAAAACACCCCCACTGTCCTCAGTAATATTAACACACTGACAGAGAACACAGATTAATATTAACACACTCACTGACACACTGTGTATATCATGACCCACAGTCAGATACACCTTGTGAAGTGTAAAACACCCCCACTGTCCTCAGGAATATTAACACACTGACAGAGAACAAAGATTAATATTAACACACTCACTGACACACTGTGTATATCATGACCCACAGTCAGACACACCCTGTTAAGTGTAAAACACCCCCACTGTCCTCAGGAATATTAACACACTGACAGAGAACACAGATTAATATTAACACACTCACTGACACACTGTGTATATCATGACCCACAGTCAGATACACCCTGTGAAGTGTAAAACACCCCCACTGTCCTCAGGAAGATTAAAACACTGACAGAGAACACAGATAAATATTAACACACTCACTGACACACTGTGTATATCATGACCCACAGTCAGATACACCCTGTGAAGTGTAAAACACCCCCACTGTCCTCAGTAATATTAGCACACTGACAGAGAACACAGATTAATATTAGCACACTCACTGACACACTGTGTACATCATGACCCACAGTCAGATACATCCTGTGAAGTGTAAAACACCCCCACTGTCCTCAGGAATATTAACACACTGACAGAGAACACAGATTAATATTAACACACTCACTGACACACTGTGTGTATCATGACCCACAGTCAGATACACCTTGTGAAGTGTAAAACATCCCCACTGTCCTCAGGAATATTAACACACTGACAGAGAACACAGATTAATGTTAACACACTCACTGACACACTGTGTATATCATGACCCACAGTCAGATACACCCTGTGAAGTGTAAAACACCCCCACTGTCCTCAGGAATATTAACACACTGACAGAGAACACAGATTAATATTAACACACTCACTGACACACTGTGTGTATCATGACCCACAGTCAGATACACCTTGTGAAGTGTAAAACATCCCCACTGTCCTCAGGAATATTAACACACTGACAGAGAACACAGATTAATGTTAACACACACACTGACACACTGTGTATATCATGACCCACAGTCAGATACACCCTGTGAAGTGTAAAACACCCCCACTGTCCTCAGGAATATTAACACACTGACAGAGAACACAGATTAATATTAACACACTCACTGACACACTGTGTGTATCATGACCCACAGTCAGATACACCTTGTGAAGTGTAAAACATCCCCACTGTCCTCAGGAATATTAACACACTGACAGAGAACACAGATTAATGTTAACACACTCACTGACACACTGTGTATATCATGACCCACAGTCAGATACACCCTGTGAAGTGTAAAACACCCCCACTGTCCTCAGGAAGATTAAAACACTGACAGAGAACACAGATAAATATTAACACACTCACTGACACACTGTGTATATCATGACCCACAGTCAGATACACCCTGTGAAGTGTAAAACACCCCCACTGTCCTCAGTAATATTAACACACTGACAGAGAACACAGATTAATATTAACACACTCACTGACACACTGTGTATATCATGACCCACAGTTAGATACACCCTGTGAAGAGTAAAACACCCCCACTGTCCTCAGGAATATTAACACACTGACAGAGAACACAGATTAATATTAACACACTCACTGACACACTGTGTATATCATGACCCACAGTCAGATACCCCCTGTGAAGTGTAAAACACCCCCACTGTCCTCAGGAATATTAACACACTGACAGAGAACACAGATTAATATTAACACACTCACTGACACACTGTGTACATCATGACCCACAGTCAGATGCACCCTGTGAAGTGTAAAACATCCCCACTGTCCTCAGTAATATTAACACACTGACAGAGAACACAGATTAATATTAACACACTCACTGACACACTGTGTATCTCATGACCCACAGTCAGATAAACCCTGTGAAGTGTAAAACACCCCCACTGTCCTCAGTAATATTAACACACTGACAGAGAACACAGATTAATATTAACACACTCACTGACACACTGTGTATATCATCACCCACAGTCAGATAAACCCTGTGAAGTGTAAAACACCCCCACTGTCCTCAGTAATATTAACACACTGACAGAGAACACAGATAAATATTAACACACTCACTGACACACTGTGTACATCATGACGCACAGTCAGATACACCCTGTGAAGTGTAAAACACCCCCACTGTCCTCAGAAATATTAACACACTGAAAGAGAACACAGATTAATATTAACACACTCACTGACACACTGTGTATATCATGACCCACAGTCAGATACACCCTGTGAAGTGTAAAACACCGCCACTGTCCTCAGGAATATTAACACAGTGACAGAGAACACAGATTAATATTAACACACTCACTGACACACTGTGTACATCATCACCCACAGTCAGATACACCCTGTGAAGTGTAAAACACCCCCACTGTCCTCAGGAATATTAACACACTGACAGAGAACACAGATTAATATTAACACACTCACTGACACACTGTGTATATCATGACCCACAGTCAGATACACCCTGTGAAGTGTAAAACACCCCCACTGTCCTCAGTAATATTAACACACTGACAGAGAACACAGATTAATATTAACACACTCACTGACACACTGTGTATATCATGACCCACAGTCAGATACACCCTGTGAAGTGTAAAACACCCCCACTGTTCTCAGTAATATTAACACACTGACAGAGAACACAGATTAATATTAACACACTCACTGACACACTGTGTACATCATGACCCACAGTCAGATACACCCTGTGAAGTGTAAAACACCCCCACTGTCCTCAGCAATATTAACACACTGACAGAGAACACAGATTAATATTAACACACTCACTGACACACTGTGTATATCATGACTCACAGTCAGATACACCCTGTGACGTGTAAAACACCCCCACTGTCCTCAGGAATATTAACACACTGACAGAGAACACAGATTAATATTAACACACTCACTGACACACTGTGTATATCATGACTCACAGTCAGATACACCCTGTGAAGTGTAAAAGACCCCCACTGTCCTTAGCAATATTTACACACTGACAGAGTACACAGATTAATATTAACACACTCACTGACACACTGTGTATATCATGACTCACAGTCAGATAAACCCTGTGAAGTGTAAAACACCCCCACTGTCCTCAGTAATATTAACACACTGACAGAGAACACAGATTAATATTAACACACTCACTGACACACTGTGTCTTTCATGACTCACAGTCAGATACACCCTGTGAAGTGTAAAAGACCCCCACTGTCCTTAGCAATATTAACACACTGACAGAGTACACAGATTAATATTAACACACTCACTGACACACTGTGTATATCATGACTCACAGTCAGATAAACCCTGTAAAGTGTAAAACACCCCCACTGTCCTCAGTAATATTAACACACTGACAGAGAACACAGATTAATATTAACACACTCACTGACACACTGTGTACATCATGATCCACAGTCAGATACACCCTGTGAAGTGTAAAACACCCCCACTGTCCTCAGTAATATTAACACACTGACAGAGAACACAGATTAATATTAACACACTCACTGACACACTGTGTATATCATGACCCACAGTCAGATACACCCTGTGAAGTCTAAAACACCCCCACTGTCCTCAGGAATATTAACACACTGACAGAGAACACAGATTAATATTAACACACTCACTGACACACTGTGTATATCATGACCCACAGTCAGATAAACCCTGTGAAGTGTAAAACATTCCCACTGTCCTCAGGAATATTAACACATTGACAGAAAACACAGATTAATATTAACACACTCACTGACACACTGTGTATATCATGACACACAGTCAGATACACCCTGTGAAGTGTAAAACACCCCCACTGTCCTCAGGAATATTAACACACTGACAGAGAACACAGATTAATATTAACACACTCACTGACACACTGTGTATATCATGACCCACAGTCAGATACACCCTGTGAAGTGTAAAACATCCCCACTGTCCTCAGGAATATTAACACACTGACAGAGAACACAGATTAATATTAACACACTCACTGACACACTGTGTACATCATGACCCACAGTCAGATACACCCTGTGAAGTGTAAAACACTCCCACTGTCCTCAGTAATATTAACACACTGACAGAGAACACAGATTAATATTAACAAACTCACTGACACACTGTGTATATCATGACTCACAGTCAGATACACCCGGTGAAGTGTAAAACACCCCCACTGTCCTCAGTAATATTATCACACTGACAGAGAACACAGATTAATATTAACAAACTCACTGACACACTGTGTATATCATGACTCACAGTCAGATACACCCTGTGAAGTGTAAAACACCCCCACCGTCCTCAGGAAGATTAAAACACTGACAGAGAACACAGATTAATATTAACACACTCACTGACACACTGTGTATATCATGACCAACAGTTAGATACACCCTGTGAAGTGTAAAACACCCCCACTGTCCTCAGGAATATTAACACACTGACAGAGAACACAGATTAATATTAACACACTCACTGACACACTGTGTACATCATGACCCACAGTCAGATGCACCCTGTGAAGTGTAAAACATCCCCACTGTCCTCAGTAATATTAACACACTGACAGAGAACACAGATTAATATTAACACACTCACTGACACACTGTGTATATCATGACCCACAGTCAGATACACCCTGTGAAGTGTAAAACACCCCCACTGTCCTCAGGAATATTAACACACTGACAGAGAACACAGATTAATATTAACACACTCACTGACACACTGTGTATATCATCACCCACAGTCAGATAAACCCTGTGAAGTGTAAAACACCCCCACTGTCCACAGGAATATTAACACACTGACAGAGAACACAGATTAATATTAACACACTCACTGACACAATGTGTACATCATGACCCACAGTCAGATACACCCTGTGAAGTGTAAAACACCCCCACTGTCCTCAGTAATATTAACACACTGACAGAGAACACAGATTAATATTAACACACTCACTGACACACTGTGTATATCATGACCCACAGTCAGATACACCCTGTGAAGTGTAAAACACCCGCACTGTCCTCAGGAATATTAACACACTGACAGAGAACACAGATAAATATTAACACACTCACTGACACACTGTGTATATCATGACCCACAGTCAGATACACCCTGTGAAGTGTAAAACACCCCCACTGTCCTCAGGAATATTAACACACTGACAGAGAACACAGATTAATATTAACACACTCACTGACACACTGTGTATATCATGACCCACAGTCAGATACACCCTGTGAAGTGTAAAACACCCCCACCGTCCTCAGGAAGATTAAAACACTGACAGAGAACACAGATTAATATTAACACACTCACTGACACACTGTGAACATCATGACCCACAGTCAGAAAAACCCTGTGAAGTATAAAACACCCCCACTGTCCTCAGTAATATTAACACACTGACAGAGAACACAGATTAATATTAAGACACTCACTGACACACTGTGTATATCATGACCCACAGTCAGATACACCCTGTGAAGTGTAAAACACCCCCACTGTCCTCAGGAATATTAACACACTGACAGAGAACACAGATTAATATTAACACACTCACTGACACACTGTGTATATCATGACCCACAGTCAGATACACCCGGTGAAGTGTAAAACACCCCCACTGTCCTCAGTAATATTTACACACTGACAGAGAACACAGATTAATAATAACACACTCACTGACACACTGTGTACATCATGACCCACAGTCAGATACACCCTGTGAAGTGTAAAACACCCCCACTGTCCTCAGTAATATTAACACACTGACAGAGAACACAGATTAATATTAACACACTCACTGACACACTGTGTATATCATGACCCACAGTCAGATACACCCTGTGAAGTGTAAAACACCCCACTGTCCTCAGTAATATTAACACACTGACAGAGAACACAGATTAATGTTAACACACTCACTGACACACTGTGTATATCATGACCCACAGTCAGATACACCCTGTGAAGTGTAAAACACCCCCACTGTCCTCAGGAATATTAACACACTGACAGAGAACACAGATTAATATTAACACACTCACTGACACACTGTGTGTATCATGACCCACAGTCAGATACACCTTGTGAAGTGTAAAACATCCCCACTGTCCTCAGGAATATTAACACACTGACAGAGAACACAGATTAATGTTAACACACTCACTGACACACTGTGTATATCATGACCCACAGTCAGATACACCTTGTGAAGTGTAAAACACCCCCACTGTCCTCAGGAATATTAACACACTGACAGAGAACACAGATTAATATTAACACACTCACTGACACACTGTGTATATCATGACCCACAGTCAGACACACCCTGTGAAGTGTAAAACACCCCCATTGTCCTCAGGAATATTAACACACTGACAGAGAACACAGATTAATATTAACACACTCACTGACACACTGTGTATATCATGACCCACAGTCAGATACACCCTGTGAAGTGTAAAACACCCCCACTGTCCTCAGGAAGATTAAAACACTGACAGAGAACACAGATTAATATTAACACACTCACTGACACACTGTGAACATCATGACCCACAGTCAGATAAACCCTGTGAAGTGTAAAACACCCCCACTGTCCTCAGCAATATTAACACACTGACAGAGAACACAGATAAATATTAACACACTCACTGACACACTGTGTATATCATGACCCACAGTTAGATACACCCTGTGAAGTGTAAAACATCCCCACTGTCCTCAGGAATATTAACACACTGACAGAGAACACAGATTAATATTAACTCACTCACTGACACACTGTGTATATCATGACCTACAGTCAGATACCCCCTGTGAAGTGTAAAACACCCCCACTGTCCTCAGTAATATTAACACACTGACAGAGAACACAGATTAATATTAACACACTCACTGACACACTGTATACATCATGACCCACAGTCAGATACACCCTGTGAAGTGTAAAACACCCCCACTGTCCTCAGGAATATTAACACACTGACAGAGAACACAGATTAATATTAACACACTCACTGACACACTGTGTACATCATGACCCACAGTCAGATGCACCCTGTGAAGTGTAAAACATCCCCACTGTCCTCAGTAATATTAACACACTGACAGAGAACACAGATTAATACTAACACACTCACTGACACACTGTGTATATCATGACCCACAGTCAGATACACCCTGTGAAGTGTAAAACACCCCCACTGTCCTCAGGAATATTAACACACTGACAGAGAACACAGATTAATATTAACACACTCACTGACACACTGTGTATATCATGACCCAGAGTCAGATACACCCTGTGAAGTGTAAAACACCCCCACTGTCCTCAGGAATATTAACACACTGACAGAGAACACAGATTAATATTAACACACTCACTGACACACTGTGTATATCATGACCCAGAGTCAGATACACCCTGTGAAGTGTAAAACACCTCCAATGTCCTCAGTAATATTAACACACTGACAGAGAACACAGATTAATATTAACACACTCACTGACACACTGTGTATATCATGACCCAGAGTCAGATACACCCTGTGAAGTGTAAAACACCCCCACTGTCCTCAGTAATATTAACACACTGACAGAGAACACAGATTAATATTAACACACTCACGGACACACTGTGTACATCATCACCCACAGTCAGATAAACCCTGTGAAGTGTAAAACACCCCCACTGTCCTCAGGAATATTAACACACTGACAGAGAACACAGATTAATATTAACACACTCACTGACACACTGTGTATATCATCACCCACAGTCAGATAAACCCTGTGAAGTGTAAAACACCCCCACTGTCCTCAGGAATATTAACACACTGACAGAGAACACAGATTAATATTAACACACTCACTGACACACTGTGTATATCATGACTCACAGTCAGATACACCCTGTGAAGTGTAAAACACCCCCACTGTCCTTAGCAATATTAACACACTGACAGAGAACACAGATTAATATTAACACACTCACTGACACACTGTGTACATCATGATCCACAGTCAGATACACCCTGTGAAGTGTAAAACACCCCCACTGTCCTCAGTAATATTAACACACCGACAGAGAAAACAGATTAATATTAACACACTCACTGACACACTGTGTTAATCATGACCCAGAGTCAGATACACCCTGTGAAGTGTAAAACACCCCCACTGTCCTCAGGAATATTAACACACTGACAGAGAACACAGATTAATATTAACACACTCACTGACACACTGTGTATATCATGACCCACAGTCAGATACACCCTGTGAAGTGTAAAACACCCCCACTGTCCTCAGGAATATTAACACACTGACAGAGAACACAGATTAATATTAACACACTCACTGACACACTGTGTATATCATGACCCACAGTCAGATACACCCTGTGAAGTGTAAAACACCCCCACTGTCCTCAGGAATATTAACACACTGACAGAGAACACAGATTAATATTAACACACTCACTGACACACTGTGTATATCATGACCCACAGTCAGATACACCCTGTGAAGTGTAAAACACCCCCACTGTCCTCAGTAATATTAACACACTGACAGAGAACACAGATTAATATTAACACACTCACTGACACACTGTGTATATCATGACCCACAGTCAGATACACCCTGTGAAGTGCAAAACACCCCCACTGTCCTCAGGAATATTAACACACTGACAGAGAACACAGATTAATATTAACACACTCACTGACACACTGTGTACATCATGACCCACAGTCAGATACACCCTGTGAAGTGTAAAACACCCCCACTGTCCTCAGGAATATTAACACACTGACAGAGAACACAGATTACTATTAACACACTCACTGACACACTGTGTATATCATGACCCACAGTCAGATACACCCTGTGAAGTGTAAAACATTCCCACTGTCCTCAGTAATATTAACACACTGACAGAGAACACAGATTAATATTAACACACTCACTGACAGACTGTGTATATCATGACCCACAGTCAGATATACCCTGTGAAGTGTAAAACACCCCCACTGTCCTCAGGAATATTAACACACTGACAGAGAACACAGATTAATATTAACAAACTCACTGACACACTGTGTACATCATGACCCACAGTCAGATACACCCTGTGAAGTGTAAAACATCCCCCACTGTCCTCAGTAATATTAACACACTGACAGAGAACACAGATTAATATTAACACACTCACTGACACACTGTGTACATCATGACCCACAGTCAGATACACCCTGTGAAGTGTAAAACACCCCCACTGCCCTCAGTAATATTAACACACTGACAGAGAACACAGATTAATATTAACACACTCACTGACACACTGTGTATATCATGACCCACAGTCAGATACACCTTGTGAAGTGTAAAACACCCCCACTGTCGTCAGTAATATTATCACACTGACAGAGAACACAGATTAATATTAACACACTCACTGACACACTGTGTATATCATGACCCACAGTCAGATACACCCTGTGAAGTGTAAAACACCCCCACTGTCCTCAGGAATATTAACACACTGACAGAGAACACAGATTAATATTAACACACTCACTGACACACTGTGTATATCATGACCCACAGTCAGATACACCTTGTGAAGTGTAAAACACCCCCACTGTCCTCAGGAATATTAACACACTGACAGAGAACACAGATTAATATTAACAGACTCACTGACACACTGTGTATATCATGACCCACAGTCAGATAAAACCTGTGAAGTGTAAAACACCCCCACTGTCCACAGTAATATTAACACACTGACAGAGAACACAGATTAATATTAACACACTCACTGACACACTGTGTATATCATGACCCACAGTCAGATACACCCTGTGAAGTGTAAAACACCCCCACTGTCCTCAGTAATATTAACACACTGACAGAGAACACAGATTAATATTAACACACTCACTGACACACTGTGTATATCATGACCCACAGTCAGATACACCCTGTGAAGTGGAAAACACCCCCACTGTCCTCAGTAATATTAACACACTGACAGAGAACACAGATTAATATTAACACACTCACTGACACACTGTGTATATCATGACCCACAGTCAGATAAACCCTGTGAAGTGTAAAACACCCCCACTGTCCTCAGGAATATTAACACACTGACAGAGAACACAGATTAATATTAACACACTCACTGACACACTGTGTATATCATGACCCACAGTCAGATACACCCTGTGAAGTGTAAAACACCCCCACTGTCCTCAGGAATATTAACACACTGACAGAGAACACAGATTAATATTAACACACTCACTGACACACTGTGTATATCATGACCCACAGTCAGATACACCCTGTGAAGTGTAAAACACCCCCACTGTTCTCAGTAATATTAACACACTGACAGAGAACACAGATTAATATTAACACACTCACTGACACACTGTGTACATCATGACCCACAGCCAGATACACCCTGTGAAGTGTAAAACACCCCCACTGTCCTTAGCAATATTAACACACTGACAGAGAACACAGATTAATATTAACACACTCACTGACACACTGTGTATATCATGACTCACAGTCAGATACACCCGGTGAAGTGTAAAACACCCCCACTGTCCTCAGTAATATTAACACACTGACAGAGAACACAGATTAATATTAACACACTCACTGACACACTGTGTACATCATGACCCACAGTCAGATACACTCTGTGAAGTGTAAAACACCCCCACTGTCCTCAGTAATATTAACACACTGACAGAGAACACAGATTAATATTAACACACTCACTGACACACTGTGCATGTCATGACCCACAGTCAGATACACCCTGTGAAGTGTAAAACACCCCCACTGTCCTCAGGAATATTAACACACTGACAGAGAACACAGATTAATATTAACACACTCACTGACACACTGTGTATATCATGACCCACAGTCAGATAAACCCTGTGAAGTGTAAAACACCCCCACTGTCCTCAGTAATATTAACACACTGACAGAGAACACAGATTAATATTAACACACTCACTGACACACTGTGTATATCATGACCCACAGTCAGATACACCCTGTGAAGTGTAAAACACCCCCACTGTCCTCAGGAATATTACCACACTGACAGAGAACACAGATTAATATTAACACACTCACTGACACACTGTGTATATCATGACCCACAGTCAGATACACCCTGTGAAGTGTAAAACACCCCCACTGTCCTCAGGAATATTAACACACTGACAGAGAACACAGATTAATATTAACAGACTCACTGACACACTGTGTACATCATGACCCACAGTCAGATACACCCTGTGAAGTGTAAAACACCCCCACATTCCTCAGTAATATTAACACACTGACAGAGAACACAGATTAATATTAACACACTCACTGACACACTGTGTACATCATGACCCACAGTCAGATACACCCTGTGAAGTGTAAAACACCCCCACTGTCCTCAGGAATATTAACACACTGACAGAGAACACAGATTAATATTAACACACTCACTGACACACTGTGTATATCATGACCCACAGTCAGATACACCCTGTGAAGTGTAAAACACCCCCACTGTCCTCAGGAATATTAACACACTGACAGAGAACACAGATTAATATTAACACACTCACTGACACACTGTGTATATCATGACCCACAGTCAGATACACCCTGTGAAGTGTAACACACCCCCACTGTCCTCAGGAATATTAACACACTGACAGAGAACACAGATTAATATTAACACACTCACTGACACACTGTGTATATCATGACCCACAGTCAGATACACCCTGTGAAGTGTAAAACACCCCCACTGTCCTCAGGAATATTAACACACTGACAGAGAACACAGATTAATATTAACACACTCACTGACACACTGTGTATATCATGACCCACAGTCAGATACACCCTGTGAAGTGTAAAACACCCCCACTGTCCTCAGGAATATTAACACACTGACAGAGAACACAGATTAATATTAACAGACTCACTGACACACTGTGTACATCATGACCCACAGTCAGATACACCCTGTGAAGTGTAAAACACCCCCACTGTCCTCAGGAATATTAACACACTGACAGAGAACACAGATTAATATTAACACACTCACTGACACACTGTGTATATCATGACCCACAGTCAGATACACCCTGTGAAGTGTAAAACACCCCCACTGTCCTCAGGAATATTAACACACTGACAGAGAACACAGATTAATATTAACACACTCACTGACACACTGTGTATATCATGACCCACAGTCAGATACACCCTGTGAAGTGTAAAACACCCCCACAGTCCTCAGGAATATTAACACACTGACAGAGAACACAGATTAATATTAACACACTCACTGACACACTGTGTATATCATGACCCACAGTCAGATACACCCGGTGAAGTGTAAAACACCCCACTGTCCTCAGTAATATTAACACACTGACAGAGAACACAGATTAATATTAACACACTCACTGACACACTGTGTATATCATGACCCACAGTCAGATACACCCGGTGAAGTGTAAAACACCCCCACTGTCCTCAGTAATATTAACACACTGACAGAGAACACAGATTAATATTAACACACTCACTGACACACTGTGTACATCATGACCCACAGTCAGATACACCCTGTGAAAGTGTAAAACACCCCCACTGTCCTCAGTAATATTAACACACTGACAGAGAACACAAATTAATATTAACACACTCACTGACACACTGTGTATATCATGACTCACAGTCAGATAAACCCTGTGAAGTGTAAAACACCCCCACTGTCCTCAGTAATATTAACACACTGACATAGAACACAGATTAATATTAACACACTCACTGACACACTGTGTATATCATGACCCACTGTCAGATACACCCTGTGAAGTGTAAAACACCCCCACTGTACTCAGTAATATTAACACACTGACAGAGAATACAGATTAATATTAACACACTCACTGACACACTGTGTACATCATGATCCACAGTCAGGTACACCCTGTGAAGTGTAAAACACCCCCACTGTCCTCAGGATTATTAACACACTGACAGAGAACACAGATTAATATTAACACACTCACTGACACACTGAGTTAATCATGACCCACAGTCAGATACACCCTGTGAAGTGTAAAACATTCCCACTGTCCTCAGGAATATTAACACACTGACAGAGAACACAGATTAATATTAACACACTCACTGACACACTGTGTATATCATGACCCACAGTCAGATACACCCTGTGAAGTGTAAAACACCCCCACTGTCCTCAGTAATATTAACACACTGACAGAGAACACAGATTAATATTAACACACTCACTGACACACTGTGTATATCATGACCCACAGTCAGATACACCTTGTGAAGTGTAAAACACCCCCACTGTCCTCAGGAATATTAACACACTGACAGAGAACACAGATTAATATTAACACACTCACTGTCACACTGTGTATATCATGACCCACAGTCAGATAAACCCTGTGAAGTGTAAAACACCCCCACTGTCCTCAGTAATATTAACACACTGACAGAGAACACAGATAAATATTAACACACTCACTGACACACTGTGTATATCATGAGCCACAGTCAGATACACACTGTGAAGTGTAAAACACCCCCACTGTCCTCAGTAATATTAACACACTGACAGAGAACACAGATTAATATTAACACACTCACTGACACACTGTGTTAATCATGACCCACAGTCAGATAAACCCTGTGAAGTGTAAAACACCCCCACTGTCCTCAGTAATATTAACACACTGACAGAGAACACAGATTAATATTAACACACTCACTGACACACTGTGTACATCATGACCCACAGTCAGATACACCCTGTGAAGTGTAAAACACCCCCGCTGTCCTCAGTAATATTAATACACTGACAGAGAACACAGATTAATATTAACACACTCACTGACACACTGTGAACATCATGATCCACAGCCAGATACACCCTGTGAAGTGTAAAACACCCCCACTGTCCTTAGCAATATTAACACACTGACAGAGAACACAGATTAATATTAACACACTCACTGACACACTGTGTACATCATGACTCACAGTCAGATACACCCGGTGAAGTGTAAAACACCCCCACTGTCCTCAGTAATATTAACACACTGACAGAGAACACAGATTAATATTAACACACTCACTGACACACTGTGTACATCATGACCCACAGTCAGATACACCCCGTGAAGTGTAAAACACCCCCACTGTCCTCAGTAATATTAACACACTGACAGAGAACACAGATTAATATTAACACACTCACTGACACACTGTGTATATCATGACCCACAGTCAGATACACCCTGTGAAGTGTAAAACACCCCCACAGTCCTCAGGAATATTAACACACTGACAGAGAACACAGATTAATATTAACACACTCACTGACACACTGTGTATATCATGACCCACAGTCAGATACACCCGGTGAAGTGTAAAACACCCCACTGTCCTCAGTAATATTAACACACTGACAGAGAACACAGATTAATATTAACACACTCACTGACACACTGTGTATATCATGACCCACAGTCAGATACACCCGGTGAAGTGTAAAACACCCCCACTGTCCTCAGTAATATTAACACACTGACAGAGAACACAGATTAATATTAACACACTCACTGACACACTGTGTACATCATGACCCACAGTCAGATACACCCTGTGAAAGTGTAAAACACCCCCACTGTCCTCAGGAATATTAACACACTGACAGAGAACACAGATTAATATTAACACACTCACTGACACACTGTGTATATCATGACCCACAGTCAGATACACCCGGTGAAGTGTAAAACACCCCACTGTCCTCAGTAATATTAACACACTGACAGAGAACACAAATTAATATTAACACACTCACTGACACACTGTGTATATCATGACTCACAGTCAGATAAACCCTGTGAACTGTAAAACACCCCCACTGTCCTCAGTAATATTAACACACTGACATAGAACACAGATTAATATTAACACACTCACTGACACACTGTGTATATCATGACCCACTGTCAGATACACCCTGTGAAGTGTAAAACACCCCCACTGTACTCAGTAATATTAACACACTGACAGAGAATACAGATTAATATTAACACACTCACTGACACACTGTGTACATCATGATCCACAGTCAGGTACACCCTGTGAAGTGTAAAACACCCCCACTGTCCTCAGGATTATTAACACACTGACAGAGAACACAGATTAATATTAACACACTCACTGACACACTGAGTTAATCATGACCCACAGTCAGATACACCCTGTGAAGTGTAAAACATTCCCACTGTCCTCAGGAATATTAACACACTGACAGAGAACACAGATTAATATTAACACACTCACTGACACACTGTGTTAATCATGACCCAGAGTCAGATACACCCTGTGAAGTGTAAAACATTCCCACTGTCCTCAGGAATATTAACACACTGACAGAGAACACAGATTAATATTAACACACTCACTGACACACTGTGTATATCATGACCCACAGTCAGATACACCCTGTGAAGTGTAAAACACCCCCACTGTCCTCAGTAATATTAACACACTGACAGAGAACACAGATTAATATTAACACACTCACTGACACACTGTGTATATCATGACCCACAGTCAGATACACCTTGTGAAGTGTAAAACACCCCCACTGTCCTCAGGAATATTAACACACTGACAGAGAACACAGATTAATATTAACACACTCACTGTCACACTGTGTATATCATGACCCACAGTCAGATAAACCCTGTGAAGTGTAAAACACCCCCACTGTCCTCAGTAATATTAACACACTGACAGAGAACACAGATAAATATTAACACACTCACTGACACACTGTGTATATCATGAGCCACAGTTAGATACACACTGTGAAGTGTAAAACACCCCCACTGTCCTCAGTAATATTAACACACTGACAGAGAACACAGATTAATATTAACACACTCACTGACACACTGTGTTAATCATGACCCACAGTCAGATAAACCCTGTGAAGTGTAAAACACCCCCACTGTCCTCAGTAATATTAACACACTGACAGAGAACACAGATTAATATTAACACACTCACTGACACACTGTGTACATCATGACCCACAGTCAGATACACCCTGTGAAGTGTAAAACACCCCCGCTGTCCTCAGTAATATTAATACACTGACAGAGAACACAGATTAATATTAACACACTCACTGACACACTGTGAACATCATGATCCACAGCCAGATACACCCTGTGAAGTGTAAAACACCCCCACTGTCCTTAGCAATATTAACACACTGACAGAGAACACAGATTAATATTAACACACTCACTGACACACTGTGTACATCATGACTCACAGTCAGATACACCCGGTGAAGTGTAAAACACCCCCACTGTCCTCAGTAATATTAACACACTGACAGAGAACACAGATTAATATTAACACACTCACTGACACACTGTGTACATCATGACCCACAGTCAGATACACCCCGTGAAGTGTAAAACACCCCCACTGTCCTCAGTAATATTAACACACTGACAGAGAACACAGATTAATATTAACACACTCACTGACACACTGTGTATATCATGACCCACAGTCAGATACACCCTGTGAAGTGTAAAACACCCCCACTGTCCTCAGTAATATTAACACACTGACAGAGAACACAGATTAATATTAACACACTCACTGACACACTGTGTATATCATGACCCACAGTCAGATAAACCCTGTGAAGTGTAAAACACCCCCACTGTCGTCAGTAATATTAACACACTGACAGAGAACACAGATTAATATTAACACACTCACTGACACACTGTGTATATCATGACCCACAGCCAGATACACCCTGTGAAGTGTAAAACACCCCCACTGTCCTTAGCAATATTAACACACTGACAGAGAACACAGATTAATATTAACACACTCACTGACACACTGTGAACATCATGACCCACAGCCAGATACACCCTGTGAAGTGTAAAACACCCCCACTGTCCTTAGCAATATTAACACACTGACAGAGAACACAGATTAATATTAACACACTCACTGACACACTGTGTACATCATGACTCACAGTCAGATACACCCGCAGAAGTGTAAAACACCCCCACTGTCCTCAGTAATATTAACACACTGACAGAGAACACAGATTAATATTAACACACTCACTGACACACTGTGTACATCATGACCCACAGTCAGATGCACCCCGTGAAGTGTAAAACACCCCCACTGTCCTCAGTAATATTAACACACTGACAGAGAACACAGATTAATATTAACACACTCGCTGACACACTGTGTATATCATGACCCACAGTCAGATAAACCCTGTGAAGTGTAAAACACCCCCACTGTCCTCAGTAATATTAACACACTGACAGAGAACACAGATTAATCTTAACACACTCACTGACACACTGTGTATATCATGACCCACAGTCAGATAAACCCTGTGAAGTGTAAAACACCCCCACTGTCCTCAGTAATATTAACACACTGACAGAGAACACAGATTAATATTAACACACTCACTGACACACTGTGTATATCATGACCCACAGCCAGATACACCCTGTGAAGTGTAAAACACCCCCACTGTCCTTAGCAATATTAACACACTGACAGAGAACACAGATTAATATTAACACACTCACTGACACACTGTGTATATCATGACCCACAGTCAGATACACCCTGTGAAGTGTAAAACACCCCCACTGTCCTCAGTAATATTAACACACTGACAGAGAACACAGATTAATATTAACACACTCACTGACACACTGTGTATATCATGACCCACAGTCAGATACACCCTGTGAAGTGTAAAACACCCCCACTGTCCTCAGGAATATTAACACACTGACAGAGAACACAGATTAATATTAACACACTCACTGACACACTGTGTATATCATGACCCACAGTCAGATACACCCTGTGAAGTGTAAAACATCCCCACTGTCCTCAGTAATATTAACACACTGACAGAGAACACAGATTAATATTAACACACTCACTGACACACTGTGTATATCATGACCCACAGTCAGATACACCCTGTGAAGTGTAAAACACCCCCACTGTCCTCAGGAATATTAACACACTGACAGAGAACACAGATTAATATAAACACTCTCACTGACACACTGTGTATATCATGACCCACAGTCAGATACACCCTGTGAAGTGTAAAACACCCCCACTGTCCTCAGGAATATTAACACACTGACAGAGAACACAGATTAATATTAACACACTCACTGACACACTGTGTATATCATGACCCACAGTCAGATACACCCTGTGAAGCGTAAAACACCCCCACTGTCCTCAGGAATATTAACACACTGACAGAGAACACAGATTAATATTAACACACTCACTGACACACTGTGTACATCATGACCCACAGTCAGATACACCCTGTGAAGTGTAAAACACCCCCACTGTCCTCAGTAATATTAACACACTGACAGAGAACACAGATTAATATTAACACACTCACTGACACACTGTGTACATCATGACCCACAGTCAGATACACCCCGTGAAGTGTAAAACACCCCCACTGTCCTCAGTAATATTAACACACTGACAGAGAACACAGATTAATATTAACACACTCACTGACACACTGTGTATGTCATGACCCACAGTCAGATACACCCTGTGAAGTGTAAAACACCCCCACTGTCCTCAGGAATATTAACACACTGACAGAGAACACAGATTAATATTAACACACTCACTGACACACTGTGTATATCATGACCCACAGTCAGACACACCCGGTCAAGTGTAAAACACCCCCACTGTCCTCAGTAATATTAACACACTGACAGAGAACATAGATTAATAATAACACACTCACTGACACACTGTGTACATCATGACCCACAGTCAGATACACCCTGTGAAGTGTAAAACACCCCCACTTTCCTCAGGAATATTAACACACTGACAGAGAACACAGATTAATATTAACACACTCACTGACACACTGTGTATATCATGACCCACAGTCAGATACACCCTGTGAAGTGTAAAACACCCCCACTGTCCTCAGTAATATTAACACACTGACAGAGAACACAGATTAATATTAACACACTCACTGACACACTGTGTACATCATGACCCACAGTCAGATACACCCTGTGAAGTGCAAAACACCCCCACTGTCCTCAGTAATATTAACACACTGACAGAGAACACAGATTAATATTAACACACTCACTGACACACTGTGTATATCATGACCCACAGTCAGATACACCCTGTGTAGTGTAAAACACCCCCACTGTCCTCAGTAATATTAACACACTGACAGAGATCACAGATTAATATTAACACACTCACTGACACACTGTGTATATCATGACTCACAGTCAGATACACCCTGTGAAGTGTAAAACACCCCCACTGTCCTCAGGAATATTAACACACTGACAGAGAACACAGATTAATATTAACACACTCACTGACACACTGTGTATATCATGACCCACAGTCAGATACACCCTGTGAAGTGTAAAACAACCCCACTGTCCTCAGGAATATTAACACACTGACAGAGAACACAGATTAATATTAACACACTCACTGACACACTGTGTATATCATGACCCACAGTCAGATACACCCTGTGAAGTGTTAAACACCCCCACTGTCCTCAGGAATATTAACACACTGACAGAGAACACAGATTAATATTAACACACTCACTGACACACTCTGTATATCATGACCCACAGTCAGATACACCCGGTGAAGTGTAAAACACGCCCACTGTCCTCAGTAATATTAACACACTGACAGAGAACACAGATTAATAATAACACACTCACTGACACACTGTGTACATCATGACCCACAGTCAGATACACCCTGTGAAGTGTAAAACACCCCCACTGTCCTCAGTAATATTAACACACTGACAGAGGACACAGATTAATATTAACACACTCACTGACACACTGTGTACATCATGACCGACAGTCAGATAAACCCTGTGAAGTGTAAAACACCCCCACTGTCCTCAGGAATATTAACGCACTGACAGAGAATACAGATTAATATTAACACACTCACTGACACACTGTGTATATCATGACCCACAGTCAGATACACCTTGTGAAGTGTAAAACACCCCCACTGTCCTCAGGAATACTAACACACTGACAGAGAACACAGATTAATATTAACACACTCACTGTCACACTGTGTATATCATGACCCACAGTCAGATAAACCCTGTGAAGTGTAAAAGACCCCCACTGTCCTCAGTAATATTAACACACTGACAGAGAACACAGATAAATATTAACACACTCACTGACACACTGTGTATATCATGAGCCACAGTCAGATACCCCCTGTGAAGTGTAAAACACCCCCACTGTCCTCAGTAATATTAACACACTGACAGAGAACACAGATTAATATTAACACACTCACTGACACACTGTGTTAATCATGACCCACAGTCAGATAAACCCTGTGAAGTGTAAAACACCCCCACTGTCCTCAGTAATATTAACACACTGACAGAGAACACAGATTAATATTAACACACTCACTGACACACTGTGTACATCATGACCCACAGTCAGATACACCCTGTGAAGTGTAAAACACCCCCGCTGTCCTCAGTAATATTAATACACTGACAGAGAACGCAGATTAATATTAACACACTCACTGACACACTGTGAACATCATGATCCACAGCCAGATACACCCTGTGAAGTGTAAAACACCCCCACTGTCCTTAGCAATATTAACACACTGACAGAGAACACAGATTAATATTAACACACTCACTGACACACTGTGTACATCATGACTCACAGTCAGATACACCCGGTGAAGTGTAAAACACCCCCACTGTCCTCAGTAATATTAACACACTGACAGAGAACACAGATTAATATTAACACACTCACTGACACACTGTGTACATCATGACCCACAGTCAGATACACCCCGTGAAGTGTAAAACACCCCCACTGTCCTCAGTAATATTAACACACTGACAGAGAACACAGATTAATATTAACACACTCACGGACACACTGTGTATATCATGACCCACAGTCAGATACACCCTGTGAAGTGTAAAACACCCCCACTGTCCTCAGTAATATTAACACACTGACAGAGAACACAGATTAATATTAACACACTCACTGACACACTGTGTATATCATGACCCACAGTCAGATAAACCCTGTGAAGTGTAAAACACCCCCACTGTCGTCAGTAATATTAACACACTGACAGAGAACACAGATTAATATTAACACACTCACTGACACACTGTGTATATCATGACCCACAGCCAGATACACCCTGTGAAGTGTAAAACACCCCCACTGTCCTTAGCAATATTAACACACTGACAGAGAACACAGATTAATATTAACACACTCACTGACACACTGTGAACATCATGACCCACAGCCAGATACACCCTGTGAAGTGTAAAACACCCCCACTGTCCTTAGCAATATTAACACACTGACAGAGAACACAGATTAATATTAACACACTCACTGACACACTGTGTACATCATGACTCACAGTCAGATACACCCGCAGAAGTGTAAAACACCCCCACTGTCCTCAGTAATATTAACACACTGACAGAGAACACAGATTAATATTAACACACTCACTGACACACTGTGTACATCATGACCCACAGTCAGATACACCCCGTGAAGTGTAAAACACCCCCACTGTCCTCAGTAATATTAACACACTGACAGAGAACACAGATTAATATTAACACACTCACTGACACACTGTGTATATCATGACCCACAGTCAGATAAACCCTGTGAAGTGTAAAACACCCCCACTGTCCTCAGTAATATTAACACACTGACAGAGAACACAGATTAATCTTAACACACTCACTGACACACTGTGTATATCATGACCCACAGTCAGATAAACCCTGTGAAGTGTAAAACACCCCCACTGTCCTCAGTAATATTAACACACTGACAGAGAACACAGATTAATATTAACACACTCACTGACACACTGTGTATATCATGACCCACAGCCAGATACACCCTGTGAAGTGTAAAACACCCCCACTGTCCTTAGCAATATTAACACACTGACAGAGAACACAGATTAATATTAACACACTCACTGACACACTGTGTATATCATGACCCACAGTCAGATACACCCTGTGAAGTGTAAAACACCCCCACTGTCCTCAGTAATATTAACACACTGACAGAGAACACAGATTAATATTAACACACTCACTGACACACTGTGTATATCATGACCCACAGTCAGATACACCCTGTGAAGTGTAAAACACCCCCACTGTCCTCAGGAATATTAACACACTGACAGAGAACACAGATTAATATTAACACACTCACTGACACACTGTGTATATCATGACCCACAGTCAGATACACCCTGTGAAGTGTAAAACATCCCCACTGTCCTCAGTAATATTAACACACTGACAGAGAACACAGATTAATATTAACACACTCACTGACACACTGTGTATATCATGACCCACAGTCAGATACACCCTGTGAAGTGTAAAACACCCCCACTGTCCTCAGGAATATTAACACACTGACAGAGAACACAGATTAATATTAACACTCTCACTGACACACTGTGTATATCATGACCCACAGTCAGATACACCCTGTGAAGTGTAAAACACCCCCACTGTCCTCAGGAATATTAACACACTGACAGAGAACACAGATTAATATTAACACACTCACTGACACACTGTGTATATCATGACCCACAGTCAGATACACCCTGTGAAGCGTAAAACACCCCCACTGTCCTCAGGAATATTAACACACTGACAGAGAACACAGATTAATATTAACACACTCACTGACACACTGTGTACATCATGACCCACAGTCAGATACACCCTGTGAAGTGTAAAACACCCCCACTGTCCTCAGTAATATTAACACACTGACAGAGAACACAGATTAATATTAACACACTCACTGACACACTGTGTATGTCATGACCCACAGTCAGATACACCCTGTGAAGTGTAAAACACCCCCACTGTCCTCAGGAATATTAACACACTGACAGAGAACACAGATTAATATTAACACACTCACTGACACACTGTGTATATCATGACCCACAGTCAGACACACCCGGTCAAGTGTAAAACACCCCCACTGTCCTCAGTAATATTAACACACTGACAGAGAACACAGATTAATATTAACACACTCACTGACACACTGTGTATGTCATGACCCACAGTCAGATACACCCTGTGAAGTGTAAAACACCCCCACTGTCCTCAGGAATATTAACACACTGACAGAGAACACAGATTAATATTAACACACTCACTGACACACTGTGTATATCATGACCCACAGTCAGACACACCCGGTCAAGTGTAAAACACCCCCACTGTCCTCAGTAATATTAACACACTGACAGAGAACATAGATTAATAATAACACACTCACTGACACACTGTGTACATCATGACCCACAGTCAGATACACCCTGTGAAGTGTAAAACACCCCCACTTTCCTCAGGAATATTAACACACTGACAGAGAACACAGATTAATATTAACACACTCACTGACACACTGTGTATATCATGACCCACAGTCAGATACACCCTGTGAAGTGTAAAACACCCCCACTGTCCTCAGGAATATTAACACACTGACAGAGAACACAGATTAATATTAACACACTCACTGACACACTGTGTATATCATGACCCACAGTCAGATACACCCTGTGAAGTGTAAAACACCCCCACTGTCCTCAGTAATATTAACACACTGACAGAGAACACAGATTAATATTAACACACTCACTGACACACTGTGTACATCATGACCCACAGTCAGATACACCCTGTGAAGTGCAAAACACCCCCACTGTCCTCAGTAATATTAACACACTGACAGAGAACACAGATTAATATTAACACACTCACTGACACACTGTGTATATCATGACCCACAGTCAGATACACCCTGTGAAGTGTAAAACAACCCCACTGTCCTCAGGAATATTAACACACTGACAGAGAACACAGATTAATATTAACACACTCACTGACACACTGTGTATATCATGACCCACAGTCAGATACACCCTGTGAAGTGTTAAACACCCCCACTGTCCTCAGGAATATTAACACACTGACAGAGAACACAGATTAATATTAACACACTCACTGACACACTCTGTATATCATGACCCACAGTCAGATACACCCGGTGAAGTGTAAAACACGCCCACTGTCCTCAGTAATATTAACACACTGACAGAGAACACAGATTAATAATAACACACACACTGACACACTGTGTACATCATGACCCACAGTCAGATACACCCTGTGAAGTGTAAAACACCCCCACTGTCCTCAGTAATATTAACACACTGACAGAGGACACAGATTAATATTAACACACTCACTGACACACTGTGTACATCATGACCGACAGTCAGATAAACCCTGTGAAGTGTAAAACACCCCCACTGTCCTCAGGAATATTAACGCACTGACAGAGAACACAGATTAATATTAACACACTCACTGACACACTGTGTATATCATGACCCAGAGTCAGATACACCCTGTGAAGTGTAAAACACCCCCACTGTCCTCAGTAATATTAACACACTGACAGAGAACACAGATTAATATTAACACACTCACTGACACACTGTGTATATCATGACCCACAGTCCGATACACCCTGTGAAGTGTAAAACACCCCCACTGTCCTCAGGAATATTAACACACTGACAGAGAACACAGATTAATATTAACACACTCACTGACACACTGTGTATATCATGACTCACAGTCAGATACACCCTGTGAAGTGTAAAACAGCCCCACTGTCCTCAGGAATATTAACACACTGACAGAGAACACAGATTAATATTAACACACTCACTGACACACTGTGTATATCATGACCCACAGTCAGATACACCCTGTGAAGTGTAAAACACCCCCACTGTCCTCAGTAATATTAACACACTGACAGAGAACACAGATTAATATTAACACACTCACTGACACACTGTGTATATCATGACCCATAGTCAGATACACCCTGTGAAGTGTAAAACACCCCCACTGTCCTCAGTAATATTAACACACTGACAGAGAACACAGATTAATATTAACACACTCACTGACACACTGTGTACATCATGGCCCACAGTCAGATACACCCTGTGAAGTGTAAAACACCCCCACTGTCCTCAGTAATATTAACACACTGACAGAGAACACAGATTAATATTAACACACTCACTGACACACTGTGTACATCATGACCCACAGTCAGATACACCCTGTGAAGTGTAAAACACCCCCACTGTCCTCTGCAATATTAACACACTGACAGAGAACACAGATTTATATTAACACACTCACTGACACACTGTGTATATCATGACCCACAGTCAGATACACCCTGTGAAGTGTAAAACACCCCACTGTCCTCAGCAATATTAACACACTGACAGAGAACACAGATTAATATTAACACACTCACTGAAACACTGTGTATATCATGACCCACAGTCAGATACACCCTGTGAAGCGTAAAACACCCCCACTGTCCTCAGGAATATTAACACACTGACAGAGAACACAGATTAATATTAACACACTCACTGACACACTGTGTACATCATGACCCACAGTCAGATACACCCTGTGAAGTGTAAAACATCCCCACTGTCCTCAGTAATATTAACACACTGACAGAGAACACAGATTAATATTAACACACTCACTGACACACTGTGTATATCATGACCCACAGTCAGATACACCCTGTGAAGTGTAAAACACCCCCACTGTCCTCAGGAATATTAACACACTGACAGAGAACACAGATTAATATTAACACTCTCACTGACACACTGTGTATATCATGACCCACAGTCAGATACACCCTGTGAAGTGTAAAACACCCCCACTGTCCTCAGGAATATTAACACACTGACAGAGAACACAGATTAATATTAACACACTCACTGACACACTGTGTATATCATGACCCACAGTCAGATACACCCTGTGAAGCGTAAAACACCCCCACTGTCCTCAGGAATATTAACACACTGACAGAGAACACAGATTAATATTAACACACTCACTGACACACTGTGTACATCATGACCCACAGTCAGATACACCCTGTGAAGTGTAAAACACCCCCACTGTCCTCAGTAATATTAACACACTGACAGAGAACACAGATTAATATTAACACACTCACTGACACACTGTGTATGTCATGACCCACAGTCAGATACACCCTGTGAAGTGTAAAACACCCCCACTGTCCTCAGGAATATTAACACACTGACAGAGAACACAGATTAATATTAACACACTCACTGACACACTGTGTATATCATGACCCACAGTCAGACACACCCGGTCAAGTGTAAAACACCCCCACTGTCCTCAGTAATATTAACACACTGACAGAGAACACAGATTAATATTAACACACTCACTGACACACTGTGTATGTCATGACCCACAGTCAGATACACCCTGTGAAGTGTAAAACACCCCCACTGTCCTCAGGAATATTAACACACTGACAGAGAACACAGATTAATATTAACACACTCACTGACACACTGTGTATATCATGACCCACAGTCAGACACACCCGGTCAAGTGTAAAACACCCCCACTGTCCTCAGTAATATTAACACACTGACAGAGAACATAGATTAATAATAACACACTCACTGACACACTGTGTACATCATGACCCACAGTCAGATACACCCTGTGAAGTGTAAAACACCCCCACTTTCCTCAGGAATATTAACACACTGACAGAGAACACAGATTAATATTAACACACTCACTGACACACTGTGTATATCATGACCCACAGTCAGATACACCCTGTGAAGTGTAAAACACCCCCACTGTCCTCAGGAATATTAACACACTGACAGAGAACACAGATTAATATTAACACACTCACTGACACACTGTGTATATCATGACCCACAGTCAGATACACCCTGTGAAGTGTAAAACACCCCCACTGTCCTCAGTAATATTAACACACTGACAGAGAACACAGATTAATATTAACACACTCACTGACACACTGTGTACATCATGACCCACAGTCAGATACACCCTGTGAAGTGCAAAACACCCCCACTGTCCTCAGTAATATTAACACACTGACAGAGAACACAGATTAATATTAACACACTCACTGACACACTGTGTATATCATGACCCACAGTCAGATACACCCTGTGAAGTGTAAAACAACCCCACTGTCCTCAGGAATATTAACACACTGACAGAGAACACAGATTAATATTAACACACTCACTGACACACTGTGTATATCATGACCCACAGTCAGATACACCCTGTGAAGTGTTAAACACCCCCACTGTCCTCAGGAATATTAACACACTGACAGAGAACACAGATTAATATTAACACACTCACTGACACACTCTGTATATCATGACCCACAGTCAGATACACCCGGTGAAGTGTAAAACACGCCCACTGTCCTCAGTAATATTAACACACTGACAGAGAACACAGATTAATAATAACACACACACTGACACACTGTGTATATCATGACCCACAGTCAGATAAACCCTGTGAAGTGTAAAACACCCCCACTGTCCTCAGTAATATTAACACACTGACAGAGGACACATATTAATATTAACACACTCACTGACACACTGTGTACATCATGACCCACAGTCAGATACACCCTGTGAAGTGTAAAACACCCCCACTGTCCTCAGTAATATTAACACACTGACAGAGGACACAGATTAATATTAACACACTCACTGACACACTGTGTACATCATGACCGACAGTCAGATAAACCCTGTGAAGTGTAAAACACCCCCACTGTCCTCAGGAATATTAACGCACTGACAGAGAACACAGATTAATATTAACACACTCACTGACACACTGTGTATATCATGACCCAGAGTCAGATACACCCTGTGAAGTGTAAAACACCCCCACTGTCCTCAGTAATATTAACACACTGACAGAGAACACAGATTAATATTAACACACTCACTGACACACTGTGTATATCATGACCCACAGTCCGATACACCCTGTGAAGTGTAAAACACCCCCACTGTCCTCAGGAATATTAACACACTGACAGAGAACACAGATTAATATTAACACACTCACTGACACACTGTGTATATCATGACTCACAGTCAGATACACCCTGTGAAGTGTAAAACAGCCCCACTGTCCTCAGGAATATTAACACACTGACAGAGAACACAGATTAATATTAACACACTCACTGACACACTGTGTATATCATGACCCACAGTCAGATACACCCTGTGAAGTGTAAAACACCCCCACTGTCCTCAGTAATATTAACACACTGACAGAGAACACAGATTAATATTAACACACTCACTGACACACTGTGTATATCATGACCCATAGTCAGATACACCCTGTGAAGTGTAAAACACCCCCACTGTCCTCAGTAATATTAACACACTGACAGAGAACACAGATTAATATTAACACACTCACTGACACACTGTGTACATCATGGCCCACAGTCAGATACACCCTGTGAAGTGTAAAACACCCCCACTGTCCTCAGTAATATTAACACACTGACAGAGAACACAGATTAATATTAACACACTCACTGACACACTGTGTACATCATGACCCACAGTCAGATACACCCTGTGAAGTGTAAAACACCCCCACTGTCCTCTGCAATATTAACACACTGACAGAGAACACAGATTTATATTAACACACTCACTGACACACTGTGTATATCATGACCCACAGTCAGATACACCCTGTGAAGTGTAAAACACCCCACTGTCCTCAGCAATATTAACACACTGACAGAGAACACAGATTAATATTAACACACTCACTGAAACACTGTGTATATCATGACCCACAGTCAGATACACCCTGTGAAGCGTAAAACACCCCCACTGTCCTCAGGAATATTAACACACTGACAGAGAACACAGATTAATATTAACACACTCACTGACACACTGTGTACATCATGACCCACAGTCAGATACACCCTGTGAAGTGTAAAACACCCCCACTGTCCTCAGTAATATTAACACACTGACAGAGAACACAGATTAATATTAACACACTCACTGACACACTGTGTACATCATGACCCACAGTCAGATACACCCCGTGAAGTGTAAAACACCCCCACTGTCCTCAGTAATATTAACACACTGACAGAGAACACAGATTAATATTAACACACTCACTGACACACTGTGTATGTCATGACCCACAGTCAGATACACCCTGTGAAGTGTAAAACACCCCCACTGTCCTCAGGAATATTAACACACTGACAGAGAACACAGATTAATATTAACACACTCACTGACACACTGTGTATATCATGACCCACAGTCAGATACACCCGGTGAAGTGTAAAACACCCCCACAGTCCTCAGTAATATTAACACACTGACAGAGAACATAGATTAATAATAACACACTCACTGACACACTGTGTACATCATGACCCACAGTCAGATACACCCTGTGAAGTGTAAAACACCCCCACTGTCCTCAGGAATATTAACACACTGACAGAGAACACAGATTAATATTAACACACTCACTGACACACTGTGTATATCATGACCCACAGTCAGATACACCCTGTGAAGTGTAAAACACCCCCACTGTCCTCAGGAATATTAACACACTGACAGAGAACACAGATTAATATTAACACACTCACTGACACACTGTGTATATCATGACCCACAGTCAGATACACCCTGTGAAGTGTAAAACACCCCCACTGTCCTCAGTAATATTAACACACTGACAGAGAACACAGATTAATATTAACACACTCACTGACACACTGTGTACATCATGACCCACAGTCAGATACACCCTGTGAAGTGCAAAACACCCCCACTGTCCTCAGTAATATTAACACACTGACAGAGAACACAGATTAATATTAACACACTCACTGACACACTGTGTATATCATGACCCACAGTCAGATACACCCTGTGAAGTGTAAAACAACCCCACTGTCCTCAGGAATATTAACACACTGACAGAGAACACAGATTAATATTAACACACTCACTGACACACTGTGTATATCATGACCCACAGTCAGATACACCCTGTGAAGTGTAAAACAACCCCACTGTCCTCAGGAATATTAACACACTGACAGAGAACACAGATTAATATTAACACACTCACTGACACACTGTGTACATCATGACCCACAGTCAGATAAACCCTGTGAAGTGTAAAACACCCCCACTGTCCTCAGTAATATTAACACACTGACAGAGAACACAGATTAATATTAACACACTCACTGACACACTGTGTACAACATGACCCACAGTCAGATACACCCTGTGAAGTGTAAAACACCCCCACTGTCCTCAGTAATATTAACACACTGACAGAGAACACAGATTAATATTAACACACTCACTGACACACTGTGTATATCATGACCCACAGTCAGATACACCCTGTGAAGTGTTAAACACCCCCACTGTCCTCAGGAATATTAACACACTGACAGAGAACACAGATTAATATTAACACACTCACTGACACACTCTGTATATCATGACCCACAGTCAGATACACCCGGTGAAGTGTAAAACACGCCCACTGTCCTCAGTAATATTAACACACTGACAGAGAACACAGATTAATAATAACACACTCACTGACACACTGTGTACATCATGACCCACAGTCAGATACACCCTGTGAAGTGTAAAACACCCCCACTGTCCTCAGGAATATTAACGCACTGACAGAGAACACAGATTAATATTAACACACTCACTGACACACTGTGTATATCATGACCCAGAGTCAGATACACCCTGTGAAGTGTAAAACACCCCCACTGTCCTCAGTAATATTAACACACTGATAGAGAACACAGATTAATATTAACACACTCACTGACACACTGTGTATATCATGACCCACAGTCCGATACACCCTGTGAAGTGTAAAACACCCCCACTGTCCTCAGGAATATTAACACACTGACAGAGAACACAGATTAATATTAACACACTCACTGACACACTGTGTATATCATGACTCACAGTCAGATACACCCTGTGAAGTGTAAAACAGCCCCACTGTCCTCAGGAATATTAACACACTGACAGAGAACACAGATTAATATTAACACACTCACTGACACACTGTGTATATCATGACCCATAGTCAGATACACCCTGTGAAGTGTAAAACACCCCCACTGTCCTCAGTAATATTAACACACTGACAGAGAACACAGATTAATATTAACACACTCACTGACACACTGTGTACATCATGGCCCACAGTCAGATACACCCTGTGAAGTGTAAAACACCCCCACTGTCCTCAGTAATATTAACACACTGACAGAGAACACAGATTAATATTAACACACTCACTGACACACTGTGTACATCATGACCCACAGTCAGATACACCCTGTGAAGTGTAAAACACCCCCACTGTCCTCTGCAATATTAACACACTGACAGAGAACACAGATTAATATTAACACACTCACTGACACACTGTGTATATCATGACCCACAGTCAGATACACCCTGTGAAGTGTAAAACACCCCACTGTCCTCAGCAATATTAACACACTGACAGAGAACACAGATTAATATTAACACACTCACTGACACACTGTGTATATCATGACCCACAGTCAGATACACCCTGTGAAGCGTAAAACACCCCCAATGTCCTCAGGAATATTAACACACTGACAGAGAACACAGATTAATATTAACACACTCACTGACACACTGTGTACATCATAACCCACAGTCAGATACACCCTGTGAAGTGTAAAACACCCCCACTGTCCTCAGTAATATTAACACACTGACAGAGAACACAGATTAATATTAACACACTCACTGACACACTGTGTACATCATGACCCACAGTCAGATACACCCCGTGAAGTGTAAAACACCCCCACTGTCCTCAGTAATATTAACACACTGACAGAGAACACAGATTAATATTAACACACTCACTGACACACTGTGTATGTCATGACCCACAGTCAGATACACCCTGTGAAGTGTAAAACACCCCCACTGTCCTCAGGAATATTAACACACTGACAGAGAACACAGATTAATATTAACACACTCACTGACACATTGTGTATATCATGACCCACAGTCAGATACACCCGGTGAAGTGTAAAACACCCCCACAGTCCTCAGTAATATTAACACACTGACAGAGAACATAGATTAATAATAACACACTCACTGACACACTGTGTACATCATGACCCACAGTCAGATACACCCTGTGAAGTGTAAAACACCCCCACTGTCCTCAGGAATATTAACACACTGACAGAGAACACAGATTAATATTAACACACTCACTGACACACTGTGTATATCATGACCCACAGTCAGATACACCCTGTGAAGTGTAAAACACCCCCACTGTCCTCAGTAATATTAACACACTGACAGAGAACACAGATTAATATTAACACACTCACTGACACACTGTGTACATCATGACCCACAGTCAGATACACCCTGTGAAGTGCAAAACACCCCCACTGTCCTCAGTAATATTAACACACTGACAGAGAACACAGATTAATATTAACACACTCACTGACACACTGTGTATATCATGACCCACAGTCAGATACACCCTGTGAAGTGTAAAACAACCCCACTGTCCTCAGGAATATTAACACACTGACAGAGAACACAGATTAATATTAACACACTCACTGACACACTGTGTATATCATGACCCACAGTCAGATACACCCTGTGAAGTGTTAAACACCCCCACTGTCCTCAGGAATATTAACACACTGACAGAGAACACAGATTAATATTAACACACTCACTGACACACTCTGTATATCATGACCCACAGTCAGATACACCCTGTGAAGTGTAAAACACGCCCACTGTCCTCAGTAATATTAACACACTGACAGAGAACACAGATTAATAATAACACACTCACTGACACACTGTGTACATCATGACCCACAGTCAGATACACCCTGTGAAGTGTAAAACACCCCCACTGTCCTCAGGAATATTAACACACTGACAGAGAACACAGATTAATATTAACACACTTACTGACACACTGTGTAAATCATGACCCACAGTCAGATACACCCTGTGAAGTGTAAAACACCCCCACTGTCCTCAGTAATATTAACACACTGACAGAGAACACAGATTAATATTAACACACTCACTGACACACTGTGTATATCATGACCCACAGTCAGATACACCCTGTGAAGTGTAAAACACCCCCACTGTCCTCAGTAATATTAACACACTGACAGAGGACACAGATTAATATTAACACACTCACTGACACACTGTGTACATCATGACCCACAGTCAGATACACCCTGTGAAGTGTAAAACACCCCCACTGTCCTCAGTAATATTAACACACTGATAGAGAACACAGATTAATATTAACACACTCACTGACACACTGTGTATATCATGACCCACAGTCCGATACACCCTGTGAAGTGTAAAACACCCCCACTGTCCTCAGGAATATTAACACACTGACAGAGAACACAGATTAATATTAACACACTCACTGACACACTGTGTATATCATGACTCACAGTCAGATACACCCTGTGAAGTGTAAAACAGCCCCACTGTCCTCAGGAATATTAACACACTGACAGAGAACACAGATTAATATTAACACACTCACTGACACACTGTGTATATCATGACCCACAGTCAGATACACCCTGTGAAGTGTAAAACACCCCCACTGTCCTCAGTAATATTAACACACTGACAGAGAACACAGATTAATATTAACACACTCACTGACACACTGTGTATATCATGACCCACAGTCAGATACACCCTGTGAAGTGTAAAACACCCCACTGTCCTCAGCAATATTAACACACTGACAGAGAACACAGATTAATATTAACACACTCACTGACACACTGTGTACATCATGACCCACAGTCAGATACACCCGGTGAAGTGTAAAACACCCCCACTGTCCTCAGTAATATTAACACACTGACAGAGAACACAGATTAATAATAACACACTCACTGACACACTGTGTACATCATGACCCACAGTCAGATACACCCTGTGAAGTGTAAAACACCCCCACTGTCCTCAGTAATATTAACACACTGACAGAGGACACAGATTAATATTAACACACTCACTGACACACTGTGTATATCATGACCCACAGTCAGATACACCCTGTGAAGTGTAAAACATCCCCACTGTCCTCAGGAATATTAACACACTGACAGAGAACACAGATTAATATTAACACACTCACTGACACACTGTGTATATCATGACCCACAGTCAGATACACCCTGTGAAGTGTAAAACACCCCCACTGTCCTCAGCAATATTAACACACTGACAGAGAACACAGATTAATATTAACACACTCACTGACACACTGTGTATATCATGACCCACAGTCAGATACACCCGGTGAAGTGTAAAACACCCCCACTGTCCTCAGTAATATTAACACACTGACAGAGAACACAGATTAATAATAACACACTCACTGACACACTGTGTACATCATGACCCACAGTCAGATACACCCTGTGAAGTGTAAAACACCCCCACTGTCCTCAGCAATATTAACACACTGACAGAGAACACAGATTAATATTAACACACTCACTGACACACTGTGTATATCATGACCCACAGTCAGATACACCCTGTGAAGTGTAAAACATCCCACTGTCCTCAGGAATATTAACACTTGACAGAGAACACAGATTAATATTAACACACTCACTGACACACTGTGTATATCATGACCCACAGTCAGATACACCCTGTGAAGTGTAAAACATTCCCACTGTCCTCAGTAATATTAACACACTGACAGAGAACACAGATTAATATTAACACACGCACTGACACACTGTGTATATCATGACCCACAGTCAGATACACCCTGTGAAGTGTAAAACACCCCCACTGTCCTCAGTAATATTAACACACTGACAGAGAACACAGATTAATATTAACACACTCACTGACACACTGTGTATATCATGACCCACAGTCAGATACACCCAGTGAAGTGTAAAACACCCCCACTGTCCTCAGGAATATTAACACACTGACAGAGAACACAGATTAATATTAACACACTCACTGACACACTGTGTACATCATGACCCACAGTCAGATACACCCTGTGAAGTGTAAAACATCCCCACTGTCCTCAGTAATATTAACACACTGACAGAGAACACAGATTAATATTAACACACTCACTGACACACTGTGTACATCATGACCCACAGTCAGATAAACCCTGTGAAGTGTAAAACACCCCCACTGTCCTCAGGAATATTAACGCACTGACAGAGAACACAGATTAATATTAACACACTCACTGACACACTGTGTATATCATGACCCACAGTCAGATACACCCTGTGAAGTGTAAAACACCCCCACTGTCCTCAGTAATATTAACACACTGATAGAGAACACAGATTAATATTAACACACTCACTGACACACTGTGTCCATCATGACCCACAGTCAGATAAACCCTGTGAAGTGTAAAACACCCCCACTGTCCTCAGTAATATTAACACACTGACAGAGAACACAGATTAATATTAACACACTCACTGACACACTGTGTCCATCATGACCCACAGTCAGATACACCCTGTGAAGTGTAAAACACCCCCACTGTCCTCAGTAATATTAACACACTGACAGAGAACACAGATTAATATTAACACACTCACTGACACACTGTGTATATCATGACCCACTGTCCGATACACCCTGTGAAGTGTAAAACACCCCACTGTCCTCAGCAATATTAACACACTGACAGAGAACACAGATTAATATTAACACACTCACTGACACACTGTGTACATCATGACCCACAGTCAGATACACCCGGTGAAGTGTAAAACACCCCCACTGTCCTCAGTAATATTAACACACTGACAGAGAACACAGATTAATAATAACACACTCACTGACACACTGTGTACATCATGACCCACAGTCAGATACACCCTGTGAAGTGTAAAACACCCCCACTGTCCTCAGTAATATTAACACACTGACAGAGGACACAGATTAATATTAACACACTCACTGACACACTGTGTATATCATGACCCACAGTCAGATACACCCTGTGAAGTGTAAAACATCCCCACTGTCCTCAGGAATATTAACACACTGACAGAGAACACAGATTAATATTAACACACTCACTGACACACTGTGTATATCATGACCCACAGTCAGATACACCCTGTGAAGTGTAAAACACCCCCACTGTCCTCAGGAATATTAACACACTGACAGAGAACACAGATTAATATTAACACACTCACTGACACACTGTGTATATCATGACTCACAGTCAGATACACCCTGTGAAGTGTAAAACAGCCCCACTGTCCTCAGGAATATTAACACACTGACAGAGAACACAGATTAATATTAACACACTCACTGACACACTGTGTATATCATGACCCACAGTCAGATACACCCTGTGAAGTGTAAAACACCCCCACTGTCCTCAGTAATATTAACACACTGACAGAGAACACAGATTAATATTAACACACTCACTGACACACTGTGTATATCATGACC
The DNA here is from genome assembly GCF_036365525.1 of Heterodontus francisci. Classification (NCBI taxonomy): domain Eukaryota; kingdom Metazoa; phylum Chordata; class Chondrichthyes; order Heterodontiformes; family Heterodontidae; genus Heterodontus; species Heterodontus francisci. The sequence goes on along the minus strand of NW_027140768.1, from coordinate 550,339 downwards.
CACAGTCAGATACACCCTGTGAAGTGTAAAACACCCCCACTGTCCTCAGTAATATTAACACACTGACAGAGAACACAGATTAATATTAACACACTCACTGACACACTGTGTACATCATGACCCACAGTCAGATACACCCTGTGAAGTGTAAAACACCCCCACTGTCCTCTGCAATATTAACACACTGACAGAGAACACAGATTAATATTAACACACTCACTGACACACTGTGTATATCATGACCCACAGTCAGATACACCCTGTGAAGTGTAAAACACCCCACTGTCCTCAGCAATATTAACACACTGACAGAGAACACAGATTAATATTAACACACTCACTGACACACTGTGTACATCATGACCCACAGTCAGATACACCCGGTGAAGTGTAAAATACCCCCACTGTCCTCAGTAATATTAACACACTGACAGAGAACACAGATTAATAATAACACACTCACTGACACACTGTGTACATCATGACCCACAGTCAGATACACCCTGTGAAGTGTAAAACACCCCCACTGTCCTCAGTAATATTAACACACTGACAGAGGACACAGATTAATATTAACACACTCACTGACACACTGTGTATATCATGACCCACAGTCAGATACACCCTGTGAAGTGTAAAACATCCCCACTGTCCTCAGGAATATTAACACACTGACAGAGAACACAGATTAATATTAACACACTCACTGACACACTGTGTATATCATGACCCACAGTCAGATACACCCTGTGAAGTGTAAAACACCCCCACAGTCCTCAGCAATATTAACACACTGACAGAGAACACAGATTAATATTAACACACTCACTGACACACTGTGTATATCATGACCCACAGTCAGATACACTCTGTGAAGTGTAAAACATCCCCACTGTCCTCAGTAATATTAACACACTGACAGAGAACACAGATTAATAATAACACACTCACTGACACACTGTGTACATCATGACCCACAGTCAGATACACCCTGTGAAGTGTAAAACACCCCCACTGTCCTCAGCAATATTAACACACTGACAGAGAACAGAGATTAATATTAACACACTCACTGACACACTGTGTATATCATGACCCACAGTCAGATACACCCTGTGAAGTGTAAAACATCCCACTGTCCTCAGGAATATTAACACTTGACAGAGAACACAGATTAATAGTAACACACTCACTGACACACTGTGTATATCATGACCCACAGTCAGATACACCCTGTGAAGTGTAAAACATTCCCACTGTCCTCAGTAATATTAACACACTGACAGAGAACACAGATTAATATTAACACACTCACTGACACACTGTGTATATCATGACCCACAGCCAGATACACCCTGTGAAGTGTAAAACACCCCCACTGTCCTCAGCAATATTAACACACTGACAGAGAACACAGATTAATATTAACACACTCACTGACACACTGTGTATATCATGACCCACAGTCAGATACACCCTGTGAAGTGTAAAACACCCCCACTGTCCTCAGTAATATTAACACACTGACAGAGAACACAGATTAATATTAACACACTCACTGACACACTGTGTATATCATGACCCACAGTCAGATACACCCTGTGAAGTGTAAAACATCCCCACTGTCCTCAGTAATATTAACACACTGACAGAGAACACAGATTAATATTAACACACTCACTGACACACTGTGTATATCATGACCCACAGTCAGATACACCCTGTGAAGTGTAAAACAACCCCACTGTCCTCAGGAATATTAACACACTGACAGAGAACACAGATTAATATTAACACACTCACTGACACACTGTGTATATCATGACCCACAGTCAGATACACCCTGTGAAGTGTAAAACATCCCCACTGTCCTCAGTAATATTAACACACTGACAGAGAACACAGATTAATATTAACACACTCACTGACACACTGTGTACATCATGACCCACAGTCAGATACACCCTGTGAAGTGTAAAACACCCCCACTGTCCTCAGTAATATTAACACACTGACAGAGAACACAGATTAATAATAACACAATCACTGACACACTGTGTACATCATGACCCACAGTCAGATACACCCTGTGAAGTGTAAAACACCCCCACTGTCCTCAGTAATATTAACACACTGACAGAGGACACAGATTAATATTAACACACTCACTGACACACTGTGTACATCATGACCCACAGTCTGATAAACCCTGTGAAGTGTAAAACACCCCCACTGTCCTCAGGAATATTAACGCACTGACAGAGAACACAGATTAATATTAACACACTCACTGACACACTGTGTATATCATGACCCAGAGTCAGATACACCCTGTGAAGTGTAAAACACCCCCACTGTCCTCAGTAATATTAACACACTGATAGAGAACACAGATTAATATTAACACACTCACTGACACACTGTGTACATCATGACCCACAGTCCGATACACCCTGTGAAGTGTAAAACACCCCACTGTCCTCAGCAATATTAACACACTGACAGAGAACACAGATTAATATTAACACACTCACTGACACACTGTGTACATCATGACCCACAGTCAGATACACCCGGTGAAGTGTAAAACACCCCCACTGTCCTCAGTAATATTAACACACTGACAGAGAACACAGATTAATAATAACACACTCACTGACACACTGTGTACATCATGACCCACAGTCAGATACACCCTGTGAAGTGTAAAACACCCCCACTGTCCTCAGTAATATTAACACACTGACAGAGGACACAGATTAATATTAACACACTCACTGACACACTGTGTATATCATGACCCACAGTCAGATACACCCTGTGAAGTGTAAAACATCCCCACTGTCCTCAGGAATATTAACACACTGACAGAGAACACAGATTAATATTAACACACTCACTGACACACTGTGTATATCATGACCCACAGTCAGATACACCCTGTGAAGTGTAAAACACCCCCACTGTCCTCAGGAATATTAACACACTGACAGAGAACACAGATTAATATTAACACACTCACTGACACACTGTGTACATCATGACCCACAGTCAGATACACCCTGTGAAGTGTAAAACACCCCCACTGTCCTCAGTAATATTAACACACTGACAGAGAACACAGATTAATATTAACACACTCACTGACACATCGTGTATATCATGACCCACAGTCAGATACACCCTGTGAAGTGTAAAACACCCCCACTGTCCTCAGGAATATTAACACACTGACAGAGAGCACAGATTAATATTAACACACTCACTGACACACTGTGTACATCATGACCCACAGTCAGATACACCCTGTGAAGTGTAAAACACCCCCACTGTCCTCAGTAATATTAACACACTGACAGAGAACACAGATTAATATTAACACACTCACTGACACACTGTGTATATCATGACCCACAGTCAGATACACCCTGTGAAGTGTAAAACATTCCCACTGTCCTCAGCAATATTAACACACTGACAGAGAACACAGATTAATATTAACACACTCACTGACACACTTTGTATATCATGACCCACAGTCAGATACACCCTGTGAAGTGTAAAACACCCCCACTGTCGTCAGCAATATTATCTCACTGACAGAGAACACAGATTAATATTAACACACTCACTGACACACTGTGTATATCATGACCCACAGTCAGATACACCCTGTGAAGTGTAAAACACCCCCACTGTCCTCAGGAATATTAACACACTGACAGAGAACACAGATTAATATTAACACACTCACTGACACACTGTGTATATCATGACCCACAGTCAGATACACCCTGTGAAGTGTAAAACACCCCCACTGTCCTCAGGAATATTAACACACTGACAGAGAACACAGATTAATATTAACACACTCACTGACACACTGTGTACATCATGACCCACAGTCAGATACACCCTGTGAAGTGTAAAACACCCCCACTGCCCTCAGTAATATTAACACACTGACAGAGAACACAGATTAATATTAACACACTCACTGACACACTGTGTATATCATGACCCACAGTCAGATACACCCTGTGAAGTGTAAAACACCCCCACTGTCCTCAGTAATATTAACACACTGACAGAGAACACAGATTAATATTAACACAATCACTGACACGCTGTGTATATCATGACCCACAGTCAGATACACCCTGTGAAGTGTAAATCACCCCCACTGTCCTCAGGAATATTAACACACTGACAGAGAACACAGATTAATATTAACACACTCACTGACACACTGTGTATATCATGACCCACAGTCAGATACACCCTGTGAAGTGTAGAACATCCCCACTGTCCTCAGTAATATTAACACACTGACAGAGAACACAGATTAATATTAACACACTCACTGACACACTGTGTACATCATGACCCACATTCAGATACACCCTGTGAAGTGTAAAACACCCCCACTGTCCTCAGCAATATTAACACACTGACAGAGAACACAGATTAATATTAACGCACTCACTGAGACACTGTGTATATCATGACCCACAGTCAGATACACCCTGTGAAGTGTAAAACACCCCCACTGTCCTCAGGAATATTAACACACTGACAGAGAACACAGATTAATATTAACACACTCACTGACACACTGTGTATATCATGACCCACAGTCAGATACACCCTGTGAAGTGTAAAACACCCCCACTGTCCTCAGGAATATTAACACACTGACAGAGAACACAGATTAATATTAACACACTCACTGACACACTGTGTACATCATGACCCACAGTCAGATAAACCCTGTGAAGTGTAAAACACCCCCACTGTCCTCAGTAATATTAACACACTGACAGAGAACACAGATTAATATTAACACACTCACTGACACACTGTGTATATCATGACCCACAGTCAGATACACCCTGTGAAGTGTAAAACACCCCCACTGTCCTCAGGAATATTAACACACTGACAGAGAACACAGATTAATATTAACACACTCACTGACACACTGTGTTTATCATGACCCACAGTCAGATACACCCTGTGAAGTGTAAAACATCCCCACTGTCCTCAGTAATATTAACACACTGACAGAGAACACAGATTAATATTAACACACTCACTGACACACTGTGTATATCATGACCCACAGTCAGATAAACCATGTGAAGTGTAAAACACCCCCACTGTCCTCAGTAATATTAACACACTGACAGAGAACACAGATTAATATTAACACACTCACTGACACACTGTGTATATCATGACCCACAGTCAGATACACCCTGTGTAGTGTAAAACACCCCCACTGTCCTCAGTAATATTAACACACTGACAGAGAACACAGATTAATATTAACACACTCACTGACACACTGTGTATATCATGACCTACAGTCAGATGAACCCTGTGAAGTGTAAAACACCCCCACTGTCCTCAGGAATATTAACACACTGACAGAGAACACAGATTAATATTAACACACTCACTGACACACTGTGTATATCATGACCCACAGTCAGATACACCCTGTGAAGTGTAAAACACCCCCACTGTCCTCAGGAATATTAACACACTGACAGAGAACACAGATTAATATTAACACACTCACTGACACACTGTGGACATCATGACCCACAGTCAGATACACCCTGTGAAGTGTAAAACACCCCCACTGTCCTCAGTAATATTAACACATTGACAGAGAACACAGATTAATATTAACACACTCACTGACACACTGTGTACATCATGACCCACAGTCAGATACACCCTGTGAAGTGCAAAACACCCCCACTGTCCTCAGTAATATTAACACACTGACAGAGATCACAGATTAATATTAACACACTCACTGACACACTGTGTACATCATGACCCACAGTCAGATATACCTTGTGAAGTGTAAAACATCCCACTGTCCTCAGGAATATTAACACACTGACAGAGAACACAGATTAATATTAACACACTCACTGACACACTGTGTACATCATGACCCACAGTCAGATACACCCTGTGAAGTGTAAAACATCCCACTGTACTCAGGAATATTAACACACTGACAGAGAACACAGATTAATATTAACACTCTCACTGACACACTGTGTATATCATGACCCACAGCCAGATACACCCTGTAAAGTGTAAAACACCCCCACTGTCCTCAGTAATATTAACACACTGACAGAGAACACAGATTAATATTAACACACTCACTGACACACTGTGTACATCATGACCCACAGTCAGATACACCCTGTGAAGTGTAAAACATCCCACTGTCCTCAGGAATATTAACACACTGACAGAGAACACAGATTAATATTAACACACTCACTGACACACTGTGTACATCATGACCCACAGTCAGATACACCCTGTGAAGTGTAAAACATCCCACTGTCCTCAGGAATATTAACACACTGACAGAGAACACAGATTAATATTAACACTCTCACTGACACACTGTGTATATCATGACCCACAGCCAGATACACCCTGTAAAGTGTAAAACACCCCCACTGTCCTCAGTAATATTAACACACTGACAGAGAACACAGATTAATATTAACACACTCACTGACACACTGTGTATATCATGACCCACAGCCAGATACACCCTGTAAAGTGTAAAACACCCCCACTGTCCTCAGTAATATTAACACACTGACAGAGAACACAGATTAATATTAACACACTCACTGACACACTGTGTATATCATGACTCACAGTCAGATAAACCCTGTGAAGTGTAAAACACCCCCACTGTCCTCAGTAATATTAACACACTGACAGAGAACACAGATTAATATTAAAACACTCACTGACACACTGTGTACATCATGACCCAGAGTCAGATACACCCTGTGAAGTGTAAAACACCCCCACTGTCCTCAGGAATATTAACACACTGACAGAGAACACAGATTAATATTAACACACTCACTGACACACTGTGTATATCATGACCCACAGTCAGATACACCCTGTGAAGTGTAAAACACCCCCACTGTCCTCATAATATTAACACACTGACAGAGAACACAGATTAATATTAACACACTCACTGACACACTGTGTATATCATGACCCACAGTCAGATACACCCTGTGAAGTGTAAAACATCCCCACTGTCCTCAGGAATATTAACACACTGACAGAGAACACAGATTAATATTAACACACTCACTGACACACTGTGTACATCATGACCCACAGTCAGATAAACCGTGTAAAGTGTAAAACACCCCCACTGTCCTCAGGAATATTAACACACTGACAGAGAACACAGATTAATATTAACACACTCACTGACACACTGTGTATATCATGACCCACAGTCAGATAAACCCTGTGAAGTGTAAAACACCCCCACTGTCCTCAGGAATATTAACACACTGACAGAGAACGCAGATTAATATTAACACACTCACTGACACACTGTGTATGTCATGACCCACAGTCAGATACACCCTGTGAAGTGTAAAACATCCCCACTGTCCTCAGGAATATTAACACACTGACAGAGAACACAGATTAATATTAACACACTCACTGACACACAATGTATATCATGACCCACAGTCAGATACACCCTGTGAAGTGTAAAACACCCCCACTGTCCTCAGTAATATTAACACAATGACAGAGAACACAGATTAATATTAACACACTCACTGACACACTGTGTATATCATGACCCACAGTCAGATACACCCTGTGAAGTGTAAAACACACCCACTGTCCTCAGGAATATTAACACACTGACAGAGAACACAGATTAATATTAACACACTCACTGACACACTGTGTATATCATGACCCACAGTCAGATACACCCTGTGAAGTGTAAAACACCCCCACTGTCCTCAGTAATAATAACACACTGACAGAGAACACAGATTAATATTAACATTCTCACTGACACACAGTGTATATCATGACCCACAGTCAGATACACCCTGTGAAGTGTAAAACACCCCCACTGTCCTCAGTAATATTAACACACTGACAGAGAACACAGATTAATATTAACACACTCACTGACACACTGTGTATATCATGACCCACAGTCAGATACACCCTGTGAAGTGTAAAACACCCCCACTGTCCTCAGTAATATTAACACACTGACAGAGAACACAGATTAATATTAACACACTCACTGACACACTGTGTATATCATGACCCACAGTCAGATACACCCTGTGAAGTGTAAAACACCCCCACTGTCGTCAGCAATATTATCTCACTGACAGAGAACACAGATTAATATTAACACACTCACTGACACACTGTGTATATCATGACCCACAGTCAGATACACCCGGTGAAGTGTAAAACACCCCCACTGTCCTCAGTAATATTAACACACTGACAGAGAACACAGATTAATATTAACACACTCACTGACACACTGTGTATATCATGACTCACAGTCAGATAAACCCTGTGAAGTGTAAAACACCCCCACTGTCCTCATAATATTAACACACTGACAGAGAACACAGATTAATATTAACACACTCACTGACACACTGTGTATATCATGACCCACAGTTAGATACACCCTGTGAAGTGTAAAACATCCCCCACTGTCCTCAGCAATATTAACACACTGACAGAGAACACAGATTAATATTAACACACTCACTGACGCACTGTGTATATCATGACTCACAGTCAGATACACCCTGTGAAGTGTCAAACACCCCCACTGTCCTCAGTAATATTAACACACTGACAGAGAACACAGATTAATATTAACACACTCACTGACACACTGTGTATATCATGACCCACAGTCAGATAAACCCTGTGAAGTGTAAAACACCCCCACTGTCCTCAGGAATATTAACACACTGACAGAGAACACAGATTAATATTAACACACTCACTGACACACGATGTACATCATGACCCACAGTCAGATAAACCCTGTGAAGTGTAAAACACCCCCACTGTCCTCAGGAATATTAACACACTGACAGAGAACACAGATTAATATTAACACTCTCACTGACACACTGTGTATATCATGACCCACAGCCAGATACACCCTGTAAAGTGTAAAACACCCCCACTGTCCTCAGTAATATTAACACACTGACAGAGAACACAGATTAATATTAACACACTCACTGACACACTGTGTATATCATGACCCACAGTCAGATAAACCCTGTGAAGTGTAAAACACCCCCACTGTCCTCAGTAATATTAACACACTGACAGAGAACACAGACTAATATTAACACACTCACTGACACACTGTGTATATCATGATCCACAGTCAGATAAACCCTGTGAAGTGTAAAACACCCCCACTGTCCTCAGGAATATTAACACACTGACAGAGAACACAGATTAATATTAACACACTCACTGACACACTATGTACATCATGACCCACAGTCAGATACACCCTGTGAAGTGTAAAACACCCCCACTGTCCTCAGGAATATTAACACACTGACAGAGAACACAGATTAATATTAACACACTCACTGACACACTGTGTACATCATGACCCACAGTCAGATAAACCCTGTGAAGTGTAAAACACCCCCACTGTCCTCAGGAATATTAACACACTGACAGAGAACACAGATTAATATTAACACACTCACTGACACACAGTGTATATCATGACCCACAGTCAGATACACCCTGTGAAGTGTAAAACATCCCCACTGTCCTCAGGAATATTAACACACTGACAGAGAACACAGATTCATATTAACACACTCACTGACACACTGTGTATATCATGACCCACAGTCAGATAAACCCTGTGAAGTGTAAAACACCCCCACTGTCCTCAGGAATATTAACACACTGACAGAGAACACAGATTAATATTAACACACTCACTGACACACTGTGTATATCATGACCCACAGTCAGATAAACCCTGTGAAGTGTAAAACAGCCCCACTGTCCTCAGGAATATTAACACACTGACAGAGAACACAGATTAATATTAACACACTCACTGACACACTGTGTATATCATGACCCACAGTCAGATACACCCTGTGAAGTGTAAAACATCCCCACTGTCCTCAGGAATATTAACACACTGACAGAGAACACAGATTAATATTAACACACTCACTGACACACAATGTATATCATGACCCACAGTCAGATACACCCTGTGAAGTGTAAAACACCCCCACTGTCCTCAGTAATATTAACACACTGACAGAGAACACAGATTAATATTAACACACTCACTGACACACTGTGTATATCATGACCCACAGTCAGATACACCCTGTGAAGTGTAAAACACACCCACTGTCCTCAGGAATATTAACACACTGACAGAGAACACAGATTAATATTAACACACTCACTGACACACTGTGTATATCATGACCCACAGTCAGATACACCCTGTGAAGTGTAAAACACCCCCACTGTCCTCAGTAATAATAACACACTGACAGAGAACACAGATTAATATTAACACTCTCACTGACACACAGTGTATATCATGACCCACAGTCAGATACACCCTGTGAAGTGTAAAACACCCCCACTGTCCTCAGTAATATTAACACACTGACAGAGAACACAGATTAATATTAACACACTCACTGACACACTGTGTATATCATGACCCACAGTCAGATACACCCTGTGAAGTGTAAAAAACCCCCACTGTCCTCAGCAATATTAACACACTGACAGAGAACACAGATTAATATTAACACACTCACTGACACACTGTGTATATCATGACCCACAGTCAGATACACCCGGTGAAGTGTAAAACACCCCCACTGTCCTCAGTAATATTAACACACTGACAGAGAACACAGATTAATATTCACACACTCACTGACACACTATGTACATCATGACCCAGAGTCAGATAAACCCTGTGAAGTGTAAAACACCCCCACTGACCTCAGGAATATTAACACACTGACAGAGAACACAGTTTAATATTAACACACTCACTGACACACTGTGTATATCATGACCCACAGTCAGATAAACCCTGTGAAGTGTAAAACACTCCCACTGTCCTCAGGAATATTAACACACTGACAGAGAACACAGATTAATATTAACACACTCACTGACACACAATGTATATCATGACCCACAGTCAGATACACCCTGTGAAGTGTAAAACACCCCCACTGTCCTCAGTAATATTAACACAATGACAGAGAACACAGATTAATATTAACACACTCACTGACACACTGTGTATATCATGACCCACAGTCAGATACACCCTGTGAAGTGTAAAACACCCCCACTGTCCTCAGTAATAATAACACACTGACAGAGAACACAGATTAATATTAACATTCTCACTGACACACAGTGTATATCATGACCCACAGTCAGATACACCCTGTGAAGTGTAAAACACCCCCACTGTCCTCAGGAATATTAACACACTGACAGAGAACACAGATTAATATTAACACACTCACTGACACACTGTGTACATCATGACCCACAGTCAGATACACCCTGTGAAGTGTAAAACACCCCCACTGTCCTCAGTAATATTAACACACTGACAGAGAACACAGATTAATATTAACACACTCACTGACACACTGTGTACATCATGACCCACAGTCAGATACACCCTGTGAAGTGTAAAACACCCCCACTGTCCTCAGTAATAATAACACACTGACAGAGAACACAGATTAATATTAACATTCTCACTGACACACAGTGTATATCATGACCCACAGTCAGATACACCCTGTGAAGTGTAAAACACCCCCACTGTCCTCAGTAATATTAACACACTGACAGAGAACACAGATTAATATTAACATTCTCACTGACACACAGTGTATATCATGACCCACAGTCAGATACACCCTGTGAAGTGTAAAACACCCCCACTGTCCTCAGTAATATTAACACACTGTCAGAGAACACAGATTAATATTAACACACTCACTGACACACTGTGTATATAATGACCCACAGTCAGATGCACCCTGTGAAGTGCAAAACACCCCCACTGTCGTCAGCAATATTATCTCACTGACAGAGAACACAGATTAATATTAACACACTCACTGACACACTGTGTATATCATGACCCACAGTCAGATACACCCGGTGAAGTGTAAAACACCCCCACTGTCCTCAGTAATATTAACACACTGACAGAGAACACAGATTAATATTAACACACTCACTGACACACTGTGTATATCATGACTCACAGTCAGATAAACCCTGTGAAGTGTAAAACACCCCCACTGTCCTCATAATATTAACACACTGACAGAGAACACAGATTAATATTAACACACTCACTGACACACTGTGTATATCATGACCCACAGTTAGATACACCCTGTGAAGTGTAAAACATCCCCCACTGTCCTCAGCAATATTAACACACTGACAGAGAACACAGATTAATATTAACACACTCACTGACGCACTGTGTATATCATGACTCACAGTCAGATACACCCTGTGAAGTGTCAAACACCCCCACTGTCCTCAGTAATATTAACACACTGACAGAGAACACAGATTAATATTAACACACTCACTGACACACTGTGTATATCATGACCCACAGTCAGATAAACCCTGTGAAGTGTAAAACACCCCCACTGTCCTCAGGAATATTAACACACTGACAGAGAACACAGATTAATATTAACACACTCACTGACACACAGTGTATATCATGACCCACAGTCAGATACACCCTGTGAAGTGTAAAACATACCCACTGTCCTCAGGAATATTAACACACTGACAGAGAACACAGATTCATATTAACACACTCACTGACACACTGTGTATATCATGACCCACAGTCAGATAAACCCTGTGAAGTGTAAAACACCCCCACTGTCCTCAGTAATATTAACACACTGACAGAGAACACAGACTAATATTAACACACTCACTGACACACTGTGTATATCATGATCCACAGTCAGATAAACCCTGTGAAGTGTAAAACACCCCCACTGTCCTCAGGAATATTAACACACTGACAGAGAACACAGATTAATATTAACACACTCACTGACACACTGTGTATATCATGACCCACAGTCAGATACACCCTGTGAAGTGTAAAACACCCCCACTGTCCTCAGTAATAATAACACACTGACAGAGAACACAGATTAATATTAACACTCTCACTGACACACAGTGTATATCATGACCCACAGTCAGATACACCCTGTGAAGTGTAAAACACCCCCACTGTCCTCAGTAATATTAACACACTGACAGAGAACACAGATTAATATTAACACACTCACTGACACACTGTGTATATCATGACCCACAGTCAGATACACCCTGTGAAGTGTAAAAAACCCCCACTGTCCTCAGCAATATTAACACACTGACAGAGAACACAGATTAATATTAACACACTCACTGACACACTGTGTATATCATGACCCACAGTCAGATACACCCGGTGAAGTGTAAAACACCCCCACTGTCCTCAGTAATATTAACACACTGACAGAGAACACAGATTAATATTCACACACTCACTGACACACTATGTACATCATGACCCAGAGTCAGATAAACCCTGTGAAGTGTAAAACACCCCCACTGACCTCAGGAATATTAACACACTGACAGAGAACACAGATTAATATTAACACACTCACTGACACACTGTGTATATCATGACCCACAGTCAGATAAACCCTGTGAAGTGTAAAACACTCCCACTGTCCTCAGGAATATTAACACACTGACAGAGAACACAGATTAATATTAACACACTCACTGACACACAATGTATATCATGACCCACAGTCAGATACACCCTGTGAAGTGTAAAACACCCCCACTGTCCTCAGTAATATTAACACAATGACAGAGAACACAGATTAATATTAACACACTCACTGACACACTGTGTATATCATGACCCACAGTCAGATACACCCTGTGAAGTGTAAAACACCCCCACTGTCCTCAGTAATAATAACACACTGACAGAGAACACAGATTAATATTAACATTCTCACTGACACACAGTGTATATCATGACCCACAGTCAGATACACCCTGTGAAGTGTAAAACACCCCCACTGTCCTCAGGAATATTAACACACTGACAGAGAACACAGATTAATATTAACACACTCACTGACACACTGTGTACATCATGACCCACAGTCAGATACACCCTGTGAAGTGTAAAACACCCCCACTGTCCTCAGTAATATTAACACACTGACAGAGAACACAGATTAATATTAACACACTCACTGACACACTGTGTACATCATGACCCACAGTCAGATACACCCTGTGAAGTGTAAAACACCCCCACTGTCCTCAGTAATAATAACACACTGACAGAGAACACAGATTAATATTAACATTCTCACTGACACACAGTGTATATCATGACCCACAGTCAGATACACCCTGTGAAGTGTAAAACACCCCCACTGTCCTCAGTAATATTAACACACTGACAGAGAACACAGATTAATATTAACATTCTCACTGACACACAGTGTATATCATGACCCACAGTCAGATACACCCTGTGAAGTGTAAAACACCCCCACTGTCCTCAGTAATATTAACACACTGTCAGAGAACACAGATTAATATTAACACACTCACTGACACACTGTGTATATAATGACCCACAGTCAGATGCACCCTGTGAAGTGCAAAACACCCCCACTGTCGTCAGCAATATTATCTCACTGACAGAGAACACAGATTAATATTAACACACTCACTGACACACTGTGTATATCATGACCCACAGTCAGATACACCCGGTGAAGTGTAAAACACCCCCACTGTCCTCAGTAATATTAACACACTGACAGAGAACACAGATTAATATTAACACACTCACTGACACACTGTGTATATCATGACTCACAGTCAGATAAACCCTGTGAAGTGTAAAACACCCCCACTGTCCTCATAATATTAACACACTGACAGAGAACACAGATTAATATTAACACACTCACTGACACACTGTGTATATCATGACCCACAGTTAGATACACCCTGTGAAGTGTAAAACATCCCCCACTGTCCTCAGCAATATTAACACACTGACAGAGAACACAGATTAATATTAACACACTCACTGACGCACTGTGTATATCATGACTCACAGTCAGATACACCCTGTGAAGTGTCAAACACCCCCACTGTCCTCAGTAATATTAACACACTGACAGAGAACACAGATTAATATTAACACACTCACTGACACACTGTGTATATCATGACCCACAGTCAGATAAACCCTGTGAAGTGTAAAACATCCCCACTGTCCTCAGTAATATTAACACACTGACAGGGAACACAGATTAATATTAACACACTCACTGACACACTGTGTATATCATGACCCACAGTCAGATACACCCTGTGAAGTGTAAAACACCCCCACTGTCCTCAGTAATATTAACACCTGACAGAGAACACAGATTAATATTAACACACTCACTGACACACTGTGTATATCATGACCCACAGTCAGATACACCCAGTGAAGTGTAAAACACCCCCACTGTCCTCAGTAATATTAACACACTGACAGAGAACACAGATTAATATTAACACACTCACTGACACACTGTGTATATCATGACCCACAGTCAGATACACCCTGTGAAGTGTAAAACACCCCCACTGTCCTCAGGAATATTAACACACTGACAGAGAACACAGATTAATATTAACACACTCACTGACACACAGTGTATATCATGACCTACAGTCAGATACACCCTGTGAAGTGTAAAACATACCCACTGTCCTCAGGAATATTAACACACTGACAGAGAACACAGATTCATATTAACACACTCACTGACACACTGTGTATATCATGACCCACAGTCAGATAAACCCTGTGAAGTGTAAAACACCCCCACTGTCCTCAGTAATATTAACACACTGACAGAGAACACAGACTAATATTAACACACTCACTGACACACTGTGTATATCATGATCCACAGTCAGATAAACCCTGTGAAGTGTAAAACACCCCCACTGTCCTCAGGAATATTAACACACTGACAGAGAACACAGATTAATATTAACACACTCACTGACACACTATGTACATCATGACCCACAGTCAGATCCACCCTGTGAAGTGTAAAACACCCCCACTGTCCTCAGGAATATTAACACACTGACAGAGAACACAGATTAATATTAACACACTCACTGACACACTGTGTACATCATGACCCACAGTCAGATAAACCCTGTGAAGTGTAAAACACCCCCACTGTCCTCAGGAATATTAACACACTGACAGAGAACACAGATTAATATTAACACACTCACTGACACACTGTGCATATCATGACCGACAGTCAGATAAACCCTGTGAAGTGTAAAACACCCCCACTGTCCTCAGGAATATTAACACACTGACAGAGAACACAGATTAATATTAACACACTCACTGACACACTGTGTATATCATGACCCACAGTCAGATAAACCCTGTGAAGTGTAAAACACCCCCACTGTCCTCAGGAATATTAACACACTGACAGAGAACACAGATTAATATTAACACACTCACTGACACACTGTGTATATCATGACCCACAGTCAGATACACCCTGTGAAGTGTAAAACATCCCCACTGTCCTCAGGAATATTAACACACTGACAGAGAACACAGATTAATATTAACACACTCACTGACACACAATGTATATCATGACCCACAGTCAGATACACCCTGTGAAGTGTAAAACACCCCCACTGTCCTCAGTAATATTAACACACTGACAGAGAACACAGATTAATATTAACACACTCACTGACACACTGTGTATATCATGACCCACAGTCAGATACACCCTGTGAAGTGTAAAACACACCCACTGTCCTCAGGAATATTAACACACTGACAGAGAACACAGATTAATATTAACACACTCACTGACACACTGTGTATATCATGACCCACAGTCAGATACACCCTGTGAAGTGTAAAACACCCCCACTGTCCTCAGTAATAATAACACACTGACAGAGAACACAGATTAATATTAACACTCTCACTGACACACAGTGTATATCATGACCCACAGTCAGATACACCCTGTGAAGTGTAAAACACTCCCACTGTCCTCAGTAATATTAACACACTGACAGAGAACACAGATTAATATTAACACACTCACTGACACACTGTGTATATCATGACCCACAGTCAGATACACCCTGTGAAGTGTAAAACACCCCCACTGTCCTCAGTAATATTAACACACTGACAGAGAACACAGATTAATATTAACACACTCACTGACACACTGTGTATATCATGACCCACAGTCAGATACACCCTGTGAAGTGTAAAAAACCCCCACTGTCCTCAGCAATATTAACACACTGACAGAGAACACAGATTAATATTAACACACTCACTGACACACTGTGTATATCATGACCCACAGTCAGATACACCCGGTGAAGTGTAAAACACCCCCACTGTCCTCAGTAATATTAACACACTGACAGAGAACACAGATTAATATTAACACACTCACTGACACACTATGTACATCATGACCCAGAGTCAGATAAACCCTGTGAAGTGTAAAACACCCCCACTGACCTCAGGAATATTAACACACTGACAGAGAACACAGATTAATATTAACACACTCACTGACACACTGTGTATATCATGACCCACAGTCAGATAAACCCTGTGAAGTGTAAAACACTCCCACTGTCCTCAGGAATATTAACACACTGACAGAGAACACAGATTAATATTAACACACTCACTGACACACTGTGTACATCATGACCCACAGTCAGATACACCCGGTGAAGTGTAAAACACCCCCACTGTCCTCAGTAATATTAACACACTGACAGAGAACACAGATTAATATTAACACACTCACTGACACACTGTGTACATCATGACTCACAGTCAGATACACCCTGTGAAGTGTAAAACACCCCCACTGTCCTCATAATATTAACACACTGACAGAGAACACAGATTAATATTAACACACTCACTGACACACTGTGTATATCATGACCCACAGTTAGATACACCCTGTGAAGTGTAAAACATCCCCCACTGTCCTCAGCAATATTAACACACTGACAGAGAACACAGATTAATATTAACACACTCACTGACGCACTGTGTATATCATGACTCACAGTCAGATACACCCTGTGAAGTGTCAAACACCCCCACTGTCCTCAGTAATATTAACACACTGACAGAGAACACAGATTAATATTAACACACTCACTGACACACTGTGTATATCATGACCCACAGTCAGATAAACCCTGTGAAGTGTAAAACATCCCCACTGTCCTCAGTAATATTAACACACTGACAGGGAACACAGATTAATATTAACACACTCACTGACACACTGTGTATATCATGACCCACAGTCAGATACACCCTGTGAAGTGTAAAACACCCCCACTGTCCTCAGTAATATTAACACCTGACAGAGAACACAGATTAATATTAACACACTCACTGACACACTGTGTATATCATGACCCACAGTCAGATACACCCAGTGAAGTGTAAAACACCCCCACTGTCCTCAGTAATATTAACACACTGACAGAGAACACAGATTAATATTAACACACTCACTGACACACTGTGTATATCATGACCCACAGTCAGATACACCCTGTGAAGTGTAAAACACCCCCACTGTCCTCAGGAATATTAACACACTGACAGAGAACACAGATTAATATTAACACACTCACTGACACACAGTGTATATCATGACCCACAGTCAGATACACCCTGTGAAGTGTAAAACATACCCACTGTCCTCAGGAATATTAACACACTGACAGAGAACACAGATTCATATTAACACACTCACTGACACACTGTGTATATCATGACCCACAGTCAGATAAACCCTGTGAAGTGTAAAACACCCCCACTGTCCTCAGTAATATTAACACACTGACAGAGAACACAGACTAATATTAACACACTCACTGACACACTGTGTATATCATGATCCACAGTCAGATAAACCCTGTGAAGTGTAAAACACCCCCACTGTCCTCAGGAATATTAACACACTGACAGAGAACACAGATTAATATTAACACACTCACTGACACACTATGTACATCATGACCCACAGTCAGATCCACCCTGTGAAGTGTAAAACACCCCCACTGTCCTCAGGAATATTAACACACTGACAGAGAACACAGATTAATATTAACACACTCACTGACACACTGTGTACATCATGACCCACAGTCAGATAAACCCTGTGAAGTGTAAAACACCCCCACTGTCCTCAGGAATATTAACACACTGACAGAGAACACAGATTAATATTAACACACTCACTGACACACTGTGCATATCATGACCGACAGTCAGATAAACCCTGTGAAGTGTAAAACACCCCCACTGTCCTCAGGAATATTAACACACTGACAGAGAACACAGATTAATATTAACACACTCACTGACACACTGTGTATATCATGACCCACAGTCAGATAAACCCTGTGAAGTGTAAAACACCCCCACTGTCCTCAGGAATATTAACACACTGACAGAGAACACAGATTAATATTAACACACTCACTGACACACTGTGTATATCATGACCCACAGTCAGATACACCCTGTGAAGTGTAAAACATCCCCACTGTCCTCAGGAATATTAACACACTGACAGAGAACACAGATTAATATTAACACACTCACTGACACACAATGTATATCATGACCCACAGTCAGATACACCCTGTGAAGTGTAAAACACCCCCACTGTCCTCAGTAATATTAACACACTGACAGAGAACACAGATTAATATTAACACACTCACTGACACACTGTGTATATCATGACCCACAGTCAGATACACCCTGTGAAGTGTAAAACACACCCACTGTCCTCAGGAATATTAACACACTGACAGAGAACACAGATTAATATTAACACACTCACTGACACACTGTGTATATCATGACCCACAGTCAGATACACCCTGTGAAGTGTAAAACACCCCCACTGTCCTCAGTAATAATAACACACTGACAGAGAACACAGATTAATATTAACACTCTCACTGACACACAGTGTATATCATGACCCACAGTCAGATACACCCTGTGAAGTGTAAAACACTCCCACTGTCCTCAGTAATATTAACACACTGACAGAGAACACAGATTAATATTAACACACTCACTGACACACTGTGTATATCATGACCCACAGTCAGATACACCCTGTGAAGTGTAAAACACCCCCACTGTCCTCAGTAATATTAACACACTGACAGAGAACACAGATTAATATTAACACACTCACTGACACACTGTGTATATCATGACCCACAGTCAGATACACCCTGTGAAGTGTAAAAAACCCCCACTGTCCTCAGCAATATTAACACACTGACAGAGAACACAGATTAATATTAACACACTCACTGACACACTGTGTATATCATGACCCACAGTCAGATACACCCGGTGAAGTGTAAAACACCCCCACTGTCCTCAGTAATATTAACACACTGACAGAGAACACAGATTAATATTAACACACTCACTGACACACTATGTACATCATGACCCAGAGTCAGATAAACCCTGTGAAGTGTAAAACACCCCCACTGACCTCAGGAATATTAACACACTGACAGAGAACACAGATTAATATTAACACACTCACTGACACACTGTGTATATCATGACCCACAGTCAGATAAACCCTGTGAAGTGTAAAACACTCCCACTGTCCTCAGGAATATTAACACACTGACAGAGAACACAGATTAATATTAACACACTCACTGACACACTGTGTACATCATGACCCACAGTCAGATACACCCGGTGAAGTGTAAAACACCCCCACTGTCCTCAGTAATATTAACACACTGACAGAGAACACAGATTAATATTAACACACTCACTGACACACTGTGTACATCATGACTCACAGTCAGATACACCCGGTGAAGTGTAAAACACCCCCACTGTCCTCAGTAATATTAACACACTGACAGAGAACACAGATTAATATTAACACACTCACTGACACACTGTGTATGTCATGACCCACAGTCAGATACACCCTGTGAAGTGTAAAACACCCCCACTGTCCTCAGGAATATTAACACACTGACAGAGAACACAGATTAATATTAACACACTCACTGACAAACTGTGTATATCATGACCCACAGTCAGATACACCCGGTGAAGTGCAAAACACCCCCACTGTCCTCAGGAATATTAACACACTGACAGAGAACACAGATTAATATTAACACACTCACTGACACACTGTGTATATCATGACCCACAGTCAGATAAACCCTGTGAAGTGTAAAACACCCCCACTGTCCTCAGTAATATTAACACACTGACAGAGTACACAGATTAATATTAAAACACTCTGTGACACACTGTGTATATCATGACCCACAGTCAGATACACCCTGTGAAGTGTAAAACACCCCCACTGTCCTCAGCAATATTAACACACTGACAGAGAACACAGATTAATATTAACACACTCACTGACACACTGTGTACATCATGACCCACAGTCAGATACACCCTGTGAAGTGTAAAACACCCCCACTGTCCTCAGGAATATTAACACACTGACAGAGTCCACAGATTAATATTAACACACTCACTGACACACTGTGTATATCATGACCCACAGTCAGATACACCCTGTGAAGGGTAAAACACCCCCACTGTCCTGAGGAATATTAACACACTGACAGAGAACACAGATTAATAATAACACACTCACTGACACACTGTGTATATCATGACCTACAGTCAGATAAACCCTGTGAAGTGTAAAACACCCCCACTGTCCTCAGCAATATTAACACACTGACAGAGAACACAGATTAATATTAACACACTCACTGACACACTGTGTATATCATGACCCACAGTCAGATAAACCCTGTGAAGTGTAAAACATCCCCACTGTCCTCAGGAATATTAACACACTGACAGAGAACACAGATTAATATTAACACACTCACTGACACACTGTGTATATCATGACCCACTGTCAGATACACCCGGTGAAGTGTAAAACATCCCCACTGTCCTCAGGAATATTAACACACTGACAGAGAACACAGGTTAATATTAACACTCTCACTGACACACTGTGTATATCATGACCCACAGTCAGATACACCCTGTGAAGTGTAAAACACCCCCACTGTCCTCAGGAATATTAACACACTGACAGAGAACACAGATTAATATTAACACACTCACTGACACACTGTGTACATCATGACCCACAGTCAGATAAATCCTGTGAAGCGTAAAACATCCCCACTGTCCTCAGGAATAATAACACACTGACAGAGTACACAGATTAATATTAACACACTCACTGACACACTGTGTATATCATGACCCACAGTCAGATACACCCTGTGAGGTGTAAAACACCCCCACTGTCCTCAGGAATATTAACACACTGACAGAGAACACAGATTAATATTAACACACTCACTGACACACTGTGTATATCATGACCCACAGTTAGATACACCCTGTGAAGTGTAAAACACCCCCACTGTCCTCAGGAATATTAACACACTGACAGAGAACACAGATTAATATTAACACACTCACTGACACACTGTGTACATCACGTTCCACAGTCAGATAAACCCTGTGAAGTGTAAAACATCCCCACTGTCCTCAGTAATATTAACACACTGACAGAGAACACAGATTAATATTAACACACTCACTGACACACTGTGTACATCATGACCCACAGTCAGATACACCCTGTGAAGTGTAAAACACCCCCACTGTCGTCAGTAATATTAACACACTGACAAAGAACACAGATTAATATTAACACACTCACTGACACACTGTGTATATCATGACCCACAGTCAGATACACCCTGTGAAGTGTAAAACATCCCCACTGTCCTCAGGAATATTAACACACTGACAGAGAACACAGATTTAATATTAACACACTCACTGACACACTGTGTATATCATGACCCACAGTCAGATACACCCTGTGAAGTGTAAAACACCCCCACTGTCCTCAGGAATATTAACACACTGACAGAGAACACAGATTAATATTAACACACTCACTGACACACTGTGTATATCATGACCCACAGTCAGATACACCCTGTGAAGTGTAAAACACCCCCTCTGTCCTCAGGAACATTAACACACTGACAGAGAACACAGATTAATATTAACACACTCACTGACACACTGTGTATATCATGACCCACAGTCAGATACACCCGGTGAAGTGTAAAACACCCCCACTGCCCTCAGCAATATTAACACACTGACAGAGAACACAGATTAATATTAACACACTCACTAACACACTGTGTATATCATGACCCACAGTCAGATACACCCTGTAAAGTGTAAAACACCCCCACTGTCCTCAGGAATATTAACACACTGACAGAGAACACAGATTAATATTAACACACTCACTGACACACTGTGTATATCATGACCCACAGTCAGATACACCCGGTGAAGTGTAAAACACCCCCACTGCCCTCAGCAATATTAACACACTGAAAGAGAACACAGATTAATATTAACACACTCACTGACACACTGTGTATATCATGACTCACAGTCAGATACACCCTGTGAAGTGTAAAACACCCCCACTGTCCTCAGTAATATTAACACACTGACAGAGAACACAGATTAATATTAACACACTCACTGACACACTGTGTATATCATGACCCACAGTCAGATACACCCTGTGAAGTGTAAAACACCTCCACTGTCCTCAGTAATATTAACACACTGACAGAGAACACAGATTAATATTAACACACTCACTGACACACTGTGTACATCATGACCCACAGTCAGATAAACCCTGTGAAGCGTAAAACATCCCCACTGTCCTCAGGAATAATAACACACTGACAGAGTACACAGATTAATATTAACACACTCACTGACACACTGTGTATATCATGACCCACAGTCAGATACACCCTGTGAGGTGTAAAACACCCCCACTGTCCTCAGGAATATTAACACACTGACAGAGAACACAGATTAATATTAACACACTCACTGACACACTGTGTATATCATGACCCACAGTTAGATACACCCTGTGAAGTGTAAAACACCCCCACTGTCCTCAGGAATATTAACACACTGACAGAGAACACAGATTAATATTAACACACTCACTGACACACTGTGTACATCACGTTCCACAGTCAGATAAACCCTGTGAAGTGTAAAACATCCCCACTGTCCTCAGTAATATTAACACACTGACAGAGAACACAGATTAATATTAACACACTCACTGACACACTGTGTACATCATGACCCACAGTCAGATACACCCTGTGAAGTGTAAAACACCCCCACTGTCGTCAGTAATATTAACACACTGACAGAGAACACAGATTAATATTAACACACTCACTGACACACTGTGTATATCATGACCCACAGTCAGATACACCCTGTGAAGTGTAAAACATCCCCACTGTCCTCAGGAATATTAACACACTGACAGAGAACACAGATTAATATTAACACACTCACTGACACACTGTGTATATCATGACCCACAGTCAGATACACCCTGTGAAGTGTAAAACACCCCCACTGTCCTCAGGAATATTAACACACTGACAGAGAACACAGATTAATATTAACACACTCACTGACACACTGTGTATATCATGACCCACAGTCAGATACACCCGGTGAAGTGTAAAACACCCCCACTGCCCTCAGCAATATTAACACACTGACAGAGAACACAGATTAATATTAACACACTCACTAACACACTGTGTATATCATGACCCACAGTCAGATACACCCTGTGAAGTGTAAAACACCCCCACTGTCCTCAGGAATATTAACACACTGACAGAGAACACAGATTAATATTAACACACTCACTGACACACTGTGTATATCATGACCCACAGTCAGATACACCCGGTGAAGTGTAAAACACCCCCACTGCCCTCAGCAATATTAACACACTGACAGAGAACACAGATTAATATTAACACACTCACTGACACACTGTGTACATCATGACCCACAGTCAGATACACCCTGTGAAGTGTAAAACACCCCCACAGTCCTCAGGAATATTAACACACTGACAGAGAACACAGATTAATATTAACACACTCACTGACACACTGTGTATATCATGACCCACAGTCAGATACACCCGGTGAAGTGTAAAACACCCCCACTGCCCTCAGCAATATTAACACACTGACAGAGAACACAGATTAATATTAACACACTCACTGACACACTGTGTACATCATGACCCACAGTCAGATACACCCTGTGAAGTGTAAAACACCCCCACTGTCCTCAGGAATATTAACACACTGACAGAGAACACAGATTAATATTAACACACTCACTGACACACTGTGTATATCATGACCCACAGTCAGATACACCCTGTGAAGTGTAAAACACCCCCACTGTCCTCAGTAATATTAACACACTGACAGAGAACACAGATTAATATTAACACACTCACTGACACACTGTGTATATCATGACCCACAGTCAGATACACCCTGTGAAGTGTAAAACACCCCCACTGTCCTCAGTAATATTAACACACTGACAGAGAACACAGATTAATATTAACACACTCACTGACACACTGTGTACATCATGACCCACAGTCAGATACACCCTGTGAAGTGTAAAACACCCCCACTGTCCTCAGGAATATTAACACACTGACAGAGAACACAGATTAATATTAACACACTCACTGACACACTGTGTATATCATGACTCACAGTCAGATACACCCTGTGAAGTGTAAAACACCCCCACTGTCCTCAGTAATATTAACACACTGACAGAGAACACAGATTAATATTAACACACTCACTGACACACTGTGTATATCATGACCCACAGTCAGATACACCCTGTGAAGTGTAAAACACCTCCACTGTCCTCAGTAATATTAACACACTGACAGAGAACACAGATTAATATTAACACACTCACTGACACACTGTGTACATCATGACCCACAGTCAGATAAACCCTGTGAAGCGTAAAACATCCCCACTGTCCTCAGGAATAATAACACACTGACAGAGTACACAGATTAATATTAACACACTCACTGACACACTGTGTATATCATGACCCACAGTCAGATACACCCTGTGAGGTGTAAAACACCCCCACTGTCCTCAGGAATATTAACACACTGACAGAGAACACAGATTAATATTAACACACTCACTGACACACTGTGTATATCATGACCCACAGTTAGATACACCCTGTGAAGTGTAAAACACCCCCACTGTCCTCAGGAATATTAACACACTGACAGAGAACACAGATTAATATTAACACACTCACTGACACACTGTGTACATCACGTTCCACAGTCAGATAAACCCTGTGAAGTGTAAAACATCCCCACTGTCCTCAGTAATATTAACACACTGACAGAGAACACAGATTAATATTAACACACTCACTGACACACTGTGTACATCATGACCCACAGTCAGATACACCCTGTGAAGTGTAAAACACCCCCACTGTCGTCAGTAATATTAACACACTGACAGAGAACACAGATTAATATTAACACACTCACTGACACACTGTGTATATCATGACCCACAGTCAGATACACCCTGTGAAGTGTAAAACATCCCCACTGTCCTCAGGAATATTAACACACTGACAGAGAACACAGATTAATATTAACACACTCACTGACACACTGTGTATATCATGACCCACAGTCAGATACACCCTGTGAAGTGTAAAACACCCCCACTGTCCTCAGGAATATTAACACACTGACAGAGAACACAGATTAATATTAACACACTCACTGACACACTGTGTATATCATGACCCACAGTCAGATACACCCGGTGAAGTGTAAAACAACCCCACTGCCCTCAGCAATATTAACACACTGACAGAGAACACAGATTAATATTAACACACTCACTAACACACTGTGTATATCATGACCCACAGTCAGATACACCCTGTGAAGTGTAAAACACCCCCACTGTCCTCAGGAATATTAACACACTGACAGAGAACACAGATTAATATTAACACACTCACTGACACACTGTGTATATCATGACCCACAGTCAGATACACCCGGTGAAGTGTAAAACACCCCCACTGCCCTCAGCAATATTAACACACTGACAGAGAACACAGATTAATATTAACACACTCACTGACACACTGTGTACATCATGACCCACAGTCAGATACACCCTGTGAAGTGTAAAACACCCCCACAGTCCTCAGGAATATTAACACACTGACAGAGAACACAGATTAATATTAACACACTCACTGACACACTGTGTATATCATGACCCACAGTCAGATACACCCGGTGAAGTGTAAAACACCCCCACTGCCCTCAGCAATATTAACACACTGACAGAGAACACAGATTAATATTAACACACTCACTGACACACTGTGTACATCATGACCCACAGTCAGATACACCCTGTGAAGTGTAAAACACCCCCACTGTCCTCAGGAATATTAACACACTGACAGAGAACACAGATTAATATTAACACACTCACTGACACACTGTGTATATCATGACCCACAGTCAGATACACCCTGTGAAGTGTAAAACACCCCCACTGTCCTCAGTAATATTAACACACTGACAGAGAACACAGATTAATATTAACACACTCACTGACACACTGTGTATATCATGACCCACAGTCAGATACACCCTGTGAAGTGTAAAACACCCCCACTGTCCTCAGTAATATTAACACACTGACAGAGAACACAGATTAATATTAACACACTCACTGACACACTGTGTACATCATGACCCACAGTCAGATACACCCTGTGAAGTGTAAAACACCCCCACTGTCCTCAGGAATATTAACACACTGACAGAGAACACAGATTAATATTAACACACTCACTGACACACTGTGTATATCATGACTCACAGTCAGATACACCCTGTGAAGTGTAAAACATCCCCACTGTCCTCAGGAATATTAACACACTGACAGAGAACACAGATTAATATTAACACACTCACTGACACACTGTGTATATCATGACCCACAGTCAGATACACCCTGTGAAGTGTAAAACACCCCCACTGTCCTCAGTAATATTAACACACTGACAGAGAACACAGATTAATATTAACACACTCACTGACACACTGTGTACATCATGACCCACAGTCAGATACACCCTGTGAAGTGTAAAACACCCCAACTGTCCTCAGTAATATTAACACACAGACAGAGAACACAGATTAATATTGACACACTCACTGACAAACTGTGTATATCATGACCCACAGTCAGATACACCCTGTGAAGTGTAAAACACCCCCACTGTCCTCAGTAATACTAACACAGTGACAGAGAACACAGATTAATATTAACACACTCACTGACACACTGTGTATATCATCACCCACAGTCAGATACACACGGTGAAGTGTAAAACACCCCCTCTGTCTTCAGGAATATTAACACACTGACAGAGAACACAGATTAATATTAACACACTCACTGACACACTGTGTATATCATGACCCGGAGTCAGATAAACCCTGTGAAGTGTAAAACACCCCCACTGTCCTCAGGAATATTAACACACTGACAGAGAACACAGATTAATATTAACACACTCACTGACACACTGTGTATATCATGACCCACAGTCAGATACACCCTGTGAAGTGTAAAACACCCCCACTGTCCTCAGGAATATTAACACCTGACAGTGAACACAGATTAATATTAACACACTCACTGACACACTGTGTATATCATGACCCACAGTCAGATACACACTGTGAAGTGTAAAACACCCCCACTGTCCTCAGGAATATTAACACACTGACAGAGAACACAGATTAATATTAACACACTCACTGACACACTGTGTATATCATGACCCACAGTCAGATACACCCTGTGAAGTGTAAAACACCCCCACTGTCCTCAGTAATATTAACACACTGACAGAGAACACAGATTAATATTAACACACTCACTGACACACTGTGTATATCATGACCCA
This sequence comes from Heterodontus francisci, assembly GCF_036365525.1. Taxonomy (NCBI): domain Eukaryota; kingdom Metazoa; phylum Chordata; class Chondrichthyes; order Heterodontiformes; family Heterodontidae; genus Heterodontus; species Heterodontus francisci. Next base: position 521,190 of record NW_027140768.1, on the reverse strand, counting down.
CAGTCAGATACACCCTGTGAAGTGTAAAACACCCCCACTGTCCTCAGTAATATTAACACACTGACAGAGAACACAGATTAATATTAACACACTCACTGACACACTGTGTACATCATGACCCACAGTCAGATAAACCCTGTGAAGTGTAAAACACCCCCACTGTCCTCAGTAATATTAACACACTGACAGAGAACACAGATTAATATTAACACACTCACTGACACACTGTGTACATCATGACCCACAGTCAGATAAACCCTCTGAAGTGTAAAACATCCCCACTGTCCTCAGTAATATTAACACACTGACAGAGAACACAGATTAATATTAACACACTCACTGACATACTGTGTAAATCATGACCCACAGTCAGATACACCCTGTGAAGTGTAAAACACCCCCACTGTCCTCAGGAATATTAACACACTGACAGAGAACACAGATTAATATTAACACACTCACTGACACACTGTGTACATCATGACCCACAGTCAGATACACCCTGTGAAGTGTAAAACACCCCCACTGTCCTCAGTAATATTAATACAGTGACAGAGAACACAGATTAATATTAACACACTCACTGACACACTGTGTATATCATGACCCACAGTCAGATACACCCGGTGAAGTGTAAAACACCCCCACTGCCCTCAGCAATATTAACACACTGACAGAGAACACAGATTAATATTAACACACTCACTGACACACTGTGTACATCATGACCCACAGTCAGATACACCCTGTGAAGTGTAAAACACCCCCACTGTCCTCAGGAATATTAACACACTGACAGAGAACACAGATTAATATTAACACACTCACTGACACACTGTGTCTATCATGACCCACAGTCAGATACACCCTGTGAAGTGTAAAACACCCCCACTGTCCTCAGTAATATTAACACACTGACAGAGAACACAGATTAATATTAACACACTCACTGACACACTGTGTATATCATGACCCACAGTCAGATACACCCTGTGAAGTGTAAAACACCCCCACTGTCCTCAGTAATATTAACACACTGACAGAGAACACAGATTAATATTAACACACTCACTGACACACTGTGTACATCATGACCCACAGTCAGATACACCCTGTGAAGTGTAAAACACCCCCACTGTCCTCAGGAATATTAACACACTGACAGAGAACACAGATTAATATTAACACACTCACTGACACACTGTGTGTATCATGACTCACAGTCAGATACACCCTGTGAAGTGTAAAACATCCCCACTGTCCTCAGGAATATTAACACACTGACAGAGAACACAGATTAATATTAACACACTCACTGACACACTGTGTATATCATGACCCACAGTCAGATACACCCTGTGAAGTGTAAAACACCCCCACTGTCCTCAGTAATATTAACACACTGACAGAGAACACAGATTAATATTAACACACTCACTGTCACACTGTGTACATCATGACCCACAGTCAGATACACCCTGTGAAGTGTAAAACACCCCCACTGTCGTCAGTAATATTAACACACTGACAGAGAACACAGATTAATATTAACACACTCACTGACACACTGTGTATATCATGACCCACAGTCAGATACACCCTGTGAAGTGTAAAACACCTCCACTGTCCTCAGTAATATTAACACACTGACAGAGAACACAGATTAATATTAACACACTCACTGACACACTGTGTATATCATGACCCACAGTCAGATACACCCTGTGAAGTGTAAAACACCCCCACTGTCCTCAGTAATATTAACACGCTGACAGAGAACACAGATTAATATTAACACACTCACTGACACACTGTGTACATCATGACCCACAGTCCAGATACACCCTGTGAAGTGTAAAACACCCCAACTGTCCTCAGTAATATTAACACACTGACAGAGAACACAGATTAATATTGACACACTCACTGACAAACTGTGTATATCATGACCCACAGTCAGATACACCCTGTGAAGTGTAAAACACCCCCACTGTCCTCAGTAATACTAACACACTGACAGAGAACACAGATTAATATTAACACACTCACTGACACACTGTGTATATCATCACCCACAGTCAGATACACCCGGTGCAGTGTAAAACACCCCCACTGTCCTCAGGAATATTAACACACTGACAGAGAACACAGATTAATATTAACACACTCACTGACACACTGTGTATATCATGACCCACAGTCAGATACACCCTGTGAAGTGTAAAACACCTCCACTGTCCTCAGTAATATTAACACACTGACAGAGAACACAGATTAATATTAACACACTCACTGACACACTGTGTATATCATGACCCACAGTCAGATACACCCTGTGAAGTGTAAAACACCCCCACTGTCCTCAGGAATATTAACACACTGACAGAGAACACAGATTAATATTAACACACTCACTGACACACTGTGTATATAATGACTCACAGTCAGATACACCCTGTGAAGTGTAAAACATCCCCACTGTCCTCAGGAATATTAACACACTGACAGAGAACACAGATTAATATTAACACACTCACTGACACACTGTGTATATCATGACCCACAGTCAGATACACCCTGTGAAGTGTAAAACACCCACACTGTCCTCAGTAATATTAACACACTGACAGAGAACACAGATTAATATTAACACACTCACTGACACACTGTGTACATCATGACCCACAGTCAGATACACCCTGTGAAGTGTAAAACACCCCAACTGTCCTCAGTAATATTAACACACAGACAGAGAACACAGATTAATATTGACACACTCACTGACAAACTGTGTATATCATGACCCACAGTCAGATACACCCTGTGAAGTGTAAAACACCCCCACTGTCCTCAGTAATACTAACACAGTGACAGAGAACACAGATTAATATTAACACACTCACTGACACACTGTGTATATCATCACCCACAGTCAGATACACCCGGTGAAGTGTAAAACACCCCCTCTGTCTTCAGGAATATTAACACACTGACAGAGAACACAGATTAATATTAACACACTCACTGACACACTGTGTATATCATGACCCGGAGTCAGATAAACCCTGTGAAGTGTAAAACACCCCCACTGTCCTCAGGAATATTAACACACTGACAGAGAACACAGATTAATATTAACACACTCACTGACACACTGTGTATATCATGACCCACAGTCAGATACACCCTGTGAAGTGTAAAACACCCCCACTGTCCTCAGGAATATTAACACCTGACAGTGAACACAGATTAATATTAACACACTCACTGACACACTGTGTACATCATGACCCACAGTCAGATACACCCTGTGAAGTGTAAAACACCCCCACTGTCCTCAGTAATATTAACACACTGACAGAGAACACAGATTAATATTAACACACTCACTGACACACTGTGTATATCATGACCCACAGTCAGATACACCCTGTGAAGTGTAAAACACCCCCACTGTCCTCAGTAATATTAACACACTGACAGAGAACACAGATTAATATTAACACACTCACTGACACACTGTGTACATAATGACCCACAGTCAGATAAACCCTGTGAAGTGTAAAACACCCCCACTGTCCTCAGTAATATTAACACACTGACAGAGAACACAGATTAATATTAACACACTCACTGACACACTGTGTATATCATGACCCACAGTCAGATACACCCTGTGAAGTGTAAAACACCCCCACTGTCCTCAGTAATATTAATACAGTGACAGAGAACACAGATTAATATTAACACACTCACTGACACACTGTGTATATCATGACCCACAGTCAGATACACCCGGTGAAGTGTAAAACACCCCCACTGCCCTCAGCAATATTAACACACTGACAGAGAACACAGATTAATATTAACACACTCACTGACACACTGTGTACATCATGACCCACAGTCAGATACACCCTGTGAAGTGTAAAACACCCCCACTGTCCTCAGGAATATTAACACACTGACAGAGAACACAGATTAATATTAACACACTCACTGACACACTGTGTCTATCATGACCCACAGTCAGATACACCCTGTGAAGTGTAAAACACCCCCACTGTCCTCAGTAATATTAACACACTGACAGAGAACACAGATTAATATTAACACACTCACTGACACACTGTGTATATCATGACCCACAGTCAGATACACCCTGTGAAGTGTAAAACACCCCCACTGTCCTCAGTAATATTAACACACTGACAGAGAACACAGATTAATATTAACACACTCACTGACACACTGTGTACATCATGACCCACAGTCAGATACACCCTGTGAAGTGTAAAACACCCCCACTGTCCTCAGGAATATTAACACACTGACAGAGAACACAGATTAATATTAACACACTCACTGACACACTGTGTATATCATGACTCACAGTCAGATACACCCTGTGAAGTGTAAAACATCCCCACTGTCCTCAGGAATATTAACACACTGACAGAGAACACAGATTAATATTAACACACTCACTGACACACTGTGTATATCATGACCCACAGTCAGATACACCCTGTGAAGTGTAAAACACCCCCACTGTCCTCAGTAATATTAACACACTGACAGAGAACACAGATTAATATTAACACACTCACTGACACACTGTGTACATCATGACCCACAGTCAGATACACCCTGTGAAGTGTAAAACACCCCCACTGTCGTCAGTAATATTAACACACTGACAGAGAACACAGATTAATATTAACACACTCACTGACACACTGTGTATATCATGACCCACAGTCAGATACACCCTGTGAAGTGTAAAACACCTCCACTGTCCTCAGTAATATTAACACACTGACAGAGAACACAGATTAATATTAACACACTCACTGACACACTGTGTATATCATGACCCACAGTCAGATACACCCTGTGAAGTGTAAAACACCCCCACTGTCCTCAGTAATATTAACACGCTGACAGAGAACACAGATTAATATTAACACACTCACTGACACACTGTGTACATCATGACCCACAGTCCAGATACACCCTGTGAAGTGTAAAACACCCCAACTGTCCTCAGTAATATTAACACACTGACAGAGAACACAGATTAATATTGACACACTCACTGACAAACTGTGTATATCATGACCCACAGTCAGATACACCCTGTGAAGTGTAAAACACCCCCACTGTCCTCAGTAATACTAACACACTGACAGAGAACACAGATTAATATTAACACACTCACTGACACACTGTGTATATCATCACCCACAGTCAGATACACCCGGTGCAGTGTAAAACACCCCCACTGTCCTCAGGAATATTAACACACTGACAGAGAACACAGATTAATATTAACACACTCACTGACACACTGTGTATATCATGACCCACAGTCAGATACACCCTGTGAAGTGTAAAACACCTCCACTGTCCTCAGTAATATTAACACACTGACAGAGAACACAGATTAATATTAACACACTCACTGACACACTGTGTATATCATGACCCACAGTCAGATACACCCTGTGAAGTGTAAAACACCCCCACTGTCCTCAGTAATATTAACACACTGACAGAGAACACAGATTAATATTAACACACTCACTGACACACTGTGTACATCATGACCCACAGTCAGATACACCCTGTGAAGTGTAAAACACCCCAACTGTCCTCAGTAATATTAACACACAGACAGAGAACACAGATTAATATTGACACACTCACTGACAAACTGTGTATATCATGACCCACAGTCAGATACACCCTGTGAAGTGTAAAACACCCCCACTGTCCTCAGTAATACTAACACACTGACAGAGAACACAGATTAATATTAACACACTCACTGACACACTGTGTATATCATCACCCACAGTCAGATACACCCGGTGAAGTGTAAAACACCCCCACTGTCTTCAGGAATATTAACACACTGACAGAGAACACAGATTAATATTAACACACTCACTGACACACTGTGTATATCATGACCCGGAGTCAGATAAACCCTGTGAAGTGTAAAACACCCCCACTGTCCTCAGGAATATTAACACACTGACAGAGAACACAGATTAATATTAACACACTCACTGACACACTGTGTATATCATGACCCACAGTCAGATACACCCTGTGAAGTGTAAAACACCCCCACTGTCCTCAGGAATATTAACACCTGACAGTGAACACAGATTAATATTAACACACTCACTGACACACTGTGTACATCATGACCCACAGTCAGATACACCCTGTGAAGTGTAAAACACCCCCACTGTCCTCAGTAATATTAACACACTGACAGAGAACACAGATTAATATTAACACACTCACTGACACACTGTGTATATCATGACCCACAGTCAGATACACCCTGTGAAGTGTAAAACACCCCCACTGTCCTCAGTAATATTAACACACTGACAGAGAACACAGATTAATATTAACACACTCACTGACACACTGTGTACATCATGACCCACAGTCAGATAAACCCTGTGAAGTGTAAAACACCCCCACTGTCCTCAGTAATATTAACACACTGACAGAGAACACAGATTAATATTAACACACTCACTGACACACTGTGTACATCATGACCCACAGTCAGATACACCCTGTGAAGTGTAAAACACCCCCACTGTCCTCAGTAATATTAATACAGTGACAGAGAACACAGATTAATATTAACACACTCACTGACACACTGTGTATATCATGACCCACAGTCAGATACACCCGGTGAAGTGTAAAACACCCCCACTGCCCTCAGCAATATTAACACACTGACAGAGAACACAGATTAATATTAACACACTCACTGACACACTGTGTACATCATGACCCACAGTCAGATACACCCTGTGAAGTGTAAAACAACCCCACTGCCCTCAGCAATATTAATACACTGACAGAGAACACAGATTAATATTAACACACTCACTGACACACTGTGTACATCATGACCCACAGTCAGATACACCCTGTGAAGTGTAAAACACCCCCACTGTCCTCAGTAATATTAATACAGTGACAGAGAACACAGATTAATATTAACACACTCACTGACACACTGTGTATATCATGACCCACAGTCAGATACACCCGGTGAAGTGTAAAACACCCCCACTGCCCTCAGCAATATTAACACACTGACAGAGAACACAGATTAATATTAACACACTCACTGACACACTGTGTATATCATGACCCACAGTCAGATACACCCTGTGAAGTGTAAAACACCCCCACTGTCCTCAGTAATATTAACACACTGACAGAGAACACAGATTAATATTAAAACACTCACTGACACACTGTGTATATCATGACCCACAGTCAGATACACCCTGTGAAGTGTAAAACACCCCCACTGTCCTCAGGAATATTAACACACTGACAGAGAACACAGATTAATATTAACACACTCACTGACACACTGTGTCTATCATGACCCACAGTCAGATACACCCTGTGAAGTGTAAAACACCCCCACTGTCCTCAGTAATATTAACACACTGACAGAGAACACAGATTAATATTAACACACTCACTGACACACTGTGTATATCATGACCCACAGTCAGATACACCCTGTGAAGTGTAAAACACCCCCACTGTCCTCAGTAATATTAACACACTGACAGAGAACACAGATTAATATTAACACACTCACTGACACACTGTGTACATCATGACCCACAGTCAGATACACCCTGTGAAGTGTAAAACACCCCCACTGTCCTCAGGAATATTAACACACTGACAGAGAACACAGATTAATATTAACACACTCACTGACACACTGTGTATATCATGACTCACAGTCAGATACACCCTGTGAAGTGTAAAACATCCCCACTGTCCTCAGGAATATTAACACACTGACAGAGAACACAGATTAATATTAACACACTCACTGACACACTGTGTATATCATGACCCACAGTCAGATACACCCTGTGAAGTGTAAAACACCCCCACTGTCCTCAGTAATATTAACACACTGACAGAGAACACAGATTAATATTAACACGCTCACTGACACACTGTGTACATCATGACCCACAGTCAGATACACCCTGTGAAGTGTAAAACACCCCCACTGTCGTCAGTAATATTAACACACTGACAGAGAACACAGATTAATATTAACACACTCACTGACACACTGTGTATATCATGACCCACAGTCAGATACACCCTGTGAAGTGTAAAACACCTCCACTGTCCTCAGTAATATTAACACACTGACAGAGAACACAGATTAATATTAACACACTCACTGACACACTGTGTATATCATGACCCACAGTCAGATACACCCTGTGAAGTGTAAAACACCCCCACTGTCCTCAGTAATATTAACACGCTGACAGAGAACACAGATTAATATTAACACACTCACTGACACACTGTGTACATCATGACCCACAGTCAGATACATCCTGTGAAGTGTAAAACACCTCCACTGTCCTCAGTAATATTAACACACTGACAGAGAACACAGATTAATATTAACACACTCACTGACACACTGTGTATATCATGACCCACAGTCAGATACACCCTGTGAAGTGTAAAACACCCCCACTGTCCTCAGGAATATTAACACACTGATAGAGAACACAGATTAATATTAACACACTCACTGACACACTGTGTACATCATGACCCACAGTCAGATACATCCTGTGAAGTGTAAAACACCCCCACTGTCCTCAGTAATATTAACACACTGACAGAGAACACAGATTAATATTAACACACTCACTGACACACTGTGTACATCATGACCCACAGTCAGATACACCCTGTGAAGTGTAAAACACCCCCACTGTCCTCAGTAATATTAACACACTGACAGAGAACACAGATTAATATTAACACACTCACTGACACACTGTGTATATCATGACCCACAGTCAGATACACCCTGTGAAGTGTAAAACACCCCCACTGTCCTCAGTAATATTAACACACTGACAGAGAACACAGATTAATATTAACACACTCACTGACACACTGTGTATATCATGACCCACAGTCAGATACACCCTGTGAAGTGTAAAACATCCCCACTGTCCTCAGTAATATTAACACACTGACAGAGAACACAGATTAATATTAACACACTCACTGACACACTGTGTATATCATGACCCACAGTCAGATACACCCTGTGAAGTGTAAAACACCCCCACTGTCCTCAGGAATATTAACACACTGACAGAGAACACAGATTAATATTAACACACTCACTGACACACAATGTATATCATGACCCACAGTCAGATACACCCTGTGAAGTGTAAAACACCCCCACTGTCCTCAGTAATATTAACACACTGACAGAGAACACAGATTAATATTAACACACTCACTGACACACTGTGTATATCATGACCCACAGTCAGATACACCCTGTGAAGTGTAAAACACCCCACTGTCCTCAGGAATATTAACACACTGACAGAGAACACAGATTAATATTAACACACTCACTGACACACTGTGTACATCATGACCCACAGTCAGATACACCCTGTGAAGTGTAAAACACCCCCACTGTCCTCAGTAATATTAACACACTGACAGAGAACACAGATTAATATTAACACACTCACTGACACACTGTGTACATCATGACCCACAGTCAGATACACCCTGTGAAGTGTAAAACACCCCCACTGTCCTCAGTAATATTAACACACTGACAGAGAACACAGATTAATATTAACACACTCACTGACACACTGTGTATATCATGACCCACAGTCAGATACACCCTGTGAAGTGTAAAACATCCCTACTGTCCTCAGGAATATTAACACACTGACAGAGAACACAGATTAATATTAACACACTCACTGACACACTGTGTATATCATGACCCACAGTCAGATAAACCCTGTGAAGTGTAAAACACCCCCACTGTCCTCAGGAATATTAACACCTGACAGAGAACACAGATTAATATTAACACACTCACTGACACACTGTGTACATCATGACCCACAGTCAGATACACCCTGTGAAGTGTAAAACACCCCCCACTGTCCTCAGGAATATTAACACACTGACAGAGAACACAGATTAATATTAACACACTCACTGACACACTGTGTATATCATGACCCACAGTCAGATACACCCTGTGAAGTGTAAAACATCCCTACTGTCCTCAGGAATATTAACACACTGACAGAGAACACAGATTAATATTAACACACTCACTGACACACTGTGTATATCATGACCCACAGTCAGATAAACCCTGTGAAGTGTAAAACACCCCCACTGTCCTCAGGAATATTAACACCTGACAGAGAACACAGATTAATATTAACACACTCACTGACACACTGTGTACATCATGACCCACAGTCAGATACACCCTGTGAAGTGTAAAACACCCCCCACTGTCCTCAGGAATATTAACACACTGACAGAGAACACAGATTAATATAAACACACTCACTGACACACTGTGTATATCATGACCCACAGTCAGATACACCCTGTGAAGTGTAAAACATCCCCACTGTTCTCAGGAATATTAACACACTGACAGAGAACACAGATTAATATTAACACACTCACTGACACACTGTGTATATCATGACCCACAGTCAGATACACCCTGTGAAGTGTAAAACACCCCCACTGTCCTCAGTAATATTAACACACTGACAGAGAACACAGATTAATATTAACACACTCACTGACACACTGTGTAAATCATGACCCACAGTCAGACACACAATGTGAGGTGTAAAACACCCCCAATGTCCTCAGTAATATTAACACACTGACAGAGAACACAGATTAATATTAACACACTCACTGACACACTGTGTATATCATGACCCACAGTCAGATACACCCTGTGAAGTGTAAAACACCCCACTGTCCTCAGGAATATTAACACACTGACAGAGAACACAGATTAATATTAACACACTCACTGACACACTGTGTCCATCATGACCCACAGTCAGATACACCCTGTGAAGTGTAAAACACCCCCACTGTCCTCAGTACTATTAACACACTGACAGAGAACACAGATTAATATTAACACACTCACTGACACACTGTGTACATCATGACCCACAGTCAGATACACCCTGTGAAGTGTAAAACACCCCCACTGTCCTCAGTAATATTAACACACTGACAGAGAACACAGATTAATATTAACACACTCACTGACACACTGTGTATATCATGACCCACAGTCAGATACACCCTGTGAAGTGTAAAACATCCCCACTGTCCTCAGGAATATTAACACACTGACAGAGAACACAGATTAATATTAACACACTCACTGACACACTGTGTATATCATGACCCACAGTCAGATAAACCCTGTGAAGTGTAAAACACCCCCAATGTCCTCAGCAATATTAACACACTGACAGAGAACACAGATTAATATTAACACACTCACTGACACACTGTGTATATCATGACCCACAGTCAGATAAACCCTGTGAAGTGTAAAACACCCCCACTGTCCTCAGCAATATTAACACACTGACAGAGAACACAGATTAATATTAACACACTCACTGACACACTGTGTACATCATGACCCACAGTCAGATACACCCTGTGAAGTGTAAAACACCCCCACTGTCCTCAGTAATATTAACACACTGACAGAGAACACAGATTAATATTAACACACTCACTGACACACTGTGTATATCATGACCCACAGTCAGATAAACCCTGTGAAGTGTAAAACACCCCCACTGTCCTCAGTAATATGAACACACTGATAGAGAACACAGATTAATATTAACGCACTCACTGACACACTGTGTATATCATGACCCACAGTCAGATACACCCTGTGAAGTGTAAAACACCCCCACTGTCCTCAGGAATATTAACACACTGACAGAGAACACAGATTAATATTAACACACTCACTGACACACTGTGTATGTCATGACCCACAGTCAGATACACCCTGTGAAGTGTAAAACACCCCCACTGTCCTCAGTAATATTAACACACTGACAGAGAACACAGATTAATATTAACACACTCACTGACACACTGTGTATATCATGACCCACAGTCAGATACACCCTGTGAAGTGTAAAACACCCCCACTGTCCTCAGCAATATTAACACACTGACAGAGAACACAGATTAATATTAACACACTCACTGACACACTGTGTATATCATGACCCACAGTCAGATACACCCTGTGAAGTGTAAAACACCCCCACTGTCCTCAGGAATATTAACACACTGACAGAGAACACAGATTAATATTAACACACTCACTGACACACTGTGTATATCATGACCCACAGTCAGATACACCCTGTGAAGTGTAAAACACCCCCACTGTCCTCAGGAATATTAACACACTGACAGAGAACACAGATTAATATTAACACACTCACTGACACACTGTGTACATCATGACCAACAGTCATATACACCCTGTGAAGTGTAAAACACCCCCACTGTCCTCAGGAATATGAACACACTGACAGAGAACACAGATTAATATTAACACACTCACTGACACACTGTGTATATCATGACCCACAGTCAGATACACCCTGTGAAGTGTAAAACACCCCCACTGTCCTCAGTAATATTAACACACTGACAGAGAACACAGATTAATATTAACACACTCACTGACACACTGTGTATATCATGACCCACAGTCAGATACACCCTGTGAAGTGTAAAACACCCCCACTGTCCTCAGGAATATTAACACACTGACAGAGAACACAGATTAATATTAACACACTCACTGACACACTGTGTATATCATGACCCACAGTCAGATACACCCTGTGAAGTGTAAAACACCCCCACTGTCCTCAGGAATATTAACACACTGACAGAGAACACAGATTAATATTAACACGCTCACTCTGGTAGTGCCATAGACATTTACAAGTGCAAAGTAATAGAAACGTTTAACACACCATTCACTTACAATGCCCTGGACCTTTTTAGCATGCTTGACTATTGGAATGCAAAGGCCTATTGCAGTGTAATTGTACCTCGCAGTACAGGAACCTCTGACAGGGTAATTGTACCTCGCAGTACAGGAACCTCTGACAGGGTAATTGTACCTCGCAGTACAGGAACCTCTGACAGGGTAATTGTACCTCGCAGTACAGGAACCTCTGACAGGGTAATTGTACCTCGCAGTACAGGAACCTCTGACAGGGTAATTGTACCTCGCAGTGCAGGAACCTCTGACAGGGTAATTGTACCTCGCAGTACAGGAACCTCTGACAGGGTAATTGTACCTCGCAGTACAGGAACCTCTGACAGGGTAATTGTACCTCGCAGTACAGGAACCTCTGACAGGGTAATTGTACCTCGCAGTACAGGAACCTCTGACAGGGTAATTGTACCTCGCAGTACAGGAACCTCTGACAGGGTAATTGTACCTCGCAGTACAGGAACCTCTGACAGGGTAATTGTACCTCGCAGTACAGGAACCTCTGACAGGGTAATTGTACCTCGCAGTACAGGAACCTCTGACAGGGTAATTGTACCTCGCAGTACAGGAACCTCTGACAGGGTAATTGTACCTCGCAGTACAGGAACCTCTGACAGGGTAATTGTACCTCACAGTACAGGAACCTCTGACAGGGTAATTGTACCTCGCAGTGCAGGAACCTCTGACAGTGTAATTGTACCTCGCAGTACAGGAACCTCTGACAGGGTAATTGTACCTCGCAGTACAGGAACCTCTGACAGGGTAATTGTCCCTCGCAGTGCAGGAACCTCTCGCAGCACAATAGCATCTTGCAATGCAGAGGCCTTTCCTGTGCATTTGCCCATGTAATGCAATGGGATTTGCTATGTAAAATCCAATTGTAATGCAAATTTCCCATGCAGTGCTGCAGCCCCTTGTAGTGCAAAAAGCACCTTGAGATGTCATAGAATGTTGCAATGCAACAAGCATTTGAAATCCCATTGAAGTTATGGTGCACTAGACCCTTACAATGCAACACAAAAACTTGTAGTACAATAGCCTTTGCAGTACAACATCCACTAACAAAGCAATAGCCCCATGCAGTGCAATCTCCACTCACAGTACAAAAACAACATGCAATGTAATAGTCTCTAAGAGTGACATAGCAATAACGTGAAGAAATGCTATAGCCTTTTGAACACAACAGACCATGACAATTCAATAGCCTCTTGCAGTGCAAAAGCTCTTTGGTGTGCAATAGACCCTGACAATGTATTTTCCCCTTACAGTGCAACAGTTCTATGCTTTGCATAACATGCTTATGGTACAAAAGCCAGGTGCAGTCCAAGAGCAAATTGCCTTTTGATACCCTATTGAAATATAATATCCTCTCACAATGGAAACCATCTCGCAATACAAAATTTCCCTGCAGTGCAATAGCTATTTGTTTTGCAATTGTGACTTTCAATACAATAGACACTTGCCATGTAACATCCAGTTGCAATGTAATGGAACCATTAGTGTGGATGATCCTTGTATTGCAATAGCCTCTTGCAGTGCAATAGCAGCTTGCAATGCAGGGACCTTTGGTAGTGCAATAACTCCTTCCAATGCAAAGGTCTTTGAGTTTGCAATAGAGCGTGGTGTGCAACATCCACTTGCAATGAAAATGCAAAGGCACCTTGCAATACAAGAACTATTTGCAGAGCAAAAACTCCAGCAATGCAACACGCATTTCATTGCAATAGCGCTTGCAGTCCAACAGTCCCTCCCTTGCAGACTATTATCCTTGCAATGTCAGAGCCCCTTTCAATGCAGTGGCCCCTTTCAATACAACATCCACATGCAACGCAAGAAAACCAAGAATGTTTGGCAATGCACTGAAACAACTACTTGCAATGCAATAGGGCTAAGTCATGCAATAGCCCATTGATAACATTGCACACTGGCAAAGTAATGGACTTTTACAGAGCAATAGCTCATCGGAGGGCAATTGCCCTTTGCAATGCAATAACCTGAAGCAGTACATTGGGGGCTTACAATACAGTATCCATAATTAATACAATAACACTTTGCATTACAATGGCCTCTTACACTGTAATATCTTCTTGTAGTGTGAACACTCTTGCAGTTCAATAGCTACGTGCTGGAAAGCAGAAGCCTCTTGCAAAGAAATACCCTTTGTAATTCAATCACCTCTTGCACGGTGACAGCACCTTGCAATGCAGGATACACTGACAGTTTAATAGTCCTTTGTAATTCAATCACCTCTTGCACGGTGACAGCACCTTGCAATGCAGGATACACTGACAGTTTAATAGTCCTTTGTAATTCAATCACCTCTTGCACGGTGACAGCACCTTGCAATGCAGGATACACTGACAGTTTAATAGTCCTTTGTAATTCAATCACCTCTTGCACGGTGACAGCACCTTGCAATGCAGGATACACTGACAGTTTAAGGACTGGAGAGGCCTTTGACAGTGCAATCACCCTTGCAGTTTAACATCCACATGGAGTTGTCACACAAACCACAGCTGTGATAATCCAACAATCTTGAAAATAACTCCAAAGAGCTCCAGAAACCATCTTTGTCTTTAAGGAAAAAAAATCAGCCTTTAATTTACAAAATGAACAATGTATCCAAAATGGCATTGAAAGAAAACAAATCTTGGTCTTTGTGTGTTGAAACTGTCTGACAAGGACAAAGGACAAATGGTCAAAGCTAACAGGTGTCAAATGAACACATCCTATACCATGCTAAAACATTCCTGAATTGAATATCTCCTACTGAAAGAAAGAAGATGTGAAGTCACCATATTCTGGGTCACAGTGCAGTCACCATGGGTCAGAGAGCAGAGTATCTGCTTCCAGGAGGTACAAGATAACAGAGCTTTACATTAAAGTGTCTTTCAGCAAAACATTAACATATTGTTTGTCTTTGCTCCATGACCTTCTGGTCTGTTAGTCTGTGACCTTGTCCTATCAACACCTTCTCTTTTGTTATCTCTTACCCCACCCCCGCTTTACTTGCTTAAAATCTTTTACATTTCTTATATCTGTTAGTTCTGATGAAGGGTCACAGACCTGAAACGTTAACTCCGTTTCTCTCTCCACAGATGTTGCCCGACCTGCTGAGTATTTCCAGCACTCTCTGTTTTTATTAACTCCGTTTCTCTCTCCACAGATGCTGCCCGACCTGCTGAATATTTCCAGCACTCGCTGTTTTTATGAACTCTGTCTGGAGACGCTGTCAATCAGCCTCTCAATGTAACAGAGTATTGTTTTTGTAACAGGTATTAGTACCGCAACCTCACAGCTCCAGTGTCCCGGGTTCGGTTCTGTTTACTGCCACAGTCTCACAGCTCCGGTGACCTGGGTTCTGTTCTGTTTACTGCCACAGTCTCACAGCTCCAGTGACCTGGGTTCGGTTCTGTTTACTGCCACAGTCTCACAGCTCCAGTGTCCCGGGTTCGGTTCTGTTTAGTGTCACAGTCTCACAGCTCCGGTGACCTGGGTTCTGTTCTGTTTACTGTCACAGTCTCACAGCTCCAGTGACCCGGGTTCGGTTCTGTTTACTGCCACAATCTCACAGCTCCAGTGACCCGGGTTCAGTTCTGTTTACGGTCACAGTCTCACAGCTCCAGTGACCTGGGTTCTGTTCTGTTTACTGCCACAGTCTCACAGCTCCAGTGTCCCGGGTTCAGTTCTGTTTACGGTCACAGTCTCACAGCTCCAGTGACCTGGGTTCTGTTCTGTTTACTGCCACAGTCTCACAGCTCCAGTGACCTGGGTTCGGTTCTGTTTACTGTCACAGTCTCACAGCTCCAGTGACCCGGGTTCGGTTCTGTTTACTGCCACAATCTCACAGCTCCAGTGACCCGGGTTCAGTTCTGTTTACTGCCACAGTCTCACAGCTCCAGTGACCCGGGTTCGGTTCTGTTTACTGCCACAGTCTCACAGCTCCAGTGACCCGGGTTCAGTTCTGTTTACTGCCACAGTCTCACAGCTCCAGTGTCCCAGGTTCGGTTCTGTTCACTGCCACAGCCTCACAGCTCCAGTGACCTGGGTTCGGTTCTGTTTACTGCCACAGCCTCACAGCTCCAGTGACCTGGGTTCGGTTCTGTTTAGTGTCACAGTCTCACAGCTCCAGTGACCTGGGTTCGGTTCTGTTTACTGCCACAGCCTCACAGCTCCAGTGACCTGGGTTCGGTTCTGTTTAGTGTCACAGTCTCACAGCTCCAGTGACCCGGGTTCGGTTCTGCGTACTGCCACAGTCTCACAGCTCCAGTGACCTGGGTTCGGTTCTGTTTACTGCCACAGTCTCACAGCTCCAGTGACCTGGGTTCGGTTCTGTTTACTGCCACAGTCTCACAGCTCCAGTGACCTGGGTTCGGTTCTGCGTACTGCCACAGTCTCACAGCTCCAGTGACCTGGGTTCAGTTCTGTTTACTACCACAGTCTCACAGCTCCAGTGACCTGGGTTCCGTTCTGTTTACTGCCACAGTCTCACAGCTCCAGTGACCTGGGTTCAGTTCTGTTTACTACCACAGTCTCACAGCTCCAGTGTCCCGGGTTCAGTTCTGTTTACTGCCACAGTCTCACAGCTCCAGTGACCGGGTTCGGTTCTGTTTACTGCCACAGTCTCACAGCTCCAGTGACCTGGGTTCAGTTCTGTTTACTGCCACAGTCTCACAGCTCCAGTGACCGGGTTCGGTTCTGTTTACTGCCACAGTCTCACAGCTCCAGTGACCTGGGTTCAGTTCTGTTTACTGCCACAGTCTCACAGCTCCAGTGACCCGGGTTCGGTTCTGTTTACTGCCACAGTCTCACAGCTCCAGTGACCCGGGTTCGGTTCTGTTTACTGCCACAGTCTCACAGCTCCAGTGACCTGGGTTCGGTTCTGTTTACTGCCACAGTCTCACAGCTCCAGTGTCCCGGGTTCGGTTCTGTTCACTACCACAGTCTCACAGCTCCAGTGTCCCGGGTTCAGTTCTGTTTACTGCCACAGTCTCACAGCTCCAGTGACCCGGGTTCGGTTCTGTTTACTGCCACAGTCTCACAGCTCCAGTGTCCTGGGTTCGGTTCTGTTTACTGCCACAGTCTCACAGCTCCAGTGACCTGGGTTCGGTTCTGTTTACTGCCACAGTCTCACAGCTCCAGTGACCCGGGTTCAGTTCTGGGGACTGCCACAGTCTCACAGCTTCAGTGACCTGGGTTCGGTTCTGTTTACTGCCACAGTCTCACAGCTCCAGTGTCCTGGGTTCGGTTCTGTTTACTGCCACAGTCTCACAGCTCCAGTGACCTGGGTTCAGTTCTGTTTACTGCCACAGTCTCACTGCTCCAGTGACCTGGGTTCAGTTCTGTTTACTGCCACAGTCTCACAGCTCCAGTGACCTGGGTTCGGTTCTGTTTACTGCCACAGTCTCACAGCTCCAGTGACCTGGGTTCGGTTCTGTTTACTGCCACAGTCTCACAGCTCCAGTGACCCGGGTTCAGTTCTGGGGACTGCCACAGTCTCACAGCTTCAGTGACCTGGGTTCGGTTCTGTTTACTGCCACAGTCTCACAGCTCCAGTGACCTGGGTTCAGTTCTGTTTACTACCACAGTCTCACAGCTCCAGTGACCTGGGTTCAGTTCTGTTTACTGCCACAGTCTCACAGCTCCAGTGTCCTGGGTTCGGTTCTGTTTACTGCCACAGTCTCACAGCTCCAGTGACTCGGGTTCGGTTCTGTTTACTGCCACAGCCTCACAGCTCCAGTGTCCCGGGTTCGGTTCTGTTTACTGCCACAGTCTCACAGCTCCAGTGACCCGGGTTCGGTTCTGTTTACTGCCACAGTCTCACAGCTCCAGTGTCCCGGGTTCGGTTCTGTTTACTGCCACAGTCTCACAGCTCCAGTGACCCGGGTTCGGTTCTGTTTACTGCCACAGTCTCACAGCTCCAGTGTCCCGGGTTCGGTTCTGTTTACTGCCACAGTCTCACAGCTCCAGTGACCCGGGTTCGGTTCTGTTTACTGCCACAGTCTCACAGCTCCAGTGTCCTGGGTTCGGTTCTGTTTACTGCCACAGTCTCACAGCTCCAGTGACCCGGGTTCGGTTCTGTTTACTGCCACAGTCTCACAGCTCCAGTGACCTGGGTTCGGTTCTGTTTACTGCCACAGTCTCACAGCTCCAGTGACCTGGGTTCGGTTCTGTTTACTGCCACAGTCTCACAGCTCCAGTGTCCCGGGTTCGGTTCTGTTTACTGCCACAGTCTCACAGCTCCAGTGACCTGGGTTCGGTTCTGTTTACTGCCACAGCCTCACAGCTCCAGTGTCCCGGGTTCGGTTCTGTTTACTGCCACAGTCTCACAGCTCCAGTGACCTGGGTTCGGTTCGGTTTACTGCCACAGTCTCAAGCTCCAGTGTCCCGGGTTCGGTTCTGTTTACTGCCACAGTCTCACAGCTCCCGTGACCCGGGTTCGGTTCAGTTTACTGCCACAGTCTCACAGCTCCAGTGTCCCGGGTTCAGTTCTGTTTACTGCCACAGTCTCACAGCTCCAGTGACCTGGGTTCGGTTCTGTTTACTGCCACAGTCTCACAGCTCCAGTGTCCCGGGTTCGGTTCTGTTTACTGCCACAGCCTCACAGCTCCAGTGTCCCGGGTTCAGTTCTGTTTACTGCCACAGTCTCACAGCTCCAGTGACCTGGGTTCGGTTCTGTTTACTGCCACAGCCTCACAGCTCCAGTGTCCCGGGTTCAGTTCTGTTTACTGCCACAGTCTCACAGCTCCAGTGACATGGGTTCGGTTCTGTTTACTGCCACAGTCTCACAGCTCCAGTGTCCCGGGTTCGGTTCTGTTTACTGCCACAGTCTCACAGCTCCAGTGACATGGGTTCGGTTCTGTTTACTGCCACAGTCTCACAGCTCCAGTGTCCCGGGTTCGGTTCTGTTTACTGCCACAGTCTCACAGCTCCAGTGACATGGGTTCGGTTCTGTTTACTGCCACAGTCTCACAGCTCCAGTGACCCGGGTTCAGTTCTGTTTACTGCCACAGTCTCACAGCTCCAGTGTCCCGGGTTCGGTTCTGTTTACTTTCACAGTCTCACAGCTCCAGTGTCCCGGGTTCAGTTCTGTTTACTGCCACAGTCTCACAGCTCCAGTGTCCCGGGTTCGGTTCTGTTCACTGCCACAGTCTCACAGCTCCAGTGTCCCGGGTTCGGTTCTGTTTACTTTCACAGTCTCACAGCTCCAGTGTCCCGGGTTCGGTTCTGTTTACAGCCACAGTCTCACAGCTCCCGTGACCCGGGTTCGGTTCTGTTTACTGCCACAGTCTCACAGCTCCAGTGTCCTGGGTTCGGTTCTGGGGACTGCCACAGTCTCACAGCTCCAGTGACCTGGGTTCGGTTCTGTTTACTGCCACAGTCTCACAGCTCCAGTGTCCCGGGTTCGGTTCTGTTTACTGCCACAGTCTCACAGCTCCAGTGTCCCGGGTTCGGTTCTGTTTACTTTCACAGTCTCACAGCTCCAGTGTCCCGGGTTCGGTTCTGTTTACTGCCACAGTCTCACAGCTCCCGTGACCCGGGTTCGGTTCTGTTTACTGCCACAGTCTCACAGCTCCAGTGTCCTGGGTTCGGTTCTGGGGACTGCCACAGTCTCACAGCTCCAGTGACCTGGGTTCGGTTCTGTTTACTGCCACAGTCTCACAGCTCCAGTGACCCGGGTTCGGTTCTGTTTACTGCCACAGTCTCACAGCTCCAGTGTCCCGGGTTCGGTTCTGTTTACTGCCACAGTCTCACAGCTCCAGTGTCCCGGGTTCGGTTCTGTTTACTGCCACAGTCTGACAGCTCCAGTGACCCGGGTTCGGTTCTGTTTACTGCCACAGTCTCACACCTCCAGTGTCCCGGGTTCGGTTCTGTTTACTGCCACAGTCTCACAGCTCCAGTGTCCCGGGTTCGGTTCTGTTTACTGCCACAGTCTCACAGCTCCAGTGACCTGGGTTCGGTTCTGTTTACTGCCACAGTCTCACAGCTCCAGTGAACCGGGTTCAGTTCTGTTTACTGCCACAGTCTCACAGCTCCAGTGACCCGGGTTCGGTTCTGTTTACTGCCACAGTCTCACAGCTCCAGTGTCCCGGGTTCGGTTCTGTTTACTGCCACAGTCTCACAGCTCCAGTGACCTGGGTTCGGTTCTGTTTACTGCCACAGTCTCACAGCTCCAGTGACCTGGGTTCAGTTCTGTTTACTGTCACAGTCTCACAGCTCCAGTGACCCGGGTTCGGTTCTGTTTACTGCCACAGTCTCACAGCTCCAGTGACCCGGGTTCGGTTCTGTTTACTGCCACAGTCTCACAGCTCCAGTGACCTGGGTTCGGTTCTGTTTACTGCCACAGTCTCACAGCTCCAGTGACCTGGGTTCGGTTCTGTTCACTGCCACAGTCTCACAGCTCCAGTGACCCGGGTTCGGTTCTGTTTACTGCCACAGTCTCACCGCTCCAGTGACCTGGGTTCGGTTCTGTTTACTGCCACAGTCTCACAGCTCCAGTGACCCGGGATCAGTTCTGTTTACTGCCACAGTCTCACAGCTTCAGTGACCCGGGTTCGGTTCTGTTTACTGCCACAGTCTCACAGCTCCAGTGACCTGGGTTCGGTTCTGTTTACTGCCACAGTCTCACAGCTCCAGTGACCCGGGTTCGGTTCTGTTTACTGCCACAGTCTCACAGCTCCGGTGACCTGGGTTCGGTTCTGTTTACTGCCACAGTCTCACAGCTCCAGTGACCCGGGTTTGGTTCTGTTTACTGTCACAGTCTCACAGCTCCAGTGTCCTGGGTTCGGTTCTGTTTACTGTCACAGTCTCACAGCTCCAGTGACCCGGGTTCGGTTCTGTTTACTGCCACAGTCTCACAGCTCCAGTGACCCGGGTTCGGTTCTGTTTACTGCCACAGTCTCACAGCTCCAGTGACCTGGGTTCGGTTCTGTTTACTGCCACAGTCTCACAGCTCCAGTGACCTGGGTTCGGTTCTGTTTACTGCCACAGTCTCACAGCTCCAGTGTCCCGGGTTCGGTTCTGTTTACTGCCACAGTCTCACAGCTCCAGTGACCTGGGTTCGGTTCTGTTTACTGCCACAGTCTCACAGCTCCAGTGACCTGGGTTCGGTTCTGTTTACTGCCACAGTCTCACAGCTCCAGTGACCTGGGTTCGGTTCTGTTGACTGCCACAGTCTCACAGCTCCAGTGTCCCGGGTTCGGTTCTGTTTACTGCCACAGTCTCACAGCTCCAGTGACCCGGGTTCGGTTCTGTTTACTGCCACAGTCTCACAGCTCCAGTGACCTGGGTTCGGTTCTGTTTACTGCCACAGTCTCACAGCTCCAGTGACCTGGGTTCGGTTCTGTTTACTGCCACAGTCTCACAGCTCCAGTGACCCGGGTTCAGTTCTGTTTACTGCCACAGTCTCACAGCTCCAGTGACCTGGGTTCGGTTCTGTTTACTGCCACAGTCTCACAGCTCCAGTGACCTGGGTTCGGTTCTGTTTACTGCCACAGCCTCACAGCTCCAGTGACCTGGGTTCGGTTCTGTTTACTGTCACAGTCTCACAGCTCCAGTGACCTGGGTTCGGTTCTGTTTACTGCCACAACCTCACAGCTCCAGTGACCCGGGTTCGGTTCTGTTTACTGCCACAGTCTCACAGCTCCAGTGTCCTGGGTTCGGTTCTGTTTACTGCCACAGCCTCACAGCTCCAGTGACCCGGGTTCGGTTCTGTTTACTGCCACAGTCTCACAGCTCCAGTGACCCGGGTTCGGTTCTGTTTACTGCCACAGCCTCACAGCTCCAGTGACCTGGGTTCGGTTCTGTTTACTGCCACAGTCTCACAGCACCAGTGACCCGGGTTCGGTTCTGTTTACTGCCACAGTCTCACAGCTCCAGTGTCCTGGGTTCGGTTCTGTTTACTGCCACAGCCTCACAGCTCCAGTGTCCTGGGTTCAGTTCTGTTTCCTGCCACAGTCTCACAGCTCCAGTGACCTGGGTTCGGTTCTGTTTACTGCCACAGCCTCACAGCTCCAGTGTCCCGGGTTCGGTTCTGTTTACTGCCACAGTCTCACTGCTCCAGTGACCCGGGTTCGGTTCTGTTTACTGCCACAGTCTCACAGCTCCAGTGACCTGGGTTCAGTTCTGTTTACTGCCACAGTCTCACAGCTCCGGTGACCCGGGTTCGGTTCTGTTTACTGCCACAGTCTCACAGCTCCGGTGACCCGGGTTCGGTTCTGTTTACTGTCACAGTCTCACAGCTCCAGTGACCCGGGTTCGGTTCTGCGTACTGCCACAGTCTCACAGCTCCAGTGACCTGGGTTCGGTTCTGTTTACTGCCACAGTCTCACAGCTCCAGTGACCTGGGTTCGGTTCTGCGTACTGCCACAGTCTCACAGCTCCAGTGACCTGGGTTCCGTTCTGTTTACTGCCACAGTCTCACAGCTCCAGTGACCCGGGTTCGGTTCTGTTTACTGCCACAGTCTCACAGCTCCAGTGACCGGGTTCGGTTCTGTTTACTGCCACAGTCTCACAGCTCCAGTGACCTGGGTTCAGTTCTGTTTACTGCCACAGTCTCACAGCTCCAGTGACCCGGGTTCGGTTCTGTTTACTGCCACAGTCTCACAGCTCCAGTGACCCGGTTTCGGTTCTGTTTACTGCCACAGTCTCACAGCTCCAGTGACCTGGGTTCGGTTCTGTTTACTGCCACAGTCTCACAGCTCCAGTGACCCGGGTTCGGTTCTGTTTACTGCCACAGTCTCACAGCTCCAGTGACCTGGGTTCGGTTCTGTTTACTGCCACAGTCTCACAGCTCCAGTGTCCCGGGTTCGGTTCTGTTCACTACCACAGTCTCACAGCTCCAGTGTCCCGGGTTCAGTTCTGTTTACTGCCACAGTCTCACAGCTCCAGTGACCCGGGTTCGGTTCTGTTTACTGCCACAGTCTCACAGCTCCAGTGTCCTGGGTTCGGTTCTGTTTACTGCCACAGTCTCACAGCTCCAGTGACCTGGGTTCGGTTCTGTTTACTGCCACAGTCTCACAGCTCCAGTGACCCGAGTTCAGTTCTGGGGACTGCCACAGTCTCACAGCTTCAGTGACCTGGGTTCGGTTCTGTTTACTGCCACAGTCTCACAGCTCCAGTGACCCGGGTTCAGTTCTGGGGACTGCCACAGTCTCACAGCTTCAGTGACCTGGGTTCGGTTCTGTTTACTGCCACAGTCTCACAGCTCCAGTGTCCTGGGTTCGGTTCTGTTTACTGCCACAGTCTCACAGCTCCAGTGACCTGGGTTCGGTTCTGTTTACTGCCACAGTCTCACAGCTCCAGTGACCCGGGTTCAGTTCTGGGGACTGCCACAGTCTCACAGCTTCAGTGACCTGGGTTCGGTTCTGTTTACTGCCACAGTCTCACAGCTCCAGTGACCTGGGTTCAGTTCTGTTTACTACCACAGTCTCACAGCTCCAGTGACCTGGGTTCGGTTCTGTTTACTGCCACAGTCTCACAGCTCCAGTGACCTGGGTTCAGTTCTGTTTACTGCCACAGTCTCACAGCTCCAGTGACCCGGGTTCGGTTCTGTTTACTGCCACAGCCTCACAGCTCCAGTGTCCCGGGTTCGGTTCTGTTTACTGCCACAGTCTCACAGCTCCAGTGACCCGGGTTCGGTTCTGTTTACTGCCACAGTCTCACAGCTCCAGTGTCCCGGGTTCGGTTCTGTTTACTGCCACAGTCTCACAGCTCCAGTGACCCGGGTTCGGTTCTGTTTACTGCCACAGTCTCACAGCTCCAGTGTCCTGGGTTCGGTTCTGTTTACTGCCACAGTCTCACAGCTCCAGTGTCCTGGGTTCGGTTCTGTTTACTGCCACAGTCTCACAGCTCCAGTGTCCTGGGTTCGGTTCTGTTTACTGCCACAGTCTCACAGCTCCAGTGACCCGGGTTCGGTTCTGTTTACTGCCACAGTCTCACAGCTCCAGTGTCCTGGGTTCGGTTCTGTTTACTGCCACAGTCTCACAGCTCCAGTGACCCGGGTTCGGTTCTGTTTACTGCCACAGTCTCACAGCTCCAGTGACCTGGGTTCGGTTCTGTTTACTGCCACAGTCTCACAGCTCCAGTGACCTGGGTTCGGTTCTGTTTACTGCCACAGTCTCACAGCTCCAGTGTCCCGGGTTCGGTTCTGTTTACTGCCACAGTCTCACAGCTCCAGTGACCTGGGTTCGGTTCTGTTTACTGCCACAGCCTCACAGCTCCAGTGTCCCGGGTTCGGTTCTGTTTACTGCCTCAGTCTCACAGCTCCAGTGACCTGGGTTCGGTTCGGTTTACTGCCACAGTCTCAAGCTCCAGTGTCCCGGGTTCGGTTCTGTTTACTGCCACAGTCTCACAGCTCCCGTGACCCGGGTTCGGTTCTGTTTACTGCCACAGTCTCACAGCTCCAGTGTCCCGGGTTCAGTTCTGTTTACTGCCACAGTCTCACAGCTCCAGTGACCCGGGTTCAGTTCTGTTTAATGCCACAGTCTCACAGCTCCAGTGTCCCGGGTTCGGTTCTGCTTACTGCCACAGCCTCACAGCTCCAGTGTCCCGGGTTCAGTTCTGTTTACTGCCACAGTCTCACAGCTCCAGTGACCTGGGTTCGGTTCTGTTTACTGCCACAGCCTCACAGCTCCAGTGTCCCGGGTTCAGTTCTGTTTACTGCCACAGTCTCACAGCTCCAGTGACATGGGTTCGGTTCTGTTTACTGCCACAGTCTCACAGCTCCAGTGTCCCGGGTTCGGTTCTGTTTACTGCCACAGTCTCACAGCTCCAGTGACATGGGTTCGGTTCTGTTTACTGCCACAGTCTCACAGCTCCAGTGTCCCGGGTTCGGTTCTGTTTACTGCCACAGTCTCACAGCTCCAGTGACATGGGTTCGGTTCTGTTTACTGCCACAGTCTCACAGCTCCAGTGACCCGGGTTCAGTTCTGTTTACTGCCACAGTCTCACAGCTCCAGTGTCCCGGGTTCGGTTCTGTTTACTTTCACAGTCTCACAGCTCCAGTGTCCCGGGTTCAGTTCTGTTTACTGCCACAGTCTCACAGCTCCAGTGTCCCGGGTTCGGTTCTGTTTACTGCCACAGTCTCACAGCTCCAGTGTCCCGGATTCGGTTCTGTTTACTTTCACAGTCTCACAGCTCCAGTGTCCCGGGTTCGGTTCTGTTTACTGCCACAGTCTCACAGCTCCCGTGACCCGGGTTCGGTTCTGTTTACTGCCACAGTCTCACAGCTCCAGTGTCCTGGGTTCGGTTCTGGGGACTGCCACAGTCTCACAGCTCCAGTGACCTGGGTTCGGTTCTGTTTACTGCCACAGTCTCACAGCTCCAGTGTCCCGGGTTCGGTTCTGTTTACTGCCACAGTCTCACAGCTCCAGTGTCCCGGGTTCGGTTCTGTTTACTTTCACAGTCTCACAGCTCCAGTGTCCCGGGTTCGGTTCTGTTTACTGCCACAGTCTCACAGCTCCCGTGACCCGGGTTCGGTTCTGTTTACTGCCACAGTCTCACAGCTCCAGTGTCCTGGGTTCGGTTCTGGGGACTGCCACAGTCTCACAGCTCCAGTGACCTGGGTTCGGTTCTGTTTACTGCCACAGTCTCACAGCTCCAGTGACCCGGGTTCGGTTCTGTTTACTGCCACAGTCTCACAGCTCCAGTGTCCCGGGTTCGGTTCTGTTTACTGCCACAGTCTCACAGCTCCAGTGTCCCGGGTTCGGTTCTGTTTACTGCCACAGTCTGACAGCTCCAGTGACCCGGGTTCGGTTCTGTTTACTGCCACAGTCTCACACCTCCAGTGTCCCGGGTTCGGTTCTGTTTACTGCCACAGTCTCACAGCTCCAGTGTCCCGGGTTCGGTTCTGTTTACTGCCACAGTCTCACAGCTCCAGTGACCTGGGTTCGGTTCTGTTTACTGCCACAGTCTCACAGCTCCAGTGAACCGGGTTCAGTTCTGTTTACTGCCACAGTCTCACAGCTCCAGTGACCCGGGTTCGGTTCTGTTTACTGCCACAGTCTCACAGCTCCAGTGTCCCGGGTTCGGTTCTGTTTACTGCCACAGTCTCACAGCTCCAGTGACCTGGGTTCGGTTCTGTTTACTGCCACAGTCTCACAGCTCCACTGACCTGGGTTCAGTTCTGTTTACTGTCACATTCTCACAGCTCCAGTGACCCGGGTTCAGTTCTGTTTACTGCCACAGTCTCACAGCTCCAGTGTCCCGGGTTCGGTTCTGTTTACTGCCACAGTCTCACAGCTCCAGTGACCTGGGTTCAGTTCTGTTTACTGTCACAGTCTCACAGCTCCAGTGACCCGGGTTCAGTTCTGTTTACTGCCACAGTCTCACAGCTCCAGTGTCCCGGGTTCGGTTCTGTTTACTGCCACAGTCTCACAGCTCCAGTGACCCGGGTTCGGTTCTGTTTACTGCCACAGTCTCACAGCTCCAGTGACCTGGGTTCGGTTCTGTTTACTGCCACAGTCTCACAGCTCCAGTGACCTGGGTTCGGTTCTGTTCACTGCCACAGTCTCACAGCTCCAGTGACCCGGGTTCGGTTCTGTTTACTGCCACAGTCTCACCGCTCCAGTGACCTGGGTTCGGTTCTGTTTACTGCCACAGTCTCACAGCTCCAGTGACCCGGGTTCAGTTCTGTTTACTGCCACAGTCTCACAGCTTCAGTGACCCGGGTTCGGTTCTGTTTACTGCCACAGTCTCACAGCTCCAGTGACCTGGGTTCGGTTCTGTTTACTGCCACAGTCTCACAGCTCCAGTGACCCGGGTTCGGTTCTGTTTACTGCCACAGTCTCACAGCTCCGGTGACCTGGGTTCGGTTCTGTTTACTGCCACAGTCTCACAGCTCCAGTGACCCGGGTTTGGTTCTGTTTACTGTCACAGTCTCACAGCTCCAGTGTCCTGGGTTCGGTTCTGTTTACTGTCACAGTCTCACAGCTCCAGTGACCCGGGTTCGGTTCTGTTTACTGCCACAGTCTCACAGCTCCAGTGACCCGGGTTCGGTTCTGTTTACTGCCACAGTCTCACAGCTCCAGTGACCTGGGTTCGGTTCTGTTTACTGCCACAGTCTCACAGCTCCAGTGACCTGGGTTCGGTTCTGTTTACTGCCACAGTCTCACAGCTCCAGTGTCCCGGGTTCGGTTCTGTTTACTGCCACAGTCTCACAGCTCCAGTGACCTGGGTTCGGTTCTGTTTACTGCCAGTCTCACAGCTCCAGTGACCCGGGTTCGGTTCTGTTTACTGCCACAGTCTCACAGCTCCAGTGACCTGGGTTCGGTTCTGTTTACTGCCACAGTCTCACAGCTCCAGTGACCTGGGTTCGGTTCTGTTTACTGCCACAGTCTCACAGCTCCAGTGACCCGGGTTCAGTTCTGTTTACTGCCACAGTCTCACAGCTCCAGTGACCTGGGTTCGGTTCTGTTTACTGCCACAGTCTCACCGCTCCAGTGTCCCGGGTTCAGTTCTGTTTACTGCCACAGCCTCACAGCTCCAGTGACCTGGGTTCGGTTCTGTTTACTGTCACAGTCTCACAGCTCCAGTGACCTGGGTTCGGTTCTGTTTACTGCCACAGTCTCACAGCTCCAGTGTCCCGGGTTCGGTTCTGTTTACTGCCACAGTCTCACAGCTCCAGTGACCCGGGTTCGGTTCTGTTTACTGCCACAGCCTCACAGCTCCAGTGACCTGGGTTCGGTTCTGTTTACTGCCACAGTCTCACAGCTCCAGTGACCCGGGTTCGGTTCTGTTTACTGCCACAGTCTCACAGCTCCAGTGTCCTGGGTTCGGTTCTGTTTACTGCCACAGCCTCACAGCTCCAGTGTCCTGGGTTCAGTTCTGTTTACTGCCACAGTCTCACAGCTCCAGTGACCTGGGTTCGGTTCTGTTTACTGCCACAGCCTCACAGCTCCAGTGTCCCGGGTTCGGTTCTGTTTACTGCCACAGTCTCACTGCTCCAGTGACCCGGGTTCGGTTCTGTTTACTGCCACAGTCTCACAGCTCCAGTGACCTGGGTTCGGTTCTGTTTACTGCCACAGTCTCACAGCTCCAGTGACCCGAGTTCAGTTCTGGGGACTGCCACAGTCTCACAGCTTCAGTGACCTGGGTTCGGTTCTGTTTACTGCCACAGTCTCACAGCTCCAGTGACCCGGGTTCAGTTCTGGGGACTGCCACAGTCTCACAGCTTCAGTGACCTGGGTTCGGTTCTGTTTACTGCCACAGTCTCACAGCTCCAGTGTCCTGGGTTCGGTTCTGTTTACTGCCACAGTCTCACAGCTCCAGTGACCTGGGTTCGGTTCTGTTTACTGCCACAGTCTCACAGCTCCAGTGACCCGGGTTCAGTTCTGGGGACTGCCACAGTCTCACAGCTTCAGTGACCTGGGTTCGGTTCTGTTTACTGCCACAGTCTCACAGCTCCAGTGACCTGGGTTCAGTTCTGTTTACTACCACAGTCTCACAGCTCCAGTGACCTGGGTTCAGTTCTGTTTACTGCCACAGTCTCACAGCTCCAGTGACCCGGGTTCGGTTCTGTTTACTGCCACAGCCTCACAGCTCCAGTGTCCCGGGTTCGGTTCTGTTTACTGCCACAGTCTCACAGCTCCAGTGACCCGGGTTCGGTTCTGTTTACTGCCACAGTCTCACAGCTCCAGTGTCCCGGGTTCGGTTCTGTTTACTGCCACAGTCTCACAGCTCCAGTGACCCGGGTTCGGTTCTGTTTACTGCCACAGTCTCACAGCTCCAGTGTCCTGGGTTCGGTTCTTTTTACTGCCACAGTCTCACAGCTCCAGTGTCCTGGGTTCGGTTCTGTTTACTGCCACAGTCTCACAGCTCCAGTGTCCTGGGTTCGGTTCTGTTTACTGCCACAGTCTCACAGCTCCAGTGACCCGGGTTCGGTTCTGTTTACTGCCACAGTCTCACAGCTCCAGTGTCCTGGGTTCGGTTCTGTTTACTGCCACAGTCTCACAGCTCCAGTGACCCGGGTTCGGTTCTGTTTACTGCCACAGTCTCACAGCTCCAGTGACCTGGGTTCGGTTCTGTTTACTGCCACAGTCTCACAGCTCCAGTGACCTGGGTTCGGTTCTGTTTACTGCCACAGTCTCACAGCTCCAGTGTCCCGGGTTCGGTTCTGTTTACTGCCACAGTCTCACAGCTCCAGTGACCTGGGTTCGGTTCTGTTTACTGCCACAGCCTCACAGCTCCAGTGTCCCGGGTTCGGTTCTGTTTACTGCCACAGTCTCACAGCTCCAGTGACCTGGGTTCGGTTCGGTTTACTGCCACAGTCTCAAGCTCCAGTGTCCCGGGTTCGGTTCTGTTTACTGCCACAGTCTCACAGCTCCCGTGACCCGGGTTCGGTTCTGTTTACTGCCACAGTCTCACAGCTCCAGTGTCCCGGGTTCAGTTCTGTTTACTGCCACAGTCTCACAGCTCCAGTGACCCGGGTTCAGTTCTGTTTAATGCCACAGTCTCACAGCTCCAGTGACCGGGTTCGGTTCTGTTTACTGCCACAGTCTCACAGCTCCAGTGACCTGGGTTCAGTTCTGTTTACTGCCACAGTCTCACAGCTCCAGTGACCCGGGTTCGGTTCTGTTTACTGCCACAGTCTCACAGCTCCAGTGACCCGGTTTCGGTTCTGTTTACTGCCACAGTCTCACAGCTCCAGTGACCTGGGTTCGGTTCTGTTTACTGCCACAGTCTCACAGCTCCAGTGACCCGGGTTCGGTTCTGTTTACTGCCACAGTCTCACAGCTCCAGTGACCTGGGTTCGGTTCTGTTTACTGCCACAGTCTCACAGCTCCAGTGTCCCGGGTTCGGTTCTGTTCACTACCACAGTCTCACAGCTCCAGTGTCCCGGGTTCAGTTCTGTTTACTGCCACAGTCTCACAGCTCCAGTGACCCGGGTTCGGTTCTGTTTACTGCCACAGTCTCACAGCTCCAGTGTCCTGGGTTCGGTTCTGTTTACTGCCACAGTCTCACAGCTCCAGTGACCTGGGTTCGGTTCTGTTTACTGCCACAGTCTCACAGCTCCAGTGACCCGAGTTCAGTTCTGGGGACTGCCACAGTCTCACAGCTTCAGTGACCTGGGTTCGGTTCTGTTTACTGCCACAGTCTCACAGCTCCAGTGACCCGGGTTCAGTTCTGGGGACTGCCACAGTCTCACAGCTTCAGTGACCTGGGTTCGGTTCTGTTTACTGCCACAGTCTCACAGCTCCAGTGTCCTGGGTTCGGTTCTGTTTACTGCCACAGTCTCACAGCTCCAGTGACCTGGGTTCGGTTCTGTTTACTGCCACAGTCTCACAGCTCCAGTGACCCGGGTTCAGTTCTGGGGACTGCCACAGTCTCACAGCTTCAGTGACCTGGGTTCGGTTCTGTTTACTGCCACAGTCTCACAGCTCCAGTGACCTGGGTTCAGTTCTGTTTACTACCACAGTCTCACAGCTCCAGTGACCTGGGTTCGGTTCTGTTTACTGCCACAGTCTCACAGCTCCAGTGACCTGGGTTCAGTTCTGTTTACTGCCACAGTCTCACAGCTCCAGTGACCCGGGTTCGGTTCTGTTTACTGCCACAGCCTCACAGCTCCAGTGTCCCGGGTTCGGTTCTGTTTACTGCCACAGTCTCACAGCTCCAGTGACCCGGGTTCGGTTCTGTTTACTGCCACAGTCTCACAGCTCCAGTGTCCCGGGTTCGGTTCTGTTTACTGCCACAGTCTCACAGCTCCAGTGACCCGGGTTCGGTTCTGTTTACTGCCACAGTCTCACAGCTCCAGTGTCCTGGGTTCGGTTCTGTTTACTGCCACAGTCTCACAGCTCCAGTGTCCTGGGTTCGGTTCTGTTTACTGCCACAGTCTCACAGCTCCAGTGTCCTGGGTTCGGTTCTGTTTACTGCCACAGTCTCACAGCTCCAGTGACCCGGGTTCGGTTCTGTTTACTGCCACAGTCTCACAGCTCCAGTGTCCTGGGTTCGGTTCTGTTTACTGCCACAGTCTCACAGCTCCAGTGACCCGGGTTCGGTTCTGTTTACTGCCACAGTCTCACAGCTCCAGTGACCTGGGTTCGGTTCTGTTTACTGCCACAGTCTCACAGCTCCAGTGACCTGGGTTCGGTTCTGTTTACTGCCACAGTCTCACAGCTCCAGTGTCCCGGGTTCGGTTCTGTTTACTGCCACAGTCTCACAGCTCCAGTGACCTGGGTTCGGTTCTGTTTACTGCCACAGCCTCACAGCTCCAGTGTCCCGGGTTCGGTTCTGTTTACTGCCTCAGTCTCACAGCTCCAGTGACCTGGGTTCGGTTCGGTTTACTGCCACAGTCTCAAGCTCCAGTGTCCCGGGTTCGGTTCTGTTTACTGCCACAGTCTCACAGCTCCCGTGACCCGGGTTCGGTTCTGTTTACTGCCACAGTCTCACAGCTCCAGTGTCCCGGGTTCAGTTCTGTTTACTGCCACAGTCTCACAGCTCCAGTGACCCGGGTTCAGTTCTGTTTAATGCCACAGTCTCACAGCTCCAGTGTCCCGGGTTCGGTTCTGCTTACTGCCACAGCCTCACAGCTCCAGTGTCCCGGGTTCAGTTCTGTTTACTGCCACAGTCTCACAGCTCCAGTGACCTGGGTTCGGTTCTGTTTACTGCCACAGCCTCACAGCTCCAGTGTCCCGGGTTCAGTTCTGTTTACTGCCACAGTCTCACAGCTCCAGTGACATGGGTTCGGTTCTGTTTACTGCCACAGTCTCACAGCTCCAGTGTCCCGGGTTCGGTTCTGTTTACTGCCACAGTCTCACAGCTCCAGTGACATGGGTTCGGTTCTGTTTACTGCCACAGTCTCACAGCTCCAGTGTCCCGGGTTCGGTTCTGTTTACTGCCACAGTCTCACAGCTCCAGTGACATGGGTTCGGTTCTGTTTACTGCCACAGTCTCACAGCTCCAGTGACCCGGGTTCAGTTCTGTTTACTGCCACAGTCTCACAGCTCCAGTGTCCCGGGTTCGGTTCTGTTTACTTTCACAGTCTCACAGCTCCAGTGTCCCGGGTTCAGTTCTGTTTACTGCCACAGTCTCACAGCTCCAGTGTCCCGGGTTCGGTTCTGTTTACTGCCACAGTCTCACAGCTCCAGTGTCCCGGATTCGGTTCTGTTTACTTTCACAGTCTCACAGCTCCAGTGTCCCGGGTTCGGTTCTGTTTACTGCCACAGTCTCACAGCTCCCGTGACCCGGGTTCGGTTCTGTTTACTGCCACAGTCTCACAGCTCCAGTGTCCTGGGTTCGGTTCTGGGGACTGCCACAGTCTCACAGCTCCAGTGACCTGGGTTCGGTTCTGTTTACTGCCACAGTCTCACAGCTCCAGTGTCCCGGGTTCGGTTCTGTTTACTGCCACAGTCTCACAGCTCCAGTGTCCCGGGTTCGGTTCTGTTTACTTTCACAGTCTCACAGCTCCAGTGTCCCGGGTTCGGTTCTGTTTACTGCCACAGTCTCACAGCTCCCGTGACCCGGGTTCGGTTCTGTTTACTGCCACAGTCTCACAGCTCCAGTGTCCTGGGTTCGGTTCTGGGGACTGCCACAGTCTCACAGCTCCAGTGACCTGGGTTCGGTTCTGTTTACTGCCACAGTCTCACAGCTCCAGTGACCCGGGTTCGGTTCTGTTTACTGCCACAGTCTCACAGCTCCAGTGTCCCGGGTTCGGTTCTGTTTACTGCCACAGTCTCACAGCTCCAGTGTCCCGGGTTCGGTTCTGTTTACTGCCACAGTCTGACAGCTCCAGTGACCCGGGTTCGGTTCTGTTTACTGCCACAGTCTCACACCTCCAGTGTCCCGGGTTCGGTTCTGTTTACTGCCACAGTCTCACAGCTCCAGTGTCCCGGGTTCGGTTCTGTTTACTGCCACAGTCTCACAGCTCCAGTGACCTGGGTTCGGTTCTGTTTACTGCCACAGTCTCACAGCTCCAGTGAACCGGGTTCAGTTCTGTTTACTGCCACAGTCTCACAGCTCCAGTGACCCGGGTTCGGTTCTGTTTACTGCCACAGTCTCACAGCTCCAGTGTCCCGGGTTCGGTTCTGTTTACTGCCACAGTCTCACAGCTCCAGTGACCTGGGTTCGGTTCTGTTTACTGCCACAGTCTCACAGCTCCACTGACCTGGGTTCAGTTCTGTTTACTGTCACATTCTCACAGCTCCAGTGACCCGGGTTCAGTTCTGTTTACTGCCACAGTCTCACAGCTCCAGTGTCCCGGGTTCGGTTCTGTTTACTGCCACAGTCTCACAGCTCCAGTGACCTGGGTTCAGTTCTGTTTACTGTCACAGTCTCACAGCTCCAGTGACCCGGGTTCAGTTCTGTTTACTGCCACAGTCTCACAGCTCCAGTGTCCCGGGTTCGGTTCTGTTTACTGCCACAGTCTCACAGCTCCAGTGACCCGGGTTCGGTTCTGTTTACTGCCACAGTCTCACAGCTCCAGTGACCTGGGTTCGGTTCTGTTTACTGCCACAGTCTCACAGCTCCAGTGACCTGGGTTCGGTTCTGTTCACTGCCACAGTCTCACAGCTCCAGTGACCCGGGTTCGGTTCTGTTTACTGCCACAGTCTCACCGCTCCAGTGACCTGGGTTCGGTTCTGTTTACTGCCACAGTCTCACAGCTCCAGTGACCCGGGTTCAGTTCTGTTTACTGCCACAGTCTCACAGCTTCAGTGACCCGGGTTCGGTTCTGTTTACTGCCACAGTCTCACAGCTCCAGTGACCTGGGTTCGGTTCTGTTTACTGCCACAGTCTCACAGCTCCAGTGACCCGGGTTCGGTTCTGTTTACTGCCACAGTCTCACAGCTCCGGTGACCTGGGTTCGGTTCTGTTTACTGCCACAGTCTCACAGCTCCAGTGACCCGGGTTTGGTTCTGTTTACTGTCACAGTCTCACAGCTCCAGTGTCCTGGGTTCGGTTCTGTTTACTGTCACAGTCTCACAGCTCCAGTGACCCGGGTTCGGTTCTGTTTACTGCCACAGTCTCACAGCTCCAGTGACCCGGGTTCGGTTCTGTTTACTGCCACAGTCTCACAGCTCCAGTGACCTGGGTTCGGTTCTGTTTACTGCCACAGTCTCACAGCTCCAGTGACCTGGGTTCGGTTCTGTTTACTGCCACAGTCTCACAGCTCCAGTGTCCCGGGTTCGGTTCTGTTTACTGCCACAGTCTCACAGCTCCAGTGACCTGGGTTCGGTTCTGTTTACTGCCAGTCTCACAGCTCCAGTGACCCGGGTTCGGTTCTGTTTACTGCCACAGTCTCACAGCTCCAGTGACCTGGGTTCGGTTCTGTTTACTGCCACAGTCTCACAGCTCCAGTGACCTGGGTTCGGTTCTGTTTACTGCCACAGTCTCACAGCTCCAGTGACCCGGGTTCAGTTCTGTTTACTGCCACAGTCTCACAGCTCCAGTGACCTGGGTTCGGTTCTGTTTACTGCCACAGTCTCACCGCTCCAGTGTCCCGGGTTCAGTTCTGTTTACTGCCACAGCCTCACAGCTCCAGTGACCTGGGTTCGGTTCTGTTTACTGTCACAGTCTCACAGCTCCAGTGACCTGGGTTCGGTTCTGTTTACTGCCACAGTCTCACAGCTCCAGTGTCCCGGGTTCGGTTCTGTTTACTGCCACAGTCTCACAGCTCCAGTGACCCGGGTTCGGTTCTGTTTACTGCCACAGCCTCACAGCTCCAGTGACCTGGGTTCGGTTCTGTTTACTGCCACAGTCTCACAGCTCCAGTGACCCGGGTTCGGTTCTGTTTACTGCCACAGTCTCACAGCTCCAGTGTCCTGGGTTCGGTTCTGTTTACTGCCACAGCCTCACAGCTCCAGTGTCCTGGGTTCAGTTCTGTTTACTGCCACAGTCTCACAGCTCCAGTGACCTGGGTTCGGTTCTGTTTACTGCCACAGCCTCACAGCTCCAGTGTCCCGGGTTCGGTTCTGTTTACTGCCACAGTCTCACTGCTCCAGTGACCCGGGTTCGGTTCTGTTTACTGCCACAGTCTCACAGCTCCAGTGACCTGGGTTCGGTTCTGTTTACTGCCACAGTCTCACAGCTCCAGTGACCCGAGTTCAGTTCTGGGGACTGCCACAGTCTCACAGCTTCAGTGACCTGGGTTCGGTTCTGTTTACTGCCACAGTCTCACAGCTCCAGTGACCCGGGTTCAGTTCTGGGGACTGCCACAGTCTCACAGCTTCAGTGACCTGGGTTCGGTTCTGTTTACTGCCACAGTCTCACAGCTCCAGTGTCCTGGGTTCGGTTCTGTTTACTGCCACAGTCTCACAGCTCCAGTGACCTGGGTTCGGTTCTGTTTACTGCCACAGTCTCACAGCTCCAGTGACCCGGGTTCAGTTCTGGGGACTGCCACAGTCTCACAGCTTCAGTGACCTGGGTTCGGTTCTGTTTACTGCCACAGTCTCACAGCTCCAGTGACCTGGGTTCAGTTCTGTTTACTACCACAGTCTCACAGCTCCAGTGACCTGGGTTCAGTTCTGTTTACTGCCACAGTCTCACAGCTCCAGTGACCCGGGTTCGGTTCTGTTTACTGCCACAGCCTCACAGCTCCAGTGTCCCGGGTTCGGTTCTGTTTACTGCCACAGTCTCACAGCTCCAGTGACCCGGGTTCGGTTCTGTTTACTGCCACAGTCTCACAGCTCCAGTGTCCCGGGTTCGGTTCTGTTTACTGCCACAGTCTCACAGCTCCAGTGACCCGGGTTCGGTTCTGTTTACTGCCACAGTCTCACAGCTCCAGTGTCCTGGGTTCGGTTCTTTTTACTGCCACAGTCTCACAGCTCCAGTGTCCTGGGTTCGGTTCTGTTTACTGCCACAGTCTCACAGCTCCAGTGTCCTGGGTTCGGTTCTGTTTACTGCCACAGTCTCACAGCTCCAGTGACCCGGGTTCGGTTCTGTTTACTGCCACAGTCTCACAGCTCCAGTGTCCTGGGTTCGGTTCTGTTTACTGCCACAGTCTCACAGCTCCAGTGACCCGGGTTCGGTTCTGTTTACTGCCACAGTCTCACAGCTCCAGTGACCTGGGTTCGGTTCTGTTTACTGCCACAGTCTCACAGCTCCAGTGACCTGGGTTCGGTTCTGTTTACTGCCACAGTCTCACAGCTCCAGTGTCCCGGGTTCGGTTCTGTTTACTGCCACAGTCTCACAGCTCCAGTGACCTGGGTTCGGTTCTGTTTACTGCCACAGCCTCACAGCTCCAGTGTCCCGGGTTCGGTTCTGTTTACTGCCACAGTCTCACAGCTCCAGTGACCTGGGTTCGGTTCGGTTTACTGCCACAGTCTCAAGCTCCAGTGTCCCGGGTTCGGTTCTGTTTACTGCCACAGTCTCACAGCTCCCGTGACCCGGGTTCGGTTCTGTTTACTGCCACAGTCTCACAGCTCCAGTGTCCCGGGTTCAGTTCTGTTTACTGCCACAGTCTCACAGCTCCAGTGACCCGGGTTCAGTTCTGTTTAATGCCACAGTCTCACAGCTCCAGTGTCCCGGGTTCGGTTCTGCTTACTGCCACAGCCTCACAGCTCCAGTGTCCCGGGTTCAGTTCTGTTTACTGCCACAGTCTCACAGCTCCAGTGACCTGGGTTCGGTTCTGTTTACTGCCACAGCCTCACAGCTCCAGTGTCCCGGGTTCAGTTCTGTTTACTGCCACAGTCTCACAGCTCCAGTGACATGGGTTCGGTTCTGTTTACTGCCACAGTCTCACAGCTCCAGTGTCCCGGGTTCGGTTCTGTTTACTGCCACAGTCTCACAGCTCCAGTGACATGGGTTCGGTTCTGTTTACTGCCACAGTCTCACAGCTCCAGTGTCCCGGGTTCGGTTCTGTTTACTGCCACAGTCTCACAGCTCCAGTGACATGGGTTCGGTTCTGTTTACTGCCACAGTCTCACAGCTCCAGTGACCCGGGTTCAGTTCTGTTTACTGCCACAGTCTCACAGCTCCAGTGTCCCGGGTTCGGTTCTGTTTACTTTCACAGTCTCACAGCTCCAGTGTCCCGGGTTCAGTTCTGTTTACTGCCACAGTCTCACAGCTCCAGTGTCCCGGGTTCGGTTCTGTTTACTGCCACAGTCTCACAGCTCCAGTGTCCCGGATTCGGTTCTGTTTACTTTCACAGTCTCACAGCTCCAGTGTCCCGGGTTCGGTTCTGTTTACTGCCACAGTCTCACAGCTCCCGTGACCCGGGTTCGGTTCTGTTTACTGCCACAGTCTCACAGCTCCAGTGTCCTGGGTTCGGTTCTGGGGACTGCCACAGTCTCACAGCTCCAGTGACATGGGTTCGGTTCTGTTTACTGCCACAGTCTCACAGCTCCAGTGTCCCGGGTTCGGTTCTGTTTACTGCCACAGTCTCACAGCTCCAGTGTCCCGGGTTCGGTTCTGTTTACTTTCACAGTCTCACAGCTCCAGTGTCCCGGGTTCGGTTCTGTTTACTGCCACAGTCTCACAGCTCCCGTGACCCGGGTTCGGTTCTGTTTACTGCCACAGTCTCACAGCTCCAGTGTCCTGGGTTCGGTTCTGGGGACTGCCACAGTCTCACAGCTCCAGTGACCTGGGTTCGGTTCTGTTTACTGCCACAGTCTCACAGCTCCAGTGACCCGGGTTCGGTTCTGTTTACTGCCACAGTCTCACAGCTCCAGTGTCCCGGGTTCGGTTCTGTTTACTGCCACAGTCTCACAGCTCCAGTGTCCCGGGTTCGGTTCTGTTTACTGCCACAGTCTGACAGCTCCAGTGACCCGGGTTCGGTTCTGTTTACTGCCACAGTCTCACACCTCCAGTGTCCCGGGTTCGGTTCTGTTTACTGCCACAGTCTCACAGCTCCAGTGTCCCGGGTTCGGTTCTGTTTACTGCCACAGTCTCACAGCTCCAGTGACCTGGGTTCGGTTCTGTTTACTGCCACAGTCTCACAGCTCCAGTGAACCGGGTTCAGTTCTGTTTACTGCCACAGTCTCACAGCTCCAGTGACCCGGGTTCGGTTCTGTTTACTGCCACAGTCTCACAGCTCCAGTGTCCCGGGTTCGGTTCTGTTTACTGCCACAGTCTCACAGCTCCAGTGACCTGGGTTCGGTTCTGTTTACTGCCACAGTCTCACAGCTCCACTGACCTGGGTTCAGTTCTGTTTACTGTCACATTCTCACAGCTCCAGTGACCCGGGTTCAGTTCTGTTTACTGCCACAGTCTCACAGCTCCAGTGTCCCGGGTTCGGTTCTGTTTACTGCCACAGTCTCACAGCTCCAGTGACCTGGGTTCAGTTCTGTTTACTGTCACAGTCTCACAGCTCCAGTGACCCGGGTTCAGTTCTGTTTACTGCCACAGTCTCACAGCTCCAGTGTCCCGGGTTCGGTTCTGTTTACTGCCACAGTCTCACAGCTCCAGTGACCCGGGTTCGGTTCTGTTTACTGCCACAGTCTCACAGCTCCAGTGACCTGGGTTCGGTTCTGTTTACTGCCACAGTCTCACAGCTCCAGTGACCTGGGTTCGGTTCTGTT
This sequence comes from Heterodontus francisci, assembly GCF_036365525.1. NCBI lineage: Eukaryota > Metazoa > Chordata > Chondrichthyes > Heterodontiformes > Heterodontidae > Heterodontus > Heterodontus francisci. The sequence goes on along the minus strand of NW_027140768.1, from coordinate 481,755 downwards.
CACTGCCACAGTCTCACAGCTCCAGTGACCCGGGTTCGGTTCTGTTTACTGCCACAGTCTCACCGCTCCAGTGACCTGGGTTCGGTTCTGTTTACTGCCACAGTCTCACAGCTCCAGTGACCCGGGTTCAGTTCTGTTTACTGCCACAGTCTCACAGCTTCAGTGACCCGGGTTCGGTTCTGTTTACTGCCACAGTCTCACAGCTCCAGTGACCTGGGTTCGGTTCTGTTTACTGCCACAGTCTCACAGCTCCAGTGACCCGGGTTCGGTTCTGTTTACTGCCACAGTCTCACAGCTCCGGTGACCTGGGTTCGGTTCTGTTTACTGCCACAGTCTCACAGCTCCAGTGACCCGGGTTTGGTTCTGTTTACTGTCACAGTCTCACAGCTCCAGTGTCCTGGGTTCGGTTCTGTTTACTGTCACAGTCTCACAGCTCCAGTGACCCGGGTTCGGTTCTGTTTACTGCCACAGTCTCACAGCTCCAGTGACCCGGGTTCGGTTCTGTTTACTGCCACAGTCTCACAGCTCCAGTGACCTGGGTTCGGTTCTGTTTACTGCCACAGTCTCACAGCTCCAGTGACCTGGGTTCGGTTCTGTTTACTGCCACAGTCTCACAGCTCCAGTGTCCCGGGTTCGGTTCTGTTTACTGCCACAGTCTCACAGCTCCAGTGACCTGGGTTCGGTTCTGTTTACTGCCAGTCTCACAGCTCCAGTGACCCGGGTTCGGTTCTGTTTACTGCCACAGTCTCACAGCTCCAGTGACCTGGGTTCGGTTCTGTTTACTGCCACAGTCTCACAGCTCCAGTGACCTGGGTTCGGTTCTGTTTACTGCCACAGTCTCACAGCTCCAGTGACCCGGGTTCAGTTCTGTTTACTGCCACAGTCTCACAGCTCCAGTGACCTGGGTTCGGTTCTGTTTACTGCCACAGTCTCACCGCTCCAGTGTCCCGGGTTCAGTTCTGTTTACTGCCACAGCCTCACAGCTCCAGTGACCTGGGTTCGGTTCTGTTTACTGTCACAGTCTCACAGCTCCAGTGACCTGGGTTCGGTTCTGTTTACTGCCACAGTCTCACAGCTCCAGTGTCCCGGGTTCGGTTCTGTTTACTGCCACAGTCTCACAGCTCCAGTGACCCGGGTTCGGTTCTGTTTACTGCCACAGCCTCACAGCTCCAGTGACCTGGGTTCGGTTCTGTTTACTGCCACAGTCTCACAGCTCCAGTGACCCGGGTTCGGTTCTGTTTACTGCCACAGTCTCACAGCTCCAGTGTCCTGGGTTCGGTTCTGTTTACTGCCACAGCCTCACAGCTCCAGTGTCCTGGGTTCAGTTCTGTTTACTGCCACAGTCTCACAGCTCCAGTGACCTGGGTTCGGTTCTGTTTACTGCCACAGCCTCACAGCTCCAGTGTCCCGGGTTCGGTTCTGTTTACTGCCACAGTCTCACTGCTCCAGTGACCCGGGTTCGGTTCTGTTTACTGCCACAGTCTCACAGCTCCAGTGACCTGGGTTCAGTTCTGTTTACTGCCACAGTCTCACAGCTCCGGTGACCCGGGTTCGGTTCTGTTTACTGCCACAGTCTCACAGCTCCGGTGACCCGGGTTCGGTTCTGTTTACTGCCACAGTCTCACAGCTCCAGTGACCTGGGTTCAGTTCTGTTTACTGCCACATTCTCACAGCTCCGGTGACCCGGGTTCGGTTCTGTTTACTGCCACAGTCTCACAGCTCCAGTGTCCTGGGTTCGGTTCTGTTTACTGCCACAGCCTCACAGCTCCAGTGACCCGGGTTCGGTTCTGTTTACTGCCACAGTCTCACAGCTCCATTGTCCTGGGTTCGGTTCTGTTTACTGCCACAGTCTCACAGCTCCAGTGTCCCGGGTTCGGTTCTGTTTACTGCCACAGTCTCACAGCTCCAGTGACCTGGGTTCGGTTCTGGGGACTGCCACAGTCTCACAGCTCCAGTGACCTGGGTTCGGTTCTGTTTAGTGTCACAGTCTCACAGCTCCAGTGACCCGGGTTCGGTTCTGTTTAGTGTCACAGTCTCACAGCTCCAGTGACCCGGGTTCAGTTCTGTTTACTGCCACAGTCTCACAGCTCCAGTGACCTGGGTTCGGTTCTGTTTACTGCCACAGTCTCACAGCTCCAGTGACCCGGGTTCGGTTCTGTTTAGTGTCACAGTCTCACAGCTCCAGTGACCCGGGTTCAGTTCTGTTTACTGCCACAGTCTCACAGCTCCAGTGACCCGGGTTCAGTTCTGTTTACTGCCACAGTCTCACAGCTCCAGTGTCCTGGGTTCGGTTCTGTTTACTGCCACAGCCTCACAGCTCCAGTGACCTGGGTTCAGTTCTGTTTACTGCCACAGTCTCACAGCTCCAGTGACCTGGGTTCGGTTCTGTTTACTGCCACAGTCTCACAGCTCCAGTGTCCCGGGTTCTGTTCTGTTTACTGCCACAGTCTCACAGCTCCAGTGTCCCGGGTTCTGTTCTGTTTACTGCCACAGTCTCACAGCTCCAGTGTCCCGGGTTCTGTTCTGTTTACTGCCACAGTCTCACAGCTCCAGTGTCCCGGGTTCGGTTCTGTTTACTGCCACAGTCTCACAGCTCCAGTGTCCCGGGTTCGGTTCTGTTTACTGCCACAGTCTCACAGCTCCAGTGTCCCGGGTTCGGTTCTGTTTACTGCCACAGTCTCACAGCTCCAGTGACCTGGGTTCGGTTCTGTTTACTGCCACAGTCTCACAGCTCCAGTGACCCGGGTTCGGTTCTGTTTACTGCCACAGTCTCACAGCTCCGGTGACCCGGGTTCGGTTCTGTTTACTGCCACAGTCTCACAGCTCCGGTGACCCGGGTTCGGTTCTGTTTACTGCCACAGTCTCACAGCTCCAGTGTCCTGGGTTCGGTTCTGTTTACTGCCACAGCCTCACAGCTCCAGTGACCTGGGTTCGGTTCTGGGGACTGCCACAGTCTCACAGCTCCAGTGACCCGGGTTCGGTTCTGTTTACTGCCACAGTCTCACAGCTCCAGTGTCCTGGGTTCGGATCTGTTTACTGCCACAGCCTCACAGCTCCAGTGACCTGGGTTCGGTTCTGGGGACTGCCACAGTCTCACAGCTCCAGTGACCCGGCTTCAGTTCTGTTTACTGCCACAGCCTCACAGCTCCAGTGACCCGGGTTCGGTTCTGTTTACTGCCACAGTCTCACAGCTCCAGTGACCTGGGTTCGGTTCTGTTTACTGCCACAGTCTCACAGCTCCAGTGACCCGGGTTCAGTTCTGTTTACTGCCACAGTCTCACAGCTCCAGTGACCTGGGTTCAGTTCTGTTTACTGCCACAGACTCACAGCTCCAGTGACCTGGGTTCGGTTCTGTTTACTGCCACAGTCTCACAGCTCCAGTGACCTGGGTTCGGTTCTGTTTACTGCCACAGTCTCACAGCTCCAGTGTCCCGGGTTCAGTTCTGTTTACTGCCACAGTCTCACAGCTCCAGTGACCCGGGTTCAGTTCTGTTTACTGCCACAGTCTCACAGCTCCGGTGATCCGGGTTCGGTTCTGTTTACTGCCACAGTCTCACAGCTCCAGTGACCCGGGTTCAGTTCCGTTTACTGCCACAGTCTCACAGCTCCGGTGACCCGGGTTCGGTTCTGTTTACTGCCACAGTCTCACAGCTCCGGTGTCCCGGGTTCGGTTCCGTTTACTGCCACAGTCTCACAGCTCCAGTGACCCGGGTTCGTTTCTGTTTACTGCCACAGTCTCACAGCTCCGGTGACCCGGGTTCGGTTCTGTTTACTGCCACAGTCTCACAGCTCCAGTGTCCCGGGTTCGGTTCCGTTTACTGCCACAGTCTCACAGCTCCAGTGACCCGGGTTCATTTCTGTTTACTGCCACAGTCTCACAGCTCCGGTGACCCGGGTTCGGTTCTGTTTACTGCCACAGTCTCACAGCTCCGGTGACCCGGGTTCGGTTCTGTTTACTGCCACAGTCTCACAGCTCCAGTGTCCCGGGTTCGGTTCTGTTTACTGCCACAGCCTCACAGCTCCAGTGACCTGGGTTCGGTTCTGGGGACTGCCACAGTCTCACAGCTCCAGTGTCCCGGGTTCGGTTCTGTTTACTGCCACAGCCTCCCAGCTCCAGTGACCTGGGTTCAGTTCTGTTTACTGCCACAGTCTCACAGCTCCAGTGACCTGGGTTCAGTTCTGTTTACTGCCACAGTCTCACAGCTCCAGTGTCCCGGGTTCGGTTCTGTTTACTGCCACAGTCTCACAGCTCCAGTGACCCGGGTTCGGTTCTGTTTAGTGTCACAGTCTCACAGCTCCAGTGACCCGGGTTCGGTTCTGTTTACTGCCACAGTCTCACAGCTCCAGTGACCTGGGTTTGGTTCTGTTTACTGCCACAGTCTCACAGCTCCAGTGACCCGGGTTCGGTTCTGTTTACTGCCACAGTCTCACAGCTCCGGTGACCCGGGTTCGGTTCTGTTTACTGCCACAGTCTCACAGCTCCAGTGTCCTGGGTTCGGTTCTGTTTACTGCCACAGTCTCACAGCTCCAGTGACCCGGGTTCGGTTCTGTTTACTGCCACAGTCTCACAGCTCCAGTGACATGGGTTCGGTTCTGTTTACTGCCACAGCCTCACAGCTCCAGTGACATGGGTTCGGTTCTGTTTACTGCCACAGTCTCACAGCTCCAGTGACCTGGGTTCGGTTCTGTTTACTGCCACAGCCTCACAGCTCCAGTGACCCGGGTACGGTTCTGTTTACTGCCACAGTCTCACAGCTCCAGTGTCCTGGGTTCGGTTCTGTTTACTGCCACAGTCTCACAGCTCCAGTGACCCGGGTTCGGTTCTGTTTACTGCCACAGTCTCACAGCTCCAGTGACCTGGGTTCAGTTCTGTTTACTGCCACAGTCTCACAGCTCCAGTGTCCTGGGTTCGGTTCTGTTTACTGCCATAGCCTCACAGCTCCAGTGACCTGGGTTCGGTTCTGTTTACTGCCACAGTCTCACAGCTCCAGTGACATGGGTTTGGTTCTGTTTACTGCCACAGTCTCACAGCTCCAGTGACATGGGTTTGGTTCTGTTTACTGCCACAGTCTCACAGCTCCAGTGACCTGGGTTCAGTTCTGTTTACTGCCACAGTCTCACAGCTCCCGTGACATGGGTTCGGTTCTGTTTACTGCCACAGTCTCACAGCTCCAGTGACATGGGTTTGGTTCTGTTTACTGCCACAGTCTCACAGCTCCAGTGACATGGGTTTGGTTCTGTTTACTGCCACAGTCTCACAGCTCCAGTGACCTGGGTTCGGTTCTGTTTACTGCCACAGCCTCACAGCTCCAGTGACCTGGGTTCAGTTCTGTTTACTGCCACAGTCTCACAGCTCCAGTGACCCGGGTTCGGTTCTGTTTAGTGTCACAGTCTCACAGCTCCAGTGACCCGGGTTCGGTTCTGTTTACTGCCACAGTCTCACAGCTCCAGTGACCCGGGTTCGGTTCTGTTTACTGCCACACTCTCACAGCTCCAGTGACCTGGGTTCGGTTCTGTTTACTGGCACAGTCTCACAGCTCCAGTGACCCGGGTTCGGTTCTGTTTACTGCCACAGTCTCACAGCTCCAGTGACATGGGTTCGGTTCTGTTTACTGCCACAGCCTCACAGCTCCAGTGACCTGGGTTCGGTTCTGTTTACTGCCACAGCCTCACAGCTCCAGTGACCCGGGTTCGGTTCTGTTTACTGCCACAGCCTCACAGCTCCAGTGACCCGGGTTCGGTTCTGTTTACTGCCACAGTCTCACAGCTCCAGTGACCTGGGTTCGGTTCTGTTTACTGCCACAGTCTCACAGCTCCAGTGACCCGGGTTCGGTTCTGTTTACTGCCACAGTCTCACAGCTCCAGTGACCTGGGTTCGGTTCTGTTTACTGCCACAGTCTCACAGCTCCAGTGTCCCGGGTTCGGTTCTGCGTACTGCCACAGTCTCACAGCTCCAGTGACCTGGGTTCGGTTCTACGTACTGCCACAGTCTCACAGCTCCAGTGTCCCGGGTTCAGTTCTGTTTACTGCCACAGTCTCACAGCTCCAGTGTCCCGGGTTCGGTTCTGTTTACTGCCACAGTCTCACAGCTCCAGTGTCCTGGGTTCGGTTCTGGGGACTGCCACAGTCTCACAGCTCCAGTGACCCGGGTTCGGTTCTGTTTACTGCCACAGTCTCACAGCTCCAGTGACCTGGGTTCGGTTCTGTTTACTGCCACAGTCTCACAGCTCCAGTGTCCCGGGTTCAGTTCTGTTTACTGCCACAGTCTCACAGCTCCAGTGACCCGGGTTCGGTTCTGTTTACTGCCACAGTCTCACAGCTCCAGTGTCCCGGGTTCGGTTCTGTTTACTGCCACAGTCTCACAGCTCCAGTGACCCGGGTTCGGTTCTGTTTACTGCCACAGTCTCACAGCTCCAGTGTCCCGGGTTCGGTTCTGTTTACTGCCACAGTCTCACAGCTCCAGTGACCCGGGTTCGGTTCTGTTTACTGCCACAGTCTCACAGCTCCAGTGTCCCGGGTTCGGTTCTGTTTACTGCCACAGTCTCACAGCTCCAGTGACCCGGGTTCAGTTCTGTTTACTGCCACAGTCTCACAGCTCCAGTGTCCCGGGTTCGGTTCTGTTTACTGCCACAGTCTCACAGCTCCAGTGTCCCGGGTTCGGTTCTGTTTACTGCCACAGTCTCACAGCTCCAGTGTCCCGGGTTCGGTTCTGTTTACTGCCACAGTCTCAACGCTCCAGTGTCCCGGGTTCGGTTCTGTTTACTGCCACAGCTTCACAGCTCCAGTGACCCGGGTTCGGTTCTGTTCACTGCCACAGTCTCACAGCTCCAGTGACCCGGGTTCAGTTCTGTTTACTGCCACAGTCTCACAGCTCCAGTGACCTGGGTTCGGTTCTATTTACTGCCACAGCCTCACAGCTCCAGTGACCCGGGTTCAGTTCTGTTTACTGCCACAGTCTCACAGCTCCAGTGACCCGGGTTCGGTTCTGTTCACTGCCACAGTCTCACAGCTCCAGTGACCCGGGTTCAGTTCTGTTTACTGCCACAGTCTCACAGCTCCAGTGACCTGGGTTCGGTTCTATTTACTGCCACAGCCTCACAGCTCCAGTGACCCGGGTTCAGTTCTGTTTACTGCCACAGTCTCACAGCTCCAGTGTCCTGGGTTCGGTTCTGTTTACTGCCACAGTCTCACAGCTCCAGTGTCCCGGGTTTGGTTCTGTTTACTGCTACAGTCTCACAGCACCAGTGACCTGGGTTCAGTTCTGTTTACTGCCACAGTCTCACAGCTCCAGTGTCCTGGGTTCGGTTCTGTTTACTGCCACAGTCTCACAGCTCCAGTGTCCCGGGTTCGGTTCTGTTTACTGCCACAGCCTCACAGCTCCAGTGACCTGGGTTCGGTTCTGTTTACTGCCACAGCCTCACAGCTCCAGTGACCTGGGTTCGGTTCTGTTTACTGCCACAGTCTCACAGCTCCAGTGACCCGGGTTCAGTTCTGTTTACTGCCACAGTCTCACAGCACCTGTGTCCCGGGTTCGGTTCTGTTTACTGCCACAGTCTCACAGCTCCAGTGACCCGGGTTCGGTTCTGTTTACTGCCACAGCCTCACAGCTCCAGTGACCCGGGTTCAGTTCTGTTTACTGCCACAGTCTCACAGCTCCAGTGACCCGGGTTCGGTTCTGTTTACTGCCACAGTCTCACAGCTCCAGTGACCCGGGTTCAGTTCTGTTTACTGCCACAGTCTCACAGCTCCAGTGTCCCGGGTTCGGTTCTGTTTACTGCCACAGTCTCACAGCTCCATTGACCCGGGTTCGGTTCTGTTTACTGCCACAGCCTCACAGCTCCAGTGACCTGGGTTCGGTTCTGTTTACTGCCACAGTCTCACAGCTCCAGTGTCCCGGGTTCAGTTCTGTTTACTGCCACAGTCTCACAGCTCCAGTGACCCGGGTTCAGTTCTGTTTACTGCCACAGTCTCACAGCTCCAGTGACCCGGGTTCGGTTCTGTTTACTGCCACAGTCTCACAGCTCCAGTGTCCCGGGTTCAGTTCTGTTTACTGCCACAGTCTCACAGCTCCAGTGACCCGGGTTCAGTTCTGTTTAATGCCACAGTCTCACAGCTCCAGTGACCCGGGTTCGGTTCTGTTTACTGCCACAGTCTCACAGCTCCGGTGACACGGGTTCGGTTCTGTTTACTGCCACAGTCTCACAGCTCCAGTGTCCTGGATTCGGTTCTGTTCACTGCCACAGCCTCACAGCTCCAGTGACCCGGGTTCGGTTCTGTTTACTGCCACAGTCTCACAGCTCCAGTGACATGGGTTCGGTACCGTTTACTGCCACAGTCTCACAGCTCCAGTGACCCGGGTTCGTTTCTGTTTACTGCCACAGCCTCACAGCTCCAGTGACCTGGGTTCGGTTCTGTTTACTGCCACAGTCTCACAGCTCCGGTGACCCGGGTTCGGTTCTGTTTACTGCCACAGTCTCACAGCTCCGGTGACCCGGGTTCGGTTCTGTTTACTGCCACAGTCTCACAGCTCCAGTGACCCGGGTTCGGTTCTGGGGACTGCCACAGTCTCACAGCTCCAGTGTCCCGGGTTCGGTTCTGTTTACTGCCACAGTCTCACAGCTCCAGTGACCTGGGTTCGGTTCTGTTTACTGCCACAGTCTCACAGCTCCAGTGACCCGGGTTCAGTTCTGTTTACTGCCACAGTCTCACAGCTCCAGTGTCCCGGGTTCGGTTCTGTTTACTGCCACAGTCTCACAGCTCCAGTGACCTGGGTTCGGTTCTGTTTACTGCCACAGTCTCACAGCTCCAGTGACCCGGGTTCAGTTCTGTTTACTGCCACACTCTCACAGCTCCAGTGTTCCGGGTTCGGTTCTGTTTACTGCCACAGTCTCACAGCTCCAGTGACCTGGGTTCGGTTCTGTTTACTGCCACAGTCTCACAGCTCCAGTGACCTGGGTTCGGTTCTGTTTACTGCCACAGTCTCACAGCTCCAGTGACCCGGGTTCGGTTCTGTTTACTGCCACAGTCTCACAGCTCCAGTGACCTGGGTTCGGTTCTGTTTACTGCCACAGTCTCACAGCTCCAGTGACCTGGGTTCGGTTCTGTTTACTGCCACAGTCTCACAGCTCCAGTGTCCCGGGTTCGGTTCTGTTTACTGCCACAGTCTCACAGCTCCAGTGACCTGGGTTCGGTTCTATTTACTGCCACAGCCTCACAGCTCCATTGACCTGGGTTCGGTTCTGTTTACTGCCACAGTCTCACAGCTCCAGTGACCTGGGTTCGGTTCTGTTTACTGCCACAGTCTCACAGCTCCAGTGTCCCGGGTTCGGTTCTGTTTACTGCCACAGTCTCACAGCTCCAGTGACCTGGGTTCAGTTCTGTTTACTGCCACAGTCTCACAGCTCCAGTGACCCGGGTTCAGTTCTGTTTACTGCCACAGTCTCACAGCACCAGTGTCCCGGGTTCGGTTCTGTTTACTGCCACAGTCTCACAGCTCCAGTGACCCGGGTTCAGTTCTGTTTACTGCCACAGTCTCACAGCTCCAGTGTCCCGGGTTCGGTTCTGTTTACTGCCACAGTCTCACAGCTCCAGTGACCTGTGTTCGGTTCTGTTTACTGCCACAGTCTCACAGCTCCATTGACCCGGGTTCGGTTCTGTTTACTGCCACAGTCTCACAGCTCCAGTGTCCTGGGTTCGGTTCTGTTTACTGCCACAGTCTCACAGCTCCAGTGTCCCGGGTTCAGTTCTGTTTACTGCCACAGTCTCACAGCTCCAGTGTCCTGGGTTCGGTTCTGGGGACTGCCACAGTCTCACAGCTCCAGTGACCCGGGTTCGGTTCTGTTTACTGCCACAGTCTCACAGCTCCAGTGTCCCGGGTTCAGTTCTGTTTACTGCCACAGTCTCACAGCTCCAGTGTCCCGGGTTCGGTTCTGTTTACTGCCACAGTCTCACAGCTTCAGTGACCTGGGTTCGGTTCTGTTTACTGCCACAGTCTCACAGCTCCAGTGACCTGGGTTCGGTTCTGTTTACTGCCACAGTCTCACAGCTCCAGTGACCTGGGTTCGGTTCTGTTTACTGCCACAGTCTCACAGCTCCAGTGACCTGGGTTCGGTTCTGTTTACTGCCACAGTCTCACAGCTCCAGTGACCTGGGTTCGGTTCTGTTTACTGCCACAGCCTCACAGCTCCAGTGACCTGGGTTCAGTTCTGTTCACTGCCACAGTCTCACAGCTCCATTGACCCGGGTTCGGTTCTGTTTACTGCCACAGTCTCACAGCTCCAGTGTCCTGGGTTCGGTTCTGTTTACTGCCACAGTCTCACAGCTCCAGTGTCCCGGGTTCGGTTCTGTTTACTGCCACAGTCTCACAGCTCCAGTGTCCTGGGTTCGGTTCTGGGGACTGCCACAGTCTCACAGCTCCAGTGACCCGGGTTCGGTTCTGTTTACTGCCACAGACTCACAGCTCCAGTGTCCCGGGTTCAGTTCTGTTTACTGCCACAGTCTCACAGCTCCAGTGTCCCGGGTTCGGTTCTGTTTACTGCCACAGTCTCACAGCTTCAGTGACCTGGGTTCGGTTCTGTTTACTGCCACAGTCTCACAGCTCCAGTGACCTGGGTTCGGTTCTGTTTACTGCCACAGTCTCACAGCTCCAGTGACCTGGGTTCGGTTCTGTTTACTGCCACAGTCTCACAGCTCCAGTGACCTGGGTTCGGTTCTGTTTACTGCCACAGTCTCACAGCTCCAGTGACCTGGGTTCGGTTCTGTTTACTGCCACAGCCTCACAGCTCCAGTGACCTGGGTTCAGTTCTGTTCACTGCCACAGTCTCACAGCTCCATTGACCCGGGTTCGGTTCTGTTTACTGCCACAGTCTCACAGCTCCAGTGTCCTGGGTTCGGTTCTGTTTACTGCCACAGTCTCACAGCTCCAGTGTCCCGGGTTCAGTTCTGTTTACTGCCACAGTCTCACAGCTCCAGTGTCCTGGGTTCGGTTCTGGGGACTGCCACAGTCTCACAGCTCCAGTGACCCGGGTTCGGTTCTGTTTACTGCCACAGTCTCACAGCTCCAGTGTCCTGGGTTCGGTTCTGTTTACTGCCACAGTCTCACAGCTCCAGTGTCCCGGGTTCAGTTCTGTTTACTGCCACAGTCTCACAGCTCCAGTGACCTGGGTTCAGTTCTGTTTACTGCCACAGTCTCACAGCTCCAGTGTCCCGGGTTCGGTTAAGTTTAATGCCACAGTCTCACAGCTCCAGTGACCCGGGTTCGGTTCTGTTTAGTGTCACAGTCTCACAGCTCCAGTGACCCGGGTTCGGTTCTGTTTACTGCCACAGTCTCACAGCTCCAGTGACCTGGGTTTGGTTCTGTTTACTGCCACAGTCTCACAGCTCCAGTGACCCGGGTTCGGTTCTGTTTACTGCCACAGTCTCACAGCTCCGGTGACCCGGGTTCGGTTCTGTTTACTGCCACAGTCTCACAGCTCCTGTGTCCTGGGTTCGGTTCTGTTTACTGCCACAGTCTCACAGCTCCAGTGTCCCGGGTTCAGTTCTGTTTACTGCCACAGTCTCACAGCTCCAGTGTCCCGGGTTCGGTTCTGTTTACTGCCACAGTCTCACAGCTTCAGTGACCTGGGTTCGGTTCTGTTTACTGCCACAGTCTCACAGCTCCAGTGACCTGGGTTCGGTTCTGTTTACTGCCACAGTCTCACAGCTCCAGTGACCTGGGTTCGGTTCTGTTTACTGCCACAGTCTCACAGCTCCAGTGACCTGGGTTCGGTTCTGTTTACTGCCACAGTCTCACAGCTCCAGTGACCTGGGTTCGGTTCTGTTTACTGCCACAGCCTCACAGCTCCAGTGACCTGGGTTCAGTTCTGTTCACTGCCACAGTCTCACAGCTCCATTGACCCGGGTTCGGTTCTGTTTACTGCCACAGTCTCACAGCTCCAGTGTCCTGGGTTCGGTTCTGTTTACTGCCACAGTCTCACAGCTCCAGTGTCCCGGGTTCAGTTCTGTTTACTGCCACAGTCTCACAGCTCCAGTGTCCTGGGTTCGGTTCTGGGGACTGCCACAGTCTCACAGCTCCAGTGACCCGGGTTCGGTTCTGTTTACTGCCACAGTCTCACAGCTCCAGTGTCCTGGGTTCGGTTCTGTTTACTGCCACAGTCTCACAGCTCCAGTGTCCCGGGTTCAGTTCTGTTTACTGCCACAGTCTCACAGCTCCAGTGACCTGGGTTCAGTTCTGTTTACTGCCACAGTCTCACAGCTCCAGTGTCCCGGGTTCGGTTCTGTTTACTGCCACAGTCTCACAGCTCCAGTGACCCGGGTTCGGTTCTGTTTAGTGTCACAGTCTCACAGCTCCAGTGACCCGGGTTCGGTTCTGTTTACTGCCACAGTCTCACAGCTCCAGTGACCTGGGTTTGGTTCTGTTTACTGCCACAGTCTCACAGCTCCAGTGACCCGGGTTCGGTTCTGTTTACTGCCACAGTCTCACAGCTCCGGTGACCCGGGTTCGGTTCTGTTTACTGCCACAGTCTCACAGCTCCAGTGTCCTGGGTTCGGTTCTGTTTACTGCCACAGTCTCACAGCTCCAGTGACCCGGGTTCGGTTCTGTTTACTGCCACAGTCTCACAGCTCCAGTGACATGGGTTCGGTTCTGTTTACTGCCACAGCCTCACAGCTCCAGTGACATGGGTTCGGTTCTGTTTACTGCCACAGTCTCACAGCTCCAGTGACCTGGGTTCGGTTCTGTTTACCGCCACAGCCTCACAGCTCCAGTGACCCGGGTACGGTTCTGTTTACTGCCACAGCCTCACAGCTCCAGTGACCCGGGTTCGGTTCTGTTTACTGCCACAGTCTCACAGCTCCAGTGTCCTGGGTTCGGTTCTGTTTACTGCCACAGTCTCACAGCTCCAGTGACCCGGGTTCGGTTCTGTTTACTGCCACAGTCTCACAGCTCCAGTGTCCTGGGTTCGGTTCTGTTTACTGCCACAGTCTCACAGCTCCAGTGTCCTGGGTTCGGTTCTGTTTACTGCCATAGCCTCACAGCTCCAGTGACCTGGGTTCGGTTCTGTTTACTGCCACAGTCTCACAGCTCCAGTGACATGGGTTTGGTTCTGTTTACTGCCACAGTCTCACAGCTCCAGTGACATGGGTTTGGTTCTGTTTACTGCCACAGTCTCACAGCTCCAGTGACATGGGTTTGGTTCTGTTTACTGCCACAGTCTCACAGCTCCAGTGACCTGGGTTCGGTTCTGTTTACTGCCACAGCCTCACAGCTCCAGTGACCTGGGTTCAGTTCTGTTTACTGCCACAGTCTCACAGCTCCAGTGACCCGGGTTCGGTTCTGTTTAGTGTCACAGTCTCACAGCTCCAATGACCCGGGTTCGGTTCTGTTTACTGCCACAGTCTCACAGCTCCAGTGACCCGGGTTCGGTTCTGTTTACTGCCACACTCTCACAGCTCCAGTGACCTGGGTTCGGTTCTGTTTACTGCCACAGTCTCACAGCTCCAGTGACCCGGGTTCGGTTCTGTTTACTGCCACAGTCTCACAGCTCCAGTGACATGGGTTCGGTTCTGTTTACTGCCACAGCCTCACAGCTCCAGTGACCTGGGTTCGGTTCTGTTTACTGCCACAGCCTCACAGCTCCAGTGACCCGGGTTCGGTTCTGTTTACTGCCACAGCCTCACAGCTCCAGTGACCCGGGTTCGGTTCTGTTTACTGCCACAGTCTCACAGCTCCAGTGACCTGGGTTCGGTTCTGTTTACTGCCACAGTCTCACAGCTCCAGTGACCCGGGTTCGGTTCTGTTTACTGCCACAGTCTCACAGCTCCAGTGACCTGGGTTCGGTTCTGTTTACTGCCACAGTCTCACAGCTCCAGTGTCCCGGGTTCGGTTCTGCGTACTGCCACAGTCTCACAGCTCCAGTGACCTGGGTTCGGTTCTGCGTACTGCCACAGTCTCACAGCTCCAGTGTCCCGGGTTCGGTTCTGTTTACTGCCACAGTCTCACAGCTCCAGTGTCCTGGGTTCGGTTCTGGGGACTGCCACAGTCTCACAGCTCCAGTGACCCGGGTTCGGTTCTGTTTACTGCCACAGTCTCACAGCTCCAGTGACCTGGGTTCGGTTCTGTTTACTGCCACAGTCTCACAGCTCCAGTGTCCCGGGTTCAGTTCTGTTTACTGCCACAGTCTCACAGCTACAGTGACCCGGGTTCGGTTCTGTTTACTGCCACAGTCTCACAGCTCCAGTGTCCCGGGTTCGGTTCTGTTTACTGCCACAGTCTCACAGCTCCAGTGACCCGGGTTCGGTTCTGTTTACTGCCACAGTCTCACAGCTCCAGTGTCCCGGGTTCGGTTCTGTTTACTGCCACAGTCTCACAGCTCCAGTGACCCGGGTTCGGTTCTGTTTACTGCCACAGTCTCACAGCTCCAGTGTCCCGGGTTCGGTTCTGTTTACTGCCACAGTCACACAGCTCCAGTGACCCGGGTTCAGTTCTGTTTACTGCCACAGTCTCACAGCTCCAGTGTCCCGGGTTCGGTTCTGTTTACTGCCACAGTCTCACAGCTCCAGTGACCTGGGTTCGGTTCTATTTACTGCCACAGCCTCACAGCTCCATTGACCAGGGTTCGCTTCTGTTTACTGCCACAGTCTCACAGCTCCAGTGACCCGGGTTCAGTTCTGTTTACTGCCACAGTCTCACAGCTCCAGTGACCTGGGTTTGGTTCTGTTTACTGCTACAGTCTCACAGCTCCAGTGTCCCGGGTTTGGTTCTGTTTACTGCTACAGTCTCACAGCTCCAGTGACCTGGGTTCAGTTCTGTTTACTGCCACAGTCTCACAGCACCTGTGTCCCGGGTTCGGTTCTGTTTACTGCCACAGTCTCACAGCTCCAGTGACCCGGGTTCAGTTCTGTTTACTGCCACAGTCTCACAGCTCCAGTGTCCCGGGTTCGGTTCTGTTTACTGCCACAGTCTCACAGCTCCAGTGACCTGGGTTCAGTTCTGTTTACTGCCACAGTCTCACAGCTCCATTGACCCGGGTTCGGTTCTGTTTACTGCCACAGTCTCACAGCTCCAGTGACCCGGGTTCGGTTCTGTTTACTGCCACAGTCTCACAGCTCCAGTGTCCCGGGTTCAGTTCTGTTTACTGCCACAGTCTCACAGCTCCAGTGACCCGGGTTCAGTTCTGTTTACTGCCACAGTCTCACAGCTCCAGTGACCCGGGTTCGGTTCTGTTTACTGCCACAGTCTCACAGCTCCGGTGACCCTGGTTCGGTTCTGTTTACTGCCACAGTCTCACAGCTCCAGTGTCCTGGGTTCGGTTCTGTTCACTGCCACAGCCTCACAGCTCCAGTGACCCGGGTTCGGTTCTGTTTACTGCCACAGTCTCACAGCTCCAGTGACATGGGTTCGGTACCGTTTACTGCCACAGTCTCACAGCTCCAGTGACCCGGGTTCGTTTCTGTTTACTGCCACAGTCTCACAGCTCCGGTGACCCGGGTTCGGTTCTGTTTACTGCCACAGTCTCACAGCTCCGGTGACCCGGGTTCGGTTCTGTTTACTGCCACAGTCTCACAGCTCCAGTAACCCGGGTTCGGTTCTGTTTACTGCCACAGTCTCACAGCTCCAGTGACCTGGGTTCAGTTCTCTTTACTGCCACAGTCTCACAGCTCCAGTGTCCCGGGTTCGGTTCTGTTTACTGCCACAGTCTCACAGCTCCAGTGACCTGGGTTCGGTTCTGTTTACTGCCACAGTCTCACAGCTCCAGTGACCCGGGTTCGGTTCTGTTTACTGCCACAGTCTCACAGCTCCAGTGTCCCGGGTACGGTTCTGTTTACTGCCACAGTCTCACAGCTCCAGTGACCTGGGTTCGGTTCTGTTTACTGCCACAGTCTCACAGCTCCAGTGACCCGGGTTCAGTTCTGTTTACTGCCACAGTCTCACAGCTCCAGTGTCCCGGGTTCGGTTCTGTTTACTGCCAAAGTCTCACAGCTCCAGTGACCTGGGTTCGGTTCTGTTTACTGCCACAGTCTCACAGCTCCAGTGACCTGGGTTCGGTTCTGTTTACTGCCACAGTCTCACAGCTCCAGTGACCCGGGTTCAGTTCTGTTTACTGCCACACTCTCACAGCTCCAGTGTTCCGGGTTCGGTTCTGTTTACTGCCACAGTCTCACAGCTCCAGTGACCTGGGTTCGGTTCTGTTTACTGCCACAGTCTCACAGCTCCAGTGACCTGGGTTCGGTTCTGTTTACTGCCACAGTCTCACAGCTCCAGTGACCCGGGTTCGGTTCTGTTTACTGCCACAGTCTCACAGCTCCAGTGACCTGTGTTCGGTTCTGTTTACTGCCACAGTCTCACAGCTCCAGTGACCTGGGTTCGGTTCTGTTTACTGCCACAGTCTCACAGCTCCAGTGTCCCGGGTTCGGTTCTGTTTACTGCCACAGTCTCACAGCTCCAGTGACCTGGGTTCGGTTCTATTTACTGCCACAGCCTCACAGCTCCATTGACCTGGGTTCGGTTCTGTTTACTGCCACAGTCTCACAGCTCCAGTGACCTGGGTTCGGTTCTGTTTACTGCCACAGTCTCACAGCTCCAGTGTCCCGGGTTCGGTTCTGTTTACTGCCACAGTCTCACAGCTCCAGTGACCTGGGTTCAGTTCTGTTTACTGCCACAGTCTCACAGCTCCAGTGACCCGGGTTCAGTTCTGTTTACTGCCACAGTCTCACAGCACCAGTGTCCCGGGTTCGGTTCTGTTTACTGCCACAGTCTCACAGCTCCAGTGACCCGGGTTCAGTTCTGTTTACTGCCACAGTCTCACAGCTCCAGTGTCCCGGGTTCGGTTCTGTTTACTGCCACAGTCTCACAGCTCCAGTGACCTGTGTTCGGTTCTGTTTACTGCCACAGTCTCACAGCTCCATTGACCCGGGTTCGGTTCTGTTTACTGCCACAGTCTCACAGCTCCAGTGTCCTGGGTTCGGTTCTGTTTACTGCCACAGTCTCACAGCTCCAGTGTCCCGGGTTCAGTTCTGTTTACTGCCACAGTCTCACAGCTCCAGTGTCCTGGGTTCGGTTCTGGGGACTGCCACAGTCTCACAGCTCCAGTGACCCGGGTTCGGTTCTGTTTACTGCCACAGTCTCACAGCTCCAGTGTCCCGGGTTCAGTTCTGTTTACTGCCACAGTCTCACAGCTCCAGTGACCCGGGTTCGGTTCTGTTTACTGCCACAGTCTCACAGCTCCAGTGTCCCGGGTTCGGTTCCGTTTACTGCCACAGTCTCACAGCTCCAGTGACCCGGGTTCGGTTCTGTTTACTGCCACAGTCTCACAGCTCCAGTGTCCTGGGTTCGGTTCTGTTTACTGCCACAGCCTCACAGCTCCAGTGTCCCGGGTTCGGTTCTGTTTACTGCCACAGTCTCACAGCTTCAGTGACCTGGGTTCGGTTCTGTTTACTGCCACAGTCTCACAGCTCCAGTGACCTGGGTTCGGTTCTGTTTACTGCCACAGTCTCACAGCTCCAGTGACCTGGGTTCGGTTCTGTTTACTGCCACAGTCTCACAGCTCCAGTGACCTGGGTTCGGTTCTGTTTACTGCCACAGTCTCACAGCTCCAGTGACCTGGGTTCGGTTCTGTTTACTGCCACAGTCTCACAGCTCCAGTGACCTGGGTTCGGTTCTGTTTACTGCCACAGTCTCACAGCTCCAGTGACCTGGGTTCGGTTCTGTTTACTGCCACAGCCTCACAGCTCCAGTGTCCCGGGTTCGGTTCTGTTTACTGCCACAGTCTCACAGCTTCAGTGACCTGGGTTCGGTTCTGTTTACTGCCACAGTCTCACAGCTCCAGTGACCTGGGTTCGGTTCTGTTTACTGCCACAGTCTCACAGCTCCAGTGACCTGGGTTCGGTTCTGTTTACTGCCACAGTCTCACAGCTCCAGTGACCTGGGTTCGGTTCTGTTTACTGCCACAGTCTCACAGCTCCAGTGACCTGGGTTCGGTTCTGTTTACTGCCACAGCCTCACAGCTCCAGTGACCTGGGTTCAGTTCTGTTCACTGCCACAGTCTCACAGCTCCATTGACCCGGGTTCGGTTCTGTTTACTGCCACAGTCTCACAGCTCCAGTGTCCTGGGTTCGGTTCTGTTTACTGCCACAGTCTCACAGCTCCAGTGTCCCGGGTTCAGTTCTGTTTACTGCCACAGTCTCACAGCTCCAGTGTCCTGGGTTCGGTTCTGTTTACTGCCACAGTCTCACAGCTCCGGTGACCCGGGTTCGGTTCTGTTTACTGCCACAGTCTCACAGCTCCAGTGACCTGGGTTCGGTTCTGTTTACTGCCACAGTCTCACAGCTCCAGTGACCTGGGTTCGGTTCTGTTTACTGCCACAGTCTCACAGCTCCAGTGACCTGGGTTCGGTTCTGTTTACTGCCACAGTCTCACAGCTCCAGTGACCTGGGTTCGGTTCTGTTTACTGCCACAGTCTCACAGCTCCAGTGACCTGGGTTCGGTTCTGTTTACTGCCACAGTCTCACAGCTCCAGTGACCTGGGTTCGGTTCTGTTTACTGCCACAGTCTCACAGCTCCAGTGACCTGGGTTCGGTTCTGTTTACTGCCACAGCCTCACAGCTCCAGTGTCCCGGGTTCGGTTCTGTTTACTGCCACAGTCTCACAGCTTCAGTGACCTGGGTTCGGTTCTGTTTACTGCCACAGTCTCACAGCTCCAGTGACCTGGGTTCGGTTCTGTTTACTGCCACAGTCTCACAGCTCCAGTGACCTGGGTTCGGTTCTGTTTACTGCCACAGTCTCACAGCTCCAGTGACCTGGGTTCGGTTCTGTTTACTGCCACAGTCTCACAGCTCCAGTGACCTGGGTTCGGTTCTGTTTACTGCCACAGCCTCACAGCTCCAGTGACCTGGGTTCAGTTCTGTTCACTGCCACAGTCTCACAGCTCCATTGACCCGGGTTCGGTTCTGTTTACTGCCACAGTCTCACAGCTCCAGTGTCCTGGGTTCGGTTCTGTTTACTGCCACAGTCTCACAGCTCCAGTGTCCCGGGTTCAGTTCTGTTTACTGCCACAGTCTCACAGCTCCAGTGTCCTGGGTTCGGTTCTGTTTACTGCCACAGTCTCACAGCTCCGGTGACCCGGGTTCGGTTCTGTTTACTGCCACAGTCTCACAGCTCCAGTGTCCTGGGTTCGGTTCTGTTCACTGCCACAGCCTCACAGCTCCAGTGACCCGGGTTCGGTTCTGTTTACTGCCACAGTCTCACAGCTCCAGTGACATGGGTTCGGTACCGTTTACTGCCACAGTCTCACAGCTCCAGTGACCCGGGTTCGTTTCTGTTTACTGCCACAGTCTCACAGCTCCGGTGACCCGGGTTCGGTTCTGTTTACTGCCACAGTCTCACAGCTCCGGTGACCCGGGTTCGGTTCTGTTTACTGCCACAGTCTCACAGCTCCAGTAACCCGGGTTCGGTTCTGTTTACTGCCACAGTCTCACAGCTCCAGTGACCTGGGTTCAGTTCTCTTTACTGCCACAGTCTCACAGCTCCAGTGTCCCGGGTTCGGTTCTGTTTACTGCCACAGTCTCACAGCTCCAGTGACCTGGGTTCGGTTCTGTTTACTGCCACAGTCTCACAGCTCCAGTGACCCGGGTTCGGTTCTGTTTACTGCCACAGTCTCACAGCTCCAGTGTCCCGGGTACGGTTCTGTTTACTGCCACAGTCTCACAGCTCCAGTGACCTGGGTTCGGTTCTGTTTACTGCCACAGTCTCACAGCTCCAGTGACCCGGGTTCAGTTCTGTTTACTGCCACAGTCTCACAGCTCCAGTGTCCCGGGTTCGGTTCTGTTTACTGCCAAAGTCTCACAGCTCCAGTGACCTGGGTTCGGTTCTGTTTACTGCCACAGTCTCACAGCTCCAGTGACCTGGGTTCGGTTCTGTTTACTGCCACAGTCTCACAGCTCCAGTGACCCGGGTTCAGTTCTGTTTACTGCCACACTCTCACAGCTCCAGTGTTCCGGGTTCGGTTCTGTTTACTGCCACAGTCTCACAGCTCCAGTGACCTGGGTTCGGTTCTGTTTACTGCCACAGTCTCACAGCTCCAGTGACCTGGGTTCGGTTCTGTTTACTGCCACAGTCTCACAGCTCCAGTGACCCGGGTTCGGTTCTGTTTACTGCCACAGTCTCACAGCTCCAGTGACCTGTGTTCGGTTCTGTTTACTGCCACAGTCTCACAGCTCCAGTGACCTGGGTTCGGTTCTGTTTACTGCCACAGTCTCACAGCTCCAGTGTCCCGGGTTCGGTTCTGTTTACTGCCACAGTCTCACAGCTCCAGTGACCTGGGTTCGGTTCTATTTACTGCCACAGCCTCACAGCTCCATTGACCTGGGTTCGGTTCTGTTTACTGCCACAGTCTCACAGCTCCAGTGACCTGGGTTCGGTTCTGTTTACTGCCACAGTCTCACAGCTCCAGTGTCCCGGGTTCGGTTCTGTTTACTGCCACAGTCTCACAGCTCCAGTGACCTGGGTTCAGTTCTGTTTACTGCCACAGTCTCACAGCTCCAGTGACCCGGGTTCAGTTCTGTTTACTGCCACAGTCTCACAGCACCAGTGTCCCGGGTTCGGTTCTGTTTACTGCCACAGTCTCACAGCTCCAGTGACCCGGGTTCAGTTCTGTTTACTGCCACAGTCTCACAGCTCCAGTGTCCCGGGTTCGGTTCTGTTTACTGCCACAGTCTCACAGCTCCAGTGACCTGTGTTCGGTTCTGTTTACTGCCACAGTCTCACAGCTCCATTGACCCGGGTTCGGTTCTGTTTACTGCCACAGTCTCACAGCTCCAGTGTCCTGGGTTCGGTTCTGTTTACTGCCACAGTCTCACAGCTCCAGTGTCCCGGGTTCAGTTCTGTTTACTGCCACAGTCTCACAGCTCCAGTGTCCTGGGTTCGGTTCTGGGGACTGCCACAGTCTCACAGCTCCAGTGACCCGGGTTCGGTTCTGTTTACTGCCACAGTCTCACAGCTCCAGTGTCCCGGGTTCAGTTCTGTTTACTGCCACAGTCTCACAGCTCCAGTGACCCGGGTTCGGTTCTGTTTACTGCCACAGTCTCACAGCTCCAGTGTCCCGGGTTCAGTTCTGTTTACTGCCACAGTCTCACAGCTCCAGTGACCCGGGTTCAGTTCTGTTTACTGCCACAGTCTCACAGCTCCAGTGTCCCGGGTTCGGTTCTGTTTACTGCCACAGTCTCACAGCTCCAGTGACCTGTGTTCGGTTCTGTTTACTGCCACAGTCTCACAGCTCCATTGACCCGGGTTCGGTTCTGTTTACTGCCACAGTCTCACAGCTCCAGTGTCCTGGGTTCGGTTCTGTTTACTGCCACAGTCTCACAGCTCCAGTGTCCCGGGTTCAGTTCTGTTTACTGCCACAGTCTCACAGCTCCAGTGTCCTGGGTTCGGTTCTGGGGACTGCCACAGTCTCACAGCTCCAGTGACCCGGGTTCGGTTCTGTTTACTGCCACAGTCTCACAGCTCCAGTGTCCCGGGTTCAGTTCTGTTTACTGCCACAGTCTCACAGCTCCAGTGACCCGGGTTCGGTTCTGTTTACTGCCACAGTCTCACAGCTCCAGTGTCCCGGGTTCGGTTCTGTTTACTGCCACAGTCTCACAGCTCCAGTGACCCGGGTTCGGTTCTGTTTACTGCCACAGTCTCACAGCTCCAGTGTCCTGGGTTCGGTTCTGTTTACTGCCACAGCCTCACAGCTCCAGTGTCCCGGGTTCGGTTCTGTTTACTGCCACAGTCTCACAGCTTCAGTGACCTGGGTTCGGTTCTGTTTACTGCCACAGTCTCACAGCTCCAGTGACCTGGGTTCGGTTCTGTTTACTGCCACAGTCTCACAGCTCCAGTGACCTGGGTTCGGTTCTGTTTACTGCCACAGTCTCACAGCTCCAGTGACCTGGGTTCGGTTCTGTTTACTGCCACAGTCTCACAGCTCCAGTGACCTGGGTTCGGTTCTGTTTACTGCCACAGCCTCACAGCTCCAGTGACCTGGGTTCAGTTCTGTTCACTGCCACAGTCTCACAGCTCCAGTGACCCGGGTTCGGTTCTGTTTACTGCCACAGTCTCACAGCTCCAGTGTCCCGGGTTCAGTTCTGTTTACTGCCACAGTCTCACAGCTCCAGTGACCCGGGTTCGGTTCTGTTTACTGCCACAGTCTCACAGCTCCAGTGTCCCGGGTTCAGTTCTGTTTACTGCCACAGTCTCACAGCTCCAGTGACCCGGGTTCAGTTCTGTTTACTGCCACAGTCTCACAGCTCCAGTGTCCCGGGTTCGGTTCTGTTTACTGCCACAGTCTCACAGCTCCAGTGACCTGTGTTCGGTTCTGTTTACTGCCACAGTCTCACAGCTCCATTGACCCGGGTTCGGTTCTGTTTACTGCCACAGTCTCACAGCTCCAGTGTCCTGGGTTCGGTTCTGTTTACTGCCACAGTCTCACAGCTCCAGTGTCCCGGGTTCAGTTCTGTTTACTGCCACAGTCTCACAGCTCCAGTGTCCTGGGTTCGGTTCTGGGGACTGCCACAGTCTCACAGCTCCAGTGACCCGGGTTCGGTTCTGTTTACTGCCACAGTCTCACAGCTCCAGTGTCCCGGGTTCAGTTCTGTTTACTGCCACAGTCTCACAGCTCCAGTGACCCGGGTTCGGTTCTGTTTACTGCCACAGTCTCACAGCTCCAGTGTCCCGGGTTCGGTTCTGTTTACTGCCACAGTCTCACAGCTCCAGTGACCCGGGTTCGGTTCTGTTTACTGCCACAGTCTCACAGCTCCAGTGTCCTGGGTTCGGTTCTGTTTACTGCCACAGCCTCACAGCTCCAGTGTCCCGGGTTCGGTTCTGTTTACTGCCACAGTCTCACAGCTTCAGTGACCTGGGTTCGGTTCTGTTTACTGCCACAGTCTCACAGCTCCAGTGACCTGGGTTCGGTTCTGTTTACTGCCACAGTCTCACAGCTCCAGTGACCTGGGTTCGGTTCTGTTTACTGCCACAGTCTCACAGCTCCAGTGACCTGGGTTCGGTTCTGTTTACTGCCACAGTCTCACAGCTCCAGTGACCTGGGTTCGGTTCTGTTTACTGCCACAGCCTCACAGCTCCAGTGACCTGGGTTCAGTTCTGTTCACTGCCACAGTCTCACAGCTCCATTGACCCGGGTTCGGTTCTGTTTACTGCCACAGTCTCACAGCTCCAGTGTCCTGGGTTCGGTTCTGTTTACTGCCACAGTCTCACAGCTCCAGTGTCCCGGGTTCAGTTCTGTTTACTGCCACAGTCTCACAGCTCCAGTGTCCTGGGTTCGGTTCTGTTTACTGCCACAGTCTCACAGCTCCGGTGACCCGGGTTCGGTTCTGTTTACTGCCACAGTCTCACAGCTCCAGTGTCCTGGGTTCGGTTCTGTTCACTGCCACAGCCTCACAGCTCCAGTGACCCGGGTTCGGTTCTGTTTACTGCCACAGTCTCACAGCTCCAGTGACATGGGTTCGGTACCGTTTACTGCCACAGTCTCACAGCTCCAGTGACCCGGGTTCGTTTCTGTTTACTGCCACAGTCTCACAGCTCCGGTGACCCGGGTTCGGTTCTGTTTACTGCCACAGTCTCACAGCTCCGGTGACCCGGGTTCGGTTCTGTTTACTGCCACAGTCTCACAGCTCCAGTAACCCGGGTTCGGTTCTGTTTACTGCCACAGTCTCACAGCTCCAGTGACCTGGGTTCAGTTCTCTTTACTGCCACAGTCTCACAGCTCCAGTGTCCCGGGTTCGGTTCTGTTTACTGCCACAGTCTCACAGCTCCAGTGACCTGGGTTCGGTTCTGTTTACTGCCACAGTCTCACAGCTCCATTGACCCGGGTTCGGTTCTGTTTACTGCCACAGTCTCACAGCTCCAGTGTCCCGGGTACGGTTCTGTTTACTGCCACAGTCTCACAGCTCCAGTGACCTGGGTTCGGTTCTGTTTACTGCCACAGTCTCACAGCTCCAGTGACCCGGGTTCAGTTCTGTTTACTGCCACAGTCTCACAGCTCCAGTGTCCCGGGTTCGGTTCTGTTTACTGCCAAAGTCTCACAGCTCCAGTGACCTGGGTTCGGTTCTGTTTACTGCCACAGTCTCACAGCTCCAGTGACCTGGGTTCGGTTCTGTTTACTGCCACAGTCTCACAGCTCCAGTGACCCGGGTTCAGTTCTGTTTACTGCCACACTCTCACAGCTCCAGTGTTCCGGGTTCGGTTCTGTTTACTGCCACAGTCTCACAGCTCCAGTGACCTGGGTTCGGTTCTGTTTACTGCCACAGTCTCACAGCTCCAGTGACCTGGGTTCGGTTCTGTTTACTGCCACAGTCTCACAGCTCCAGTGACCCGGGTTCGGTTCTGTTTACTGCCACAGTCTCACAGCTCCAGTGACCTGTGTTCGGTTCTGTTTACTGCCACAGTCTCACAGCTCCAGTGACCTGGGTTCGGTTCTGTTTACTGCCACAGTCTCACAGCTCCAGTGTCCCGGGTTCGGTTCTGTTTACTGCCACAGTCTCACAGCTCCAGTGACCTGGGTTCGGTTCTATTTACTGCCACAGCCTCACAGCTCCATTGACCTGGGTTCGGTTCTGTTTACTGCCACAGTCTCACAGCTCCAGTGACCTGGGTTCGGTTCTGTTTACTGCCACAGTCTCACAGCTCCAGTGTCCCGGGTTCGGTTCTGTTTACTGCCACAGTCTCACAGCTCCAGTGACCTGGGTTCAGTTCTGTTTACTGCCACAGTCTCACAGCTCCAGTGACCCGGGTTCAGTTCTGTTTACTGCCACAGTCTCACAGCACCAGTGTCCCGGGTTCGGTTCTGTTTACTGCCACAGTCTCACAGCTCCAGTGACCCGGGTTCAGTTCTGTTTACTGCCACAGTCTCACAGCTCCAGTGTCCCGGGTTCGGTTCTGTTTACTGCCACAGTCTCACAGCTCCAGTGACCTGTGTTCGGTTCTGTTTACTGCCACAGTCTCACAGCTCCATTGACCCGGGTTCGGTTCTGTTTACTGCCACAGTCTCACAGCTCCAGTGTCCTGGGTTCGGTTCTGTTTACTGCCACAGTCTCACAGCTCCAGTGTCCCGGGTTCAGTTCTGTTTACTGCCACAGTCTCACAGCTCCAGTGTCCTGGGTTCGGTTCTGGGGACTGCCACAGTCTCACAGCTCCAGTGACCCGGGTTCGGTTCTGTTTACTGCCACAGTCTCACAGCTCCAGTGTCCCGGGTTCAGTTCTGTTTACTGCCACAGTCTCACAGCTCCAGTGACCCGGGTTCGGTTCTGTTTACTGCCACAGTCTCACAGCTCCAGTGTCCCGGGTTCAGTTCTGTTTACTGCCACAGTCTCACAGCTCCAGTGACCCGGGTTCAGTTCTGTTTACTGCCACAGTCTCACAGCTCCAGTGTCCCGGGTTCGGTTCTGTTTACTGCCACAGTCTCACAGCTCCAGTGACCTGTGTTCGGTTCTGTTTACTGCCACAGTCTCACAGCTCCATTGACCCGGGTTCGGTTCTGTTTACTGCCACAGTCTCACAGCTCCAGTGTCCTGGGTTCGGTTCTGTTTACTGCCACAGTCTCACAGCTCCAGTGTCCCGGGTTCAGTTCTGTTTACTGCCACAGTCTCACAGCTCCAGTGTCCTGGGTTCGGTTCTGGGGACTGCCACAGTCTCACAGCTCCAGTGACCCGGGTTCGGTTCTGTTTACTGCCACAGTCTCACAGCTCCAGTGTCCCGGGTTCAGTTCTGTTTACTGCCACAGTCTCACAGCTCCAGTGACCCGGGTTCGGTTCTGTTTACTGCCACAGTCTCACAGCTCCAGTGTCCCGGGTTCGGTTCTGTTTACTGCCACAGTCTCACAGCTCCAGTGACCCGGGTTCGGTTCTGTTTACTGCCACAGTCTCACAGCTCCAGTGTCCTGGGTTCGGTTCTGTTTACTGCCACAGCCTCACAGCTCCAGTGTCCCGGGTTCGGTTCTGTTTACTGCCACAGTCTCACAGCTTCAGTGACCTGGGTTCGGTTCTGTTTACTGCCACAGTCTCACAGCTCCAGTGACCTGGGTTCGGTTCTGTTTACTGCCACAGTCTCACAGCTCCAGTGACCTGGGTTCGGTTCTGTTTACTGCCACAGTCTCACAGCTCCAGTGACCTGGGTTCGGTTCTGTTTACTGCCACAGTCTCACAGCTCCAGTGACCTGGGTTCGGTTCTGTTTACTGCCACAGCCTCACAGCTCCAGTGACCTGGGTTCAGTTCTGTTCACTGCCACAGTCTCACAGCTCCATTGACCCGGGTTCGGTTCTGTTTACTGCCACAGTCTCACAGCTCCAGTGTCCTGGGTTCGGTTCTGTTTACTGCCACAGTCTCACAGCTCCAGTGTCCCGGGTTCAGTTCTGTTTACTGCCACAGTCTCACAGCTCCAGTGTCCTGGGTTCGGTTCTGGGGACTGCCACAGTCTCACAGCTCCAGTGACCCGGGTTCGGTTCTGTTTACTGCCACAGTCTCACAGCTCCAGTGTCCCGGGTTCAGTTCTGTTTACTGCCACAGTCTCACAGCTCCAGTGACCCGGGTTCGGTTCTGTTTACTGCCACAGTCTCACAGCTCCAGTGTCCCGGGTTCGGTTCTGTTTACTGCCACAGTCTCACAGCTCCAGTGACCCGGGTTCGGTTCTGTTTACTGCCACAGTCTCACAGCTCCAGTGTCCTGGGTTCGGTTCTGTTTACTGCCACAGCCTCACAGCTCCAGAGTCCCGGGTTCGGTTCTGTTTATTGCCACAGTCTCACAGCTCCAGTGACCTGGGTTTGGTTCTGTTTACTGCCACAGTCTCACAGCTCCAGTGACCCGGGTTCGGTTCTGTTTACTGCCAAAGTCTCACAGCTCCAGTGTCCCGGGTTCAGTTCTGTTTACTGCCACAGTCTCACAGCTCCAGTGTCCCGGGTTCGGTTCTGTTTACTGCCACAGTCTCACAGCTCCAGTGACCCGGTTTCGGTTCTGTTTACTGCCACAGTCTCACAGCTCCAGTGTCCTGGGTTCGGTTCTGTTTACTGCCACAGCCTCACAGCTCCAGTGTCCTGGGATCAGTTCTGTTTACTGCCACAGTCTCACAGCTCCAGTGACCCGGGTTCGGTTCTGTTTACTGCCACAGTCTCACAGCTCCAGTGACATGGGTTCGGTTCTGTTTACTGCCACAGTCTCACAGCTCCAGTGACCCGGGTTCGGTTCTGTTTACTGCCACAGTCTCACAGCTCCAGTGACATGAGTTCGGTTCTGTTTACTGCCACAGTCTCACAGCTCCAGTGACCCGGGTTCGGTTCTGTTTACTACCACAGTCTCACAGCTCCAGTGACCCGGGTTCTGTACTGTTTACTGCCACAGTCTCACAGCTCCAGTGACCTGGGTTCGGTTCTGTTTACTGCCACAGTCTCACAGCTCCAGTGACCCGGGTTCGGTTCTGTTTACTGCCACAGCCTCACAGCTCCAGTGACCCAGGTTCGGTTCTGTTTACTGCCACATCCTCACAGCTCCAGTGTCCCGGGTTCGGTTCTGTTTACTGCCACAGTCTCACAGCTCCAGTGTCCCGGGTTCGGTTCTGCGTACTGCCACAGTCTCACAGCTCCAGTGACCTGGGTTTGGTTCTGTTTACTGCCACAGCCTCACAGCTCCAGTGACCTGGGTTCGGTTCTGTTTACTGCCACAGTCTCACAGCTCCAGTGACACGGGTTCGGTTCTGTTTACTGCCACAGTCTCACAGCTCCAGTGTCCCGGGTTCGGTTCTGCGTACTGCCACAGTCTCACAGCTCCAGTGACCTGGGTTCGGTTCTGTTTACTGCCACAGTCTCACAGCTCCAGTGACCTGGGTTCGGTTCTGTTTACTGCCACAGTCTCACAGCTCCAGTGACCTGGGTTCAGTTCTGTTTACTGCCACAGTCTCACAGCTCCAGTGTCCCGGGTTCGGTTCTGTTTACTGCCACAGTCTCACAGCTCCAGTGTCCCAGGTTCGGTTCTGTTTACTGCCACAGTCTCACTGCTCCAGTGTCCCAGGTTCAGTTCTGTTTACTGCCACAGTCTCACAGCTCCAGTGACCTGGGTTCGGTTCTGTTTACTGCCACAGTCTCACAGCTTCAGTGACCTGGGTTCGGTTCTGTTTACTGCCACAGTCTCACAGCTCCAGTGACCCGGGTTCGGTTCTGTTTACTGCCACAGTCTCACAGCTCCAGTGTCCCGGGTTCGGTTCTGTTTACTGCCACAGTCTCACAGCTCCAGTGTCCCGGGTTCGGTTCTGTTTACTGCCACAGTCTCACAGCTCCAGTGACCCGGGTTCAGTTCTGTTTACTGCCACAGTCTCACAGCTCCAGTGACCTGTGTTCGGTTCTGTTTACTGCCACAGTCTCACAGCTCCAGTGACCTGGGTTCGGTTCTGTTTACTGCCACAGTCTCACAGCTCCAGTGACCTGGGTTCAGTTCTGTTTACTGCCACAGTCTCACAGCTCCAGTGACCTGGGTTCGGTTCTGTTTACTGCCACAGCCACACAGCTTCAGTGACCTGGGTTCGGTTCTGTTTACTGCCACAGTCTCACAGCTCCAGTGTCCCGGGTTCGGTTCTGTTTACTGCCACAGTCTCACAGCTCCAGTGACCCGGGTTCAGTCCTGTTTACTGCCACAGTCTCACAGCTCCAGTGTCCCGGGTTCGGTTCTGTTTACTGCCGCAACCTCACAGCTCCACTGACCTGGGTTCGGTTCTGTTTACTGCCGCAACCTCACAGCTCTAGTGTCCCGGGTTCAGTTCTGTTTACTGCCACAGTCTCACAGCTCCAGTGACCCGGGTTCGGTTCTGTTTACTGCCACAGCCTCACAGCTCCAGAGACCTGGGTTCGGTTCTGTTTACTGCCACAGTCTCACAGCTCCAGTGTCCCGGGTTCAGTTCTGTTTACTGCCACAGTCTCACAGCTCCAGTGTCCCGGGTTCGGTTCTGTTTACTGCCACAGTCTCACAGCTCCAGTGTCCCGGGTTCGGTTCTGTTTACTGCCACAGTCTCACAGCTCCAGTGACCCGGGTTCAGTTCTGTTTACTGCCACAGTCTCACAGCTCCAGTGTCCCGGGTTCGGTTCTGTTTACTGCCACAGTCTCACAGCTCCAGTGTCCCGGGTTCGGTTCTGTTTACTGCCACAGTCTCACAGCTCCAGTGACCTGGGTTCGGTTCTGTTTACTGCCACAGTCTCACAGCTCCAGTGTCCCGGGTTCAGTTCTGTTTACTGCCACAGTCTCACAGCTCCAGTGTCCCGGGTTCGGTTCTGTTTACTGCCACAGTCTCACAGCTCCAGTGACCCGGGTTCGGTTCTGTTTACTGCCACAGCCTCACAGCTCCAGTGACCTGGGTTCGGTTCTGTTTACTGCCACAGTCTCACAGCTCCAGTGTCCCGGGTTCAGTTCTGTTTACTGCCACAGTCTCACAGCTCCAGTGTCCCGGGTTCGGTTCTGTTTACTGCCACAGTCTCACAGCTCCAGTGTCCCGGGTTCGGTTCTGTTTACTGCCACAGTCTCACAGCTCCAGTGACCCGGGTTCAGTTCTGTTTACTGCCACAGTCTCACAGCTCCAGCGTCCCGGGTTCGGTTCTGTTTACTGCCACAGTCTCACAGCTCCAGTGTCCCGGGTTCGGTTCTGTTTACTGCCACAGTCTCACAGCTCCAGTGACCTGGGTTCGGTTCTGTTTACTGCCACTGTCTCACAGCTCCAGTGTCCCGGGTTCAGTTCTGTTTACTGCCACAGTCTCACAGCTCCAGTGACCTGGGTTCGGTTCTGTTTACTGCCGCAACCTCACAGCTCCAGTGACCTGGGTTCGGTTCTGTTTACTGCCACAGTCTCACAGCTCCAGTGTCCCGGTTCGGTTCTGTTTACTGCCACAGTCTCACAGCTCCAGTGTCCCGGGTTCAGTTCTGTTTACTGCCACAGTCTCACAGCTCCAGTGTCCCAGGTTCGGTTCTGTTTACTGCCACAGTCTCACAGCTCCAGTGTCCCGGATTCGGTTCTGTTTACTGCCGCAACCTCACAGCTCCAGTGACCTGGGTTCGGTTCTGTTTACTGCCACAGTCTCACAGCTCCAGTGTCCCGGGTTCAGTTCTGTTTACTGCCACAGTCTCACAGCTCCAGTGTCCCGGGTTCGGTTCTGTTTACTGCCACAGTCTCACAGCTCCAGTGTCCCGGGTTCGGTTCTGTTTACTGCCACAGTCTCACAGCTCCAGTGTCCCGGGTTCTGTTCTGTTTACTGCCACAGTCTCACAGCTCCAGTGTCCCGGGTTCGGTTCTGTTTACTGCCACAGTCTCACAGCTCCCGTGACCCGGGTTCGGTTCTGTTTACTGCCACAGTCTCACAGCTCCAGTGTCCTGGGTTCGGTTCTGTTTACTGCCACAGTCTCACAGCTCCAGTGTCCCGGGTTCAGTTCTGTTTACTGCCACAGTCTCACAGCTCCAGTGTCCCGGGTTCGGTTCTGTTTACTGCCACAGTCTCACAGCTCCAGTGTCCTGGGTTCGGTTCTGTTTACTGCCACAGTCTCACAGCTCCAGTGACCCGGGTTCGGTTCTGTTTACTGCCACAGTCTCACAGCTCCAGTGTCCCGGGTTCAGTTCTGTTTACTGCCACAGTCTCACAGCTCCAGTGACCCGGGTTCGGTTCTGTTTACTGCCAGTCTCACAGCTCCAGTGTCCCGGGTTCGGTTCTGTTTACTGCCACAGTCTCACAGCTCCAGTGTCCCGGGTTCGGTTCTGTTTACTGCCACAGTCTCACAGCTCCAGTGACCCGGGTTCGGTTCTGTTTACTGCCACAGTCTCACAGCTCCGGTGACCCGGGTTCCGTTCTGTTTACTGCCACAGTCTCACAGCTCCAGTGTCCTGGGTTCAGTTCTGTTTACTGCCACAGTCTCACAGCTCCAGTGACCCGGGTGCGGTTCTGTTTACTGCCACAGTCTCACAGCTCCAGTGTCCTGGGTTCGGTTCTGTTTACTGCCACAGCCTCACAGCTCCAGTGACCCGGGTTCGGTTCTGTTTACTGCCACAGTCTCACATCTCCAGTGTCCCGGGTTCGGTTCTGTTTACTGCCACAGTCTCACAGCTCCAGTGTCCTGGGTTCGGTTCTGTTTACTGCCACAGCCTCACAGCTTCAGTGACCCGGGTTCGGTTCTGTTTACTGCCACAGTCTCACAGCTCCAGTGACCCGGGTTCGGTTCTGTTTACTGCCACAGACTCACAGCTCCAGTGTCCCGGGTTCGGTTCTTTTTACTGCCACAGTCTCACAGCTCCAGTGACCCGGGTTCGGTTCTGTTTACTGCCACAGTCTCACATCTCCAGTGTCCCGGGTTCGGTTCTGTTTACTGCCACAGTCTCACAGCTCCAGTGTCCCGGGTTCGGTTCTGTTTACTGCCACAGTCTCACAGCTCCAGTGACCCGGGTTCAGTTCTGTTTACTGCCACAGTCTCACAGCTCCAGTGTCCCGGGTTCGGTTCTGTTTACTGCCACAGTCTCACAGCTCCAGTGACCTGGGTTCGGTTCTGTTTACTGCCACAGTCTCACAGCTCCAGTGACCTGTGTTCGGTTCTGTTTACTGCCACAGTCTCACAGCTCCAGTGACCCGGGTTCAGTCCTGTTTAATGCCACAGTCTCACAGCTCCAGTGTCCCGGGTTCGGTTCTGTTTCCTGCCACAGTCTCACAGCTCCAGTGACCTGGGTTCGGTTCTGTTTACTGCCACCGTCTCACAGCTCCAGTGACCTGAGTTCGGTTCTGTTTACTGCCACAGTCTCACAGCTCCAGTGACCTGGGTGTGGTTCTGTTTACTGTCACAGTCTCACAGCTCCAGTGACCCGGGTTCAGTTCTGTTTACTGCCACAGTCTCACAGCTCCAGTGTCCCGGGTTCGGTTCTGTTTACTGCCACAGTCTCACAGCTCCAGTGACCTGGGTTCGGTTCTGTTTACTGCCACAGTCTCACAGCTCCAGTGACCTGGGTTCGGTTCTGTTTACTGCCACAGTCTCACAGCTCCAGTGACCCGGGTTCAGTTCTGTTTACTGCCACAGTCTCTCAGCTCCAGTGTCCCGGGTTCGGTTCTGTTTACTGCCACAGTCTCACAGCTCCAGTGACCTGGGTTCGGTTCTGTTTACTGCCACAGTCTCACAGCTCCAGTGACCCGGGTTCAGTTCTGTTTACTGCCACAGTCTCACAGCTCCAGTGGCCCGGGTTCGGTTCTGTTTACTGCCACAGTCTCACAGCTCCAGTGACCTGGGTTCGGTTCTGTTTACTGCCACAGTCTCACAGCTCCAGTGACCCGGGTTCGGTTCTGTTTACTGCCACAGTCTCACAGCTCCAGTGTCCTGGGTTCGGTTCTGTTTTCTGCCACAGTCTCACAGCTCCAGTGTCCCGGGTTCAGTTCTGTTTACTGCCACAGTCTCACGGCTCCAGTGTCCCGGGTTCCGTTCTGTTTACTGCCACAGTCTCACAGCTCCAGTGTCCTGGGTTCGGTTCTGGGGACTGCCACAGTCTCACAGCTCCAGTGACCCGGGTTCGGTTCTGTTTACTGCCACAGTCTCACAGCTCCAGTGTCCCGGGTTCAGTTCTGTTTACTGCCACAGTCTCACAGCTCCAGTGACCCGGGTTCGGTTCTGTTTACTGCCACAGTCTCACAGCTCCAGTGACCCGGGTTCAGTTCTGTTTACTGCCACAGTCTCACAGCTCCAGTGTCCCGGGTTCGGTTCTGTTTACTGCCACAGTCTCACAGCTCCAGTGACCTGGGTTCGGTTCTGTTTACTGCCACAGTCTCACAGCTCCAGTGACCCGGGTTCAGTCCTGTTTACTGCCACAGTCTCACAGCTCCAGTGTCCCGGGTTCGGTTCTGTTTCCTGCCACAGTCTCACAGCTCCAGTGACCTGGGTTCGGTTCTGTTTACTGCCACAGTCTCACAGCTCCAGTTACCTGAGTTCGGTTCTGTTTACTGCCACACTCTCACAGCTCCAGTGTCCCGGGTCCGGTTCTGTTTATTGCCACAGTCTCACAGCTCCAGTGACCTGGGTGTGGTTCTGTTTACTGTCACAGTCTCACAGCTCCAGTGACCCGGGTTCAGTTCTGTTTACTGCCACAGTCTCACAGCTCCAGTGTCCCGGGTTCGGTTCTGTTTACTGCCACAGTCTCACAGCTCCAGTGACCTGGGTTCGGTTCTGTTTACTGCCACAGTCTCACAGCTCCAGTGACCTGGGTTCGGTTCTGTTTACTGCCACAGTCTCACAGCTCCAGTGACCCGGGTTCAGTTCTGTTTCCTGCCACAGTCTCACAGCTCCAGTGTCCCGGGTTCGGTTCTGTTTACTGCCACAGTCTCACAGCTCCAGTGACCTGGGTTCGGTTCTGTTTACTGCCACAGTCTCACAGCTCCAGTGACCCGGGTTCAGTTCTGTTTACTGCCACAGTCTCACAGCTCCAGTGTCCCGGGTTCGGTTCTGTTTACTGCCACAGTCTCACAGCTCCAGTGACCTGGGTTCGGTTCTGTTTACTGCCACAGTCTCACAGCTCCAGTGACCCGGGTTCGGTTCTGTTTCCTGCCACAGTCTCACAGCTCCAGTGACCTGGGTTCGGTTCTGTTTACTGCCACCGTCTCACAGCTCCAGTGACCTGAGTTCGGTTCTGTTTACTGCCACAGTCTCACAGCTCCAGTGACCTGGGTGTGGTTCTGTTTACTGTCACAGTCTCACAGCTCCAGTGACCCGGGTTCAGTTCTGTTTACTGCCACAGTCTCACAGCTCCAGTGTCCCGGGTTCGGTTCTGTTTACTGCCACAGTCTCACAGCTCCAGTGACCTGGGTTCGGTTCTGTTTACTGCCACAGTCTCACAGCTCCAGTGACCTGGGTTCGGTTCTGTTTACTGCCACAGTCTCACAGCTCCAGTGACCCGGGTTCAGTTCTGTTTACTGCCACAGTCTCACAGCTCCAGTGTCCCGGGTTCGGTTCTGTTTACTGCCACAGTCTCACAGCTCCAGTGACCTGGGTTCGTTTCTGTTTACTGCCACAGTCTCACAGCTCCAGTGACCCGGGTTCAGTTCTGTTTACTGCCACAGTCTCACAGCTCCAGTGTCCCGGGTTCGGTTCTGTTTACTGCCACAGTCTCACAGCTCCAGTGTCCCGGGTTCGGTTCTGTTTACTGCCACAGTCTCACAGCTCCAGTGACCTGGGTTCGGTTCTGTTTACTGCCACAGTCTCACAGCTCCAGTGACCCGGGTTCGGTTCTGTTTACTGCCACAGTCTCACAGCTCCAGTGTCCTGGGTTCGGTTCTGGGGACTGCCACAGTCTCACAGCTCCAGTGACCCGGGTTCGGTTCTGTTTACTGCCACAGTCTCACAGCTCCAGTGTCCCGGGTTCAGTTCTGTTTACTGCCACAGTCTCACAGCTCCAGTGACCCGGGTTCGGTTCTGTTTACTGCCACAGTCTCACAGCTCCAGTGACCCGGGTTCAGTTCTGTTTACTGCCACAGTCTCACAGCTCCAGTGTCCCGGGTTCGGTTCTGTTTACTGCCACAGTCTCACAGCTCCAGTGACCTGGGTTCGGTTCTGTTTACTGCCACAGTCTCACAGCTCCAGTGACCCGGGTTCAGTCCTGTTTACTGCCACAGTCTCACAGCTCCAGTGTCCCGGGTTCGGTTCTGTTTCCTGCCACAGTCTCACAGCTCCAGTGTCCCGGGTTCGGTTCTGTTTACTGCCACAGTCTCACAGCTCCAGTGACCTGGGTTCGGTTCTGTTTACTGCCACAGTCTCACAGCTCCAGTGACCTGAGTTCGGTTCTGTTTACTGCCACAGTCTCACAGCTCCAGTGACCTGGGTGTGGTTCTGTTTACTGTCACAGTCTCACAGCTCCAGTGACCCGGGTTCAGTTCTGTTTACTGCCACAGTCTCACAGCTCCAGTGTCCCGGGTTCGGTTCTGTTTACTGCCACAGTCTCACAGCTCCAGTGACCTGGGTTCGGTTCTGTTTACTGCCACAGTCTCACAGCTCCAGTGACCTGGGTTCGGTTCTGTTTACTGCCACAGTCTCACAGCTCCAGTGACCCCGGTTCAGTTCTGTTTACTGCCACAGTCTCACAGCTCCAGTGTCCCGGGTTCGGTTCTGTTTACTGCCACAGTCTCACAGCTCCAGTGACCTGGGTTCGGTTCTGTTTACTGCCACAGTCTCACAGCTCCAGTGACCCGGGTTCAGTTCTGTTTACTGCCACAGTCTCACAGCTCCAGTGTCCCGGGTTTGGTTCTGTTTACTGCCACAGTCTCACAGCTCCAGTGACCTGGGTTCGGTTCTGTTTACTGCCACAGTCTCACAGCTCCAGTGACCCGGGTTCGGTTCTGTTTACTGCCACAGTCTCACAGCTCCAGTGTCCTGGGTTCGGTTCTGTTTTCTGCCACAGTCTCACAGCTCCAGTGTCCCGGGTTCAGTTCTGTTTACTGCCACAGTCTCACAGATCCAGTGTCCCGGGTTCCGTTCTGTTTACTGCCACAGTCTCACAGCTCCAGTGTCCTGGGTTCGGTTCTGGGGACTGCCACAGTCTCACAGCTCCAGTGACCCGGGTTCGGTTCTGTTTACTGCCACAGTCTCACAGCTCCAGTGTCCCGGGTTCCGTTCTGTTTACTGCCACAGTCTCACAGCTCCAGTGACCCGGGTTCGGTTCTGTTTACTGCCACAGTCTCACAGCTCCAGTGTCCCGGGTTCAGTTCTGTTTACTGCCACAGTCTCACAGCTCCAGTGACCCGGGTTCGGTTCTGTTTACTGCCACAGTCTCACAGCTCCAGTGTCCCGGGTTCGGTTCTGTTTACTGCCACAGTCTCACAGCTCCAGTGTCCCGGGTTCGGTTCTGTTTACTGCCACAGTCTCACAGCTCCAGTGACCCGGGTTCGGTTCTGTTTACTGCCACAGTCTCACAGCTCCAGTGTCCCGGGTTCAGTTCTGTTTACTGCCACAGTCTCACAGCTCCAGTGTCCCGGGTTCGGTTCTGTTTACTGCCACAGTCTCACAGCTCCAGTGTCCCGGGTTCGGTTCTGTTTACTGCCACAGTCTCACAGCTCCAGTGTCCCGGGTTCAGTTCTGTTTACTGCCACAGTCTCACAGCTCCAGTGTCCCGGGTTCGGTTCTGTTTACTGCCACAGTCTCACAGCTCCAGTGACCCGGGTTCGGTTCTGTTTACTGTCACAGTCTCACAGCTCCAGTGTCCCGGGTTCCGTTCTGTTTACTGCCACAGTCTCACAGCTCCAGTGACCTGGGTTCGGTTCTGTTTACTGCCACAGTCTCACAGCTCCAGTGTCCCGGGTTCAGTTCTGTTTACTGCCACAGTCTCACAGCTCCAGTGTCCCGGGTTCGGTTCTGTTTACTGCCACAGTCTCACAGCTCCAGTGTCCCGGGTTCGGTTCTGTTTACTGCCACAGTCTCACAGCTCCAGTGACCCGAGTTCGGTTCTGAGTACTGCCACAGTCTCACAGCTCCAGTGACCTGGGTTCGGTTCTGTTTACTGCCACAGTCTCACAGCTCCAGTGTCCCGGGTTCGGTTCTGTTTACTGCCACAGTCTCACAGCTCCAGTGTCCCGGGTTCGGTTCTGTTTACTGCCACAGTCTCACAGCTCCAGTGACCTGGGTTCGGTTCTGTTTACTGCCACAGTCTCACAGCTCCAGTGTCCCGGGTTCGGTTCTGTTTACTGCCACAGTCTCACAGCTCCAGTGACCCGGGTTCAGTTCTGTTTACTGCCACAGTCTCACAGCTCCAGTGTCCCGGGTTCGGTTCTGTTTACTGCCACAGTCTCACAGCTCCAGTGACCCGAGTTCGGTTCTGAGTACTGCCACAGTCTCACAGCTCCAGTGACCTGGGTTCGGTTCTGTTTACTGCCACAGTCTCACAGCTCCAGTGTCCCGGGTTCGGTTCTGTTTACTGCCACAGTCTCACAGCTCCAGTGTCCCGGGTTCGGTTCTGTTTACTGCCACAGTCTCACAGCTCCAGTGACCCGAGTTCGGTTCTGAGTACTGCCACAGTCTCACAGCTCCAGTGACCTGGGTTCGGTTCTGTTTACTGCCACAGTCTCACAGCTCCAGTGTCCCGGGTTCGGTTCTGTTTACTGCCACAGTCTCACAGCTCCAGTGTCCCGGGTTCGGTTCTGTTTACTGCCACAGTCTCACAGCTCCAGTGACCTGGGTTCGGTTCTGTTTACTGCCACAGTCTCACAGCTCCAGTGTCCCGGGTTCGGTTCTGTTTACTGCCACAGTCTCACAGCTCCAGTGACCCGGGTTCAGTTCTGTTTACTGCCACAGTCTCACAGCTCCAGTGTCCCGGGTTCGGTTCTGTTTACTGTCACAGTCTCACAGCTCCAGTGACCCGGGTTCAGTTCTGTTTACTGCCACAGTCTCACAGCTCCAGTGACCTGGGTTCGGTTCTGTTTACTGCCACAGTCTCACAGCTCCAGTGACCCGGGTTCGGTTCTGTTTACTGCCACAGTCTCACAGCTCCAGTGTCCCGGGTTCAGTTCTGTTTACTGCCACAGTCTCACAGCTCCAGTGACCCGTTTTCGGTTCTGTTTACTGCCACAGTCTCACAGCTCCAGTGACCTGGGTTCGGTTCTGTTTACTGCCACAGCTTCACAGCTCCAGTGACCCGGGTTCGGTTCTGTTTACTGCCACAGTCTCACAGCTCCAGTGACCCGTTTTCGGTTCTGTTTACTGCCACAGTCTCACAGCTCCAGTGACCTGGGTTCGGTTCTGTTTACTGCCACAGCTTCACAGCTCCAGTGACCCGGGTTCGGTTCTGTTTACTGCCACAGTCTCACAGCTCCAGTGTCCCGGGTTCGGTTCTGTTTACTGCCACAGTCTCACAGCTCCAGTGACCTGGGTTCGGTTCTGTTTACTGCCACAGTCTCACAGCTCCAGTGACCTGGGTTCAGTTCTGTTTACTGCCACAGTCTCACAGCTCCTGTGTCCCGGGTTCGGTTCTGTTTACTGTCACAGTCTCACAGCTCCAGTGACCCGGGTTCGGTTCTGTTTACTGCCACAGTCTCACAGCTCCAGTGACCCAGGTTCGGTTCTGTTTACTGCCACAGTCTCACAGCTCCAGTGACCTGGGTTCGGTTCTGTTTACTGCCACAGTCTCACAGCTCCAGTGACCTGGGTTCGGTTCTGTTTACTGCCACAGTCTCACAGCTCCAGTGTCCCGGGTTCGGTTCTGTTTACTGCCACAGTCTCACAGCTCCAGTGTCCCGGGTTCGGTTCTGTTTACTGCCACAGTCTCACAGCTCCAGTGACCTGGGTTCGGTTCTGTTTACTGCCACAGTCTCACAGCTCCAGTGTCCCGGGTTCGGTTCTGTTTACTGCCACAGTCTCACAGCTCCAGTGACCCGGGTTCAGTTCTGTTTACTGCCACAGTCTCACAGCTCCAGTGTCCCGGGTTCGGTTCTGTTTACTGTCACAGTCTCACAGCTCCAGTGACCCGGGTTCAGTTCTGTTTACTGCCACAGTCTCACAGCTCCAGTGTCCCGGGTTAGGTTCTGTTTACTGTCACAGTCTCACAGCTCCAGTGACCCGGGTTCGGTTCTGTTTACTGCCACAGTCTCACAGCTCCAGTGACCCAGGTTCGGTTCTGTTTACTGCCACAGTCTCACAGCTCCAGTGACCTGGGTTCGGTTCTGTTTACTGCCACAGTCTCACAGCTCCAGTGACCTGGGTTCGGTTCTGTTTACTGCCACAGTCTCACAGCTCCAGTGTCCCGGGTTCGGTTCTGTTTACTGCCACAGTCTCACAGCTCCAGTGTCCCGGGTTCGGTTCTGTTTACTGCCACAGTCTCACAGCTCCAGTGACCTGGGTTCAGTTCTGTTTACTGCCACAGTCTCACAGCTCCAGTGACCCGGGTTCGGTTCTGTTTACTGCCACAGCCTCACAGCTCCAGTGTCCCGGGTTCGGTTCTGTTTACTGCCACAGTCTCACAGCTCCAGTGACCTGGGTTCGGTTCTGTTTACTGCCACAGTCTCACAGCTCCAGTGTCCCGGGTTCGGTTCTGTTTACTGTCACAGTCTCACAGCTCCAGTGACCCGGGTTCGGTTCTGTTTACTGCCACAGTCTCACAGCTCCAGTGTCCCGGGTTCGGTTCTGTTTACTGCCACAGTCTCACAGCTCCAGTGTCCCGGGTTCGGTTCTGTTTACTGCCACAGTCTCACAGCTCCAGTGACCCGGGTTCGGTTCTGTTTACTGCCACAGTCTCACAGCTCCAGTGTCCCGGGTTCAGTTCTGTTTACTGCCACAGTCTCACAGCTCCAGTGTCCCGGGTTCGGTTCTGTTTATGCCACAGTCTCACAGCTCCAGTGACCCGGTTTCGGTTCTGTTTACTGCCACAGTCTCACAGCTCCAGTGTCCTGGGTTCGGTTCTGTTTACTGCCACAGCCTCACAGCTCCAGTGACCCGGGTTCGGTTCTGTTTACTGCCACAGTCTCACAGCTCCAGTGACCTGGGTTCGGTTCTGTTTACTGCCACAGCTTCACAGCTCCAGTGACCCGGGTTCGGTTCTGTTTACTGCCACAGTCTCACAGCTCCAGTGACCCGTTTTCGGTTCTGTTTACTGCCACAGTCTCACAGCTCCAGTGACCTGGGTTCGGTTCTGTTTACTGCCACAGCTTCACAGCTCCAGTGACCCGGGTTCGGTTCTGTTTACTGCCACAGTCTCACAGCTCCAGTGTCCCGGGTTCGGTTCTGTTTACTGCCACAGTCTCACAGCTCCAGTGACCTGGGTTCGGTTCTGTTTACTGCCACAGTCTCACAGCTCCAGTGACCTGGGTTCAGTTCTGTTTACTGCCACAGTCTCACAGCTCCTGTGTCCCGGGTTCGGTTCTGTTTACTGTCACAGTCTCA
The DNA here is from genome assembly GCF_036365525.1 of Heterodontus francisci. Taxonomy (NCBI): domain Eukaryota; kingdom Metazoa; phylum Chordata; class Chondrichthyes; order Heterodontiformes; family Heterodontidae; genus Heterodontus; species Heterodontus francisci. The sequence continues at coordinate 441,863 of NW_027140768.1, read as the reverse complement.
CAGCTCCAGTGACCCGGGTTCGGTTCTGTTTACTGCCACAGTCTCACAGCTCCAGTGACCCAGGTTCGGTTCTGTTTACTACCACAGTCTCACAGCTCCAGTGACCTGGGTTCGGTTCTGTTTACTGCCACAGTCTCACAGCTCCAGTGACCTGGGTTCGGTTCTGTTTACTGCCACAGTCTCACAGCTCCAGTGTCCCGGGTTCGGTTCTGTTTACTGCCACAGTCTCACAGCTCCAGTGTCCCGGGTTCGGTTCTGTTTACTGCCACAGTCTCACAGCTCCAGTGACCTGGGTTCGGTTCTGTTTACTGCCACAGTCTCACAGCTCCAGTGTCCCGGGTTCGGTTCTGTTTACTGCCACAGTCTCACAGCTCCAGTGACCCGGGTTCAGTTCTGTTTACTGCCACAGTCTCACAGCTCCAGTGTCCCGGGTTCGGTTCTGTTTACTGTCACAGTCTCACAGCTCCAGTGACCCGGGTTCAGTTCTGTTTACTGCCACAGTCTCACAGCTCCAGTGTCCCGGGTTAGGTTCTGTTTACTGTCACAGTCTCACAGCTCCAGTGACCCGGGTTCGGTTCTGTTTACTGCCACAGTCTCACAGCTCCAGTGACCCAGGTTCGGTTCTGTTTACTGCCACAGTCTCACAGCTCCAGTGACCTGGGTTCGGTTCTGTTTACTGCCACAGTCTCACAGCTCCAGTGACCTGGGTTCGGTTCTGTTTACTGCCACAGTCTCACAGCTCCAGTGTCCCGGGTTCGGTTCTGTTTACTGCCACAGTCTCACAGCTCCAGTGTCCCGGGTTCGGTTCTGTTTACTGCCACAGTCTCACAGCTCCAGTGACCTGGGTTCAGTTCTGTTTACTGCCACAGTCTCACAGCTCCAGTGACCCGGGTTCGGTTCTGTTTACTGCCACAGCCTCACAGCTCCAGTGTCCCGGGTTCGGTTCTGTTTACTGCCACAGTCTCACAGCTCCAGTGACCTGGGTTCGGTTCTGTTTACTGCCACAGTCTCACAGCTCCAGTGTCCCGGGTTCGGTTCTGTTTACTGTCACAGTCTCACAGCTCCAGTGACCCGGGTTCGGTTCTGTTTACTGCCACAGTCTCACAGCTCCAGTGTCCCGGGTTCGGTTCTGTTTACTGCCACAGTCTCACAGCTCCAGTGTCCCGGGTTCGGTTCTGTTTACTGCCACAGTCTCACAGCTCCAGTGACCCGGGTTCGGTTCTGTTTACTGCCACAGTCTCACAGCTCCAGTGTCCCGGGTTCAGTTCTGTTTACTGCCACAGTCTCACAGCTCCAGTGTCCCGGGTTCGGTTCTGTTTATGCCACAGTCTCACAGCTCCAGTGACCCGGTTTCGGTTCTGTTTACTGCCACAGTCTCACAGCTCCAGTGTCCTGGGTTCGGTTCTGTTTACTGCCACAGCCTCACAGCTCCAGTGACCCGGGTTCGGTTCTGTTTACTGCCACAGTCTCACAGCTCCAGTGACCTGGGTTCGGTTCTGTTTACTGCCACAGTCTCACAGCTCCAGTGACCCGGGTTCGGTTCTGTTTACTGCCACAGTCTCACAGCTCCAGTGTCCCGGGTTCGGTTCTCTTTACTGCCAGAGTCTCACAGTTCCAGTGACCCGGGTTCGGTTCTGTTTACTGCCACAGTCTCACAGCTCCAGTGTCCCGGGTTCGGTTCTGTTTACTGCCACAGTCTCACAGCTCCAGTGACCTGGGTTCGGTTCTGTTTACTGCCACAGTCTCACAGCTCCAGTGTCCCGGGTTCGGTTCTTTTTACTGCCACAGTCTCACAGCTCCAGTGACCCGGGTTCGGTTCTGTTTACTGCCACAGTCTCACAGCTCCAGTGTCCCGGGTTCGGTTCTGTGTACTGCCACAGTCTCACCGCTCCAGTGACCCGGGTTCGGTTCTGTTTACTGCCACAGTCTCACAGCTCCAGTGACCTGGGTTCGGTTCTGTTTACTGCCACAGTCTCACAGCTCCAGTGTCCCGGGTTCGGTTCTGTTTACTGCCACAGTCTCACAGCTCCAGTGACCCGGGTTCGGTTCTGTTTACTGCCACAGTCTCACAGCTCCAGTGACCCGGGTTCAGTTCTGTTTACTGCCACAGTCTCACAGCTCCAGTGTCCCGGGTTCGGTTCTGTTTACTGCCACAGTCTCACAGCTCCAGTGACCCGGGTTCAGTTCTGTTTACTGCCACAGTCTCACAGCTCCAGTGTCCCGGTTTCGGTTCTGTTTACTGTCAGAGTCTCACAGCTCCAGTGACCTGGGTTCGGTTCTGTTTACTGCCACAGTGTCACAGCTCCAGTTTCCCGGGTTCGGTTCTGTTTACTGCCACAGTCTCACAGCTCCAGTGACCCGGGTTCGGTTCTGTTTACTGCCACAGTCTCACAGCTCCAGTGTCCCGGGTTCAGTTCTGTTTACTGCCACAGTCTCACAGCTCCAGTGTCCCGGGTTCGGTTCTGTTTGCTGCCACAGTCTCACAGCTCCAGTGACCCGGGTTCGGTTCTGTTTACTGCCACAGTCTCACAGCTCCAGTGTCCCGGGTTCAGTTCTGTTTACTGCCACAGTCTCACAGCTCCAGTGTCCCGGGTTCGGTTCTGTTTACTGCCACAGTCTCACAGCTCCAGTGACCCGTTTTCGGTTCTGTTTACTGCCACAGTCTCACAGCTCCAGTGACCTGGGTTCGGTTCTGTTTACTGCCACAGTCTCACAGCTCCAGTGTCCCGGGTTCGGTTCTGTTTACTGCCACAGTCTCACAGCTCCAGTGACCCGGGTTCGGTTCTGTTTACTGCCACAGTCTCACAGCTCCAGTGACCCAGGTTCGGTTCTGTTTACTGCCACAGTCTCACAGCTCCAGTGACCTGGGTTCGGTTCTGTTTACTGCCACAGTCTCACAGCTCCAGTGTCCCGGGTTCGGTTCTGTTTACTGCCACAGTCTCACAGCTCCAGTGTCCCGGGTTCGGTTCTGTTTACTGCCACAGTCTCACAGCTCCAGTGACCTGGGTTCGGTTCTGTTTACTGCCACAGTCTCACAGCTCCAGTGTCCCGGGTTCGGTTCTGTTTACTGCCACAGTCTCACAGCTCCAGTGACCCGGGTTCAGTTCTGTTTACTGCCACAGTCTCACAGCTCCAGTGTCCCGGGTTCGGTTCTGTTTACTGTCACAGTCTCACAGCTCCAGTGTCCCGGGTTCGGTTCTGTTTACTGCCACAGTCTCACAGCTCCAGTGACCCGGTTTCGGTTCTGTTTACTGCCACAGTCTCACAGCTCCAGTGTCCTGGGTTCGGTTCTGTTTACTGCCACAGCCTCACAGCTCCAGTGACCCGGGTTCGGTTCTGTTTACTGCCACAGTCTCACAGCTCCAGTGACCCGGGTTCGGTTCTGTTTACTGCCACAGTCTCACAGCTCCAGTGTCCCGGGTTCGGTTCTGTTTACTGCCAGAGTCTCACAGCTCCAGTGACCCGGGTTCGGTTCTGTTTACTGCCACAGTCTCACAGCTCCAGTGTCCCGGGTTCGGTTCTGTTTACTGCCACAGTCTCACAGCTCCAGTGACCCGGGTTCGGTTCTGTTTACTGCCACAGTCTCACAGCTCCAGTGTCCCGGGTTCGGTTCTGTTTACTGCCACAGTCTCACAGCTCCAGTGACCCGGGTTCGGTTCTGTTTACTGCCACAGTCTCACAGCTCCAGTGTCCCGGGTTCGGTTCTGTGTACTGCCACAGTCTCACCGCTCCAGTGACCCGGGTTCGGTTCTGTTTACTGCCACAGCCTCACAGCTCCAGTGTCCCGGGTTCGGTTCTGTTTACTGCCACAGTCTCACAGCTCCAGTGACCTGGGTTCGGTTCTGTTTACTGCCACAGTCTCACAGCTCCAGTGACCTGGGTTCGGTTCTGTTTACAGCCACAGTCTCACAGCTCCAGTGACCCGAGTTCAGTTCTGTTTACTGCCACAGTCTCACAGCTCCAGTGTCCCGGGTTCGGTTCTGTTTACTGCCACAGTCTCACAGCTCCAGTGACCTGGGTTCGGTTCTGTTTACTGCCACAGTCTCACAGCTCCAGTGACCTGGGTTCGGTTCTGTTTACTGCCACAGTCTCACAGCTCCAGTGACCCGGGTTCAGTTCTGTTTACTGCCACAGTCTCACAGCTCCAGTGTCCCGGGTTCGGTTCTGTTTACTGCCACAGTCTCACAGCTCCAGTGACCTGGGTTCGGTTCTGTTTACTGCCACAGTCTCACAGCTCCAGTGACCTGGGTTCGGTTCTGTTTACTGCCACAGTCTCACAGCTCCAGTGACCTGGGTTCGGTTCTGTTTACTGCCACAGTCTCACAGCTCCAGTGACCTGGGTTCGGTTCTGTTTACTGCCACAGTCTCACAGCTCCAGTGACCTGGGTTCGGTTCTGTTTACTGCCACAGTCTCACAGCTCCAGTGACCTGGGTTCGGTTCTGTTTACTGCCACAGTCTCACAGCTCCCGTGACCTGGGTTCGGTTCTGTTTACTGCCACAGTCTCACAGCTCCAGTGACCTGGGTTCGGTTCTGTTTACTGCCACAGTCTCACAGCTCCAGTGACCTGGGTTCGGTTCTGTTTACTGCCACAGTCTCACACCTCCAGTGACCCGGGTTCAGTTCTGTTTACTGCCACAGTCTCACAGCTCCAGTGTCCCGGGTTCAGTTCTGTTTACTGCCACAGTCTCACAGCTCCAGTGACCTGGGTTCGGTTCTGTTTACTGCCACAGTCTCACAGCTCCAGTGACCCGGGTTTGGTTCTGTTTACTGCCACAGTCTCACAGCTCCAGTGACCCGGGTTCAGTTCTGTTTACTGCCACAGTCTCACAGCTCCAGTGACCTGAGTTCGGTTCTGTTTACTGCCACAGTCTCACAGCTCCAGTGACCTGGGTTCGGTTCTGTTTACTGCCACTGTCTCACAGCTCCAGTGACCTGGGTTCGGTTCTGTTTACTGCCACAGTCTCACAGCTCCAGTGACCCGGGTTAAGTTCTGTTTACTGCCACAGTCTCACAGCTCCAGTGTCCCGGGTTCGGTTCTGTTTACTGCCACAGTCTCACAGCTCCAGTGACCTGGGTTCGGTTCTGTTTACTGCCACAGTCTCACAACTCCAGTGACCTGGGTTCGGTTCTGTTTACTGCCACAGTCTCACAGCTCCAGTGACCTGGGTTCGGTTCTGTTTACTGCCACAGTCTCACAGCTCCAGTGACCCGGGTTAAGTTCTGTTTACTGCCACAGTCTCACAGCTCCAGTGTCCCGGGTTCGGTTCTGTTTACTGCCACAGTCTCACAGCTCCAGTGACCTGGGTTCGGTTCTGTTTACTGCCACAGTCTCACAGCTCCAGTGACCTGGGTTCGGTTCTGTTTACTGCCACAGTCTCACAGCTCCAGTGACCCGGGTTAAGTTCTGTTTACTGCCACAGTCTCACAGCTCCAGTGACCCGGGTTAAGTTCTGTTTACTGCCACAGTCTCACAGCTCCAGTGTCCCGTGTTCGGTTCTGTTTACTGCCACAGTCTCACAGCTCCAGTGACCTGGGTTCGGTTCTGTTTACTGCCACAGTCTCACAGCTCCAGTGACCTGGGTTCGGTTCTGTTTACTGCCACAGTCTCACAGCTCCAGTGACCCGGGTTCAGTTCTGTTTACTGCCACAGTCTCACAGCTCCAGTGTCCCGGGTTCGGTTCTGTTTACTGCCACAGTCTCACAGCTCCAGTGACCTGGGTTCGGTTCTGTTTACTGCCACAGTCTCACAGCTCCAGTGACCTGGGTTCAGTTCTGTTTACTGCCACAGCCTCACAGCTCCAGTGACCTGGGTTCAGTTCTGTTTACTGTCACAGTCTCACAGCTCCAGTGACCTGGGTTCAGTTCTGTTTACTGCCACAGTCTCACAGCTCCAGTGTCCGGGGTTCGGTTCTGTTTACTGCCACAGTCTCACAGCTCCAGTGTCCCGGGTTCGGTTCTGTTTACTGCCACAGTCTCACAGCTCCAGTGACCCGGGTTCGGTTCTGTTTACTGCCACAGTCTCACAGCTCCAGTGACCTGAGTTCGGTTCTGTTTACCGCCACAGTCTCACAGCTCCAGTGACCCGGGTTCGGTTCTGTTTACTGCCACAGTCTCACAGCTCCAGTGACCCGGGTTAAGTTCTGTTTACTGCCACAGTCTCACAGCTCCAGTGTCCCGGGTTCGGTTCTGTTTACTGCCACAGTCTCACAGCTCCAGTGACCTGGGTTCGGTTCTGTTTACTGCCACAGTCTCACAGCTCCAGTGAGCCGGGTTCGGTTCTGTTTACTGCCACAGTCTCACAGCTCCAGTGACCTGGGTTCGGTTCTGTTTACTGCCACAGTCTCACAGCTCCAGTGACCTGGGTTCGGTTCTGTTTACTGCCACAGTCTCACAGCTCCAGTGACCTGGGTTCGGTTCTGTTTACTGCCACAGTCTCACAGCTCCAGTGACCTGGGTTCGGTTCTGTTTACTGCCACAGTCTCACAGCTCCCGTGACCTGGGTTCGGTTCTGTTTACTGCCACAGTCTCACAGCTCCAGTGACCTGGGTTCGGTTCTGTTTACTGCCACAGTCTCACAGCTCCAGTGACCTGGGTTCGGTTCTGTTTACTGCCACAGTCTCACACCTCCAGTGACCCGGGTTCAGTTCTGTTTACTGCCACAGTCTCACAGCTCCAGTGTCCCGGGTTCAGTTCTGTTTACTGCCACAGTCTCACAGCTCCAGTGACCTGGGTTCGGTTCTGTTTACTGCCACAGTCTCACAGCTCCAGTGACCCGGGTTTGGTTCTGTTTACTGCCACAGTCTCACAGCTCCAGTGACCCGGGTTCAGTTCTGTTTACTGCCACAGTCTCACAGCTCCAGTGACCTGAGTTCGGTTCTGTTTACTGCCACAGTCTCACAGCTCCAGTGACCTGGGTTCGGTTCTGTTTACTGCCACTGTCTCACAGCTCCAGTGACCTGGGTTCGGTTCTGTTTACTGCCACAGTCTCACAGCTCCAGTGACCCGGGTTAAGTTCTGTTTACTGCCACAGTCTCACAGCTCCAGTGTCCCGGGTTCGGTTCTGTTTACTGCCACAGTCTCACAGCTCCAGTGACCTGGGTTCGGTTCTGTTTACTGCCACAGTCTCACAACTCCAGTGACCTGGGTTCGGTTCTGTTTACTGCCACAGTCTCACAGCTCCAGTGACCTGGGTTCGGTTCTGTTTACTGCCACAGTCTCACAGCTCCAGTGACCCGGGTTAAGTTCTGTTTACTGCCACAGTCTCACAGCTCCAGTGTCCCGGGTTCGGTTCTGTTTACTGCCACAGTCTCACAGCTCCAGTGACCTGGGTTCGGTTCTGTTTACTGCCACAGTCTCACAGCTCCAGTGACCTGGGTTCGGTTCTGTTTACTGCCACAGTCTCACAGCTCCAGTGACCCGGGTTAAGTTCTGTTTACTGCCACAGTCTCACAGCTCCAGTGACCCGGGTTAAGTTCTGTTTACTGCCACAGTCTCACAGCTCCAGTGTCCCGTGTTCGGTTCTGTTTACTGCCACAGTCTCACAGCTCCAGTGACCTGGGTTCGGTTCTGTTTACTGCCACAGTCTCACAGCTCCAGTGACCTGGGTTCGGTTCTGTTTACTGCCACAGTCTCACAGCTCCAGTGACCCGGGTTCAGTTCTGTTTACTGCCACAGTCTCACAGCTCCAGTGTCCCGGGTTCGGTTCTGTTTACTGCCACAGTCTCACAGCTCCAGTGACCTGGGTTCGGTTCTGTTTACTGCCACAGTCTCACAGCTCCAGTGACCTGGGTTCAGTTCTGTTTACTGCCACAGCCTCACAGCTCCAGTGACCTGGGTTCAGTTCTGTTTACTGTCACAGTCTCACAGCTCCAGTGACCTGGGTTCAGTTCTGTTTACTGCCACAGTCTCACAGCTCCAGTGTCCGGGGTTCGGTTCTGTTTACTGCCACAGTCTCACAGCTCCAGTGTCCCGGGTTCGGTTCTGTTTACTGCCACAGTCTCACAGCTCCAGTGACCCGGGTTCGGTTCTGTTTACTGCCACAGTCTCACAGCTCCAGTGACCTGAGTTCGGTTCTGTTTACCGCCACAGTCTCACAGCTCCAGTGACCCGGGTTCGGTTCTGTTTACTGCCACAGTCTCACAGCTCCAGTGACCCGGGTTAAGTTCTGTTTACTGCCACAGTCTCACAGCTCCAGTGTCCCGGGTTCGGTTCTGTTTACTGCCACAGTCTCACAGCTCCAGTGACCTGGGTTCGGTTCTGTTTACTGCCACAGTCTCACAGCTCCAGTGAGCCGGGTTCGGTTCTGTTTACTGCCACAGTCTCACAGCTCCAGTGACCTGGGTTCGGTTCTGTTTACTGCCACAGTCTCACAGCTCCAGTGACCTGGGTTCGGTTCTGTTTACTGCCACAGTCTCACAGCTCCAGTGACCCGGGTTCAGTTCTGTTTACTGCCACAGTCTCACAGCTCCAGTGTCCCGGGTTCGGTTCTGTTTACTGCCACAGTCTCACAGCTCCAGTGACCTGGGTTCGGTTCTGTTTACTGCCACAGTCTCACAGCTCCAGTGACCTGGGTTCAGTTCTGATTACTGCCACAGTCTCACAGCTCCAGTGACCCGGGTTCAGTTCTGTTTACTGCCACAGTCTCACAGCTCCAGTGTCCTGGGTTCGGTTCTGTTTACTGCCACAGTCTCACAGCTCCAGTGACCTGGGTTCGGTTCTGTTTACTGCCACAGTCTCACAGCTCCAGTGACCTGGGTTCAGTTCTGTTTACTGCCACAGCCTCACAGCTCCAGTGACCTGGGTTCAGTTCTGTTTACTGCCACAGCCTCACAGCTCCAGTGACCTGAGTTCGGTTCTGTTTACTGCCACAGTCTCACAGCTCCAGTGACCTGGGTTCGGTTCTGTTTACTGCCACAGTCTCACAGCTCCAGTGACCTGGGTTCGGTTCTGTTTACTGCCACAGTCTCACAGCTCCAGTGACCCGGGTTAAGTTCTGTTTACTGCCACAGTCTCACAGCTCCAGTGTCCCGGGTTCGGTTCTGTTTACTGCCACAGTCTCACAGCTCCAGTGACCTGGGTTCGGTTCTGTTTACTGCCACAGTCTCACAACTCCAGTGACCTGGGTTCGGTTCTGTTTACTGCCACAGTCTCACAGCTCCAGTGACCCGGGTTCAGTTCTGTTTACTGCCACAGTCTCACAGCTCCAGTGTCCCGGGTTCGGTTCTGTTTACTGCCACAGTCTCACAGCTCCAGTGACCTGGCTTCGGTTCTGTTTACTGCCACAGCCTCACAGCTCCAGTGACCTGGGTTCAGTTCTGTTTACTGCCACAGCCTCACAGCTCCAGTGACCTGGGTTCAGTTCTGTTTACTGCCACAGTCTCACAGCTCCAGTGACCTGGGTTCGGTTCTGTTTACTGCCACAGTCTCACAGCTCCAGTGACCCGGGTTCGGTTCTGTTTACTGCCACAGTCCCACAGCTCCAGTGACCTGAGTTCGGTTCTGTTTACTGCCACAGTCTCACAGCTCCAGTGACCTGGGTTCGGTTCTGTTTACTGCCACAGTCTCACAGCTCCAGTGACCCGGGTTCAGTTCTGTTTACTGCCACAGTCTCACAGCTCCAGTGTCCCGGGTTCGGTTCTGTTTACTGCCACAGTCTCACAGCTCCAGTGACCCGGGTTCGGTTCTGTTTACTGCCACAGTCTCACAGCTCCAGTGACCTGGGTTCGGTTCTGTTTACTGCCACAGTCTCACAGCTCCAGTGACCTGGGTTCGGTTCTGTTTACTGCCACAGTCTCACAGCTCCAGTGACCCGGGTTTGGTTCTGTTTACTGCCACAGTCTCACAGCTCCAGTGACCCGGGTTCAGTTCTGTTTACTGCCACAGTCTCACAGCTCCAGTGACCTGGGTTCGGTTCTGTTTACTGCCACAGTCTCACAGCTCCAGTGACCTGGGTTCGGTTCTGTTTACTGCCACAGTCTCACAGCTCCAGTGACCCGGGTTAAGTTCTGTTTACTGACACAGTCTCACAGCTCCAGTGTCCCGGGTTCGGTTCTGTTTACTGCCACAGTCTCACAGCTCCAGTGACCTGGGTTCGGTTCTGTTTACTGCCACAGTCTCACAGCTCCAGTGACCTGGGTTCGGTTCTGTTTACTGCCACAGTCTCACAGCTCCAGTGACCCGGGTTCAGTTCTGTTTACTGCCACAGTCTCACAGCTCCAGTGTCCCGGGTTCGGTTCTGTTTACTGCCACAGTCTCACAGCTCCAGTGACCTGGGTTCGGTTCTGTTTACTGCCACAGTCTCACAGCTCCAGTGACCTGGGTTCAGTTCTGTTTACTGCCACAGCCTCACAGCTCCAGTGACCTGGGTTCAGTTCTGTTTACTGTCACAGTCTCACAGCTCCAGTGACCTGGGTTCAGTTCTGTTTACTGCCACAGTCTCACAGCTCCAGTGACCTGGGTTCGGTTCTGTTTACTGCCACAGTCTCACAGCTCCAGTGACCTGGGTTCGGTTCTGTTTACCGCCACAGTCTCACAGCTCCAGTGACCCGGGTTCGGTTCTGTTTACTGCCACAGTCTCACAGCTCCAGTGACCTGGGTTTGGTTCTGTTTACTGCCACAGTCTCACAGCTCCAGTGAGCCGGGTTAAGTTCTGTTTACTGCCACAGTCTCACAGCTCCAGTGTCCCGGGTTCGGTTCTGTTTACTGCCACAGTCTCACAGCTCCAGTGACCTGGGTTCGGTTCTGTTTACTGCCACAGTCTCACAGCTCCAGTGACCCAGGTTCGGTTCTGTTTACTGCCACAGTCTCACAGCTCCAGTGACCTGGGTTCGGTTCTGTTTACTGCCACAGTCTCACAGCTCCAGTGACCTGGGTTCGGTTCTGTTTACTGCCACAGTCTCACAGCTCCAGTGACCCGGGTTCAGTTCTGTTTACTGCCACAGTCTCACAGCTCCAGTGACCTGGGTTCAGTTCTGTTTACTGCCACAGCCTCACAGCTCCAGTGACCTGGGTTCAGTTCTGTTTACTGCCACAGTCTCACAGCTCCAGTGACCTGGGTTCGGTTCTGTTTACTGCCACAGTCTCACAGCTCCAGTGACCCGGGTTCGGTTCTGTTTACTGCCACAGTCTCACAGCTCCAGTGACCTGAGTTCGGTTCTGTTTACTGCCACAGTCTCACAGCTCCAGTGACCCGGGTTCGGTTCTGTTTACTGCCACAGTCTCACAGCTCCAGTGACCTGAGTTCGTTTCTGTTTACTGCCACAGCCTCACAGCTCCAGTGTCCTGGGTTCGGTTCTGGGGACTGCCACAGTCTCACAGCTCCAGTGTCCCGGGTTCGGTTCTGTTTACTGCCACAGTCTCACAGCTCCAGTGTCCCGGGTTCGGTTCTGTTTACTGCCACAGTCTCACAGCTCCAGTGTTCCGGGTTCGGTTCTGTTTACTGCCACAGTCTCACAGCTCCAGTGTCCCGGGTTCGGTTCTGTTTACTGCCACAGTCTCACAGCTCCAGTGTCCCGGGTTCGGTTCTGTTTACTGCCACAGTCTCACAGCTTCAGTGACCTGGGTTCGGTTCTGTTTACTGCCACAGTCTCACAGCTCCAGTGACCTGGGTTCGTTTCTGTTTACTGCCACAGCCTCACAGCTCCAGTGTCCTGGGTTCGGTTCTGGGGACTGCCACAGTCTCACAGCTCCAGTGTCCCGGGTTCGGTTCTGTTTACTGCCACAGTCTCACAGCTCCAGTGTCCCGGGTTCGGTTCTGTTTACTGCCACAGTCTCACAGCTCCAGTGTTCCGGGTTCGGTTCTGTTTACTGCCACAGTCTCACAGCTCCAGTGTCCCGGGTTCGGTTCTGTTTACTGCCACAGTCTCACAGCTCCAGTGTCCCGGGTTCGGTTCTGTTTACTGCCACAGTCTCACAGCTTCAGTGACCTGTGTTCGGTTCTGGGGATGCCACAGTCTCACAGCTCCAGTGTCCCGGGTTCGGTTCTGTTTACTGCCACAGCCTCACAGCTCCAGTGTCCCGGGTTCGGTTCTGTTTACTGCCACAGTCTCACAGCTCCAGTGTCCCGGGTTCGGTTCTGTTTACTGCCACAGTCTCACAGCTCCAGTGTCCCGGGTTCGGTTCTGTTTACTGCCACAGTCTCACAGCTCCAGTGTCCCGGGTTCGGTTCTGTTTACTGCCACAGTCTCACAGCTCCAGTGACCCGGGTTCGGTACTGTTTACTGCCACAGTCTCACAGCTCCAGTGTCCCGGGTTCGGTTCTGTTTACTGCCACAGTCTCACAGCTCCAGTGACCTGGGTTCGGTTCTGTTTACTGCCACAGTCTCACAGCTCCAGTGACCCGGGTTCGGTTCTGTTTACTGCCACAGTCTCACAGCTCCAGTGTCCCGGGTTCAGTTCTGTTTACTGCCACAGTCTCACAGCTCCAGTGACCCGGGTTCGGTTCTGCGTACTGCCACAGTCTCACAGCTCCAGTGACCCGGGTTCGGTTCTGTTTACTGCCACAGTCTCACAGCTCCAGTGACCCGGGTTCGGTTCTGTTTACTGCCACAGTCTCACAGCTTCAGTGACCTGGGTTCAGTTCTGTTTACTGCCACAGTTTCACAGCTTCAGTGACCCGGGTTCAGTTCTGTTTTTTGCCACAGTCTCACAGCTCCAGTGACCCGGGTTCAGTTCTGTTTACTGCCACAGTCTCACAGCTCCAGTTTCCCGGGTTCGGTTCTGTTTACTGTCACAGTCTCACAGCTCCAGTGTCCCGGGTTCGGTTCTGTTTACTGCCACAGTCTCACAGCTCCAGTGACCCGGGTTCGGTTCTGTTTACTGCCACAGTCTCACAGCTCCAGTGACCTGGGTTCGGTTCTGTTTACTGCCACAGTCTCACAGCTCCAGTGTCCCGGGTTCGGTTCTGTTTACTGCCACAGTCTCACAGCTCCAGTGACCCGGTTTCGGTTCTGTTTACTGCCACAGTCTCACAGCTCCAGTGTCCTGGGTTCGGTTCTGTTTACTGCCACAGCCTCACAGCTCCAGTGACCCGGGTTCGGTTCTGTTTACTGCCACAGTCTCACAGCTCCAGTGACCCGGGTTCGGTTCTGTTTACTGCCACAGTCTCACAGCTCCAGTGTCCCGGGTTCGGTTCTGTTTACTGCCACAGTCTCACAGCACCAGTGACCCGGGTTCGGTTCTGTTTACTGCCACAGTCTCACAGCTCCAGTGTCCCGGGTTCGGTTCTGTTTACTGCCACAGTCTCACAGCTCCAGTGACCTGGGTTTGGTTCTGTTTACTGCCACAGTCTCACAGCTCCAGTGACCCGGGTTCGGTTCTGTTTACTGCCACAGTCTCACAGCTCCAGTGTCCCGGGTTCGGTTCTGTTTACTGCCACAGTCTCACAGCTCCAGTGACCTGGGTTCGGTTCTGTTTACTGCCACAGTCTCACAGCTCCAGTGTCCCGGGTTCGGTTCTGTTTACTGCCACAGTCACACAGCTCCAGTGACCCGGGTTCGGTTCTGTTTACTGCCACAGTCTCACAGCTCCAGTGTCCCGGGTTCGGTTCTGTTTACTGCCACAGTCTCACAGCTCCAGTGACCTGGGTTCGGTTCTGTTTACTGCCACAGTCTCACAGCTCCAGTGACCTGGGTTCGGTTCTGTTTACTGCCACAGTCTCACAGCTCCAGTGACCCGGGTTCAGTTCTGTTTACTGCCACAGTCTCACAGCTCCAGTGTCCCGGGTTCGGTTCTGTTGACTGCCACAGTCTCACAGCTCCAGTGACCTGGGTTCGGTTCTGTTTACTGCCACAGTCTCACAGCTCCAGTGACCTGGGTTCGGTTCTGTTTACTGCCACAGTCTCACAGCTCCAGTGACCTGGGTTCGGTTCTGTTTACTGCCACAGTCTCACAGCTCCCGTGATCTGGGTTCGGTTCTGTTTACTGCCACAGTCTCACAGCTCCAGTGACCTGGGTTCGGTTCTGTTTACTGCCACAGTCTCACAGCTCAAGTGACCTGGGTTCGGTTCTGTTTACTGCCACAGTCTCACAGCTCCAGTGACCCGGGTTCAGTTCTGTTTACTGCCACAGTCTCACAGCTCCAGTGTCCCGGGTTCGGTTCTGTTTACTGCCACAGTCTCACAGCTCCAGTGACCCGGGTTCGGTTCTGTTTACTGCCACAGTCTCACAGCTCCAGTGACCCGGGTTCGGTTCTGTTACTGCCACAGTCTCACAGCTCCAGTGACCCGGGTTCAGTTCTGTTTACTGCCACAGTCTCACAGCTCCAGTGACCTGAGTTCGGTTCTGTTTACTGCCACAGTCTCACAGCTCCAGTGACCTGGGTTCGGTTCTGTTTACTGCCACAGTCTCACAGCTCCAGTGACCTGGGTTCGGTTCTGTTTACTGCCACAGTCTCACAGCTCCAGTGACCCGGGTTAAGTTCTGTTTACTGCCACAGTCTCACAGCTCCAGTGTCCCGGGTTCGGTTCTGTTTACTGCCACAGTCTCACAGCTCCAGTGACCCGGGTTCAGTTCTGTTTACTGCCACAGTCTCACAGTTCCAGTGTCCCGGGTTCGGTTCTGTTTACTGCCACAGTCTCACAGCTCCAGTGACCTGGGTTCGGTTCTGTTTACTGCCACAGTCTCACAGCTCCAGTGACCTGGGTTCAGTTCTGTTTACTGCCACAGCCTCTCAGCTCCAGTGACCTGGGTTCAGTTCTGTTTACTGCCACAGCCTCACAGCTCCAGTGACCTGGGTTCAGTTCTGTTTACTGCCACAGTCTCACAGCTCCAGTGACCTGGGTTCAGTTCTGTTTACTGCCACAGTCTCACAGCTCCAGTGACCCGGGTTCGGTTCTGCTTACTGCCACAGTCTCACAGCTCCAGTGACCTGAGTTCGGTTCTGTTTACTGCCACAGCCTCACAGCTCCAGTGTCCTGGGTTCGGTTCTGGGGACTGCCACAGTCTCACAGCTCCAGTGTCCCGGGTTCGGTTCTGTTTACTGCCACAGTCTCACAGCTCCAGTGTCCTGAGTTCGGTTCTGGGGACTGCCACAGTCTCACAGCTCCAGTGTCCCGGGTTCGGTTCTGTTTACTGCCACAGTCTCACAGCTCCAGTGTCCCGGGTTCGGTTCTGTTTACTGCCACAGTCTCACAGCTCCAGTGTCCTGGGTTCGGTTCTGGGGACTGCCACAGTCTCACAGCTCCAGTGTCCCGGGTTCGGTTCTGTTTACTGCCACAGTCTCACAGCTCCAGTGACCCGGGTTCGGTACTGTTTACTGCCACATTCTCACAGCTCCAGTGTCCCGGGTTCGGTTCTGTTTACTGCCACAGGCTCACAGCTTCAGTGACCTGGGTTCGGTTCTGTTTACTGCCACGGTCTCACAGCTCCAGTGTCCCGGGTTCGGTTCTGTGGACTGCCACAGCCTCACAGCTCCAGTGACCTGGGTTCGGTTCTGTTTACTGCCACAGTCTCACAGCTCCAGTGTCCTGGGTTCGGTTCTGGGGACTGCCACAGTCTCACAGCTCCAGTGTCCCGGGTTCGGTTCTGTTTACTGCCACAGTCTCACAGCTCCAGTGTCCCGGGTTCGGTTCTGTTTACTGCCACAGTCTCACAGCTCCAGTGTCCTGGGTTCGGTTCTGGGGACTGCCACAGTCTCACAGCTCCAGTGACCTGGGTTCGGTTCTGTTTACTGCCACAGTCTCACAGCTCCAGTGTCCCGGGTTCGGTTCTGTTTACTGTCACAGTCTCACAGCTCCAGTGTCCCGGGTTCGGTTCTGTTTACTGCCACAGTCTCACAGCTCCAGTGACCCGGGTTCAGTTCTGTTTACTGCCACAGTCTCACAGCTCCAGTGACCCGGGTTCGGTACTGTTTACTGCCACAGTCTCACAGCTCCAGTGTCCCGGGTTCGGTTCTGTTTACTGCCACAGGCTCACAGCTTCAGTGACCTGGGTTCGGTTCTGTTTACTGCCACGGTCTCACAGCTCCAGTGTCCCGGGTTCGGTTCTGTGGACTGCCACAGCCTCACAGCTCCAGTGACCTGGGTTCGGTTCTGTTTACTGCCACAGTCTCACAGCTTCAGTGACCTGGGTTCGGTTCTGGGGACTGCCACAGTCTCACAGCTCCAGTGACCCGGGTTCGGTTCTGCTTACTGCCACAGCCTCACAGCTCCATTGTCCCGGGTTCGGTTCTGTTTACTGCCACAGTCTCACAGCTCCAGTGACCCGGGTTCGGTACTGTTTACTGCCACAGTCTCACAGCTCCAGTGTCCCGGGTTCGGTTCTGTTTACTGCCACAGTCTCACAGCTCCAGTGTCCCGTTTTCGGTTCTGTTTACTGCCACAGTCTCACAGCTTCAGTGACCTGGGTTCGGTTCTGTTTACTGCCACAGTCTCACAGCTGCAGTGACCTGGG
The DNA here is from genome assembly GCF_036365525.1 of Heterodontus francisci. Classification (NCBI taxonomy): domain Eukaryota; kingdom Metazoa; phylum Chordata; class Chondrichthyes; order Heterodontiformes; family Heterodontidae; genus Heterodontus; species Heterodontus francisci. Next base: position 425,472 of record NW_027140768.1, on the reverse strand, counting down.
TTTGGTTCTGTTTACTGCCACAGTCTCACAGCTCCAGTGTCCCGGGTTCGGTTCTGTTTACTGCCACAGTCTCACAGCTCCAGTGACCTGGGTTCGGTTCTGTTTACTGCCACAGTCTCACAGCTCCAGTGACCCGGGTTCAGTTCTGTTTACTGCCACAGTCTCACAGCTCCAGTGACCCGGGTTCGGTTCTGTTTACTGCCACAGTCTCACAGCTCCAGTGTCCCGGGTTCGGTTCTGTTTACTGCCACAGTCTCACAGCTCCAGTGTCCCGGGTTCGGTTCTGTTCACTGCCACAGTCTCACAGCTTCAGTGACCTGGGTTCGGTTCTGTTTACTGCCACAGTCTCACAGCTCCAGTGTCCCGGGTTCGGTTCTGGGGACTGCCACAGCCTCACAGCTCCAGTGACCTGGGTTCGGTTCTGTTTACTGCCACAGTCTCACAGCTTCAGTGACCTGGGTTCGGTTCTGGGGACAGCCACAGCCTCACAGCTCCAGTGTCCTGGGTTCGGTTCTGTTTTTTGCCACAGTCTCACAGCTTCAGTGACCCGGGATCGGTTCTGTTTACTGCCACAGCCTCACAGCTCCAGTGTCCTGGGTTCGGTTCTGTTTACTGCCACAGTCTCACAGCTCCAGTGACCTGGGTTCGGTTCTGTTTACTGCCACAGTCTCACAGCTCCAGTGTCCTGGGTTCGGTTCTGTTTACTGCCACAGTCTCACAGCTCCAGTGACCTGGGTTCGGTTCTGTTTACTGCCACAGTCTCACAGCTCCAGTGACCCGGGTTCGGTTCTGCGTACTGCCACAGTCTCACAGCTCCAGTGACCCGGGTTCGGTTCTGTTTACTGCCACAGTCTCACAGCTCCAGTGACCTGGGTTCGGTTCTGTTTACTGCCACAGTCACACAGCTCCAGTGACCTGGGTTCGGTTCTGTTTACTGCCACAGTCTCACAGCTCCAGTGACATGGGTTCGGTTCTGTTTACTGCCACAGTCTCACAGCTCCAGTGACCCGGGTTCGGTTCTGTTTACTGCCACAGTCTCACAGCTCCAGTGTCCTGGGTTCGGTTCTGTTTACTGCCACAGTCTCACAGCTCCAGTGACCCGGGTTCGGTTCTGTTTACTGCCACAGTCTCACAGCTCCAGTGACCCGGGTTCGGTTCTGTTTACTGCCACAGTCTCACAGCTTCAGTGACCTGGGTTCAGTTCTGTTTCCTGCCACAGTTTCACAGCTTCAGTGACCCGGGTTCAGTTCTGTTTTTTGCCACAGTCTCACAGCTCCAGTGACCCGGGTTCAGTTCTGTTTACTGCCACAGTCTCACAGCTTCAGTGACCTGGGTTCAGTTCTGTTTACTGCCACAGCCTCACAGCTCCAGTGACATGGGTTCGGTTCTGTTTACTGCCACAGTCTCACAGCTCCAGTGACCCGGGTTCGGTTCTGTTTACTGCCACAGTCTCACAGCTCCAGTGTCCCGGGTTCGGTTCTGTTTACTGCCACAGTCTCACAGCTCCAGTGTCCCGGGTTCGGTTCTGTTTACTGCCACAGTATCACAGCTCCAGTGACCCGGGTTCGGTTCTGTTTACTGCCACAGTCTCACAGCTCCAGTGACCCGGGTTCGGTTCTGTTTACTGCCACAGTCTCACAGCTCCAGTGACCCGTTTTCGGTTCTGTTTACTGCCACAGTCTCACAGCTTCAGTGACCTGGGTTCAGTTCTGTTTACTGCCACAGTTTCACAGCTTCAGTGACCCGGGTTCAGTTCTGTTTTTTGCCACAGTCTCACAGCTCCAGTGACCCGGGTTCAGTTCTGTTTACTGCCACAGTCTCACAGCTTCAGTGACCTGGGTTCAGTTCTGTTTACTGCCACAGCCTCACAGCTCCAGTGACATGGGTTCGGTTCTGTTTACTGCCACAGTCTCACAGCTCCAGTGACCCGGGTTCGGTTCTGTTTACTGCCACAGTCTCACAGCTCCAGTGTCCCGGGTTCGGTTCTGTTTACTGCCACAGTCTCACAGCTCCAGTGACCCGGGTTCGGTTCTGTTTACTGCCACAGTCTCACAGCTCCAGTGACCTGGGTTCAGTTCTGTTTACTGCCACAGCCTCACAGCTCCAGTGACCTGGGTTCGGTTCTGTTTACTGCCACAGTCTCACAGCTCCAGTGACCTGGGTTCAGTTCTGTTTACTGCCACAGTCTCACAGCTCCAGTGACCCGGGTCCGGTTCTGTTTACTGCCACAGTCTCACAGCTCCAGTGACCTGGGTTCGGTTCTGTTTACTGCCACAGTCTCACAGCTCCAGTGTCCTGGGTACGGTTCTGTTTACTGCCACAGTCTCACAGCTCCAGTGATCCGGGTTCGGTTCTGTTTACTGCCACAGTCTCACAGCTCCAGTGACCCGGGTTCGGTTCTGCGTACTGCCACAGTCTCACAGCTCCAGTGACCCGGGTTCGGTTCTGTTTACTGCCACAGTCTCACAGCTCCAGTGACCTGGGTTCGGTTCTGTTTACTGCCACAGTCACACAGCTCCAGTGACCTGGGTTCGGTTCTGTTTACTGCCACAGTCTCACAGCTCCAGTGACATGGGTTCGGTTCTGTTTACTGCCACAGTCTCACAGCTCCAGTGACCCGGGTTCGGTTCTGTTTACTGCCACAGTCTCACAGCTCCAGTGTCCTGGGTTCTGTTCTGTTTACTGCCACAGTCTCACAGCTCCAGTGACCCGGGTTCGGTTCTGTTTACTGCCACAGTCTCACAGCTTCAGTGACCTGGGTTCAGTTCTGTTTCCTGCCACAGTTTCACAGCTTCAGTGACCCGGGTTCAGTTCTGTTTTTTGCCACAGTCTCACAGCTCCAGTGACCCGGGTTCAGTTCTGTTTACTGCCACAGTCTCACAGCTTCAGTGACCTGGGTTCAGTTCTGTTTACTGCCACAGCCTCACAGCTCCAGTGACATGGGTTCGGTTCTGTTTACTGCCACAGTCTCACAGCTCCAGTGACCCGGGTTCGGTTCTGTTTACTGCCACAGTCTCACAGCTCCAGTGTCCCGGGTTCGGTTCTGTTTACTGCCACAGTCTCACAGCTCCAGTGACCCGGGTTCGGTTCTGTTTACTGCCACAGTCTCACAGCTCCAGTGACCTGGGTTCAGTTCTGTTTACTGCCACAGCCTCACAGCTCCAGTGACCTGGGTTCGGTTCTGTTTACTGCCACAGTCTCACAGCTCCAGTGACCTGGGTTCAGTTCTGTTTACTGCCACAGTCTCACAGCTCCAGTGACCCGGGTCCGGTTCTGTTTACTGCCACAGTCTCACAGCTCCAGTGACCTGGGTTCGGTTCTGTTTACTGCCACAGTCTCACAGCTCCAGTGACCTGGGTTCGGTTCTGTTTACTGCCACAGTCTCACAGCTCCAGTGACCGGGTTCGGTTCAGTTTACTGCCACAGCCTCACAGCTCCAGTGTCCTGGGTTCGGTTCTGTTTACTGCCACATTCTCACAGCTCCAGTGATCTGGGTTCGGTTCTGTTTACTGCCACAGTCTCACAGCTCCAGTGACCCGGGTTCGGTTCTGTTTACTGCCACAGTCTCACAGCTCCAGTGTCCCGGGTTCGGTTCTGTTTACTGCCACAGTCTCACAGCTCCAGTGACCCGGGTTCGGTTCTGTTTACTGCCACAGTCTCACAGCTCCAGTGACCTGGGTTCAGTTCTGTTTACTGCCACAGCCTCACAGCTCCAGTGACCTGGGTTCGGTTCTGTTTACTGCCACAGTCTCACAGCTCCAGTGACCTGGGTTCAGTTCTGTTTACTGCCACAGTCTCACAGCTCCAGTGACCCGGGTCCGGTTCTGTTTACTGCCACAGTCTCACAGCTCCAGTGACCTGGGTTCGGTTCTGTTTACTGCCACGGTCTCACAGCTCCAGTGACCTGGGTTCGGTTCTGTTTACTGCCACAGTCTCACAGCTCCAGTGACCTGGGTTCGGTTCTGTTTACTGCCACAGTCTCACAGCTTCAGTGACCTGGGTTCAGTTCTGTTTACTGCCACAGTTTCACAGCTTCAGTGACCCGGGTTCAGTTCTGTTTACTGCCACAGTCTCACAGCTCCAGTGATCTGGGTTCGGTTCTGTTTACTGCCACAGTCTCACAGCTCCAGTGACCCGGGTTCAGTTCTGTTTACTGCCACAGTCTCACAGCTCCAGTGTCCCGGGTTCGGTTCTGTTTACTGCCACAGTCTCACAGCTCCAGTGACCTGGGTTCGGTTCTGTTTACTGCCACAGTCTCACAGCTCCAGTGACACGGGTTCGGTTCTGTTTACTGCCACAGTCTCACAGCTCCAGTGAGCTGGGTTCGGTTCTGTTTACTGCCACAGTCTCACAGCTCCAGTGACCCGGGTTCGGTTCTGTTTACTGCCACAGTCTCACAGCTCCAGTGACCCGTGTTCGGTTCTGTTTACTGCCACAGTCTCACAGCTCCAGTGACCCGGGTTCAGTTCTGTTTACTGCCACAGTCTCACAGCTCCAGTGTCCCGGGTTCGGTTCTGTTTACTGCCACAGTCTCACAGCTCCAGTGACCTGGGTTCGGTTCTGTTTACTGCCACAGTCTCACAGCTCCAGTGACCTGGGTTCAGTTCTGTTTACTGCCACAGTCTCACAGCTCCAGTATCCCGGGTTCAGTTCTGTTTACTGCCACAGTCTCACAGCTCCAGTGACCTGGGTTCGGTTCTGTTTACTGCCACAGTCTCACAGCTCCAGTGAGCTGGGTTCGGTTCTGTTTACTGCCACAGTCTCACAGCTCCAGTGACCCGGGTTCGGTTCTCTTTACTGCCACAGTCTCACAGCTCCAGTGTCCCGGGTTCGGTTCTGTTTACTGCCACAGTCTCACAGCTCCAGTGACCTGGGTTCGGTTCTGTTTACTGCCACAGTCTCACAGCTCCAGTGACCCGGGTTAAGTTCTGTTTACTGCCACAGTCTCACAGCTCCAGTATCCCGGGTTCGGTTCTGTTTACTGCCACAGTCTCACAGCTCCAGTGACCTGGGTTCGGTTCTGTTTACTGCCACAGTCTCACATCTCCAGTGACCCGGGTTCGGTTCTGTTTACTGCCACAGCCTCACAGCTCCAGTGTCCGGGGTTCGGTTCTGTTTACTGCCACAGTCTCACAGCTCCAGTGTCCCGGGTTCGGTTCTGTTTACTGCCACAGTCTCACAGCTCCAGTGACCTGGGTTCGGTTCTGTTTACTGCCACAGTCTCACTGCTCCAGTGACCTGGGTTCAGTTCTGTTTACTGCCACAGCCTCACAGTTCCAGTGTCCGGGGTTCAGTTCTGTTTACTGCCACAGCCTCACAGCTCCAGTGACCTGGGTTCAGTTCTGTTTACTGCCACAGTCTCACAGCTCCAGTGACCTGGGTTCGGTTCTGTTTACTGTCACAGTCTCACAGCTCCAGTGACCTGGGTTCGGTTCTGTTTACTGCCAAAGTCTCACAGCTCCCGTGACCTGGGTTCGGTTCTGTTTCCTGCCACAGTCTCACAGCTCCAGTGACCTGGGTTCGGTTCTGTTTACTGCCACAGTCTCACAGCTCCAGTGTCCCGGGTTCGGTTCTGTTTACTGCCACAGTCTCACAGCTCCAGTGACCTGGGTTCGGTTCTTTTTACTGCCACAGTCTCACAGCTCCAGTGTCCCGGGTTCGGTTTTGTTTACTGCCACAGTCTCACAGCTCCAGTGTCCCGGGTTCGGTTCTGTTCACTGCCACAGTCTCACAGCTTCAGTGACCTGGGTTCGGTTCTGTTTACTGCCACAGTCTCACAGCTCCAGTGTCCCGGGTTCGGTTCTGTTTACTGCCACAGTCTCACAGCTCCAGTGACCTGGGTTCGGTTCTGTTTACTGCCACAGTCTCACAGCTCCAGTGACCCGGGTTAAGTTCTGTTTACTGCCACAGTCTCATAGCTCCAGTGTCCCGGGTTCGGTTCTGTTTACTGCCACAGTCTCACAGCTCCAGTGACCTGGGTTCGGTTCTGTTTACTGCCACAGTCTCACAGCTCCAGTGACCCGGGTTCAGTTCTGTTTACTGCCACAGTCTCACAGCTCCAGTGACCCGGGTTCGGTTCTGTTTACTGCCACAGTCTCACAGCTCCAGTGACCTGGGTTCGGTTCTGTTTACTGCCACAGTCTCACAGCTCCAGTGTCCCGGGTTCGGTTCTGTTCACTGCCACAGTCTCACAGCTTCAGTGACCTGGGTTCGGTTCTGTTTACTGCCACAGTCTCACAGCTCCAGTGTCCCGGGTTCGGTTCTGGGGACTGCCACAGCCTCACAGCTCCAGTGACCTGGGTTCGGTTCTGTTTACTGCCACAGTCTCACAGCTTCAGTGACCTGGGTTCGGTTCTGGGGACAGCCACAGCCTCACAGCTCCAGTGTCCTGGGTTCGGTTCTGTTTTTTGCCACAGTCTCACAGCTTCAGTGACCCGGGTTCGGTTCTGTTTACTGCCACAGCCTCACAGCTCCAGTGTCCTGGGTTCGGTTCTGTTTACTGCCACAGTCTCACAGCTCCAGTGACCTGGGTTCGGTTCTGTTTACTGCCACAGTCTCACAGCTCCAGTGACCGGGTTCGGTTCTGTTTACTGCCACAGCCTCACAGCTCCAGTGTCCTGGCTTCGGCTCTGTTTACTGCCACAGTCTCACAGCTCCAGTGATCCGGGTTCGGTTCTGTTTACTGCCACAGTCTCACAGCTCCAGTGACCCGGGTTCGGTTCTGCGTACTGCCACAGTCTCACAGCTCCAGAGACCCGGGTTCGGTTCTGTTTACTGCCACAGTCTCACAGCTCCAGTGACCTGGGTTCGGTTCTGTTTACTGCCACAGTCTCACAGCTCCAGTGACCCGGGTTCAGTTCTGTTTACTGCCACAGTCTCACAGCTCCAGTGACATGGGTCGGTTCTGTTTACTGCCACAGTCTCACAGCTCCAGTGACCCGGGTTCGGTTCTGTTTACTGCCACAGTCTCACAGCTTCAGTGACCTGGGTTCAGTTCTGTTTACTGCCACAGTTTCACAGCTTCAGTGACCCGGGTTCAGTTCTGTTTTTTGCCACAGTCTCACAGCTCCAGTGACCCGGGTTCAGTTCTGTTTACTGCCACAGTCTCACAGCTTCAGTGACCTGGGTTCAGTTCTGTTTACTGCCACAGTCTCACAGCTCCAGTGACCCGGGTTCGGTTCTGTTTACTGCCACAGTCTCACAGCTTCAGTGACCTGGGTTCAGTTCTGTTTACTGCCACAGTCTCACAGCTCCAGTGACCCGGGTTCTGTTCTGTTTACTGCCACAGCCTCACAGCTCCAGTGACATGGGTTCGGTTCTTTTTACTGCCACAGTCTCACAGCTCCAGTGACCCGGGTTCGGTTCTGTTTACTGCCACAGTCTCACAGCTCCAGTGTCCCGGGTTCGGTTCTGTTTACTGCCACAGTCTCACAGCTCCAGTGACCTGGGTTCGGTTCTGTTTACTGCCACAGCCTCACAGCTCCAGTGACCCGGGTTCGGTTCTGTTTACTGCCACAGTCTCACAGCTCCAGGTTCCCGGGTTCGGTTCTGTTTACTGCCACAGTCTCACAGCTCCAGTGACCCGGGTTCGGTTCTGTTTACTGCCACAGTCTCACAGCTCCAGTGACCTGGGTTCGGTTCTGTTTACTGCCACAGTCTCACAGCTCCAGTGACCTGGGTTCGGTTCTGTTTACTGCCACAGTCTCACAGCTCCAGTGACCTGGGTTCGGTTCTGTTTACTGCCACAGTCTCACAGCTCCAGTGACCGGGTTCGGTTCTGTTTACTGCCACAGCCTCACAGCTCCAGTATCCTGGGTTCGGTTCTGTTTACTGCCACAGTCTCACAGCTCCAGTGATCCGGGTTCGGTTCTGTTTACTGCCACAGTCTCACAGCTCCAGTGACCCGGGTTCGGTTCTGTTTACTGCCACAGTCTCACAGCTCCAGTGACCTGGGTTCGGTTCTGTTTACTGCCACAGTCTCACAGCTCCAGTGACCCGGGTTCAGTTCTGTTTACTGCCACAGTCTCACAGCTCCAGTGACATGGGTTCGGTTCTGTTTACTGCCACAGTCTCACAGCTCCAGTGACCCGGGTTCGGTTCTGTTTACTGCCACAGTCTCACAGCTTCAGTGACCTGGGTTCAGTTCTGTTTACTGCCACAGTTTCACAGCTTCAGTGACCCGGGTTCAGTTCTGTTTTTTGCCACAGTCTCACAGCTCCAGTGACCCGGGTTCAGTTCTGTTTACTGCCACAGTCTCACAGCTTCAGTGACCTGGGTTCAGTTCTGTTTACTGCCACAGCCTCACAGCTCCAGTGACATGGGTTCGGTTCTGTTTACTGCCACAGTCTCACAGCTCCAGTGTCCCGGGTTCGGTTCTGTTTACTGCCACAGTCTCACAGCTCCAGTGACCTGGGTTCGGTTCTGTTTACTGCCACAGTCTCACAGCTCCAGTGACCCGGGTTCGGTTCTGTTTACTGCCACAGTCTCACAGCTCCAGTGACCCGGGTTCAGTTCTGTTTACTGCCACAGTCTCACAGCTCCAGTGACCTGGGTTCGGTTCTGTTTACTGCCACAGTCTCACAGCTCCAGTGACCTGGGTTCGGTTCTGTTTACTGCCACAGTCTCACAGCTCCAGTGACCCGGGTTCGGTTCTGTTTACTGCCACAGTCTCACAGCTCCAGTGTCCCGGGTTCGGTTCTGTTTACTGCCACAGTCTCACAGCTCCAGTGACATGGGTTCGGTTCTGTTTACTGCCACAGGCTCACAGCTCCAGTGACCCGGGTTCGGTTCTGTTTACTGCCACAGTCTCACAGCTTCAGTGACCTGGGTTCAGTTCTGTTTACTGCCACAGTTTCACAGCTTCAGTGACCCGGGTTCAGTTCTGTTTTTTGCCACAGTCTCACAGCTCCAGTGACCCGGGTTCAGTTCTGTTTACTGCCACAGTCTCACAGCTTCAGTGACCTGGGTTCAGTTCTGTTTACTGCCACAGCCTCACAGCTCCAGTGACATGGGTTCGGTTCTGTTTACTGCCACAGTCTCACAGCTCCAGTGTCCCGGGTTCGGTTCTGTTTACTGCCACAGTCTCACAGCTCCAGTGACCTGGGTTCGGTTCTGTTTACTGCCACAGTCTCACAGCTCCAGTGACCCGGGTTCGGTTCTGTTTACTGCCACAGTCTCACAGCTCCAGTGACCCGGGTTCAGTTCTGTTTACTGCCACAGTCTCACAGCTCCAGTGACCTGGGTTCGGTTCTGTTTACTGCCACAGTCTCACAGCTCCAGTGACCTGGGTTCGGTTCTGTTTACTGCCACAGTCTCACAGCTCCAGTGACCCGGGTTCGGTTCTGTTTACTGCCACAGTCTCACAGCTCCAGTGTCCCGGGTTCGGTTCTGTTTACTGCCACAGTCTCACAGCTCCAGTGACCCGGGTTAAGTTCTGTTTACTGCCACAGTCTCACAGCTCCAGTGTCCCGGGTTCGGTTCTGTTTACTGCCACAGTCTCACAGCTCCAGTGTCCCGGGTTCGGTTCTGTTTACTGCCACAGTCTCACAGCTCCAGTGTCCCGGGTTCGGTTCTGTTTACTGCCACAGTCTCACAGCTCCAGTGACCTGGGTTCGGTTCTGTTTACTGCCACAGTCTCACAGATCCAGTGACCTGGGTTCGGTTCTGTTTACTGCCACAGTCTCACAGCTCCAGTGACCCGGGTTCAGTTCTCTTTACTGCCACAGTCTCACAGCTCCAGTGTCCCGGGTTCGGTTCTGTTTACTGCCACAGTCTCACAGCTCCAGTGACCTGGGTTCGGTTCTGTTTACTGCCACAGTCTCACAGCTCCAGTGACCTGGGTTCAGTTCTGTTTACTGCCACAGCCTCACAGCTCCAGTGACCTGGGTTCAGTTCTGTTTACTGCCACAGCCTCACAGCTCCAGTGACCTGGGTTCAGTTCTGTTTACTGCCACAGTCTCACCGCTCCAGTGACCTGGGTTCGGTTCTGTTTACTGCCACAGTCTCACAGCTCCAGTGACCCGGGTTAGGTTCTGTTTACTGCCACAGTCTCACAGCTCCAGTGTCCTGGGTTCGGTTCTGTTTACTGCCACAGTCTCACAGCTCCAGTGACCCGGGTTCGGTTCTGTTTACTGCCACAGTCTCACAGCTCCAGTGACCTGGGTTCGGTTCTGTTTACTGCCACAGTCTCACAGCTCCAGTGACCTGGGTTCGGTTCTGTTTACTGCCACAGTCTCACAGCTCCAGTGACCTGGGTTCGGTTCTGTTTACTGCCACAGTCTCACAGCTCCAGTGACCGGGTTCGGTTCTGTTTACTGCCACAGCCTCACAGCTCCAGTATCCTGGGTTCGGTTCTGTTTACTGCCACAGTCTCACAGCTCCAGTGATCCGGGTTCGGTTCTGTTTACTGCCACAGTCTCACAGCTCCAGTGACCCGGGTTCGGTTCTGTTTACTGCCACAGTCTCACAGCTCCAGTGACCCGGGTTCAGTTCTGTTTACTGCCACAGTCTCACAGCTCCAGTGACATGGGTTCGGTTCTGTTTACTGCCACAGTCTCACAGCTCCAGTGACCCGGGTTAAGTTCTGTTTACTGCCACAGTCTCACAGCTCCAGTGTCCCGGGTTCGGTTCTGTTTACTGCCACAGTCTCACAGCTCCAGTGACCTGGGTTCGGTTCTGTTTACTGCCACAGTCTCACAGATCCAGTGACCTGGGTTCGGTTCTGTTTACTGCCACAGTCTCACAGCTCCAGTGACCCGGGTTCAGTTCTCTTTACTGCCACAGTCTCACAGCTCCAGTGTCCCGGGTTCGGTTCTGTTTACTGCCACAGTCTCACAGCTCCAGTGACCTGGGTTCGGTTCTGTTTACTGCCACAGTCTCACAGCTCCAGTGACCTGGGTTCAGTTCTGTTTACTGCCACAGCCTCACAGCTCCAGTGACCTGGGTTCAGTTCTGTTTACTGCCACAGTCTCACCGCTCCAGTGACCTGGGTTCGGTTCTGTTTACTGCCACAGTCTCACAGCTCCAGTGACCTGGGTTCAGTTCTGTTTACTGCCACAGCCTCACAGCTCCAGTGACCCGGGTTCGGTTCTGTTTACTGCCACAGTCTCACAGCTCCAGTGACCCGGGTTCAGTTCTGTTTCCTGCCACAGTCTCACAGCTCCAGTGTCCCGGGTTCGGTTCTTTTTAATGCCACAGTCTCACAGCTCCAGTGACCTGGGTTCGGTTCTGTTTACTGCCACAGTCTCACAGCTCCAGTGACCTGGGTTCGGTTCTGTTTACTGCCACAGTCTCACAGCTCCAGTGACCCGGGTTCAGTTCTGTTTACTGCCACAGTCTCACAGCTCCAGTGACCTGGGTTCGGTTCTGTTTACTGCCACAGTCTCACAGCTCCAGTGACCTGGGTTCGGTTCTGTTTACTGCCACAGTCTCACAGCTCCAGTGACCCGGGTTCGGTTCTGTTTACTGCCACAGTCTCACAGCTCCAGTGTCCCGGGTTCGGTTCTGTTTACTGCCACAGTCTCACAGCTCCAGTGACCTGGGTTCGGTTCTGTTTACTGCCACAGTCTCACAGCTCCAGTGACCCGGGTTAAGTTCTGTTTACCGCCACAGTCTCACAGCTCCAGTGTCCCGGGTTCGGTTCTGTTTACTGCCACAGTCTCACAGCTCCAGTGACCTGGGTTCGGTTCTGTTTACTGCCACAGTCTCACAGATCCAGTGACCTGGGTTCGGTTCTGTTTACTGCCACAGTCTCACAGCTCCAGTGACCCGGGTTCAGTTCTCTTTACTGCCACAGTCTCACAGCTCCAGTGTCCCGGGTTCGGTTCTGTTTACTGCCACAGTCTCACAGCTCCAGTGACCTGGGTTCGGTTCTGTTTACTGCCACAGTCTCACAGCTCCAGTGACCTGGGTTCAGTTCTGTTTACTGCCACAGCCTCACAGCTCCAGTGACCTGGGTTCAGTTCTGTTTACTGCCACAGCCTCACAGCTCCAGTGACCTGGGTTCAGTTCTGTTTACTGCCACAGTCTCACCGCTCCAGTGACCTGGGTTCGGTTCTGTTTACTGCCACAGTCTCACAGCTCCAGTGACCTGGGTTCAGTTCTGTTTACTGCCACAGCCTCACAGCTCCAGTGACCTGGGTTCAGTTCTGTTTACTGCCACAGCCTCACAGCTCCAGTGACCTGGGTTCAGTTCTGTTTACTGCCACAGTCTCACAGCTCCAGTGACCTGGGTTCGGTTCTGTTTACTGCCACAGTCTCACAGCTCCAGTGACCTGGGTTCGGTTCTGTTTACTGCCACAGTCTCACAGCTCCCGTGACCTGGGTTCGGTTCTGTTTACTGCCACAGTCTCACAGCTCCAGTGACCTGGGTTCAGTTCTGTTTACTGCCACAGTCTCACAGCTCCAGTGTCCCGTGTTCGGTTCTGTTGACTGCCACAGTCTCACAGCTCCAGTGACCTGGGTTCGGTTCTGTTTACTGCCACAGTCTCACAGCTCCAGTGACCCGGGTTCAGTTCTGTTTACTGCCACAGTCTCACAGCTCCAGTGACCCGGGTTCGGTTCTGTTTACTGCCACAGTCTCACAGCTCCAGTGTCCCGGGTTCGGTTCTGTTTACTGCCACAGTCTCACAGCTCCAGTGTCCCGGGTTCGGTTCTGTTCACTGCCACAGTCTCACAGCTTCAGTGACCTGGGTTCGGTTCTGTTTACTGCCACAGTCTCACAGCTCCAGTGTCCCGGGTTCGGTTCTGGGGACTGCCACAGCCTCACAGCTCCAGTGACCTGGGTTCGGTTCTGTTTACTGCCACAGTCTCACAGCTTCAGTGACCTGGGTTCGGTTCTGGGGACTGCCACAGTCTCACAGCTCCAGTGACCCGGGTTCGGTTCTGTTTTTTGCCACAGTCTCACAGCTTCAGTGACCCGGGTTCGGTTCTGTTTACTGCCACAGCCTCACAGCTCCAGTGTCCTGGGTTCGGTTCTGTTTACTGCCACAGTCTCACAGCTCCAGTGACCTGGGTTCGGTTCTGTTTACTGCCACAGTCTCACAGCTCCAGTGACCGGGTTCGGTTCTGTTTACTGCCACAGCCTCACAGCTCCAGTGTCCTGGGTTCGGCTCTGTTTACTGCCACAGTCTCACAGCTCCAGTGATCCGGGTTCGGTTCTGTTTACTGCCACAGTCTCACAGCTCCAGTGACCCGGGTTCGGTTCTGCGTACTGCCACAGTCTCACAGCTCCAGTGACCCGGGTTCGGTTCTGTTTACTGCCACAGTCTCACAGCTCCAGTGACCTGGGTTCGGTTCTGTTTACTGCCACAGTCTCACAGCTCCAGTGACCCGGGTTCAGTTCTGTTTACTGCCACAGTCTCACAGCTCCAGTGACCTGGGTTCAGTTCTGTTTACTGCCACAGCCTCACAGCTCCAGTGACCTGGGTTCAGTTCTGTTTACTGCCACAGCCTCACAGCTCCAGTGACCTGGGTTCAGTTCTGTTTACTGCCACAGTCTCACAGCTCCAGTGACCTGTGTTCGGTTCTGTTTACTGCCACAGTCTCACAGCTCCAGTGACCTGTGTTCGGTTCTGTTTACTGCCACAGTCTCACAGCTCCAGTGACCTGGGTTCGGTTCTGTTTACTGCCACAGTCTCACAGCTCCCGTGACCTGGGTTCGGTTCTGTTTACTGCCACAGTCTCACAGCTCCAGTGACCTGGGTTCGGTTCTGTTTACTGCCACAGTCTCACAGCTCCAGTGTCCCGGGTTCGGTTCTGTTTACTGCCACAGTCTCACAGCTCCAGTGACCTGGGTTCGGTTCTGTTTACTGCCACAGTCTCACAGCTCCAGTGACCCGGGTTCAGTTCTGTTTACTGCCACAGTCTCACAGCTCCAGTGACCCGGGTTCGGTTCTGTTTACTGCCACAGTCTCACAGCTCCAGTGACCTGGGTTCGGTTCTGTTTACTGCCACAGTCTCACAGCTCCAGTGTCCCGGGTTCGGTTCTGTTCACTGCCACAGTCTCACAGCTTCAGTGACCTGGTTTCGGTTCTGTTTACTGCCACAGTCTCACAGCTCCAGTGTCCCGGGTTCGGTTCTGGGGACTGCCACAGCCTCACAGCTCCAGTGACCTGGGTTCGGTTCTGTTTACTGCCACAGTCTCACAGCTTCAGTGACCTGGGTTCGGTTCTGGGGACAGCCACAGCCTCACAGCTCCAGTGTCCTGGGTTCGGTTCTGTTTTTTGCCACAGTCTCACAGCTTCAGTGACCCGGGTTCGGTTCTGTTTACTGCCACAGCCTCACAGCTCCAGTGTCCTGGGTTCGGTTCTGTTTACTGCCACAGTCTCACAGCTCCAGTGACCTGGGTTCGGTTCTGTTTACTGCCACAGTCTCACAGCTCCAGTGACCGGGTTCGGTTCTGTTTACTGCCACAGCCTCACAGCTCCAGTGTCCTGGCTTCGGCTCTGTTTACTGCCACAGTCTCACAGCTCCAGTGATTCGGGTTCGGTTCTGTTTACTGCCACAGTCTCACAGCTCCAGTGACCCGGGTTCGGTTCTGCGTACTGCCACAGTCTCACAGCTCCAGTGACCCGGGTTCGGTTCTGTTTACTGCCACAGTCTCACAGCTCCAGTGACCTGGGTTCGGTTCTGTTTACTGCCACAGTCTCACAGCTCCAGTGACCCGGGTTCAGTTCTGTTTACTGCCACAGTCTCACAGCTCCAGTGACCCGGGTTCGGTTCTGTTTACTGCCACAGTCTCACAGCTTCAGTGACCTGGGTTCAGTTCTGTTTACTGCCACAGTTTCACAGCTTCAGTGACCCGGGTTCAGTTCTGTTTTTTGCCACAGTCTCACAGCTCCAGTGACCCGGGTTCAGTTCTGTTTACTGCCACAGTCTCACAGCTTCAGTGACCTGGGTTCAGTTCTGTTTACTGCCACTGTCTCACAGCTCCAGTGACCCGGGTTCGGTTCTGTTTACTGCCACAGTCTCACAGCTTCAGTGACCTGGGTTCAGTTCTGTTTACTGCCACAGCCTCACAGCTCCAGTGACATGGGTTCGGTTCTTTTTACTGCCACAGTCTCACAGCTCCAGTGACCCGGGTTCGGTTCTGTTTATTGCCACAGTCTCACAGCTCCAGTGTCCCGGGTTCGGTTCTGTTTACTGCCACAGTCTCACAGCTCCAGTGACCTGGGTTCGGTTCTGTTTACTGCCACAGCCTCACAGCTCCAGTGACCCGGGTTCGGTTCTGTTTACTGCCACAGTCTCACAGCTCCAGGTTCCCGGGTTCGGTTCTGTTTACTGCCACAGTCTCACAGCTCCAGTGACCCGGGTTCGGTTCTGTTTACTGCCACAGTCTCACAGCTCCAGTGACCTGGGTTCGGTTCTGTTTACTGCCACAGTCTCACAGCTCCAGTGACCTGGGTTCGGTTCTGTTTACTGCCACAGTCTCACAGCTCCAGTGACCTGGGTTCGGTTCTGTTTACTGCCACAGTCTCAAAGCTCCAGTATCCTGGGTTCGGTTCTGTTTACTGCCACAGTCTCACAGCTCCAGTGACCCGGGTTCGGTTCTGTTTACTGCCACAGTCTCACAGCTCCAGTGACCTGGGGTCGGTTCTGTTTACTGCCACAGTCTCACAGCTCCAGTGACCCGGGTTCAGTTCTGTTTACTGCCACAGTCTCACAGCTCCAGTGACATGGGTTCGGTTCTGTTTACTGCCACAGTCTCACAGCTCCAGTGACCCGGGTTCGGTTCTGTTTACTGCCACAGTCTCACAGCTTCAGTGACCTGGGTTCAGTTCTGTTTACTGCCACAGTTTCACAGCTTCAGTGACCCGGGTTCAGTTCTGTTTTTTGCCACAGTCTCACAGCTCCAGTGACCCGGGTTCAGTTCTGTTTACTGCCACAGTCTCACAGCTTCAGTGACCTGGGTTCAGTTCTGTTTACTGCCACAGCCTCACAGCTCCAGTGACATGGGTTCGGTTCTGTTTACTGCCACAGTCTCACAGCTCCAGTGTCCCGGGTTCGGTTCTGTTTACTGCCACAGTCTCACAGCTCCAGTGACCTGGGTTCGGTTCTGTTTACTGCCACAGTCTCACAGCTCCAGTGACCCGGGATCGGTTCTGTTTACTGCCACAGTCTCACAGCTCCAGTGACCCGGGTTCAGTTCTGTTTACTGCCACAGTCTCACAGCTCCAGTGACCTGGGTTCGGTTCTGTTTACTGCCACAGTCTCACAGCTCCAGTGACCTGGGTTCGGTTCTGTTTACTGCCACAGTCTCACAGCTCCAGTGACCCGGGTTCGGTTCTGTTTACTGCCACAGTCTCACAGCTCCAGTGTCCCGGGTTCGGTTCTGTTTACTGCCACAGTCTCACAGCTCCAGTGACATGGGTTCGGTTCTGTTTACTGCCACAGTCTCACAGCTCCAGTGACCCGGGTTCGGTTCTGTTTACTGCCACAGTCTCACAGCTTCAGTGACCTGGGTTCAGTTCTGTTTACTGCCACAGTTTCACAGCTTCAGTGACCCGGGTTCAGTTCTGTTTTTTGCCACAGTCTCACAGCTCCAGTGACCCGGGTTCAGTTCTGTTTACTGCCACAGTCTCACAGCTTCAGTGACCTGGGTTCAGTTCTGTTTACTGCCACAGCCTCACAGCTCCAGTGACATGGGTTCGGTTCTGTTTACTGCCACAGTCTCACAGCTCCAGTGTCCCGGGTTCGGTTCTGTTTACTGCCACAGTCTCACAGCTCCAGTGACCTGGGTTCGGTTCTGTTTACTGCCACAGTCTCACAGCTCCAGAGACCCGGGTTCGGTTCTGTTTACTGCCACAGTCTCACAGCTCCAGTGACCCGGGTTCAGTTATGTTTACTGCCACAGTCTCACAGCTCCAGTGACCTGGGTTCGGTTCTGTTTACTGCCACAGTCTCACAGCTCCAGTGACCTGGGTTCGGTTCTGTTTACTGCCACAGTCTCACAGCTCCAGTGACCCGGGTTCGGTTCTGTTTACTGCCACAGTCTCACAGCTCCAGTGTCCCGGGTTCGGTTCTGTTTACTGCCACAGTCTCACAGCTCCAGTGACCTGGGTTCGGTTCTGTTTACTGCCACAGTCTCACAGCTCCAGTGACCCGGGTTAAGTTCTGTTTACTGCCACAGTCTCACAGCTCCAGTGTCCCGGGTTCGGTTCTGTTTACTGCCACAGTCTCACAGCTCCAGTGACCTGGGTTCGGTTCTGTTTACTGCCACAGTCTCACAGATCCAGTGACCTGGGTTCGGTTCTGTTTACTGCCACAGTTTCACAGCTCCAGTGACCCGGGTTCAGTTCTCTTTACTGCCACAGTCTCACAGCTCCAGTGTCCCGGGTTCGGTTCTGTTTACTGCCACAGTCTCACAGCTCCAGTGACCTGGGTTCGGTTCTGTTTACTGCCACAGTCTCACAGCTCCAGTGACCTGGGTTCAGTTCTGTTTACTGCCACAGCCTCACAGCTCCAGTGACCTGGGTTCAGTTCTGTTTACTGCCACAGCCTCACAGCTCCAGTGACCTGGGTTCAGTTCTGTTTACTGCCACAGTCTCACCGCTCCAGTGACCTGGGTTCGGTTCTGTTTACTGCCACAGTCTCACAGCTCCAGTGACCCGGGTTCGGTTCTGTTTACTGCCACAGTCTCACAGCTCCAGTGACCCGGGTTCGGTTCTGTTTACTGCCACAGTCTCACAGCTCCAGTGTCCTGGGTTCAGTTCTGTTTACTGCCACAGTCTCACAGCTCCAGTGTCCTGGGTTCGGTTCTGTTTACTGCCACAGTCTCACAGCTCCAGTGACCCGGGTTCGGTTCTGTTTACTGCCACAGTCTCACAGCTCCAGTGACCTGGGTTCGGTTCTGTTTACTGCCACAGTCTCACAGCTCCAGTGACCTGGGTTCGGTTCTGTTTACTGCCACAGTCTCACAGCTCCAGTGACCTGGGTTCGGTTCTGTTTACTGCCACAGTCTCACAGCTCCAGTGACCGGGTTCGGTTCTGTTTACTGCCACAGCCTCACAGCTCCAGTATCCTGGGTTCGGTTCTGTTTACTGCCACAGTCTCACAGCTCCAGTGATCCGGGTTCGGTTCTGTTTACTGCCACAGTCTCACAGCTCCAGTGACCCGGGTTCGGTTCTGTTTACTGCCACAGTCTCACAGCTCCAGTGACCCGGGTTCAGTTCTGTTTACTGCCACAGTCTCACAGCTCCAGTGACATGGGTTCGGTTCTGTTTACTGCCACAGTCTCACAGCTCCAGTGACCCGGGTTAAGTTCTGTTTACTGCCACAGTCTCACAGCTCCAGTGTCCCGGGTTCGGTTCTGTTTACTGCCACAGTCTCACAGCTCCAGTGACCTGGGTTCGGTTCTGTTTACTGCCACAGTCTCACAGATCCAGTGACCTGGGTTCGGTTCTGTTTACTGCCACAGTCTCACAGCTCCAGTGACCCGGGTTCAGTTCTCTTTACTGCCACAGTCTCACAGCTCCAGTGTCCCGGGTTCGGTTCTGTTTACTGCCACAGTCTCACAGCTCCAGTGACCTGGGTTCGGTTCTGTTTACTGCCACAGTCTCACAGCTCCAGTGACCTGGGTTCAGTTCTGTTTACTGCCACAGCCTCACAGCTCCAGTGACCTGGGTTCAGTTCTGTTTACTGCCACAGTCTCACCGCTCCAGTGACCTGGGTTCGGTTCTGTTTACTGCCACAGTCTCACAGCTCCAGTGACCTGGGTTCAGTTCTGTTTACTGCCACAGCCTCACAGCTCCAGTGACCCGGGTTCGGTTCTGTTTACTGCCACAGTCTCACAGCTCCAGTGACCCGGGTTCAGTTCTGTTTACTGCCACAGTCTCACAGCTCCAGTGTCCCGGGTTCGGTTCTGTTTACTGCCACAGTCTCACAGCTCCAGTGACCTGGGTTCGGTTCTGTTTACTGCCACAGTCTCACAGCTCCAGTGACCTGGGTTCGGTTCTGTTTACTGCCACAGTCTCACAGCTCCAGTGACCCGGGTTCAGTTCTGTTTACTGCCACAGTCTCACAGCTCCAGTGACCTGGGTTCGGTTCTGTTTACTGCCACAGTCTCACAGCTCCAGTGACCTGGGTTCGGTTCTGTTTACTGCCACAGTCTCACAGCTCCAGTGACCCGGGTTCGGTTCTGTTTACTGCCACAGTCTCACAGCTCCAGTGTCCCGGGTTCGGTTCTGTTTACTGCCACAGTCTCACAGCTCCAGTGACCTGGGTTCGGTTCTGTTTACTGCCACAGTCTCACAGCTCCAGTGACCCGGGTTAAGTTCTGTTTACTGCCACAGTCTCACAGCTCCAGTGTCCCGGGTTCGGTTCTGTTTACTGCCACAGTCTCACAGCTCCAGTGACCTGGGTTCGGTTCTGTTTACTGCCACAGTCTCACAGATCCAGTGACCTGGGTTCGGTTCTGTTTACTGCCACAGTCTCACAGCTCCAGTGACCCGGGTTCAGTTCTCTTTACTGCCACAGTCTCACAGCTCCAGTGTCCCGGGTTCGGTTCTGTTTACTGCCACAGTCTCACAGCTCCAGTGACCTGGGTTCGGTTCTGTTTACTGCCACAGTCTCACAGCTCCAGTGACCTGGGTTCAGTTCTGTTTACTGTCACAGTCTCACAGCTCCAGTGACCCGGGTTCAGTTCTCTTTACTGCCACAGTCTCACAGCTCCAGTGTCCCGGGTTCGGTTCTGTTTACTGCCACAGTCTCACAGCTCCAGTGACCTGGGTTCGGTTCTGTTTACTGCCACAGTCTCACAGCTCCAGTGACCTGGGTTCGGTTCTGTTTACTGCCACAGCCTCACAGCTCCAGTGACCTGGGTTAAGTTCAGTTTACTGCCACAGCCTCACAGCTCCAGTGACCTGGGTTCAGTTCTGTTTACTGCCACAGTCTCACAGCTCCAGTGACCTGGGTTCGGTTCTGTTTACTGCCACAGTCTCACAGCTCCAGTGACCTGGGTTCAGTTCTGTTTACTGCCACAGCCTCACAGCTCCAGTGACCTGGGTTCAGTTCTGTTTACTGCCACAGCCTCACAGCTCCAGTGACCTGGGTTCAGTTCTGTTTACTGCCACAGTCTCACAGCTCCAGTGACCTGGGTTCGGTTCTGTTTACTGCCACAGTCTCACAGCTCCAGTGACCTGGGTTCGGTTCTGTTTACTGCCACAGTCTCACAGCTCCCGTGACCTGGGTTCGGTTCTGTTTACTGCCACAGTCTCACAGCTCCAGTGACCTGGGTTCAGTTCTGTTTACTGCCACAGTCTCACAGCTCCAGTGTCCCGTGTTCGGTTCTGTTTACTGCCACAGTCTCACAGCTCCAGTGACCTGGGTTCGGTTCTGTTTACTGCCACAGTCTCACAGCTCCAGTGACCCGGGTTCAGTTCTGTTTACTGCCACAGTCTCACAGCTCCAGTGACCCGGGTTCGGTTCTGTTTACTGCCACAGTCTCACAGCTCCAGTGTCCCGGGTTCGGTTCTGTTTACTGCCACAGTCTCACAGCTCCAGTGTCCCGGGTTCGGTTCTGTTCACTGCCACAGTCTCACAGCTTCAGTGACCTGGGTTCGGTTCTGTTTACTGCCACAGTCTCACAGCTCCAGTGTCCCGGGTTCGGTTCTGGGGACTGCCACAGCCTCACAGCTCCAGTGACCTGGGTTCGGTTCTGTTTACTGCCACAGTCTCACAGCTTCAGTGACCTGGGTTCGGTTCTGGGGACTGCCACAGTCTCACAGCTCCAGTGACCCGGGTTCGGTTCTGTTTTTTGCCACAGTCTCACAGCTTCAGTGACCCGGGTTCGGTTCTGTTTACTGCCACAGCCTCACAGCTCCAGTGTCCTGGGTTCGGTTCTGTTTACTGCCACAGTCTCACAGCTCCAGTGACCTGGGTTCGGTTCTGTTTACTGCCACAGTCTCACAGCTCCAGTGACCGGGTTCGGTTCTGTTTACTGCCACAGCCTCACAGCTCCAGTGTCCTGGGTTCGGTTCTGCGTACTGCCACAGTCTCACAGCTCCAGTGACCCGGGTTCGGTTCTGTTTACTGCCACAGTCTCACAGCTCCAGTGACCTGGGTTCGGTTCTGTTTACTGCCACAGTCTCACAGCTCCAGTGACCTGGGTTCGGTTCTGTTTACTGCCACAGTCTCACAGCTCCAGTGACCCGGGTTCAGTTCTGTTTACTGCCACAGTCTCACAGCTCCAGTGACATGGGTTCGGTTCTGTTTACTGCCACAGTCTCACAGCTCCAGTGACCCGGGTTCGGTTCTGTTTACTGCCACAGTCTCACAGCTTCAGTGACCTGGGTTCGGTTCTGTTTACTGCCACAGTCTCACAGCTCCAGTGATCCGGGTTCGGTTCTGTTTACTGCCACAGTCTCACAGCTCCAGTGACCCGGGTTCGGTTCTGCGTACTGCCACAGTCTCACAGCTCCAGTGACCCGGGTTCGGTTCTGTTTACTGCCACAGTCTCACAGCTCCAGTGACCTGGGTTCGGTTCTGTTTACTGCCACAGTCTCACAGCTCCAGTGACCTGGGTTCGGTTCTGTTTACTGCCACAGTCTCACAGCTCCAGTGACCCGGGTTCAGTTCTGTTTACTGCCACAGTCTCACAGCTCCAGTGACATGGGTTCGGTTCTGTTTACTGCCACAGTCTCACAGCTCCAGTGACCCGGGTTCGGTTCTGTTTACTGCCACAGTCTCACAGCTTCAGTGACCTGGGTTCAGTTCTGTTTACTGCCACAGTTTCACAGCTTCAGTGACCTGGGTTCGGTTCTGTTTACTGCCACAGTCTCACAGCTTCAGTGACCTGGGTTCAGTTCTGTTTACTGCCACAGTTTCACAGCTTCAGTGTCCTGGGTTCGGTTCTGTTTACTGCCACAGTTTCACAGCTTCAGTGACCCGGGTTCAGTTCTGTTTTTTGCCACAGTCTCACAGCTTCAGTGACCTGGGTTCAGTTCTGTTTACTGCCACAGTCTCACAGCTTCAGTGACCCGGGTTCAGTTCTGCTTTTTGCCACAGTCTCACAGCTTCAGTGACCCGGGTTCGGTTCTGTTTACTGCCACAGCCTCACAGCTCCAGTGACATGGGTTCGGTTCTGTTTACTGCCACAGTCTCACAGCTCCAGTGACCCGGGTTCGGTTCTGTTTACTGCCACAGTCTCACAGCTTCAGTGACCTGGGTTCAGTTCTGTTTACTGCCACAGTCTCACAGCTCCAGTGACCCGGGTTCTGTTCTGTTTACTGCCACAGCCTCACAGCTCCAGTGACATGGGTTCGGTTCTGTTTACTGCCACAGTCTCACAGCTCCAGTGACCCGGGTTCGGTTCTGTTTACTGCCACAGTCTCACAGCTCCAGTGTCCCGGGTTCGGTTCTGTTTACTGCCACAGTCTCACAGCTCCAGTGACCTGGGTTCGGTTCTGTTTACTGCCACAGCCTCACAGCTCCAGTGACATGGGTTCGGTTCTGTTTACTGCCACAGTCTCACAGCTCCAGTGACCCGGGTTCGGTTCTGTTTACTGCCACAGTCTCACAGCTCCAGTGACCTGGGTTCGGTTCTGTTTACTGCCACAGTCTCACAGCTCCAGTGACCTGGGTTCGGTTCTGTTTACTGCCACAGTCTCACAGCTCCAGTGACCTGGGTTCGGTTCTGTTTACTGCCACAGTCTCACAGCTGCAGTGACCGGGTTCGGTTCTGTTTACTGCCACAGCCTCACAGCTCCAGTATCCTGGGTTCGGTTCTGTTTACTGCCACAGTCTCACAGCTCCAGTGATCCGGGTTCGGTTCTGTTTACTGCCACAGTCTCACAGCTCCAGTGACCCGGGTTCGGTTCTGCGTACTGCCACAGTCTCACAGCTCCAGTGACCCGGGTTCGGTTCTGTTTACTGCCACAGTCTCACAGCTCCATTGACCTGGGTTCGGTTCTGTTTACTGCCACAGTCTCACAGCTCCAGTGACCCGGGTTCAGTTCTGTTTACTGCCACAGTCTCACAGCTCCAGTGACATGGGTTCGGTTCTGTTTACTGCCACAGTCTCACAGCTCCAGTGACCCGGGTTCGGTTCTGTTTACTGCCACAGTCTCACAGCTTCAGTGACCTGGGTTCAGTTCTGTTTACTGCCACAGTTTCACAGCTTCAGTGACCCGGGTTCAGTTCTGTTTTTTGCCACAGTCTCACAGCTCCAGTGACCCGGGTTCAGTTCTGTTTACTGCCACAGTCTCACAGCTTCAGTGACCTGGGTTCAGTTCTGTTTACTGCCACAGCCTCACAGCTCCAGTGACATGGGTTCGGTTCTGTTTACTGCCACAGTCTCACAGCTCCAGTGACCCGGGTTCGGTTCTGTTTACTGCCACAGTCTCACAGCTCCAGTGTCCCGGGTTCGGTTCTGTTTACTGCCACAGTCTCACAGCTCCAGTGACCTGGGTTCGGTTCTGTTTACTGCCACAGCCTCACAGCTCCAGTGACATGGGTTCGGTTCTGTTTACTGCCACAGTCTCACAGCTCCAGTGACCTGGGTTCGGTTCTGTTTACTGCCACAGCCTCACAGCTCCAGTGACATAGGTTCGGTTCTGTTTACTGCCACAGTCTCACAGCTCCAGTGTCCCGGGTTCAGTTCTGTTTACTGCCACAGTCTCACAGCTCCAGTGACCTGGGTTCGGTTCTGTTTACTGCCACAGCCTCACAGCTCCAGTGACCTGGGTTCGGTTCTGTTTACTGCCACAGTCTCACAGCTCCAGTGACCCGGGTTCGGTTCTGTTTACTGCCACAGTCTCACAGCTCCAGTGACCTGGGTTCGGTTCTGTTTACTGCCACAGTCTCACAGCTCCAGTGACCTGGGTTCGGTTCTGTTTACTGCCACAGTCTCACAGCTCCAGTGACCTGGGTTCGGTTCTGTTTACTGCCACAGTCTCACAGCTCCAGTGACCTGGGTTCGGTTCTGTTTACTGCCACAGTCTCACAGCTCCAGTGACCCGGGTTCGGTTCTGTTTACTGCCACAGTCTCACAGCTCCAGTGACCTGGGTTCGGTTCTGTTTACTGCCACAGTCTCACAGCTCCAGTGACCTGGGTTCGGTTCTGTTTACTGCCACAGTCTCACAGCTCCAGTGACCTGGGTTCGGTTCTGTTTATTGCCACAGTCTCACAGCTCCCGTGACCTGGGTTCGGTTCTGTTTACTGCCACAGTCTCACAGCTCCAGTGACCTGGGTTCGGTTCTGTTTACTGCCACAGTCTCACAGCTCCAGTGACCTGGGTTCGGTTCTGTTTACTGCCACAGTCTCACAGCTCCAGTGTCCCGGGTTCGGTTCTGTTTATTGCCACAGTCTCACAGCTCCAGTGACCCGGGTTCGGTTCTGTTTACTGTCACAGTCTCACAGCTCCAGTGACCTGGGTTCGGTTCTGTTTACTGCCACAGTCTCACAGCTCCAGTGTCCCGGGTTCGGTTCTGTTTACTGCCACAGTCTCACAGCTCCAGTGACCTGGGTTCGGTTCTGTTTACTGCCACAGTCTCACAGCTCCAGTGACCCGGGTTCGGTTCTGTTTACTGCCACAGTCTCACAGCTCCAGTGACATGGGTTCGGTTCTGTTTACTGCCACAGTCTCACAGCTCCAGTGACCCGGGTTCGGTTCTGTTTACTGCCACAGTCTCACAGCTCCAGTGTCCCGGGTTCGGTTCTGTTTACTGCCACAGCCTCACAGCTCCAGTGACATGGGTTCGGTTCTATTTACTGCCACAGTCTCACAGCTCCAGTGACCCGGGTTCGGTTCTGTTTACTGCCACAGTCTCACAGCTCCAGTGTCCCGGGTTCGGTTCTGTTTACTGCCACAGTCTCACAGCTCCAGTGACCTGGGTTCGGTTCTGTTTACTGCCACAGTCTCACAGCTCCAGTGACCTGGGTTCGGTTCTGTTTACTGCCACAGTCTCACAGCTCCAGTGACCTGGGTTCGGTTCTGTTTATTGCCACAGTCTCACAGCTCCCGTGACCTGGGTTCGGTTCTGTTTACTGCCACAGTCTCACAGCTCCAGTGACCTGGGTTCGGTTCTGTTTACTGCCACAGTCTCACAGCTCCAGTGACCTGGGTTCGGTTCTGTTTACTGCCACAGTCTCACAGCTCCAGTGTCCCGGGTTCGGTTCTGTTTATTGCCACAGTCTCACAGCTCCAGTGACCCGGGTTCGGTTCTGTTTACTGTCACAGTCTCACAGCTCCAGTGACCTGGGTTCGGTTCTGTTTACTGCCACAGTCTCACAGCTCCAGTGTCCCGGGTTCGGTTCTGTTTACTGCCACAGTCTCACAGCTCCAGTGACCTGGGTTCGGTTCTGTTTACTGCCACAGTCTCACAGCTCCAGTGACCCGGGTTCGGTTCTGTTTACTGCCACAGCCTCACAGCTCCAGTGACATGGGTTCGGTTCTGTTTACTGCCACAGTCTCACAGCTCCAGTGACCCGGGTTCGGTTCTGTTTACTGCCACAGTCTCACAGCTCCAGTGTCCCGGGTTCGGTTCTGTTTACTGCCACAGTCTCACAGCTCCAGTGACCTGGGTTCGGTTCTGTTTAGTGCCACAGTCTCACAGCTCCAGTGACCTGGGTTCGGTTCTGTTTACTGCCACAGTCTCACAGCTCCAGTGACCTGGGTTCGGTGCTGTTTACTGCCACAGTCTCACAGCTCCCGTGACCTGGGTTCGGTTCTGTTTACTGCCACAGTCTCACAGCTCCAGTGACCTGGGTTCGGTTCTGTTTACTGCCACAGTCTCACAGCTCCAGTGACCTGGGTTCGGTTCTGTTTACTGCCACAGTCTCACAGCTCCAGTGACCCGGGTTCATTTCTGTTTACTGCCACAGTCTCACAGCTCCAGTGACCTGGGTTCGGTTCTGTTTACTGTCACAGTCTCACAGCTCCAGTGATCCGGGTTAAGTTCTGTTTACTGCCACAGTCTCACAGCTCCAGTGTCCCGGGTTCGGTTCTGTTTACTGCCACGGTCTCACAGCTCCAGTGACCTGGGTTCGGTTCTGTTTACTGCCACAGTCTCACAGCTCCAGTGACCTGGGTTCGGTTCTGTTTACTGCCACAGTCTCACAGCTTCAGTGACCCGGGTTCGGTTCTGTTTACTGCCACAGTCTCACAGCTTCAGTGACCCGGGTTCGGTTCTGTTTACTGCCACAGTCTCACAGCTCCAGTGACCTGGGTTCGGTTCTGTTTACTGCCACAGTCTCACAGCTCCAGTATCCCGGGTTCGGTTCTGTTTACTGCCACAGTCTCACAGCTCCAGTGACCCGGGTTCAGTTCTGTTTACTGCCACAGTCTCACAGCTCCAGTGACCTGGGTTCGGTTCTGTTTACTGCCACAGTCTCACAGCTCCAGTGACCTGGGTTTCGGTTCTGTTTACTGCCACAGTCTCACAGCTCCAGTGACCCGGGTTCAGTTCTGTTTACTGCCACAGTCTCACAGCTCCAGTGTCCCGGGTTCGGTTCTGTTTACTGCCACAGTCTCACAGCTCCAGTGACCTGGGTTCGGTTCTGTTTACTGCCACAGTCTCACAGCTCCAGTGACCTGGGTTCGGTTCTGTTTACTGCCACAGTCTCACAGCTCCAGTGACCCGGGTTCGGTTCTGTTTACTGCCACAGTCTCACAGCTCCAGTGACCTGGGTTCGGTTCTGTTTACTGCCACAGTCTCACAGCTCCAGTGACCTGGGTTCGGTTCTGTTTACTGCCACAGTCTCACAGCTCCAGTGACCTGGGTTCGGTTCTGTTTATTGCCACAGTCTCACAGCTCCCGTGACCTGGGTTCGGTTCTGTTTACTGCCACAGTCTCACAGCTCCAGTGACCTGGGTTCGGTTCTGTTTACTGCCACAGTCTCACAGCTCCAGTGACCTGGGTTCGGTTCTGTTTACTGCCACAGTCTCACAGCTCCAGTGTCCCGGGTTCGGTTCTGTTTATTGCCACAGTCTCACAGCTCCAGTGACCCGGGTTCGGTTCTGTTTACTGTCACAGTCTCACAGCTCCAGTGACCTGGGTTCGGTTCTGTTTACTGCCACAGTCTCACAGCTCCAGTGTCCCGGGTTCGGTTCTGTTTACTGCCACAGTCTCACAGCTCCAGTGACCTGGGTTCGGTTCTGTTTACTGCCACAGTCTCACAGCTCCAGTGACCCGGGTTCGGTTCTGTTTACTGCCACAGTCTCACAGCTCCAGTGACATGGGTTCGGTTCTGTTTACTGCCACAGTCTCACAGCTCCAGTGACCCGGGTTCGGTTCTGTTTACTGCCACAGTCTCACAGCTCCAGTGTCCCGGGTTCGGTTCTGTTTACTGCCACAGCCTCACAGCTCCAGTGACATGGGTTCGGTTCTATTTACTGCCACAGTCTCACAGCTCCAGTGACCCGGGTTCGGTTCTGTTTACTGCCACAGTCTCACAGCTCCAGTGTCCCGGGTTCGGTTCTGTTTACTGCCACAGTCTCACAGCTCCAGTGACCTGGGTTCGGTTCTGTTTACTGCCACAGTCTCACAGCTCCAGTGACCTGGGTTCGGTTCTGTTTACTGCCACAGTCTCACAGCTCCAGTGACCTGGGTTCGGTTCTGTTTATTGCCACAGTCTCACAGCTCCCGTGACCTGGGTTCGGTTCTGTTTACTGCCACAGTCTCACAGCTCCAGTGACCTGGGTTCGGTTCTGTTTACTGCCACAGTCTCACAGCTCCAGTGACCTGGGTTCGGTTCTGTTTACTGCCACAGTCTCACAGCTCCAGTGTCCCGGGTTCGGTTCTGTTTATTGCCACAGTCTCACAGCTCCAGTGACCCGGGTTCGGTTCTGTTTACTGTCACAGTCTCACAGCTCCAGTGACCTGGGTTCGGTTCTGTTTACTGCCACAGTCTCACAGCTCCAGTGTCCCGGGTTCGGTTCTGTTTACTGCCACAGTCTCACAGCTCCAGTGACCTGGGTTCGGTTCTGTTTACTGCCACAGTCTCACAGCTCCAGTGACCCGGGTTCGGTTCTGTTTACTGCCACAGCCTCACAGCTCCAGTGACATGGGTTCGGTTCTGTTTACTGCCACAGTCTCACAGCTCCAGTGACCCGGGTTCGGTTCTGTTTACTGCCACAGTCTCACAGCTCCAGTGTCCCGGGTTCGGTTCTGTTTACTGCCACAGTCTCACAGCTCCAGTGACCTGGGTTCGGTTCTGTTTAGTGCCACAGTCTCACAGCTCCAGTGACCTGGGTTCGGTTCTGTTTACTGCCACAGTCTCACAGCTCCAGTGACCTGGGTTCGGTGCTGTTTACTGCCACAGTCTCACAGCTCCCGTGACCTGGGTTCGGTTCTGTTTACTGCCACAGTCTCACAGCTCCAGTGACCTGGGTTCGGTTCTGTTTACTGCCACAGTCTCACAGCTCCAGTGACCTGGGTTCGGTTCTGTTTACTGCCACAGTCTCACAGCTCCAGTGACCCGGGTTCATTTCTGTTTACTGCCACAGTCTCACAGCTCCAGTGACCTGGGTTCGGTTCTGTTTACTGTCACAGTCTCACAGCTCCAGTGATCCGGGTTAAGTTCTGTTTACTGCCACAGTCTCACAGCTCCAGTGTCCCGGGTTCGGTTCTGTTTACTGCCACGGTCTCACAGCTCCAGTGACCTGGGTTCGGTTCTGTTTACTGCCACAGTCTCACAGCTCCAGTGACCTGGGTTCGGTTCTGTTTACTGCCACAGTCTCACAGCTTCAGTGACCCGGGTTCGGTTCTGTTTACTGCCACAGTCTCACAGCTTCAGTGACCCGGGTTCGGTTCTGTTTACTGCCACAGTCTCACAGCTCCAGTGACCTGGGTTCGGTTCTGTTTACTGCCACAGTCTCACAGCTCCAGTATCCCGGGTTCGGTTCTGTTTACTGCCACAGTCTCACAGCTCCAGTGACCCGGGTTCAGTTCTGTTTACTGCCACAGTCTCACAGCTCCAGTGACCTGGGTTCGGTTCTGTTTACTGCCACAGTCTCACAGCTCCAGTGACCTGGGTTTCGGTTCTGTTTACTGCCACAGTCTCACAGCTCCAGTGACCCGGGTTCAGTTCTGTTTACTGCCACAGTCTCACAGCTCCAGTGTCCCGGGTTCGGTTCTGTTTACTGCCACAGCCTCACAGCTCCAGTGACCTGGGTTCAGTTCTGTTTACTGCCACAGTCTCACAGCTCCAGTGACCTGGGTTCGGTTCTGTTTACTGCCACAGTCTCACAGCTCCAGTGACCCGGGTTCGGTTCTGTTTACTGCCACAGTCTCACAGCTCCAGTGACCTGAGTTCGGTTCTGTTCACTGCCACAGTCTCACAGCTCCAGTCACCCGGGTTCGGTTCTGTTTACTGCCACAGTCTCACAGCTCCAGTGACCTGAGTTCGGTTCTGTTTACTGCCACAGCCTCACAGCTCCAGTGTCCTGGGTTCGGTTCTGGGGACTGCCACAGTCTCACAGCTCCAGTGTCGCGGGTTCGGTTCTGTTTACTGCCACAGTCTCACAGCTCCAGTGTCCCGGGGTCGGTTCTGTTTACTGCCACAGTCTCACAGCTCCAGTGACCCGGGTTCGGTTCTGTTTACTGCCACAGTCTCACAGCTCCAGTGTCCCGGGTTCGGTTCTGTTTACTGCCACAGTCTCACAGCTTCAGTGACCTGGGTTCGGTTCTGTTTTCTGCCACAGTCTCACAGCTCCAGTGTCCCGGGTTCGGTTCTGTTTACTGCCACAGTCTCACAGCTCCAGTGACCCGGGTTCGGTTCTGTTTACTGCCACAGTCTCACAGCTCCAGTGACCTGGGTTCGGTTCTGTTTACTGCCACAGCCTCACAGCTCCAGTGACCCGGGTTCAGTTCTGTTTACTGCCACAGTCTCACAGCTCCAGTGACCTGGGTTCGGTTCTGTTTACTGCCACAGTCTCACAGCTCCAGTGTCCCGGGTTCGGTTCTGTTTACTGCCACAGTCTCACAGCTCCAGTGACCTGGGTTCGGTTCTGTTTACTGCCACAGTCTCACAGCTCCAGTGACCCGGGTTCAGTTCTGTTTACTGCCACAGCCTCACAGCTCCAGTGACCCGGGTTCGGTTCTGTTTACTGCCACAGTCTCACAGCTCCAGTGTCCCGGGTTCGGTTCTGTTTACTGCCACAGTCTCACAGCTCCAGTGACCTGGGTTCGGTTCTGTTTACTGCCACAGTCTCACAGCTCCAGTGACCTGGGTTCGGTTCTGTTTACTGCCACAGTCTCACAGCTCCAGTGACCTGGGTTCGGTTCTGTTTACTGCCACAGTCTCACAGCTCCAGTGACCTGGGTTCGGTTCTGTTTACTGCCACAGTCTCACAGCTCCACTGACCTGGGTTCGGTTCTGTTTACTGCCACAGCCTCACAGCTCCAGTGACCTGGGTTCAGTTCTGTTTACTGCCACAGCCTCACAGCTCCAGTGACCAGGGTTCAGTTCTGTTTACTGCCACAGTCTCACAGCTCCAGTGACCTGGGTTCGGTTCTGTTTACTGCCACAGTCTCACAGCTCCAGTGACCCGGGTTCGGTTCTGTTTACTGCCACAGTCTCACAGCTCCAGTGACCTGAGTTCGGTTCTGTTTACTGCCACAGTCTCAGAGCTCCAGTGACCCGGGTTCGGTTCTGTTTACTGCCACAGTCTCACAGCTCCAGTGACCTGAGTTCGGTTCTGTTTACTGCCACAGCCTCACAGCTCCAGTGTCCTGGGTTCGGTTCTGGGGACTGCCACAGTCTCACAGCTCAAGTGTCCCGGGTTCGGTTCTGTTTACTGCCACAGTCTCACAGCTCCAGTGTCCCGGGTTCGGTTCTGTTTACTGCCACAGTCTCACAGCTCCAGTGACCCGGGTTCGGTTCTGTTTACTGCCACCGTCTCACAGCTCCAGTGTCCCGGGTTCGGTTCTGTTTACTGCCACAGTCTCACAGCTCCAGTGTCCCGGGTTCGGTTCTGTTTACTGCCACAGTCTCACAGCTTCAGTGACCTGGGTTCGCTTCTGTTTACTGCCACAGTCTCACAGCTCCAGTGACCTGGGTTCGGTTCGGTTTACTGCCACAGTCTCACAGCTCCAGTGTCCCGGGTTCGGTTCTGTTTACTGCCACAGTCTCACAGCTCCAGAGACCTGGGTTCGGTTCTGTTTACTGCCACAGTCTCACAGTTCCAGTGACCCGGGTTCAGTTCTGTTTACTGCCACAGTCTCACAGCTCCAGTGATCCGGGTTCGGTTCTGTTTACTGCCACAGTCTCACAGCTCCAGTGTCCCGGGTTCGGTTCTGTTTACTGCCACAGTCTCACAGCTCCAGTGTCCCGGGTTCGGTTCTGTTCACTGCCACAGTCTCACAGCTTCAGTGACCTGGGTTCGGTTCTGTTTACTGCCACAGTCTCACAGCTCCAGTGTCCCGGGTTCGGTTCTGTTTACTGCCACAGTCTCACAGCTCCAGTGTCCCGGGTTCGGTTCTGTTCACTGCCACAGTCTCACAGCTTCAGTGACCTGGGTTCGGTTCTGTTTACTGCCACAGTCTCACAGCTCCAGTGTCCCGGGTTCAGTTCTGTTTACTGCCACAGCCTCACAGCTCCAGTGACCTGGGTTCGGTTCTGTTCACTGCCACAGTCTCACAGCTTCAGTGACCTGGGTTCGGTTCTGGGGACTGCCACAGTCTCACAGCTCCAGTGTCCCGGGTTCGGTTCTGTTTACTGCCACAGTCTCACAGCTCCAGTGTCCCGGGTTCGGTTCTGTTTACTGCCACAGTCTCACAGCTCCAGTGACCCGGGTTCGGTTCTGTTTACTGCCACAGTATCACAGCTCCAGTGTCCCGGGTTCGGTTCTGTTTACTGCCACAGTCTCACAGCTCCAGTGTCCCGGGTTCGGTTCTGTTTACTGCCACAGTCTCACAGCTTCAGTGACCTGGGTTCGGTTCTGTTTACTGCCACAGTCTCACAGCTCCAGTGACCTGGGTTCGGTTCTGTTTACTGCCACAGTCTCACAGCTCCAGTGTCCCGTGTTCGGTTCTGTTTACTGCCACAGTCTCACAGCTCCAGTGACCTGGGTTCGGTTCTGTTTACTGCCACAGTCTCACAGCTCCAGTGACCTGGGTTCGGTTCTGTTTACTGCCACAGTCTCACAGCTCCAGTGACCCGGGTTCGGTTCTGTTTACTGCCACAGTCTCACAGCTCCAGTGACCTGAGTTCGGTTCTGTTTACTGCCACAGTCTCAGAGCTCCAGTGACCCGGGTTCGGTTCTGTTTACTGCCACAGTCTCACAGCTCCAGTGACCTGAGTTCGGTTCTGTTTACTGCCACAGCCTCACAGCTCCAGTGTCCTGGGTTCGGTTCTGGGGACTGCCACAGTCTCACAGCTCAAGTGTCCCGGGTTCGGTTCTGTTTACTGCCACAGTCTCACAGCTCCAGTGTCCCGGGTTCGGTTCTGTTTACTGCCACAGTCTCACAGCTCCAGTGACCCGGGTTCGGTTCTGTTTACTGCCACAGTCTCACAGCTCCAGTGTCCCGGGTTCGGTTCTGTTTACTGCCACAGTCTCACAGCTCCAGTGTCCCGGGTTCGGTTCTGTTTACTGCCACAGTCTCACAGCTTCAGTGACCTGGGTTCGCTTCTGTTTACTGCCACAGTCTCACAGCTCCAGTGACCTGGGTTCGGTTCGGTTTACTGCCACAGTCTCACAGCTCCAGTGTCCCGGGTTCGGTTCTGTTTACTGCCACAGTCTCACAGCTCCAGAGACCTGGGTTCGGTTCTGTTTACTGCCACAGTCTCACAGTTCCAGTGACCCGGGTTCAGTTCTGTTTACTGCCACAGTCTCACAGCTCCAGTGATCCGGGTTCGGTTCTGTTTACTGCCACAGTCTCACAGCTCCAGTGTCCCGGGTTCGGTTCTGTTTACTGCCACAGTCTCACAGCTCCAGTGTCCCGGGTTCGGTTCTGTTCACTGCCACAGTCTCACAGCTTCAGTGACCTGGGTTCGGTTCTGTTTACTGCCACAGTCTCACAGCTCCAGTGTCCCGGGTTCGGTTCTGGGGACTGCCACAGCCTCACAGCTCCAGTGACCTGGGTTCGGTTCTGTTCACTGCCACAGTCTCACAGCTTCAGTGACCTGGGTTCGGTTCTGGGGACTGCCACAGTCTCACAGCTCCAGTGTCCCGGGTTCGGTTCTGTTTACTGCCACAGTCTCACAGCTCCAGTGTCCCGGGTTCGGTTCTGTTTACTGCCACAGTCTCACAGCTCCAGTGACCCGGGTTCGGTTCTGTTTACTGCCACAGTATCACAGCTCCAGTGTCCCGGGTTCTGTTCTGTTTACTGCCACAGTCTCACAGCTCCAGTGTCCCGGGTTCGGTTCTGTTTACTGCCACAGTCTCACAGCTTCAGTGACCTGGGTTCGGTTCTGTTTACTGCCACAGTCTCACAGCTCCAGTGACCTGGGTTCGGTTCTGTTTACTGCCACAGTCTCACAGCTCCAGTGTCCCGTGTTCGGTTCTGTTTACTGCCACAGTCTCACAGCTCCAGTGACCTGGGTTCGGTTCTGTTTACTGCCACAGTCTCACAGCTCCAGTGACCTGGGTTCGGTTCTGTTTACTGCCACAGTCTCACAGCTCCAGTGACCCGGGTTCAGTTCTGTTCACTGCCACAGTCTCACAGCTTCAGTGACCTGGGTTCGGTTCTGTTTACTGCCACAGTCTCACAGCTCCAGTGTTCCGGGTTCGGTTCTGTTCACTGCCACAGTCTCACAGCTTCAGTGACCTGGGTTCGGTTCTGTTTACTGCCACAGTCTCACAGCTCCAGTGTCCCGGGTTCGGTTCTGGGGAGTGCCACAGCCTCACAGCTCCAGTGTCCTGGGTTCGGTTCCGTTTTTTGCCACAGTCTCACAGCTTCAGTGACCCGGGTTCGGTTCTGTTTACTGCCACAGCCTCACAGCTCCAGTGTCCTGGGTTCGGTTCTGTTTACTGCCACAGCCTCACAGCTCCAGTGTCCTGGGTTCGGTTCTGTTTACTGCCACAGTCTCACAGCTCCAGTGACCTGGGTTCGGTTCTGTTTACTGCCACAGTCTCACAGCTCCAGTGACCGGGTTCGGTTCTGTTTACTGCCACAGCCTCACAGCTCCAGTGTCCTGGGTTCGGTTCTGTTTACTGCCACAGTCTCACAGCTGCAGTGACCCGGGTTCGGTTCTGTTTACTGCCACAGTCTCACAGCTCCAGTGACCCGGGTTCGGTTCTGCGTACTGCCACAGTCTCACAGCTCCAGTGACCCGGGTTCGGTTCTGTTTACTGCCACAGTCGCACAGCTCCAGTGACCTGGGTTCGGTTCTGTTTACTGCCACAGTCTCACAGCTCCAGTGACCCGCGTTCAGTTCTGTTTACTGCCACAGTCTAACAGCTCCAGTGACATGGGTTCGGTTCTGTTTACTGCCACAGTCTCACAGCTCCAGTGACCCGGGTTCGGTTCTGTTTACTGCCACAGTCTCACAGCTTCAGTGACCTGGGTTCAGTTCTGTTTACTGCCACAGTCTCACAGCTCCAGTGACCTGGGTTCGGTTCTGTTTACTGCCACAGTCTCACAGCTCCCGTGACCTGGGTTCGGTTCTGTTTACTGCCACAGTCTCACAGCTCCAGTGACCTGGGTTCGGTTCTGTTTACTGCCACAGTCTCACAGCTCCAGTGACCTGGGTTCGGTTCTGTTTACTGCCACAGTCTCACAGCTCCAGTGACCCGGGTTCAGTTCTGTTTACTGCCACAGTCTCACAGCTCCAGTGTCCCGGGTTCGGTTCTGTTTACTGCCACAGTCTCACAGCTCCAGTGACCTGGGTTCGGTTCTGTTTACTGCCACAGTCTCACAGCTCCAGTGATCCGGGTTAAGTTCTGTTTACTGCCACAGTCTCACAGCTCCAGTGTCCCGGGTTCGGTTCTGTTTACTGCCACAGTCTCACAGCTCCAGTGACCTGGGTTTCGGTTCTGTTTACTGCCTCAGTCTCACAGCTCCAGTGTCCCGGGTTCGGTTCTGTTTACTGCCACAGTCTCACAGCTCCAGTGACCTGGGTTCGGTTCTGTTTACTGCCACAGCCTCACAGCTCCAGTGACCTGGGTTCAGTTCTGTTTACTGCCACAGTCTCACAGCTCCAGTGACCTGGGTTCGGTTCTGTTTACTGCCACAGTCTCACAGCTCCAGTGACCCGGGTTCGGTTCTGTTTACTGCCACAGTCTCACAGCTCCAGTGACCTGAGTTCGGTTCTGTTCACTGCCACAGTCTCACAGCTCCAGTCACCCGGGTTCGGTTCTGTTTACTGCCACAGTCTCACAGCTCCAGTGACCTGAGTTCGGTTCTGTTTACTGCCACAGCCTCACAGCTCCAGTGTCCTGGGTTCGGTTCTGGGGACTGCCACAGTCTCACAGCTCCAGTGTCCCGGGTTCGGTTCTGTTTACTGCCACAGTCTCACAGCTCCAGTGTCCCGGGTCCGGTTCTCTTTACTGCCACAGTCTCTCAGCTCCAGTGACACGGGTTCAGTTCTGTTTACTGCCACAGTCTCACAGCTCCAGTGTCCTGGGTTCGGTTCTGTTTACTGCCACAGTCTCACAGCTTCAGTGACCTGGGTTCGGTTCTGTTTTCTGCCACAGTCTCACAGCTCCAGTGACCTGGGTTCGGTTCTGTTTACTGCCACAGTCTCACAGCTCCAGTGACCTGGGTTCGGTTCTGTTTACTGCCACAGTCTCACAGCTTCAGTGACCTGGGTTCGGTTCTGTTTTCTGCCACAGTCTCAC
Source organism: Heterodontus francisci (assembly GCF_036365525.1). Lineage (NCBI taxonomy): Eukaryota > Metazoa > Chordata > Chondrichthyes > Heterodontiformes > Heterodontidae > Heterodontus > Heterodontus francisci. The sequence goes on along the minus strand of NW_027140768.1, from coordinate 389,755 downwards.
AGCTCCAGTGACCTGGGTTCGGTTCTGTTTACTGCCACAGTCTCACAGCTCCAGTGTCCCGGGTTCGGTTCTGTTTACTGCCACAGTCTCACAGCTCCAGTGACCTGGGTTCGGTTCTGTTTACGGCCACAGTCTCACAGCTCCAGTGACCCGGGTTCGGTTCTGTTTACTGCCACAGTCTCACAGCTCCAGTGTCCCGGGTTCGGTTCTGTTTACTGCCACAGTCTCACAGCTCCAGTGTCCCGGGTTCGGTTCTGTTTCCTGCCACAGTCTCACAGCTTCAGTGACCTGGGTTCGGTTCTGTTTACTGCCACAGTATCACAGCTCCAGTGTCCCGGGTTCTGTTCTGTTTACTGCCACGGTCTCACAGCTCCAGTGTCCCGGGTTCGGTTCTGTTTACTGCCACAGTCTCACAGCTTCAGTGACCTGGGTTCGGTTCTGTTTACTGCCACAGTCTCACAGCTCCAGTGACCTGGGTTCGGTTCTGTTTACTGCCACAGTCTCACAGCTCCAGTGTCCCGTGTTCGGTTCTGTTTACTGCCACAGTCTCACAGCTCCAGTGACCTGGGTTCGGTTCTGTTTACTGCCACAGTCTCACAGCTCCAGTGACCTGGGTTCGGTTCTGTTTACTGCCACAGTCTCACAGCTCCAGTGACCCGGGTTCAGTTCTGTTCACTGCCACAGTCTCACAGCTTCAGTGACCTGGGTTCGGTTCTGTTTACTGCCACAGTCTCACAGCTCCAGTGTTCCGGGTTCGGTTCTGTTCACTGCCACAGTCTCACAGCTTCAGTGACCTGGGTTCGGTTCTGTTTACTGCCACAGTCTCACAGCTCCAGTGTCCCGGGTTCGGTTCTGGGGAGTGCCACAGCCTCACAGCTCCAGTGTCCTGGGTTCGGTTCCGTTTTTTGCCACAGTCTCACAGCTTCAGTGACCCGGGTTCGGTTCTGTTTACTGCCACAGCCTCACAGCTCCAGTGTCCTGGGTTCGGTTCTGTTTACTGCCACAGCCTCACAGCTCCAGTGTCCTGGGTTCGGTTCTGTTTACTGCCACAGTCTCACAGCTCCAGTGACCTGGGTTCGGTTCTGTTTACTGCCACAGTCTCACAGCTCCAGTGACCGGGTTCGGTTCTGTTTACTGCCACAGCCTCACAGCTCCAGTGTCCTGGGTTCGGTTCTGTTTACTGCCACAGTCTCACAGCTGCAGTGACCCGGGTTCGGTTCTGTTTACTGCCACAGTCTCACAGCTCCAGTGACCCGGGTTCGGTTCTGCGTACTGCCACAGTCTCACAGCTCCAGTGACCCGGGTTCGGTTCTGTTTACTGCCACAGTCGCACAGCTCCAGTGACCTGGGTTCGGTTCTGTTTACTGCCACAGTCTCACAGCTCCAGTGACCCGCGTTCAGTTCTGTTTACTGCCACAGTCTAACAGCTCCAGTGACATGGGTTCGGTTCTGTTTACTGCCACAGTCTCACAGCTCCAGTGACCCGGGTTCAGTTCTGTTTACTGCCACAGTCTCACAGCTTCAGTGACCTGGGTTCAGTTCTGTTTACTGCCACAGTCTCACAGCTCCAGTGACCTGGGTTCGGTTCTGTTTACTGCCACAGTCTCACAGCTCCCGTGACCTGGGTTCGGTTCTGTTTACTGCCACAGTCTCACAGCTCCAGTGACCTGGGTTCGGTTCTGTTTACTGCCACAGTCTCACAGCTCCAGTGACCTGGGTTCGGTTCTGTTTACTGCCACAGTCTCACAGCTCCAGTGACCCGGGTTCAGTTCTGTTTACTGCCACAGTCTCACAGCTCCAGTGTCCCGGGTTCGGTTCTGTTTACTGCCACAGTCTCACAGCTCCAGTGACCTGGGTTCGGTTCTGTTTACTGCCACAGTCTCACAGCTCCAGTGATCCGGGTTAAGTTCTGTTTACTGCCACAGTCTCACAGCTCCAGTGTCCCGGGTTCGGTTCTGTTTACTGCCACAGTCTCACAGCTCCAGTGACCTGGGTTTCGGTTCTGTTTACTGCCTCAGTCTCACAGCTCCAGTGTCCCGGGTTCGGTTCTGTTTACTGCCACAGTCTCACAGCTCCAGTGACCTGGGTTCGGTTCTGTTTACTGCCACAGCCTCACAGCTCCAGTGACCTGGGTTCAGTTCTGTTTACTGCCACAGTCTCACAGCTCCAGTGACCTGGGTTCGGTTCTGTTTACTGCCACAGTCTCACAGCTCCAGTGACCCGGGTTCGGTTCTGTTTACTGCCACAGTCTCACAGCTCCAGTGACCTGAGTTCGGTTCTGTTCACTGCCACAGTCTCACAGCTCCAGTCACCCGGGTTCGGTTCTGTTTACTGCCACAGTCTCACAGCTCCAGTGACCTGAGTTCGGTTCTGTTTACTGCCACAGCCTCACAGCTCCAGTGTCCTGGGTTCGGTTCTGGGGACTGCCACAGTCTCACAGCTCCAGTGTCCCGGGTTCGGTTCTGTTTACTGCCACAGTCTCACAGCTCCAGTGTCCCGGGTTCGGTTCTCTTTACTGCCACAGTCTCACAGCTCCAGTGACACGGGTTCAGTTCTGTTTACTGCCACAGTCTCACAGCTCCAGTGTCCTGGGTTCGGTTCTGTTTACTGCCACAGTCTCACAGCTTCAGTGACCTGGGTTCGGTTCTGTTTTCTGCCACAGTCTCACAGCTCCAGTGACCTGGGTTCGGTTCTGTTTACTGCCACAGTCTCACAGCTCCAGTGACCTGGGTTCGGTTCTGTTTACTGCCACAGTCTCACAGCTTCAGTGACCTGGGTTCGGTTCTGTTTTCTGCCACAGTCTCACAGCTCCAGTGACCTGGGTTCGGTTCTGTTTACTGCCACAGTCTCACAGCTCCAGTGTCCCGGGTTCGGTTCTGTTTACTGCCACAGTCTCACAGCTCCAGTGACCTGGGTTCGGTTCTGTTTACTGCCACAGTCTCACAGCTCCAGTGACCCGGGTTCGGTTCTGTTTACTGCCACAGTCTCACAGCTCCAGTGTCCCGGGTTCGGTTCTGTTTACTGCCACAGTCTCACAGCTCCAGTGTCCCGGGTTCGGTTCTGTTTCCTGCCACAGTCTCACAGCTTCAGTGACCTGGGTTCGGTTCTGTTTACTGCCACAGTCTCACAGCTCCAGTGTCCCGGGTTCGGTTCTGGGGACTGCCACAGCCTCACAGCTCCAGTGACCTGGGTTCGGTTCTGTTTACTGCCACAGTCTCACAGCTTCAGTGACCTGGGTTCGGTTCTGTTTACTGCCACAGTCTCACAGCTCCAGTGTCCCGGGTTCGGTTCTGTTTACTGCCACAGTCTCACAGCTCCAGTGTCCCGGGTTCGGTTCTGTTTACTGCCACAGTCTCACAGCTCCAGTGACCCGGGTTCGGTTCTGTTTACTGCCACAGTCTCACAGCTCCAGTGACCCGGGTTCGGTTCTGTTTACTGCCACAGTCTCACAGCTCCAGTGTCCCGGGTTCGGTTCTGTTTACTGCCACAGTCTCACAGCTCCAGTGTCCCGGGTTCGGTTCTGTTTACTGCCACAGTCTCACAGCTTCAGTGACCTGGGTTCGTTTCTGTTTACTGCCACAGTCTCACAGCTCCAGTGACCTGGGTTCGGTTCTGTTTACTGCCACAGTCTCACAGCTCCAGTGTCCCGGGTTCGGTTCTGTTCACTGCCACAGTCTCACAGCTTCAGTGACCTGGGTTCGGTTCTGTTTACTGCCACAGTCTCACAGCTCCAGTGTCCTGGGTTCGGTTCTGGGGACTGCCACAGCCTCACAGCTCCAGTGACCTGGGTTCGGTTCTGTTTACTGCCACAGTCTCACAGCTTCAGTGACCTGGGTTCGGTTCTGGGGACAGCCACAGCCTCACAGCTCCAGTGTCCTGGGTTCGGTTCTGTTTTTTGCCACAGTCTCACAGCTTCAGTGACCCAGGTTCGGTTCTGTTTACTGCCACAGCCTCACAGCTCCAGTGTCCTGGGTTCAGTTCTGTTTACTGCCACAGTCTCACAGCTCCAGTGACCTGGGTTCGGTTCTGTTTACTGCCACAGTCTCACAGCTCCAGTGACCGGATTCGGTTCTGTTTACTGCCACAGCCTCACAGCTCCAGTGTCCTGGGTTCGGTTCTGTTTACTGCCACAGTCTCACAGCTCCAGTGTCCCGGGTTCGGTTCTGTTTACTGCCACAGTCTCACAGCTCCAGTGACCTGGGTTCGGTTCTGTTTACTGCCACAGTCTCACAGCTCCAGTGACCCGGGTTCGGTTCTGTTTACTGCCACAGCCTCACAGCTCCAGTGACCCGGGTGCGGTTCTGTTTACTGCCACAGTCTCACAGCTCCAGTGACCTGGGTTCGGTTCTATTTACTGCCACAGTCTCACAGCTCCAGTGACCTGGGTTCGGTTCTGTTTACTGCCACAGTCTCACAGCTCCAGTGACCCGGGTTCAGTTCTGTTTACTGCCACAGTCTCACAGCTCCAGTGTCCCGGGTTCGGTTCTGTTTACTGCCACAGTCTCACAGCTCCAGTGACCTGGGTTCGGTTCTGTTTACTGCCACAGTCTCACAGCTCCAGTGATCCGGGTTAAGTTCTGTTTACTGCCACAGTCTCACAGCTCCAGTGTCCCGGGTTCGGTTCTGTTTACTGCCACAGTCTCACAGCTCCAGTGACCTGGGTTCGGTTCTGTTTCCTGCCACAGTCTCACAGCTCCAGTGACCTGGGTTTCGGTTCTGTTTACTGCCACAGTCTCACAGCTCCAGTGACCCGGGTTCAGTTCTGTTTACTGCCACAGTCTCACAGCTCCAGTGTCCCGGGTTCGGTTCTGTTTACTGCCACAGCCTCACAGCTCCAGTGACCTGGGTTCAGTTCTGTTTACTGCCACAGTCTCACAGCTCCAGTGACCCGGGTTCGGTTCTGTTTACTGCCACAGTCTCACAGCTCCAGTGACCCGGGTTCGGTTCTGTTTACTGCCACAGTCTCACAGCTCCAGTGACCTGAGTTCGGTTCTGTTCACTGCCACAGTCTCACAGCTCCAGTCACCCGGGTTCGGTTCTGTTCACTGCCACAGTCTCACAGCTCCAGTCACCCGGGTTCGGTTCTGTTTACTGCCACAGTCTCACAGCTCCAGTGACCCGTGTTCGGTTCTGTTTACTGCCACAGTCTCACAGCTCCAGTGTCCCGGGTTCGGTTCTGTTTACTGCCACAGTCTCACAGCTCCAGTGAACTGGGTTCGGTTCTGTTTACTGCCACAGTCTCACAGCTCCAGTGTCCCGGGTTCGGTTCTGTTTACTGCCACAGTCTCACAGCTCCAGTGACCTGGGTTCGGTTCTGTTTACTGCCACAGTCTCACAGCTCCAGTGACCCGGGTTCAGTTCTGTTTACTGCCACAGCCTCACAGCTCCAGTGACCCGGGTTCGGTTCTGTTTACTGCCACAGTCTCACAGCTCCAGTGTCCCGGGTTCGGTTCTGTTTACTGCCACAGTCTCACAGCTCCAGTGACCTGGGTTCGGTTCTGATTACTGCCACAGTCTCACAGCTCCAGTGACCTGGGTTCGGTTCTGTTTACTGCCACAGTCTCACAGCTCCAGTGTCCCGGGTTCAGTTCTGTTTACTGCCACAGCCTCACAGCTCCAGTGACCCGGGTTCGGTTCTGTTTACTGCCACAGTCTCACAGCTCCAGTGTCCCGGGTTCGGTTCTGTTTACTGCCACAGTCTCACAGCTCCAGTGACCTGGGTTCGGTTCTGTTTACTGCCACAGTCTCACAGCTCCAGTGACCCGGGTTCAGTTCTGTTTACTGCCACAGTCTCACAGCTCCAGTGACCCGGGTTCAGTTCTGTTTACTGCCACAGTCTCACAGCTCCAGTGACCCGGGTTCAGTTCTGTTTACTGCCACAGTCTCACAGCTCCAGTGACCCGGGTTCAGTTCTGTTTACTGCCACAGTCTCACAGCTCCAGTGACCTGGGTTCGGTTCTGTTTACTGCCACAGTCTCACAGCTCCAGTGTCCCGGGTTCGGTTCTGTTTACTGCCACAGTCTCACAGCTCCAGTGACCTGGGTTCGGTTCTGTTTACTGCCACAGCCTCACAGCTCCAGTGACCTGGGTTCAGTTCTGTTTATTGCCACAGCCTCACAGCTCCAGTGACCTGGGTTCAGTTCTGTTTACTGCCACAGTCTCACAGCTCCAGTGACCTGGGTTCGGTTCTGTTTACTGCCACAGTCTCACAGCTCCAGTGACACGGGTTCGGTTCTGTTTACTGCCACAGTCTCACAGCTCCAGTGACCTGAGTTCGGTTCTGTTTACTGCCACAGTCTCAGAGCTCCAGTGACCCGGGTTCGGTTCTGTTTACTGCCACAGTCTCACAGCTCCAGTGTCCCGGGTTCAGTTCTGTTTACTGCCACAGTCTCACAGCTCCAGTGACCCGGGTTCGGTTCTGTTTACTGCCACAGTCTCACAGCTCCAGTGTCCCGGGTTCGGTTCTGTTTACTGCCACAGTCTCACAGCTCCAGTGTCCCGGGTTCGGTTCTGTTTACTGCCACAGTCTCACAGCTTCAGTGACCTGGGTTCGGTTCTGTTTACTGCCACAGTCTCACAGCTCCAGTGACCTGGGTTCGGTTCTGTTTACTGCCACAGTCTCACAGCTCCAGTGTCCCGGGTTCGGTTCTGTTTACTGCCACAGTCTCACAGCTCCAGTGACCTGGGTTCGGTTCTGTTTACTGCCACAGTCTCACAGTTCCAGTGACCCGGGTTCAGTTCTGTTTACTGCCACAGTCTCACAGCTCCAGTGACCCGGGTTCGGTTCTGTTTACTGCCACAGTCTCACAGCTCCAGTGTCCCGGGTTCGGTTCTGTTTACTGCCACAGTCTCACAGCTCCAGTGTCCCGGGTTCGGTTCTGTTCACTGCCACAGTCTCACAGCTTCAGTGACCTGGGTTCGGTTCTGTTTACTGCCACAGTCTCACAGTTCCAGTGTCCCGGGTTCGGTTCTGGGGACTGCCACAGCCTCACAGCTCCAGTGACCTGCATTCGGTTCTGTTTACTGCCGAAGTCTCACAGCTTCAGTGACCTGGGTTCGGTTCTGGGGACTGCCACAGTCTCACAGCTCCAGTGTCCCGGGTTCGGTTCTGTTTACTGCCACAGTCTCACAGCTCCAGTGTCCCGGGTTCGGTTCTGTTTACTGCCACAGTCTCACAGCTCCAGTGACCCGGGTTCGGTTCTGTTTACTGCCACAGTATCACAGCTCCAGTGTCCCGGGTTCGGTTCTGTTTACTGCCACAGTCTCACAGCTCCAGTGTCCCGGGTTCGGTTCTGTTTACTGCAACAGTCTCACAGCTTCAGTGACCTGGGTTCGGTTCTGTTTACTGCCACAGTCTCACAGCTCCAGTGACCTGGGTTCGGTTCTGTTTACTGCCACAGTCTCACAGCTCCAGTGTCCCGGGTTCGGTTCTGTTTACTGCCACAGTCTCACAGCTCCAGTGACCTGGGTTCGGTTCTGTTTACTGCCACAGTCTCACAGCTCCAGTGACCTGGGTTCGGTTCTGTTTACTGCCACAGTCTCACAGCTCCAGTGACCCGGGTTCAGTTCTGTTTACTGCCACAGTCTCACAGCTCCAGTGACCCGGGTTCGGTTCTGTTTACTGCCACAGTCTCACAGCTCCAGTGTCCCTGGTTCGGTTCTGTTTACTGCCACAGTCTCACAGCTCCAGTGTTCCGGGTTCGGTTCTGTTCACTGCCACAGTCTCACAGCTTCAGTGACCTGGGTTCGGTTCTGTTTACTGCCACAGTCTCACAGCTCCAGTGTCCCGGGTTCGGTTCTGGGGAGTGCCACAGCCTCACAGCTCCAGTGTCCTGGGTTCGGTTCCGTTTTTTGCCACAGTCTCACAGCTTCAGTGACCCGGGTTCGGTTCTGTTTACTGCCACAGCCTCACAGCTCCAGTGTCCTGGGTTCGGTTCTGTTTACTGCCACAGCCTCACAGCTCCAGTGTCCTGGGTTCGGTTCTGTTTACTGCCACAGTCTCACAGCTCCAGTGACCTGGGTTCGGTTCTGTTTACTGCCACAGTCTCACAGCTCCAGTGACCGGGTTCGGTTCTGTTTACTGCCACAGCCTCACAGCTCCAGTGTCCTGGGTTCGGTTCTGTTTACTGCCACAGTCTCACAGCTCCAGTGACCCGGGTTCAGTTCTGTTTACTGCCACAGTCTCACAGCTCCAGTGACCCGGGTTCGGTTCTGCGTACTGCCACAGTCTCACAGTTCCAGTGACCCGGGTTCGGTTCTGTTTACTGCCACAGTCGCACAGCTCCAGTGACCTGGGTTCGGTTCTGTTTACTGCCACAGTCTCACAGCTCCAGTGACCCGGGTTCAGTTCTGTTTACTGCCACAGTCTCACAGCTCCAGTGACCCGGGTTCGGTTCTGTTTACTGCCACAGTCTCACAGCTCCCGTGACCTGGGTTCGGTTCTGTTTACTGCCACAGTCTCACAGCTCCAGTGACCTGGGTTCGGTTCTGTTTACTGCCACAGTCTCACAGCTCCAGTGTCCCGGGTTCGGTTCTGTTTACTGCCACAGCCTCACAGCTCCAGTGTCCCGGGTTCGGTTCTGTTTACTGCCACAGTCTCACAGCTCCAGTGACCTGGGTTCGGTTCTGTTTACTGCCACAGTCTCACAGCTCCAGTGATCCGGGTTAAGTTCTGTTTACTGCCCCAGTCTCACAGCTCCAGTGACCCGGGTTCGGTTCTGTTTACTGCCACAGTCTCACAGCTCCAGTGACCCGGGTTCGGTTCTGTTTACTGCCACAGTCTCACAGCTCCAGTGTCCCGGGTTCGGTTCTGTTTACTGCCACAGTCTCACAGCTCCAGTGACCTGAGTTCGGTTCTGTTTACTGCCACAGTCTCACAGCTCCAGTGACCTGGGTTTCGGTTCTGTTTACTGCCTCAGTCTCACAGCTCCTGTGACCCGGGTTCAGTTCTGTTTACTGCCACAGTCTCACAGCTCCAGTGTCCCGGGTTCGGTTCTGTTTACTGCCACAGCCTCACAGCTCCAGTGACCTGGGTTCAGTTCTGTTTACTGCCACAGTCTCACAGCTCCAGTGTCCCGGGTTCGGTTCTGTTTACTGCCACAGCCTCACAGCTCCAGTGACCTGGGTTCAGTTCTGTTTACTGCCACAGTCTCACAGCTCCAGTGACCTGGGTTCGGTTCTGTTTACTGCCACAGTCTCACAGCTCCAGTGACCCGGGTTCGGTTCTGTTTACTGCCACAGTCTCACAGCTCCAGTGACATGAGTTCGGTTCTGTTCACTGCCACAGTCTCACAGCTCCAGTCACCCGGGTTCGGTTCTGTTTACTGCCACAGTCTCACAGCTCCAGTGACCTGAGTTCGGTTCTGTTTACTGCCACAGCCTCACAGCTCCAGTGACCTGGGTTCAGTTCTGTTTACTGCCACAATCTCACAGCTCCAGTGTCCCGGGTTCGGTTCTGTTTACTGCCACAGTCTCACAGCTCCAGTGTCCCGGGTTCGGTTCTCTTTACTGCCACAGTCTCACAGCTCCAGTGACCCGGGTTCGGTTCTGTTTACTGCCACAGTCTCACAGCTCCAGTGTCCTGGGTTCGGTTCTGTTTACTGCCACAGTCTCACAGCTTCAGTGACCTGGGTTCGGTTCTGTTTTCTGCCACAGTCTCACAGCTCCAGTGACCTGGGTTCGGTTCTGTTTACTGCCACAGTCTCACAGCTCCAGTGTCCCGGGTTCGGTTCTGTTTACTGCCACAGTCTCACAGCTCCAGTGACCTGGGTTCGGTTCTGTTTACTGCCACAGTCTCACAGCTTCAGTGACCTGGGTTCGGTTCTGTTTTCTGCCACAGTCTCACAGCTCCAGTGACCTGGGTTCGGTTCTGTTTACTGCCACAGTCTCACAGCTCCAGTGTCCCGGGTTCGGTTCTGTTTACTGCCACAGTCTCACAGCTCCAGTGACCTGGGTTCGGTTCTGTTTACTGCCACAGTCTCACAGCTCCAGTGACCCGGGTTCGGTTCTGTTTACTGCCACAGTCTCACAGCTCCAGTGTCCCGGGTTCGGTTCTGTTTACTGCCACAGTCTCACAGTTCCAGTGTCCCGGGTTCGGTTCTGTTTCCTGCCACAGTCTCACAGCTCCAGTGTCCCGGGTTCGGTTCTGTTTACTGCCACAGTCTCACAGCTCCAGTGACCCGGGTTCGGTTCTGTTTACTGCCACAGTCTCACAGCTCCCGTGACCCGGGTTCGGTTCTGTTTACTGCCACAGTCTCACAGCTCCAGTGTCCCGGGTTCGGTTCTGTTTACTGCCACAGTCTCACAGCTTCAGTGACCTGGGTTCGGTTCTGTTTACTGCCACAGTCTCACAGCTCCAGTGACCTGGGTTCGGTTCTGTTTACTGCCACAGTCTCACAGCTCCAGTGTCCCGGGTTCGGTTCTGTTTACTGCCACAGTCTCACAGCTCCAGTGACCTGGGTTCGGTTCTGTTTACTGCCACAGTCTCACAGCTCCAGTGTCCCGGGTTCGGTTCTGTTCACTGCCACAATCTCACAGCTTCAGTGACCTGGGTTCGGTTCTGTTTACTGCCACAGTCTCACAGCTTCAGTGACCTGGGTTCGGTTCTGTTTACTGCCACAGCCTCACAGCTCCAGTGACCTGGGTTCGGTTCTGTTTACTGCCACAGTCTCACAGCTTCAGTGACCTGGGTTCGGTTCTGGGGACAGCCACAGCCTCACAGCTCCAGTGTCCTGGGTTCGGTTCTGTTTTTTGCCACAGTCTCACAGCTTCAGTGACCCAGGTTCGGTTCTGTTTACTGCCACAGCCTCACAGCTCCAGTGTCCTGGGTTCGGTTCTGTTTACTGCCACAGTCTCACAGCTCCAGTGACCTGGGTTCGGTTCTGTTTACTGCCACAGTCTCACAGCTCCAGTGACCGGGTTCGGTTCTGTTTACTGCCACAGCCTCACAGCTCCAGTGTCCTGGGTTCGGTTCTGTTTACTGCCACAGTCTCACAGCTCCAGTGTCCCGGGTTCGGTTCTATTTACTGCCACAGTCTCACAGCTCCAGTGACCTGGGTTCGGTTCTGTTTACTGCCACAGTCTCACAGCTCCAGTGACCCGGGTTCAGTTCTGTTTACTGCCACAGCCTCACAGCTCCAGTGACCCGGGTTCGGTTCTGTTTACTGCCACAGTCTCACAGCTCCAGTGTCCCGGGTTCGGTTCTGTTTACTGCCACAGTCTCACAGCTCCAGTGACCTGGGTTCGGTTCTGTTTACTGCCACAGTCTCACAGCTCCAGTGACCTGGGTTCGGTTCTGTTTACTGCCACAGTCTCACAGCTCCAGTGACCTGGGTTCGGTTCTGTTTACTGCCACAGTCTCACAGCTCCAGTGACCCGGGTTCAGTTCTGTTTACTGCCACAGTCTCACAGCTCCAGTGTCCCGGGTTCGGTTCTGTTTACTGCCACAGTCTCACAGCTCCAGTGACCTGGGTTCGGTTCTGTTTACTGCCACAGTCTCACAGCTCCAGTGACCTGGGTTCGGTTCTGTTTAATGCCATAGCCTCACAGCTCCAGTGACCTGGGTTCAGTTCTGTTTACTGCCACAGCCTCACAGCTCCAGTGACCTGGGTTCAGTTCTGTTTACTGCCACAGTCTCACAGCTCCAGTGTCCCGGGTTCAGTTCTGTTTACTGCCACAGTCTCACAGCTCCAGTGTCCCGGGTTCAGTTCTGCTTACTGCCACAGTCTCACAGCTCCAGTGTCCCGGGCTCGGTTCTGTTTACTGCCACAGCCTCACAGCTCCAGTGACCTGGGTTCGGTTCTGTTTACTGCCACAGTCTCACAGCTCCAGTGACCTGGGTTCGGTTCTGTTTAATGCCATAGCCTCACAGCTCCAGTGACCTGGGTTCAGTTCTGTTTACTGCCACAGCCTCACAGCTCCAGTGACCTGGGTTCAGTTCTGTTTACTGCCACACTCTCACAGCTCCAGTGACCTGGGTTCGGTTCTGTTTACTGCCACAGTCTCACAGCTCCAGTGACCCGGGTTCGGTTCTGTTTACTGCCACAGTCTCACAGCTCCAGTGACCTGAGTTCGGTTCTGTTTACTGCCACAGTCTCAGAGCTCCAGTGACTCGGGTTCGGTTCTGTTTACTGCCACAGCCTCACAGCTCCAGTGTCCTGGGTTCGGTTCTGGGGACTGCCACAGTCTCACAGCTCAAGTGTCCCGGGTTCGGTTCTGTTTACTGCCACAGTCTCACAGCTCCAGTGACCTGGGTTCAGTTCTGTTTACTGCCACAGTCTCACAGCTCCAGTGACCCGGGTTCGGTTCTGTTTACTGCCACAGTCTCACAGCTCCAGTGTCCCGGGTTCGGTTCTGTTTACTGCCACAGTCTCACAGCTCCAGTGTCCCGGGTTCGGTTCTGTTTACTGCCACAGTCTCACAGCTTCAGTGACCTGGGTTCGGTTCTGTTTACTGCCACAGTCTCACAGCTCCAGTGACCTGGGTTCGGTTCTGTTTACTGCCACAGTCTCACAGCTCCAGTGTCCCGGGTTCGGTTCTGTTTACTGCCACAGTCTCACAGCTCCAGTGACCTGGATTCGGTTCTGTTTACTGCCACAGTCTCACAGTTCCAGTGACCCGGGTTCAGTTCTGTTTACTGCCACAGTCTCACAGCTCCAGTGACCCGGGTTCGGTTCTGTTTACTGCCACAGTCTCACAGCTCCAGTGTCCCGGGTTCGGTTCTGTTTACTGCCACAGTCTCACAGCTCCAGTGTCCCGGGTTCGGTTCTGTTCACAGCCACAGTCTCACAGCTTCAGTGACCTGGGTTCGGTTCTGTTTACTGCCACAGTCTCACAGCTCCAGGTTCCCGGGTTCGGTTCTGGGGACTGCCACAGCCTCACAGCTCCAGTGACCTGGGTTCGGTTCTGTTTACTGCCACAGTCTCACAGCTTCAGTGACCTGGGTTCGGTTCTGGGGACTGCCACAGTCTCACAGCTCCAGTGTCCCGGGTTCGGTTCTGTTTACTGCCACAGTCTCACAGCTCCAGTGTCCCGGGTTCGGTTCTGTTTACTGCCACAGTCTCACAGCTCCAGTGACCCGGGTTCGGTTCTGTTTACTGCCACAGTCTCACAGCTCCAGTGTCCCGGGTTCGGTTCTGTTTACTGCCACAGTCTCACAGCTCCAGTGTCCCGGGTTCGGTTCTGTTTACTGCCACAGTCTCACAGCTTCAGTGACCTGGGTTCGGTTCTGTTTACTGCCACAGTCTCACAGCTCCAGTGACCTGGGTTCGGTTCTGTTTTCTGCCACAGTCTCACAGCTCCAGTATCCCGGGTTCAGTTCTGTTTACTGCCACAGTCTCACAGCTCCAGTGACCTGGGTTCGGTTCTGTTTACTGCCACAGTCTCACAGCTCCAGTGACCTGGGTTCGGTTCTGTTTACTGCCACAGTCTCACAGCTCCAGTGACCCGGGTTCAGTTCTGTTTACTGCCACAGTCTCACAGCTCCAGTGACCCGGGTTCGGTTCTGTTTACTGCCACAGTCTCACAGCTCCAGTGTCCTGGGTTCGGTTCTGTTTACTGCCACAGTCTCACAGCTCCAGTGTCCCGGGTTCGGTTCTGGGGAGTGCCACAGCCTCACAGCTCCAGTGACCTGGGTTCGGTTCTGTTTACTGCCACAGTCTCACAGCTCCAGTGACCTGGGTTCGGTTCTGTTTACTGCCACAGTCTCACAGCTCCAGTGACCCGGGTTCAGTTCTGTTTACTGCCACAGTCTCACAGCTCCAGTGTCCCGGGTTCGGTTCTGTTTACTGCCACAGTCTCACAGCTCCAGTGACCTGGGTTCGGTTCTGTTTACTGCCACAGTCTCACAGCTCCAGTGACCCGGGTTCGGTTCTGTTTACTGCCACAGTCTCACAGCTCCAGTGACCTGGGTTCGGTTCTGTTTACTGCCACAGTCTCACAGCTCCAGTGACCTGGGTTCGGTTCTGTTTACTGCCACAGTCTCACAGCTCCAGTGATCCGGGTTAAGTTCTGTTTACTGCCACAGTCTCACAGCTCCAGTGACCCGGGTTCGGTTCTGTTTACTGCCACAGTCTCACAGCTCCAGTGTCCCGGGTTCGGTTCTGTTTACTGCCACAGTCTCACAGCTCCAGTGACCTGGGTTCGGTTCTGTTTACTGCCACAGTCTCACAGCTCCAGTGACCTGGGTTTCGGTTCTGTTTACTGCCTCAGTCTCACAGCTCCAGTGACCCGGGTTCAGTTCTGTTTACTGCCACAGTCTCACAGCTCCAGTGACCCGGGTTCGGTTCTGTTTACTGCCACAGTCTCACAGCTCCAGTGACCCGGGTTCAGTTCTGTTTACTGCCACAGTCTCACAGCTCCAGTGACCCGGGTTCAGTTCTGTTTACTGCCACAGTCTCACAGCTCCAGTGACCTGGGTTCGGTTCTGTTTACTGCCACAGTCTCACAGCTCCAGTGATCCGGGTTAAGTTCTGTTTACTGCCACAGTCTCACAGCTCCAGTGACCCGGGTTCGGTTCTGTTTACTGCCACAGTCTCACAGCTCCAGTGTCCCGGGTTCGGTTCTGTTTACTGCCACAGTCTCACAGCTCCAGTGACCTGGGTTCGGTTCTGTTTACTGCCACAGTCTCACAGCTCCAGTGACCTGGGTTTCGGTTCTGTTTACTGCCTCAGTCTCACAGCTCCAGTGACCCGGGTTCAGTTCTGTTTACTGCCACAGTCTCACAGCTCCAGTGTCCCGGGTTCGGTTCTGTTTACTGCCACAGCCTCACAGCTCCAGTGACCTGGGTTCAGTTCTGTTTACTGCCACAGTCTCACAGCTCCAGTGTCCCGGGTTCGGTTCTGTTTACTGCCACAGTCTCACAGCTCCAGTGACCTGGGTTCGGTTCTGTTTACTGCCACAGTCTCACAGCTCCAGTGACCCGGGTTCGGTTCTGTTTACTGCCACAGTCTCACAGCTCCAGTGACCTGAGTTCGGTTCTGTTCACTGCCACAGTCTCACAGCTCCAGTCACCCGGGTTCGGTTCTGTTTACTGCCACAGTCTCACAGCTCCAGTGACCTGAGTTCGGTTCTGTTTACTGCCGCAGCCTCACAGCTCCAGTGTCCTGGGTTCGGTTCTGGGGACTGCCACAGTCTCACAGCTCCAGTGTCCCGGGTTCGGTTCTGTTTGCTGCCACAGTCTCACAGCTCCAGTGTCCCGGGTTCGGTTCTCTTTACTGCCACAGTCTCACAGCTCCAGTGACCCGGGTTCGGTTCTGTTTACTGCCACAGTCTCACAGCTCCAGTGTCCTGGGTTCGGTTCTGTTTACTGCCACAGTCTCACAGCTTCAGTGACCTGGGTTCGGTTCTGTTTTCTGCCACAGTCTCACAGCTCCAGTGACCTGGGTTCGGTTCTGTTTACTGCCACAGTCTCACAGCTCCAGTGTCCCGGGTTCGGTTCTGTTTACTGCCACAGTCTCACAGCTCCAGTGACCTGGGTTCGGTTCTGTTTACTGCCACAGTCTCACAGCTTCAGTGACCTGGGTTCGGTTCTGTTTTCTGCCACAGTCTCACAGCTCCAGTGACCTGGGTTCGGTTCTGTTTACTGCCACAGTCTCACAGCTCCAGTGTCCCGGGTTCGGTTCTGTTTACTGCCACAGTCTCACAGCTCCAGTGACCTGGGTTCGGTTCTGTTTACTGCCACAGTCTCACAGCTCCAGTGACCCGGGTTCGGTTCTGTTTACTGCCACAGTCTCACAGCTCCAGTGTCCCGGGTTCGGTTCTGTTTACTGCCACAGTCTCACAGCTCCAGTGTCCCGGGTTCGGTTCTGTTTCCTGCCACAGTCTCACAGCTTCAGTGACCTGGGTTCGGTTCTGTTTACTGCCACAGTCTCACAGCTCCAGTGTCCCGGGTTCAGTTCTGTTTACTGCCACAGTCTCACAGCTCCAGTGTCCCGGGTTCGGTTCTGTTTACTGCCACAGTCTCACAGCTCCAGTGACCCGGGTTCGGTTCTGTTTACTGCCACAGTCTCACAGCTCCAGTGTCCCGGGTTCGGTTCTGTTTACTGCCACAGTCTCACAGCTCCAGTGTCCCGGGTTCGGTTCTGTTTACTGCCACAGTCTCACAGCTTCAGTGACCTGGGTTCGGTTCTGTTTACTGCCACAGTCTCACAGCTCCAGTGACCTGGGTTCGGTTCTGTTTACTGCCACAGTCTCACAGCTCCAGTGTCCCGGGTTCGGTTCTGTTTACTGCCACAGTCTCACAGCTCCAGTGACCTGGGTTCGGTTCTGTTTACTGCCACAGTCTCACAGCTCCAGTGTCCCGGGTTCGGTTCTGTTCACTGCCACAATCTCACAGCTTCAGTGACCTGGGTTCGGTTCTGTTTACTGCCACAGTCTCACAGCTCCAGTGTCCCGGGTTCAGTTCTGTTTACTGCCACAGTCTCACAGCTTCAGTGACCTGGGTTCGGTTCTGTTTACTGCCACAGCCTCACAGCTCCAGTGACCTGGGTTCGGTTCTGTTTACTGCCACAGTCTCACAGCTTCAGTGACCTGGGTTCGGTTCTGGGGACAGCCACAGCCTCACAGCTCCAGTGTCCTGGGTTCGGTTCTGTTTTTTGCCACAGTCTCACAGCTTCAGTGACCCAGGTTCGGTTCTGTTTACTGCCACAGCCTCACAGCTCCAGTGTCCTGGGTTCGGTTCTGTTTACTGCCACAGTCTCACAGCTCCAGTGACCTGGGTTCGGTTCTGTTTACTGCCACAGTCTCACAGCTCCAGTGACCGGGTTCGGTTCTGTTTACTGCCACAGCCTCACAGCTCCAGTGTCCTGGGTTCGGTTCTGTTTACTGCCACAGTCTCACAGCTCCAGTGTCCCGGGTTCGGTTCTGTTTACTGCCACAGTCTCACAGCTCCAGTGACCTGGGTTCGGTTCTGTTTACTGCCACAGTCTCACAGCTCCAGTGACCCGGGTTCGGTTCTGTTTACTGCCACAGCCTCACAGCTCCAGTGACCCGGGTTCGGTTCTGTTTACTGCCACAGTCTCACAGCTCCAGTGTCCCGGGTTCGGTTCTGTTTACTGCCACAGTCTCACAGCTCCAGTGACCTGGGTTCGGTTCTGTTTACTGCCACAGTCTCACAGCTCCAGTGACCTGGGTTCGGTTCTGTTTACTGCCACAGTCTCACAGCTCCAGTGACCTGGGTTCGGTTCTGTTTACTGCCACAGTCTCACAGCTCCAGTGACCTGGGTTCGGTTCTGTTTACTGCCACAGTCTCACAGCTCCAGTGACCCGGGTTCAGTTCTGTTTACTGCCACAGTCTCACAGCTCCAGTGTCCCGGGTTCGGTTCTGTTTACTGCCACAGTCTCACAGCTCCAGTGACCTGGGTTCGGTTCTGTTTACTGCCACAGTCTCACAGCTCCAGTGACCTGGGTTCGGTTCTGTTTAATGCCATAGCCTCACAGCTCCAGTGACCTGGGTTCAGTTCTGTTTACTGCCACAGTCTCACAGCTCCAGTGACCTGGGTTCAGTTCTGTTTACTGCCACAGTCTCACAGCTCCAGTGACCTGGGTTCGGTTCTGTTTACTGCCACAGTCTCACAGCTCCAGTGACCCGGGTTCGGTTCTGTTTACTGCCACAGTCTCACAGCTCCAGTGACCTGAGTTCGGTTCTGTTTACTGCCACAGTCTCAGAGCTCCAGTGACTCGGGTTCGGTTCTGTTTACTGCCACAGCCTCACAGCTCCAGTGTCCTGGGTTCGGTTCTGGGGACTGCCACAGTCTCACAGCTCAAGTGTCCCGGGTTCGGTTCTGTTTACTGCCACAGTCTCACAGCTCCAGTGTCCCGGGTTCGGTTCTGTTTACTGCCACAGTCTCACAGCTCCAGTGACCCGGGTTCGGTTCTGTTTACTGCCACAGTCTCACAGCTCCAGTGTCCCGGGTTCGGTTCTGTTTACTGCCACAGTCTCACAGCTCCAGTGTCCCGGGTTCGGTTCTGTTTACTGCCACAGTCTCACAGCTCCAGTGACCTGGGTTCGGTTCTGTTTACTGCCACAGTCTCACAGTTCCAGTGACCCGGGTTCAGTTCTGTTTACTGCCACAGTCTCACAGCTCCAGTGACCTGGGTTCGGTTCTGTTTACTGCCACAGTCTCACAGCTCCAGTGACCCGGGTTCGGTTCTGTTTACTGCCACAGTCTCACAGCTCCAGTGTCCCGGGTTCGGTTCTGTTTACTGCCACAGTCTCACAGCTCCAGTGTCCCGGGTTCGGTTCTGTTTACTGCCACAGTCTCACAGCTCCAGTGACCCGGGTTCGGTTCTGTTTACTGCCACAGTCTCACAGCTCCAGTGTCCCGGGTTCGGTTCTGTTTACTGCCACAGTCTCACAGCTCCAGTGTCCCGGGTTCGGTTCTGTTTACTGCCACAGTCTCACAGCTGCAGTGTCCCGGGTTCGGTTCTGTTTACTGCCACAGTCTCACAGCTCCAGTGACCCGGGTTCGGTTCTGTTTACTGCCACAGTCTCACAGCTCCAGTGTCCCGGGTTCGGTTCTGTTTACTGCCACAGTCTCACAGCTCCAGTGACCTGGGTTCGGTTCTGTTTACTGCCACAGTCTCACAGCTTCAGTGACCTGGGTTCGGTTCTGTTTACTGCCACAGTCTCACAGCTCCAGGTTCCCGGGTTCGGTTCTGGGGACTGCCACAGCCTCACAGCTCCAGTGACCTGGGTTCGGTTCTGTTTACTGCCACAGTCTCACAGCTTCAGTGACCTGGGTTCGGTTCTGGGAACTGCCACAGTCTCACAGCTCCAGTGTCCCGGGTTCGGTTCTGTTTACTGCCACAGTCTCACAGCTCCAGTGTCCCGGGTTCGGTTCTGTTTACTGCCACAGTCTCACAGCTCCAGTGACCCGGGTTCGGTTCTGTTTACTGCCACAGTCTCACAGCTCCAGTGTCCCGGGTTCGGTTCTGTTTACTGCCACAGTCTCACAGCTCCAGTGTCCCGGGTTCTGTTCTGTTTACTGCCACAGTCTCACAGCTTCAGTGACCTGGGTTCGGTTCTGTTTACTGCCACAGTCTCACAGCTCCAGTGACCTGGGTTCGGTTCTGTTTACTGCCACAGTCTCACAGCTCCAGTGTCCCGGGTTCGGTTCTGTTTACTGCCACAGTCTCACAGCTCCAGTGACCTGGGTTCGGTTCTGTTTACTGCCACAGTCTCACAGCTCCAGTGACCTGGGTTCGGTTCTGTTTACTGCCACAGTCTCACAGCTCCAGTGACCCGGGTTCAGTTCTGTTTACTGCCACAGTCTCACAGCTTCAGTGACCTGGGTTCGGTTCTGTTTACTGCCACAGTCTCACAGCTCCAGTGTCCCGGGTTCGGTTCTGGGGAGTGCCACAGCCTCACAGCTCCAGTGACCTGGGTTCGGTTCTGTTTACTGCCACAGTCTCACAGCTCCAGTGACCTGGGTTCGGTTCTGTTTACTGCCACAGTCTCACAGCTCCAGTGACCCGGGTTCAGTTCTGTTTACTGCCACAGTCTCACAGCTCCAGTGTCCCGGGTTCGGTTCTGTTTACTGCCACAGTCTCACAGCTCCAGTGACCTGGGTTCGGTTCTGTTTACTGCCACAGTCTCACAGCTCCAGTGATCCGGGTTAAGTTCTGTTTACTGCCACAGTCTCACAGCTCCAGTGTCCCGGGTTCGGTTCTGTTTACTGCCACAGTCTCACAGCTCCAGTGACCTGGGTTCGGTTCTGTTTACTGCCACAGTCTCACAGCTCCAGTGACCTGGGTTTCGGTTCTGTTTACTGCCTCAGTCTCACAGCTCCAGTGACCCGGGTTCAGTTCTGTTTACTGCCACAGTCTCACAGCTCCAGTGTCCCGGGTTCGGTTCTGTTTACTGCCACAGCCTCACAGCTCCAGTGACCTGGGTTCAGTTCTGTTTACTGCCACAGTCTCACAGCTCCAGTGACCTGGGTTCGGTTCTGTTTACTGCCACAGTCTCACAGCTCCAGTGACCCGGGTTCGGTTCTGTTTACTGCCACAGTCTCACAGCTCCAGTGACCTGAGTTCGGTTCTGTTCACTGCCACAGTCTCACAGCTCCAGTCACCCGGGTTCGGTTCTGTTTACTGCCACAGTCTCACAGCTCCAGTGTCCTGAGTTCGGTTCTGTTTACTGCCACAGCCTCACAGCTCCAGTGTCCTGGGTTCGGTTCTGGGGACTGCCACAGTCTCACAGCTCCAGTGTCCCGGGTTCGGTTCTGTTTACTGCCACAGTCTCACAGCTCCAGTGTCCCGGGTTCGGTTCTCTTTACTGCCACAGTCTCACAGCTCCAGTGACCCGGGTTCGGTTCTGTTTACTGCCACAGTCTCACAGCTCCAGTGTCCTGGGTTCGGTTCTGTTTACTGCCACAGTCTCACAGCTTCAGTGACCTGGGTTCCGTTCTGTTTTCTGCCACAGTCTCACAGCTCCAGTGACCCGGGTTCAGTTCTGTTTACTGCCACAGTCTCACAGCTCCAGTGACCTGGGTTCGGTTCTGTTTACTGCCACAGTCTCACAGCTCCAGTGTCCCGGGTTCGGTTCTGTTTACTGCCACAGTCTCACAGCTCCAGTGACCTGGGTTCGGTTCTGTTTACTGCCACAGTCTCACAGCTTCAGTGACCTGGGTTCGGTTCTGTTTTCTGCCACATTCTCACAGCTCCCGTGACCTGGGTTCGGTTCTGTTTACTGCCACAGTCTCACAGCTCCAGTGTCCCGGGTTCGGTTCTGTTTACTGCCACAGTCTCACAGCTCCAGTGTCCCGGGTTCGGTTCTGTTTACTGCCACAGTCTCACAGCTTCAGTGACCTGGGTTCGGTTCTGTTTTCTGCCACAGTCTCACAGCTCCAGTGACCTGGGTTCGGTTCTGTTTACTGCCACAGTCTCACAGCTCCAGTGTCCTGGGTTCGGTTCTGTTTACTGCCACAGTCTCACAGCTTCAGTGACCTGGGTTCGGTTCTGTTTTCTGCCACAGTCTCACAGCTCCAGTGTCCCGGGTTCGGTTCTGTTTACTGCCACAGTCTCACAGCTCCAGTGACCTGGGTTCGGTTCTGTTTACTGCCACAGTCTCACAGCTTCAGTGACCTGGGTTCGGTTCTGTTTTGTGCCACAGTCTCACAGCTCCAGTGACCTGGGTTCGGTTCTGTTTACTGCCACAGTCTCACAGCTCCAGTGTCCCGGGTTCGGTTCTGTTTACTGCCACAGTCTCACAGCTCCAGTGACCTGGGTTCGGTTCTGTTTACTGCCACAGTCTCACAGCTCCAGTGACCCGGGTTCGGTTCTGTTTACTGCCACAGTCTCACAGCTCCAGTGTCCCGGGTTCGGTTCTGTTTACTGCCACAGTCTCACAGCTCCAGTGTCCCGGGTTCGGTTCTGTTTCCTGCCACAGTCTCACAGCTTCAGTGACCTGGGTTCGGTTCTGTTTACTGCCACAGTCTCACAGCTCCAGTGTCCCGGGTTCGGTTCTGTTTACTGCCACAGTCTCACAGCTCCAGTGTCCCGGGTTCGGTTCTGTTTACTGCCACAGTCTCACAGCTCCAGTGACCCGGGTTCGGTTCTGTTTACTGCCACAGTCTCACAGCTCCAGTGTCCCGGGTTCGGTTCTGTTTACTGCCACAGTCTCACAGCTCCAGTGTCCCGGGTTCGGTTCTGTTTACTGCCACAGTCTCACAGCTTCAGTGACCTGGGTTCGGTTCTGTTTACTGCCACAGTCTCACAGCTCCAGTGACCTGGGTTCGGTTCTGTTTACTGCCACAGTCTCACAGCTCCAGTGTCCCGGGTTCGGTTCTGTTTACTGCCACAGTCTCACAGCTCCAGTGACCTGGGTTCGGTTCTGTTTACTGCCACAGTCTCACAGCTCCAGTGTCCCGGGTTCGGTTCTGTTCACTGCCACAATCTCACAGCTTCAGTGACCTGGGTTCGGTTCTGTTTACTGCCACAGTCTCACAGCTTCAGTGACCTGGGTTCGGTTCTGTTTACTGCCACAGCCTCACAGCTCCAGTGACCTGGGTTCGGTTCTGTTTACTGCCACAGTCTCACAGCTTCAGTGACCTGGGTTCGGTTCTGGGGACAGCCACAGCCTCACAGCTCCAGTGTCCTGGGTTCGGTTCTGTTTTTTGCCACAGTCTCACAGCTTCAGTGACCCAGGTTCGGTTCTGTTTACTGCCACAGCCTCACAGCTCCAGTGTCCTGGGTTCGGTTCTGTTTACTGCCACAGTCTCACAGCTCCAGTGACCTGGGTTCGGTTCTGTTTACTGCCACAGTCTCACAGCTCCAGTGACCGGGTTCGGTTCTGTTTACTGCCACAGCCTCACAGCTCCAGTGTCCTGGGTTCGGTTCTGTTTACTGCCACAGTCTCACAGCTCCAGTGTCCCGGGTTCGGTTCTGTTTACTGCCACAGTCTCACAGCTCCAGTGACCTGGGTTCGGTTCTGTTTACTGCCACAGTCTCACAGCTCCAGTGACCCGGGTTCGGTTCTGTTTACTGCCACAGCCTCACAGCTCCAGTGACCCGGGTTCGGTTCTGTTTACTGCCACAGTCTCACAGCTCCAGTGTCCCGGGTTCGGTTCTGTTTACTGCCACAGTCTCACAGCTCCAGTGACCTGGGTTCGGTTCTGTTTACTGCCACAGTCTCACAGCTCCAGTGACCTGGGTTCGGTTCTGTTTACTGCCACAGTCTCACAGCTCCAGTGACCTGGGTTCGGTTCTGTTTACTGCCACAGTCTCACAGCTCCAGTGACCCGGGTTCAGTTCTGTTTACTGCCACAGTCTCACAGCTCCAGTGTCCCGGGTTCGGTTCTGTTTACTGCCACAGTCTCACAGCTCCAGTGACCTGGGTTCGGTTCTGTTTACTGCCACAGTCTCACAGCTCCAGTGACCTGGGTTCGGTTCTGTTTAATGCCATAGCCTCACAGCTCCAGTGACCTGGGTTCAGTTCTGTTTACTGCCACAGTCTCACAGCTCCAGTGACACGGGTTCAGTTCTGTTTACTGCCACAGTCTCACAGCTCCAGTGACCTGGGTTCGGTTCTGTTTACTGCCACAGTCTCACAGCTCCAGTGACCCGGGTTCGGTTCTGTTTACTGCCACAGTCTCACAGCTCCAGTGACCTGAGTTCGGTTCTGTTTACTGCCACAGTCTCAGAGCTCCAGTGACTCGGGTTCGGTTCTGTTTACTGCCACAGCCTCACAGCTCCAGTGTCCTGGGTTCGGTTCTGGGGACTGCCACAGTCTCACAGCTCAAGTGTCCCGGGTTCGGTTCTGTTTACTGCCACAGTCTCACAGCTCCAGTGTCCCGGGTTCGGTTCTGTTTACTGCCACAGTCTCACAGCTCCAGTGTCCCGGGTTCGGTTCTGTTTACTGCCACAGTCTCACAGCTCCAGTGTCCCGGGTTCGGTTCTGTTTACTGCCACAGTCTCACAGCTTCAGTGACCTGGGTTCGGTTCTGTTTACTGCCACAGTCTCACAGCTCCAGTGACCTGGGTTCGGTTCTGTTTACTGCCACAGTCTCACAGCTCCAGTGTCCCGGGTTCGGTTCTGTTTACTGCCACAGTCTCACAGCTCCAGTGACCTGGGTTCGGTTCTGTTTACTGCCACAGTCTCACAGTTCCAGTGACCCGGGTTCAGTTCTGTTTACTGCCACAGTCTCACAGCTCCAGTGACCTGGGTTCAGTTCTGTTTACTGCCACAGTCTCACAGCTCCAGTGACCTGGGTTCGGTTCTGTTTACTGCCACAGTCTCACAGCTCCAGTGACCCGGGTTCGGTTCTGTTTACTGCCACAGTCTCACAGCTCCAGTGTCCCGGGTTCGGTTCTGTTTACTGCCACAGTCTCACAGCTCCAGTGTCCCGGGTTCGGTTCTGTTTACTGCCACAGTCTCACAGCTCCAGTGACCCGGGTTCGGTTCTGTTTACTGCCACAGTCTCACAGCTCCAGTGTCCCGGGTTCGGTTCTGTTTACTGCCACAGTCTCACAGCTCCAGTGTCCCGGGTTCGGTTCTGTTTACTGCCACAGTCTCACAGCTCCAGTGTCCCGGGTTCGGTTCTGTTTACTGCCACAGTCTCACAGCTCCAGTGACCCGGGTTCGGTTCTGTTTACTGCCACAGTCTCACAGCTCCAGTGTCCCGGGTTCGGTTCTGTTTACTGCCACAGTCTCACAGCTCCAGTGACCTGGGTTCGGTTCTGTTTACTGCCACAGTCTCACAGCTTCAGTGACCTGGGTTCGGTTCTGTTTACTGCCACAGTCTCACAGCTCCAGGTTCCCGGGTTCGGTTCTGGGGACTGCCACAGCCTCACAGCTCCAGTGACCTGGGTTCGGTTCTGTTTACTGCCACAGTCTCACAGCTTCAGTGACCTGGGTTCGGTTCTGGGAACTGCCACAGTCTCACAGCTCCAGTGTCCCGGGTTCGGTTCTGTTTACTGCCACAGTCTCACAGCTCCAGTGTCCCGGGTTCGGTTCTGTTTACTGCCACAGTCTCACAGCTCCAGTGACCCGGGTTCGGTTCTGTTTACTGCCACAGTCTCACAGCTCCAGTGTCCCGGGTTCGGTTCTGTTTACTGCCACAGTCTCACAGCTTCAGTGACCTGGGTTCGGTTCTGTTTACTGCCACAGTCTCACAGCTTCAGTGACCTGGGTTCGGTTCTGTTTACTGCCACAGCCTCACAGCTCCAGTGACCTGGGTTCGGTTCTGTTTACTGCCACAGTCTCACAGCTTCAGTGACCTGGGTTCGGTTCTGGGGACAGCCACAGCCTCACAGCTCCAGTGACCTGGGTTCGGTTCTGTTTACTGCCACAGTCTCACAGCTCCAGTGTCCTGGGTTCGGTTCTGTTTTTTGCCACAGTCTCACAGCTTCAGTGACCCAGGTTCGGTTCTGTTTACTGCCACAGCCTCACAGCTCCAGTGTCCTGGGTTCGGTTCTGTTTACTGCCACAGTCTCACAGCTCCAGTGACCTGGGTTCGGTTCTGTTTACTGCCACAGTCTCACAGCTCCAGTGACCGGGTTCGGTTCTGTTTACTGCCACAGCCTCACAGCTCCAGTGTCCTGGGTTCGGTTCTGTTTACTGCCACAGTCTCACAGCTCCAGTGTCCCGGGTTCGGTTCTGTTTACTGCCACAGTCTCACAGCTCCAGTGACCTGGGTTCGGTTCTGTTTACTGCCACAGTCTCACAGCTCCAGTGACCCGGGTTCGGTTCTGTTTACTGCCACAGCCTCACAGCTCCAGTGACCCGGGTTCGGTTCTGTTTACTGCCACAGTCTCACAGCTCCAGTGTCCCGGGTTCGGTTCTGTTTACTGCCACAGTCTCACAGCTCCAGTGACCTGGGTTCGGTTCTGTTTACTGCCACAGTCTCACAGCTCCAGTGACCTGGGTTCGGTTCTGTTTACTGCCACAGTCTCACAGCTCCAGTGACCTGGGTTCGGTTCTGTTTACTGCCACAGTCTCACAGCTCCAGTGACCCGGGTTCAGTTCTGTTTACTGCCACAGTCTCACAGCTCCAGTGTCCCGGGTTCGGTTCTGTTTACTGCCACAGTCTCACAGCTCCAGTGACCTGGGTTCGGTTCTGTTTACTGCCACAGTCTCACAGCTCCAGTGACCTGGGTTCGGTTCTGTTTAATGCCATAGCCTCACAGCTCCAGTGACCTGGGTTCAGTTCTGTTTACTGCCACAGTCTCACAGCTCCAGTGACACGGGTTCAGTTCTGTTTACTGCCACAGTCTCACAGCTCCAGTGACCTGGGTTCGGTTCTGTTTACTGCCACAGTCTCACAGCTCCAGTGACCCGGGTTCGGTTCTGTTTACTGCCACAGTCTCACAGCTCCAGTGACCTGAGTTCGGTTCTGTTTACTGCCACAGTCTCAGAGCTCCAGTGACTCGGGTTCGGTTCTGTTTACTGCCACAGCCTCACAGCTCCAGTGTCCTGGGTTCGGTTCTGGGGACTGCCACAGTCTCACAGCTCAAGTGTCCCGGGTTCGGTTCTGTTTACTGCCACAGTCTCACAGCTCCAGTGTCCCGGGTTCGGTTCTGTTTACTGCCACAGTCTCACAGCTCCAGTGTCCCGGGTTCGGTTCTGTTTACTGCCACAGTCTCACAGCTCCAGTGTCCCGGGTTCGGTTCTGTTTACTGCCACAGTCTCACAGCTTCAGTGACCTGGGTTCGGTTCTGTTTACTGCCACAGTCTCACAGCTCCAGTGACCTGGGTTCGGTTCTGTTTACTGCCACAGTCTCACAGCTCCAGTGTCCCGGGTTCGGTTCTGTTTACTGCCACAGTCTCACAGCTCCAGTGACCTGGGTTCGGTTCTGTTTACTGCCACAGTCTCACAGTTCCAGTGACCCGGGTTCAGTTCTGTTTACTGCCACAGTCTCACAGCTCCAGTGACCTGGGTTCAGTTCTGTTTACTGCCACAGTCTCACAGCTCCAGTGACCTGGGTTCGGTTCTGTTTACTGCCACAGTCTCACAGCTCCAGTGACCCGGGTTCGGTTCTGTTTACTGCCACAGTCTCACAGCTCCAGTGTCCCGGGTTCGGTTCTGTTTACTGCCACAGTCTCACAGCTCCAGTGTCCCGGGTTCGGTTCTGTTTACTGCCACAGTCTCACAGCTCCAGTGACCCGGGTTCGGTTCTGTTTACTGCCACAGTCTCACAGCTCCAGTGTCCCGGGTTCGGTTCTGTTTACTGCCACAGTCTCACAGCTCCAGTGTCCCGGGTTCGGTTCTGTTTACTGCCACAGTCTCACAGCTCCAGTGTCCCGGGTTCGGTTCTGTTTACTGCCACAGTCTCACAGCTCCAGTGACCCGGGTTCGGTTCTGTTTACTGCCACAGTCTCACAGCTCCAGTGTCCCGGGTTCGGTTCTGTTTACTGCCACAGTCTCACAGCTCCAGTGACCTGGGTTCGGTTCTGTTTACTGCCACAGTCTCACAGCTTCAGTGACCTGGGTTCGGTTCTGTTTACTGCCACAGTCTCACAGCTCCAGGTTCCCGGGTTCGGTTCTGGGGACTGCCACAGCCTCACAGCTCCAGTGACCTGGGTTCGGTTCTGTTTACTGCCACAGTCTCACAGCTTCAGTGACCTGGGTTCGGTTCTGGGAACTGCCACAGTCTCACAGCTCCAGTGTCCCGGGTTCGGTTCTGTTTACTGCCACAGTCTCACAGCTCCAGTGTCCCGGGTTCGGTTCTGTTTACTGCCACAGTCTCACAGCTCCAGTGACCCGGGTTCGGTTCTGTTTACTGCCACAGTCTCACAGCTCCAGTGTCCCGGGTTCGGTTCTGTTTACTGCCACAGTCTCACAGCTCCAGTGTCCCGGGTTCTGTTCTGTTTACTGCCACAGTCTCACAGCTTCAGTGACCTGGGTTCGGTTCTGTTTACTGCCACAGTCTCACAGCTCCAGTGACCTGGGTTCGGTTCTGTTTACTGCCACAGTCTCACAGCTCCAGTGTCCCGGGTTCGGTTCTGTTTACTGCCACAGTCTCACAGCTCCAGTGACCTGGGTTCGGTTCTGTTTACTGCCACAGTCTCACAGCTCCAGTGACCTGGGTTCGGTTCTGTTTACTGCCACAGTCTCACAGCTCCAGTGACCCGGGTTCAGTTCTGTTTACTGCCACAGTCTCACAGCTTCAGTGACCTGGGTTCGGTTCTGTTTACTGCCACAGTCTCACAGCTCCAGTGATCCGGGTTAAGTTCTGTTTACTGCCACAGTCTCACAGCTCCAGTGTCCCGGGTTCGGTTCTGTTTACTGCCACAGTCTCACAGCTCCAGTGACCTGGGTTCGGTTCTGTTTACTGCCACAGTCTCACAGCTCCAGTGACCTGGGTTTCGGTTCTGTTTACTGCCTCAGTCTCACAGCTCCAGTGACCCGGGTTCAGTTCTGTTTACTGCCACAGTCTCACAGCTCCAGTGTCCCGGGTTCGGTTCTGTTTACTGCCACAGCCTCACAGCTCCAGTGACCTGGGTTCAGTTCTGTTTACTGCCACAGTCTCACAGCTCCAGTGACCTGGGTTCGGTTCTGTTTACTGCCACAGTCTCACAGCTCCAGTGACCCGGGTTCGGTTCTGTTTACTGCCACAGTCTCACAGCTCCAGTGACCTGAGTTCGGTTCTGTTCACTGCCACAGTCTCACAGCTCCAGTCACCCGGGTTCGGTTCTGTTTACTGCCACAGTCTCACAGCTCCAGTGACCTGAGTTCGGTTCTGTTTACTGCCACAGCCTCACAGCTCCAGTGTCCTGGGTTCGGTTCTGGGGACTGCCACAGTCTCACAGCTCCAGTGTCCCAGGTTCGGTTCTGTTTACTGCCACAGTCTCACAGCTCCAGTGTCCCGGGTTCGGTTCTCTTTACTGCCACAGTCTCACAGCTCCAGTGACCCGGGTTCGGTTCTGTTTACTGCCACAGTCTCACAGCTCCAGTGTCCTGGGTTCGGTTCTGTTTACTGCCACAGTCTCACAGCTTCAGTGACCTGGGTTCCGTTCTGTTTTCTGCCACAGTCTCACAGCTCCAGTGACCTGGGTTCGGTTCTGTTTACTGCCACAGTCTCACAGCTCCAGTGTCCCGGGTTCGGTTCTGTTTACTGCCACAGTCTCACAGCTCCAGTGACCTGGGTTCGGTTCTGTTTACTGCCACAGTCTCACAGCTTCAGTGACCTGGGTTCGGTTCTGTTTTCTGCCACAGTCTCACAGCTCCAGTGACCTGGGTTCGGTTCTGTTTACTGCCACAGTCTCACAGCTCCAGTGTCCCGGGTTCGGTTCTGTTTACTGCCACAGTCTCACAGCTCCAGTGTCCCGGGTTCGGTTCTGTTTACTGCCACAGTCTCACAGCTTCAGTGACCTGGGTTCGGTTCTGTTTTCTGCCACAGTCTCACAGCTCCAGTGACCTGGGTTCGGTTCTGTTTACTGCCACAGTCTCACAGCTCCAGTGAATGGGTTCGGTTCTGTTTACTGCCACAGTCTCACAGCTCCAGTGTCCCGGGTTCGGTTCTGTTTACTGCCACAGTCTCACAGCTCCAGTGTCCCGGGTTCGGTTCTGTTTCCTGCCACAGTCTCACAGCTTCAGTGACCTGGGTTCGGTTCTGTTTACTGCCACAGTCTCACAGCTCCAGTGTCCCGGGTTCGGTTCTGGGGACTGCCACAGCCTCACAGCTCCAGTGACCTGGGTTCGGTTCTGTTTACTGCCACAGTCTCACAGCTTCAGTGACCTGGGTTCGGTTCTGTTTACTGCCACAGTCTCACAGCTCCAGTGTCCCGGGTTCGGTTCTGTTTACTGCCACAGTCTCACAGCTCCAGTGTCCCGGGTTCGGTTCTGTTTACTGCCACAGTCTCACAGCTCCAGTGACACGGGTTCGGTTCTGTTTACTGCCACAGTCTCACAGCTCCAGTGTCCCGGGTTCGGTTCTGTTTACTGCCACAGTCTCACAGCTCCAGTGTCCCGGGTTCGGTTCTGTTTACTGCCACAGTCTCACAGCTTCAGTGACCTGGGTTCGGTTCTGTTTACTGCCACAGTCTCACAGCTCCAGTGACCTGGGTTCGGTTCTGTTTACTGCCACAGTCTCACAGCTCCAGTGTCCCGGGTTCGGTTCTGTTTACTGCCACAGTCTCACAGCTCCAGTGACCTGGGTTCGGTTCTGTTTACTGCCACAGTCTCACAGCTCCAGTGTCCCGGGTTCGGTTCTGTTCACTGCCACAGTCTCACAGCTTCAGTGACCTGGGTTCGGTTCTGTTTACTGCCACAGTCTCACAGCTCCAGTGTCCCGGGTTCGGTTCTGGGGACTGCCACAGCCTCACAGCTCCAGTGACCTGGGTTCGGTTCTGTTTACTGCCACAGTCTCACAGCTTCAGTGACCTGGGTTCGGTTCTGGGGACAGCCACAGCCTCACAGCTCCAGTGTCCTGGGTTCGGTTCTGTTTTTTGCCACAGTCTCACAGCTTCAGTGACCCAGGTTCGGTTCTGTTTACTGCCACAGCCTCACAGCTCCAGTGTCCTGGGTTCGGTTCTGTTTACTGCCACAGTCTCACAGCTCCAGTGACCTGGGTTCGGTTCTGTTTACTGCCACAGTCTCACAGCTCCAGTGACCGGGTTCGGTTCTGTTTACTGCCACAGCCTCACAGCTCCAGTGTCCTGGGTTCGGTTCTGTTTACTGCCACAGTCTCACAGCTCCAGTGTCCCGGGTTCGGTTCTGTTTACTGCCACAGTCTCACAGCTCCAGGTTCCCGGGTTCGGTTCTGGGGACTGCCACAGCCTCACAGCTCCAGTGACCTGGGTTCGGTTCTGTTTACTGCCACAGTCTCACAGCTTCAGTGACCTGGGTTCGGTTCTGGGGACTGCCACAGTCTCACAGCTCCAGTGTCCCGGGTTCGGTTCTGTTTACTGCCACAGTCTCACAGCTCCAGTGTCCCGGGTTCGGTTCTGTTTACTGCCACAGTCTCACAGCTCCAGTGACCCGGGTTCGGTTCTGTTTACTGCCACAGTCTCACAGCTCCAGTGTCCCGGGTTCGGTTCTGTTTACTGCCACAGTCTCACAGCTCCAGTGTCCCGGGTTCGGTTCTGTTTACTGCCACAGTCTCACAGCTTCAGTGACCTGGGTTCGGTTCTGTTTACTGCCACAGTCTCACAGCTCCAGTGACCTGGGTTCGGTTCTGTTTACTGCCACAGTCTCACAGCTCCAGTGTCCCGGGTTCGGTTCTGTTTACTGCCACAGTCTCACAGCTCCAGTGACCTGGGTTCGGTTCTGTTTACTGCCACAGTCTCACAGCTCCAGTGACCTGGGTTCGGTTCTGTTTACTGCCACAGTCTCACAGCTCCAGTGACCCAGGTTCAGTTCTGTTTACTGCCACAGTCTCACAGCTCCAGTGACCCGGGTTCGGTTCTGTTTACTGCCACAGTCTCACAGCTCCAGTGTCCCGGGTTCGGTTCTGTTCACTGCCACAGTCTCACAGCTTCAGTGACCTGGGTTCGGTTCTGTTTACTGCCACAGTCTCACAGCTCCAGTGTCCCGGGTTCGGTTCTGGGGAGTGCCACAGCCTCACAGCTCCAGTGACCTGGGTTCGGTTCTGTTTACTGCCACAGTCTCACAGCTCCAGTGACCTGGGTTCGGTTCTGTTTACTGCCACAGTCTCACAGCTCCAGTGACCCGGGTTCAGTTCTGTTTACTGCCACAGTCTCACAGCTCCAGTGTCCCGGGTTCGGTTCTGTTTCCTGCCACAGTCTCACAGCTCCAGTGACCTGGGTTCGGTTCTGTTTACTGCCACAGTCTCACAGCTCCAGTGATCCGGGTTAAGTTCTGTTTACTGCCACAGTCTCACAGCTCCAGTGTCCCGGGTTCGGTTCTGTTTACTGCCACAGTCTCACAGCTCCAGTGACCTGGGTTCGGTTCTGTTTACTGCCACAGTCTCACAGCTCCAGTGACCTGGGTTTCGGTTCTGTTTACTGCCTCAGTCTCACAGCTCCAGTGACCCGGGTTCAGTTCTGTTTACTGCCACAGTCTCACAGCTCCAGTGTCCCGGGTTCGGTTCTGTTTACTGCCACAGCCTCACAGCTCCAGTGAACTGGGTTCAGTTCTGTTTACTGCCACAGTCTCACAGCTCCAGTGACCTGGGTTCGGTTCTGTTTACTGCCACAGTCTCACAGCTCCAGTGACCCGGGTTCGGTTCTGTTTACTGCCACAGTCTCACAGCTCCAGTGACCTGAGTTCGGTTCTGTTCACTGCCATAGTCTCACAGCTCCAGTCACCCGGGTTCGGTTCTGTTTACTGCCACAGTCTCACAGCTCCAGTGAGCTGAGTTCGGTTCTGTTTACTGCCACAGCCTCACAGCTCCAGTGTCCTGGGTTCGGTTCTGGGGACTGCCACAGTCTCACAGCTCCAGTGTCCCGGGTTCGGTTCTGTTTACTGCCACAGTCTCACAGCTCCAGTGTCCCGGGTTCGGTTCTCTTTACTGCCACAGTCTCACAGCTCCAGTGACCCGGGTTCGGTTCTGTTTACTGCCACAGTCTCACAGCTCCAGTGTCCTGGGTTCGGTTCTGTTTACTGCCACAGTCTCACAGCTTCAGTGACCTGGGTTCGGTTCTGTTTTCTGCCACAGTCTCACAGCTCCAGTGACCTGGGTTCGGTTCTGTTTACTGCCACAGTCTCACAGCTCCAGTGACCTGGGTTTCGGTTCTGTTTACTGCCTCAGTCTCACTGCTCCAGTGACCCGGGTTCAGTTCTGTTTACTGCCACAGTCTCACAGCTTCAGTGACCTGGGTTCGGTTCTGTTTTCTGCCACAGTCTCACAGCTCCAGTGACCCGGGTTCGGTTCTGTTTACTGCCACAGTCTCACAGCTCCAGTGTCCCGGGTTCGGTTCTGTTTACTGCCACAGTCTCACAGCTCCAGTGACCTGGGTTCGGTTCTGTTTACTGCCACAGTCTCACAGCTCCAGTGAATGGGTTCGGTTCTGTTTACTGCCACAGTCTCACAGCTCCAGTGTCCCGGGTTCGGTTCTGTTTACTGCCACAGTCTCACAGCTCCAGTGTCCCGGGTTCGGTTCTGTTTCCTGCCACAGTCTCACAGCTTCAGTGACCTGGGTTCGGTTCTGTTTACTGCCACAGTCTCACAGCTCCAGTGTCCCGGGTTCGGTTCTGTTTACTGCCACAGTCTCACAGCTCCAGTGTCCCGGGTTCGGTTCTGGGGACTGCCACAGCCTCACAGCTCCAGTGAC
This sequence comes from Heterodontus francisci, assembly GCF_036365525.1. Lineage (NCBI taxonomy): Eukaryota > Metazoa > Chordata > Chondrichthyes > Heterodontiformes > Heterodontidae > Heterodontus > Heterodontus francisci. The sequence goes on along the minus strand of NW_027140768.1, from coordinate 357,084 downwards.
CTGGGTTCGGTTCTGTTTACTGCCACAGTCTCACAGCTTCAGTGACCTGGGTTCGGTTCTGTTTACTGCCACAATCTCACAGCTCCAGTGTCCCGGGTTCGGTTCTGTTTACTGCCACAGTCTCACAGCTCCAGTGTCCCGGGTTCGGTTCTGTTTACTGCCACAGTCTCACAGCTCCAGTGACACGGGTTCGGTTCTGTTTACTGCCACAGTCTCACAGCTCCAGTGTCCCGGGTTCGGTTCTGTTTACTGCCACAGTCTCACAGCTCCAGTGTCCCGGGTTCGGTTCTGTTTACTGCCACAGTCTCACAGCTTCAGTGACCTGGGTTCGGTTCTGTTTACTGCCACAGTCTCACAGCTCCAGTGACCTGGGTTCGGTTCTGTTTACTGCCACAGTCTCACAGCTCCAGTGTCCCGGGTTCGGTTCTGTTTACTGCCACAGTCTCACAGCTCCAGTGACCTGGGTTCGGTTCTGTTTACTGCCACAGTCTCACAGCTCCAGTGTCCCGGGTTCGGTTCTGTTCACTGCCACAGTCTCACAGCTTCAGTGACCTGGGTTCGGTTCTGTTTACTGCCACAGTCTCACAGCTCCAGTGTCCCGGGTTCGGTTCTGGGGACTGCCACAGCCTCACAGCTCCAGTGACCTGGGTTCGGTTCTGTTTACTGCCACAGTCTCACAGCTTCAGTGACCTGGGTTCGGTTCTGGGGACAGCCACAGCCTCACAGCTCCAGTGTCCTGGGTTCGGTTCTGTTTTTTGCCAAAGTCTCACAGCTTCAGTGACCCAGGTTCGGTTCTGTTTACTGCCACAGCCTCACAGCTCCAGTGTCCTGGGTTCGGTTCTGTTTACTGCCACAGTCTCACAGCTCCAGTGACCGGGTTCGGTTCTGTTTACTGCCACAGCCTCACAGCTCCAGTGTCCTGGGTTCGGTTCTGTTTACTGCCACAGTCTCACAGCTCCAGTGTCCCGGGTTCGGTTCTGTTTACTGCCACAGTCTCACAGCTCCAGTGACCTGGGTTCGGTTCTGTTTACTGCCACAGTCTCACAGCTCCAGTGACCCGGGTTCAGTTCTGTTTACTGCCACAGCCTCACAGCTCCAGTGACCCGGGTTCGGTTCTGTTTACTGCCACAGTCTCACAGCTCCAGTGTCCCAGGTTCGGTTCTGTTTACTGCCACAGTCTCACAGCTCCAGTGACCTGGGTTCGGTTCTGTTTACTGCCACAGTCTCACAGCTCCAGTGACCTGGGTTCGGTTCTGTTTACTGCCACAGTCTCACAGCTCCAGTGACCTGGGTTCAGTTCTGTTTACTGCCACAGTCTCACAGCTCCAGTGTCCCGGGTTCGGTTCTGTTTACTGCCACAGTCTCACAGCTCCATTGTCCCGGGTTCGGTTCTGTTTACTGCCACAGTCTCACAGCTCCAGTGACCTGGGTTCGGTTCTGTTTACTGCCACAGTCTCACAGCTCCAGTGACCTGGGTTCGGTTCTGTTTAATGCCATAGCCTCACAGCTCCAGTGACCTGGGTTCAGTTCTGTTAACTGCCACAGCCTCACAGCTCCAGTGACCTGGGTTCAGTTCTGTTTACTGCCACAGTCTCACAGCTCCAGTGACCCGGGTTCGGTTCTGTTTACTGCCACAGTCTCACAGCTCCAGTGACCTGAGTTCGGTTCTGTTTACTGCCACAGTCTCACAGCTCCAGTGACCCGGGTTCGGTTCTGTTTACTGCCACAGTCTCACAGCTCCAGTGACCTGAGTTCGGTTCTGTTTACTGCCACAGTCTCAGAGCTCCAGTGACTCGGGTTCGGTTCTGTTTACTGCCACAGCCTCACAGCTCCAGTGTCCTGGGTTCGGTTCTGGGGACTGCCACAGTCTCACAGCTCAAGTGTCCCGGGTTCGGTTCTGTTTACTGCCACAGTCTCACAGCTCCAGTGTCCCGGGTTCGGTTCTGTTTACTGCCACAGTCTCACAGCTCCAGTGACCCGGGTTCGGTTCTGTTTACTGCCACAGTCTCACAGCTCCAGTGTCCCGGGTTCGGTTCTGTTTACTGCCACAGTCTCACAGCTTCAGTGTCCCGGGTTCGGTTCTGTTTACTGCCACAGTCTCACAGCTTCAGTGACCTGGGTTCGGTTCTGTTTACTGCCACAGTCTCACAGCTCCAGTGACCTGGGTTCGGTTCTGTTTACTGCCACAGTCTCACAGCTCCAGTGTCCCGGGTTCGGTTCTGTTTACTGCCACAGTCTCACAGCTCCAGTGACCTGGGTTCGGTTCTGTTTACTGCCACAGTCTCACAGTTCCAGTGACCCGGGTTCAGTTCTGTTTACTGCCACAGTCTCACAGCTCCAGTGACCCGGGTTCGGTTCTGTTTACTGCCACAGTCTCACAGCTCCAGTGTCCCGGGTTCGGTTCTGTTTACTGCCACAGTCTCACAGCTCCAGTGTCCCGGGTTCGGTTCTGTTCACAGCCACAGTCTCACAGCTTCAGTGACCTGGGTTCGGTTCTGTTTACTGCCACAGTCTCACAGCTCCAGGTTCCCGGGTTCGGTTCTGGGGACTGCCACAGCCTCACAGCTCCAGTGACCTGGGTTCGGTTCTGTTTAATGCCACAGTCTCACAGCTCCAGTGTCCCGGGTTCGGTTCTGTTTACTGCCACAGTCTCACAGCTTCAGTGACCTGGGTTCGGTTCTGGGGACTGCCACAGTCTCACAGCTCCAGTGTCCCGGGTTCGGTTCTGTTTACTGCCACAGTCTCACAGCTCCAGTGTCCCGGGTTCGGTTCTGTTTACTGCCACAGTCTCACAGCTCCAGTGACCCGGGTTCGGTTCTGTTTACTGCCACAGTCTCACAGCTCCAGTGTCCCGGGTTCGGTTCTGTTTACTGCCACAGTCTCACAGCTCCAGTGACCCGGGTTCGGTTCTGTTTACTGCCACAGTCTCACAGCTTCAGTGACCTGGGTTCGGTTCTGGGGACTGCCACAGTCTCACAGCTCCAGTGTCCCGGGTTCGGTTCTGTTTACTGCCACAGTCTCACAGCTCCAGTGTCCCGGGTTCGGTTCTGTTTACTGCCACAGTCTCACAGCTCCAGTGACCCGGGTTCGGTTCTGTTTACTGCCACAGTCTCACAGCTCCAGTGTCCCGGGTTCGGTTCTGTTTACTGCCACAGTCTCACAGCTCCAGTGTCCCGGGTTCGGTTCTGTTTACTGCCACAGTCTCACAGCTTCAGTGACCTGGGTTCGGTTCTGTTTACTGCCACAGTCTCACAGCTCCAGTGACCTGGGTTCGGTTCTGTTTACTGCCACAGTCTCACAGCTCCAGTGTCCCGGGTTCGGTTCTGTTTACTGCCACAGTCTCACAGCTCCAGTGACCTGGGTTCGGTTCTGTTTACTGCCACAGTCTCACAGCTCCAGTGACCTGGGTTCGGTTCTGTTTACTGCCACAGTCTCACAGCTCCAGTGACCCGGGTTCAGTTCTGTTTACTGCCACAGTCTCACAGCTCCAGTGACCCGGGTTCGGTTCTGTTTACTGCCACAGTCTCACAGCTCCAGTGTCCCGGGTTCGGTTCTGTTTACTGCCACAGTCTCACAGCTCCAGTGACCTGGGTTCGGTTCTGTTTACTGCCACAGTCTCACAGCTCCAGTGTCCCGGGTTCGGTTCTGTTTACTGCCACAGTCTCACAGCTCCAGTGACCTGGGTTCGGTTCTGTTTACTGCCACAGTCTCACAGCTCCAGTGACCTGGGTTCGGTTCTGTTTACTGCCACAGTCTCACAGCTCCAGTGACCCGGGTTCAGTTCTGTTTACTGCCACAGTCTCACAGCTCCAGTGACCCGGGTTCGGTTCTGTTTACTGCCACAGTCTCACAGCTCCAGTGTCCCGGGTTCGGTTCTGTTTACTGCCACAGTCTCACAGCTCCAGTGTTCCGGGTTCGGTTCTGTTTACTGCCACAGTCTCACAGCTCCAGTGTCCCGGGTTCGGTTCTGGGGAGTGCCACAGCCTCACAGCTCCAGTGACCTGGGTTCGGTTCTGTTTACTGCCACAGTCTCACTGCTCCAGTGTCCTGGGTTCGGTTCCGTTTTTTGCCACAGTCTCACAGCTTCAGTGACCTGGGTTCGGTTCTGTTTACTGCCACAGCCTCACAGCTCCAGTGTCCTGGGTTCGGTTCTGTTTACTGCCACAGCCTCACAGCTCCAGTGTCCTGGGTTCGGTTCTGTTTACTGCCACAGTCTCACAGCTCCAGTGACCCGGGTTCGGTTCTGTTCACTGCCACAGTCTCACAGCTCCAGTGACCCGGGTTCGGTTCTGTTTACTGCCACAGTCTCACAGCTCCAGTGACCGGGTTCGGTTCTGTTTACTGCCACAGTCTCACAGCTCCAGTGACCGGGTTCGGTTCTGTTTACTGCCACAGCCTCACAGCTCCAGTGTCCTGGGTTCGGTTCTGTTTACTGCCACAGTCTCACAGCTCCAGTGACCCAGGTTCGGTTCTGTTTACTGCCACAGTCTCACAGCTCCAGTGACCCGGGTTCGGTTCTGCGTACTGCCACAGTCTCACAGCTCCAGTGACCCGGGTTCGGTTCTGTTTACTGCCACAGTCGCACAGCTCCAGTGACCTGGGTTCGGTTCTGTTTACTGCCACAGTCTCACAGCTCCAGTGACCCGGGTTCAGTTCTGTTTACTGCCACAGTCTCACAGCTCCAGTGACATAGGTTCGGTTCTGTTTACTGCCACAGTCTCACAGCTCCAGTGACCCGGGTTCGGTTCTGTTTACTGCCACAGTCTCACAGCTTCAGTGACCTGGGTTCAGTTCTGTTTACTGCCACAGCCTCACAGCTCCAGTGACATGGGTTCGGTTCTGTTTACTGCCACAGTCTCACAGCTCCAGTGACCCGGGTTCGGTTCTGTTTACTGCCACAGTCTCACAGCTCCAGTGTCCCGGGTTCGGTTCTGTTTACTGCCACACTCTCACAGCTCCAGTGACCTGGGTTCGGTTCTGTTTACTGCCACAGTCTCACAGCTCCAGTGACCTGGGTTCAGTTCTGTTTACTGCCACAGTCTCACAGCTCCAGTGTCCCGGGTTCGGTTCTGTTTACTGCCACAGTCTCACAGCTCCAGTGACCCGGGTTCGGTTCTGTTTACTGCCACAGTCTCACAGCTTCAGTGACCTGGGTTCAGTTCTGTTTACTGCCACAGCCTCACAGCTCCAGTGACATGGGTTCGGTTCTGTTTACTGCCACAGTCTCACAGCTCCAGTGACGCGGGTTCGGTTCTGTTTACTGCCACAGTCTCACAGCTCCAGTGTCCCGGGTTCGGTTCTGTTTACTGCCACAGTCTCACAGCTCCAGTGACCTGGGTTCGGTTCTGTTTACTGCCACAGTCTCACAGCTCCAGTGACCTGGGTTCGGTTCTGTTTACTGCCACAGTCTCACAGCTCCAGTGACCTGGGTTCGGTTCTGTTTACTGTCACAGTCTCACAGCTCCCGTGACCTGGGTTCGGTTCTGTTTACTGCCACAGTCTCACAGCTCCACTGACCTGGGTTCGGTTCTGTTTACTGCCACAGTCTCACAGCTCCAGTGACCTGGGTTCGGTTCTGTTTACTGCCACAGTCTCACAGCTCCAGTGACCTGGGTTCAGTTCTGTTTACTGCCACAGTCTCACAGCTCCAGTGATCCGGGTTAAGTTCTGTTTACTGCCACAGTCTCACAGCTCCAGTGTCCCGGGTTCGGTTCTGTTTACTGCCACAGTCTCACAGCTCCAGTGATCCGGGTTAAGTTCTGTTTACTGCCACAGTCTCACAGCTCCAGTGTCCCGGGTTCGGTTCTGTTTACTGCCACAGTCTCACAGCTCCAGTGACCTGGGTTCGGTTCTGTTTACTGCCACAGTCTCACAGCTCCAGTGACCTGGGTTTCGGTTCTGTTTACTGCCACAGTCTCACAGCTCCAGTGACCCGGGTTCAGTTCTGTTTACTGCCACAGTCTCACAGCTCCAGTGTCCCGGGTTCGGTTCTGTTTACTGCCACAGCCTCACAGCTCCAGTGACCTGGGTTCAGTTCTGTTTACTGCCACAGTCTCACAGCTCCAGTGACCTGGCTTCGGTTCTGTTTACTGCCACAGTCTCACAGCTCCAGTGACCCGGGTTCGGTTCTGTTTACTGCCACAGTCTCACAGCTCCAGTGACCTGAGTTCGGTTCTGTTCACTGCCACAGTCTCACAGCTCCAGTCACCCGGGTTCGGTTCTGTTTACTGCCACAGTCTCACAGCTCCAGTGACCGGGTTCGGTTCTGTTTACTGCCACAGTCTCACAGCTCCAGTGTCCCGGGTTCGGTTCTGGGGACTGCCACAGTCTCACAGCTCCAGTGACCTGGGTTCGGTTCTGTTTACTGCCACAGTCTCACAGCTCCAGTGACCGGGTTCGGTTCTGTTTACTGCCACAGCCTCACAGCTCCAGTGTCCTGGGTTCGGTTCTGTTTACTGCCACAGTCTCACAGCTCCAGTGACCCGGGTTCGGTTCTGTTTACTGCCACAGTCTCACAGCTCCAGTGACCCGGGTTCGGTTCTGCGTACTGCCACAGTCTCACAGCTCCAGTGACCCGGGTTCGGTTATGTTTACTGCCACAGTCTCACAGCTCCAGTGACCTGGGTTCGGTTCTGTTTACTGCCACAGTCTCACAGCTCCAGTGACCCGGGTTCAGTTCTGCTTACTGCCACAGTCTCACAGCTCCAGAGACATGGGTTCGGTTCTGTTTACTGCCACAGTCTCACAGCTCCAGTGACCCGGGTTCGGTTCTGTTTACTGCCACAGTCTCACAGCTTCAGTGACCTGGGTTCAGTTCTGTTTACTGCCACAGTTTCACAGCTTCAGTGACCTGGGTTCAGTTCTGTTTTTTGCCACAGTCTCACAGCTCCAGTGACCCGGGTTCAGTTCTGTTTACTGCCACAGTCTCACAGCTTCAGTGACCTGGGTTCAGTTCTGTTTACTGCCACAGCCTCACAGCTCCAGTGACCCGGGTTCGGTTCTGTTTACTGCCACAGTCTCACAGCTTCAGTGACCCGGGTTCGGTTCTGTTTACTGCCACAGTCTCACAGCTCCAGTGACCTGGGTTCGGTTCTGTTTACTGCCACAGTCTCACAGCTCCAGTGACCTGGGTTCAGTTCTGTTTACTGCCACAGTCTCACAGCTCCAGTGACCCGGGTTCTGTTCTGTTCACTGCCACAGTCTCACAGCTCCAGTGTCCCGGGTTCGGTTCTGTTTACTGCCACAGTCTCACAGCTCCAGTGACCTGGGTTCGGTTCTGTTTACTGCCACAGTCGCACAGCTCCAGTGACCTGGGTTCGGTTCTGTTTACTGCCACAGTCTCACAGCTCCAGTGATCTGGGTTCGGTTCTGTTCACTGCCACAGTCTCACAGCTCCAGTGTCCCGGGTTCGGTTCTGTTTACTGCCACAGTCTCACAGCTCCAGTGTCCCGGGTTCGGTTCTGTTTACTGCCACAGTCTCACAGCTACAGTGACCTGGGTTCGGTTCTGTTTACTGCCACAGTCTCACAGCTCCAGTGACCCGGGTTCGGTTCTGTTTACTGCCACAGTCTCACAGCTCCAGCGACCCGGGTTCGGTTCTGTTTACTGCCACAGCCTCACAGCTCCAGTGACCCGGGTTCGGTTCTGTTTACTGCCACAGTCTCACAGCTCCAGTGTCCCGGGTTCGGTTCTGTTTACTGCCACAGTCTCACAGCTCCAGTGTCCCGGGTTCGGTTCTGTTTACTGCCACAGTCTCACAGCTTCAGTGACCTGGGTTCGGTTCTGTTTACTGCCACAGTCTCACAGCTCCAGTGACCTGGGTTCGGTTCTGTTTACTGCCACAGTCTCACAGCTCCAGTGTCCCGGGTTCGGTTCTGTTCACTGCCACAATCTCACAGCTTCAGTGACCTGGGTTCGGTTCTGTTTACTGCCACAGTCTCACAGCTCCAGTGTCCCGGGTTCGGTTCTGGGGACTGCCAAAGCCTCACAGCTCCAGTGACCTGGGTTCGGTTCTGTTTACTGCCACAGTCTCACAGCTTCAGTGACCTGGGTTCGGTTCTGGGGACAGCCACAGCCTCACAGCTCCAGTGTCCTGGGTTCGGTTCTGTTTTTTGCCACAGTCTCACAGCTTCAGTGACCCAGGTTCGGTTCTGTTTACTGCCACAGCCTCACAGCTCCAGTGTCCTGGGTTCGGTTCTGTTTACTGCCACAGTCTCACAGCTCCAGTGACCTGGGTTCGGTTCTGTTTACTGCCACAGTCTCACAGCTCCAGTGACCGGGTTCGGTTCTGTTTACTGCCACAGCCTCACAGCTCCAGTGTCCTGGGTTCGGTTCTGTTTACTGCCACAGTCTCACAGCTCCAGTGACCCGGGTTCGGTTCTGTTTACTGCCACAGTCTCACAGCTCCAGTGACCCGGGTTCGGTTCTGCGTACTGCCACAGTCTCACAGCTCCAGTGACCCGGGTTCGGTTATGTTTACTGCCACAGTCTCACAGCTCCAGTGACCTGGGTTCGGTTCTGTTTACTGCCACAGTCTCACAGCTCCAGTGACCCGGGTTCAGTTCTGCTTACTGCCACAGTCTCACAGCTCCAGAGACATGGGTTCGGTTCTGTTTACTGCCACAGTCTCACAGCTCCAGTGACCCGGGTTCGGTTCTGTTTACTGCCACAGTCTCACAGCTTCAGTGACCTGGGTTCGGTTCTGTTTACTGCCACAGTTTCACAGCTTCAGTGACCTGGGTTCAGTTCTGTTTTTTGCCACAGTCTCACAGCTCCAGTGACCCGGGTTCAGTTCTGTTTACTGCCACAGTCTCACAGCTTCAGTGACCTGGGTTCAGTTCTGTTTACTGCCACAGCCTCACAGCTCCAGTGACCCGGGTTCGGTTCTGTTTACTGCCACAGTCTCACAGCTTCAGTGACCCGGGTTCGGTTCTGTTTACTGCCACAGTCTCACAGCTCCAGTGACCTGGGTTCGGTTCTGTTTACTGCCACAGTCTCACAGCTCCAGTGACCTGGGTTCAGTTCTGTTTACTGCCACAGTCTCACAGCTCCAGTGACCCGGGTTCTGTTCTGTTCACTGCCACAGTCTCACAGCTCCAGTGTCCCGGGATCGGTTCTGTTTACTGCCACAGTCTCACAGCTCCAGTGACCTGGGTTCGGTTCTGTTTACTGCCACAGTCGCACAGCTCCAGTGACCTGGGTTCGGTTCTGTTTACTGCCACAGTCTCACAGCTCCAGTGATCTGGGTTCGGTTCTGTTCACTGCCACAGTCTCACAGCTCCAGTGTCCCGGGTTCGGTTCTGTTTACTGCCACAGTCTCACAGCTCCAGTGTCCCGGGTTCGGTTCTGTTTACTGCCACAGTCTCACAGCTCCAGTGTCCTGGGTTCGGTTCTGTTTACTGCCACAGTCTCACAGCTACAGTGACCTGGGTTCGGTTCTGTTTACTGCCACAGTCTCACAGCTCCAGTGACCCGGGTTCGGTTCTGTTTACTGCCACAGTCTCACAGCTCCAGCGACCCGGGTTCGGTTCTGTTTACTGCCACAGCCTCACAGCTCCAGTGACCCGGGATCGGTTCTGTTTACTGCCACAGTCTCACCGCTCCAGTGACCCGGGTTCGGTTCTGTTTACTGCCACAGTCTCACAGCTCCAGTGACCTGGGTTCGGTTCTGTTTACTGCCACAGTCTCACAGCTCCAGTGACCCGGGTTCAGTTCTGTGTACTGCCACAGTCTCACAGCTCCAGTGTCCCGGGTTCGGTTCTGGGGACTGCCACAGCCTCACAGCTCCAGTGACCTGGGTTCGGTTCTGTTTACTGCCACAGCCTCACAGCTCCAGTGACCCGGGTTCGGTTCTGTTTTTTGCCACAGTCTCACAGCTCCAGTGACCCGGGTTCGGTTCTGTTTACTGCCACAGTCTCACAGCTCCACTGACCTGGGTTCGGTTCTGTTTACTGCCACAGCCTCACAGCTCCAGTGTCCCGGGTCCGGTTCTGTTTACTGCCACAGCCTCACAGCTCCAGTGACCCGGGTTCGGTTCTGTTTACTGCCACAGTCTCACAGCTCCAGTGACCTGGGTTCGGTTCTGTTTCCTGCCACAGTCTCACAGCTCCAGTGACCTGGGTTCGGTTCTGTTTACTGCCACAGTCTCACAGCTCCAGTGACCCGGGTTTGGTTCTGTTTACTGCCACAGTCTCACAGCTCCAGTGTCCCGGGTTCAGTTCTGTTTACTGCCACAGTCTCACAGCTCCAGTGACCTGGGTTCGGTTCTGTTGACTGCCACAGTCTCACAGCTCCAGTGTCCCGGGTTCAGTTCTGTTTACTGCCACAGTCTCACAGCTCCAGTGACCTGGGTTCGGTTCTGTTTACTGCCACAGTCTCACAGCTCCAGTGACCCGGGTTCGGTTCTGTTTACTGCCACAGTCTCAGAGCTCCAGTGACCCGGGTTCGGTTCTGTTTACTGCCACAGTCTCACAGCTCCAGTGACCCGGGTTCGGTTCTGCGTACTGCCACAGTCTCACAGCTTCAGTGACCTGGGTTCAGTTCTGTTTACTGCCACAGCCTCACAGCTCCAGTGACATGGGTTCGGTTCTGTTTACTGCCACAGTCTCACAGCTCCAGTGACATGGGTTCGGTTCTGTTCACTGCCACAGCCTCACAACTTCAGTGACCCGGGTTCGGTTCTGTTTACTGCCACAGCCTCACAGCTCCAGTGACCTGGGTTCGGTTCTGTTTACTGCCACAGTCTCACAGCTTCAGTGACCCGGGTTCGGTTCTGTTTACTGCCACAGTCTCACAGCTCCAGTGACCTGGGTTCGGTTCTGGGGACTGCCACAGTCTCACAGCTCCAGTGACCTGGGTTCGGTTCTGCGTACTGCCACAGTCTCACAGCTCCAGTGACCTGGGTTCGGTTCTGCGTACTGCCACAGTCTCACAGCTCCAGTGTCCCGGGTTCGGTTCTGTTTACTGCCACAGTCTCACAGCTCCAGTGACCTGGGTTCCGTTCTGTTTACTGCCACAGTCTCACAGCTCCAGTGACTTGGTTTCGGTTCTGTTCACTGCCACAGTCTCACAGCTCCAGTGTCCCGGGTTCGGTTCTGTTTACTGCCACAGTCTCACAGCTCCAGTGTCCCGGGTTCGGTTCTGTTTACTGCCACAGTCTCACAGCTCCAGTGTCCCGGGTTCGGTTCTGTTTACTGTCACAGTCTCACAGCTCCAGTGACCTGGGTTCGGTTCTGTTTACTGCCACAGTCTCACAGCTCCAGTGACCTGGGTTCTGTTCTGTTTACTGCCACAGTCTCACAGCTCCAGTGACCTGGGTTCGGTTCTGTTTACTGCCACAGTCTCACAGCTCCAGTGTCCTGGGTTCAGTTCTGTTTACTGCCACAGTCTCACAGCTCCAGTGACCCGGGTTCGGTTCTGTTTACTGCCACAGCCTCACAGCTCTAGTGTCCTGGGTTCGGTTCTGTTTACTGCCACAGTCTCACAGCTCCAGTGACCTGGGTTCGGTTCTGTTTACTGCCACAGTCTCACAGCTCCAGTGACCTGGGTTCGGTTCTGTTTACTGCCACAGTCTCACAGCTCCAGTGACCCGGGTTCGGTTCTGTTTACTGCCACAGCTTCACAGCTCCAGTGACCCGGGTTCGGTTCTGTTTACTGCCACAGTCTCACCGCTCCAGTGACCCGGGTTCGGTTCTGTTTACTGCCACAGTCTCACAGCTCCAGTGACCTGGGTTCGGTTCTGTTTACTGCCACACTCTCACAGCTCCAGTGACCTGGGTTCGGTTCTGAGGACTGCCACAGTCTCACAGCTCCAGTGACCCGGGTTCGGTTCTGGGGACTGCCACAGTCTCACAGCTCCAGTGACCTGGGTTCGGTTCTGTTTACTGCCACAGTCTCACAGCTCCAGTGACCTGGGTTCGGTTCTGTTTACTGCCACAGCCTCACAGCTCCAGTGTCCCGGGTTCGGTTCTGTTTACTGCCACACTCTCACAGCTCCAGTGACCCGGGTTCAGTTCTGTTTACTGCCACAGTCTCACAGCTCCAGTGTCCCGGGTTCGGTTCTGGGGACTGCCACAGACTCACAGCTCCAGTGTCCCGGGTTCGGTTCTGTTTACTGCCACACTCTCACAGCTCCAGTGAGCTGGGTTCGGTTCTGGGGACTGCGACAGCCTCACAGCTCCAATGACCTGGGTTCGGTTCTGTTTACTGCCAGAGCCTCACAGCTCCAGTGACCCGGGTTCGGTTCTGTTTTTTGCCACAGTCTCACAGCTCCAGTGACCTGGGTTCGGTTCTGGGGACTGCCACAGTCTCACAGCTCCAGTGTCCCGGGTCCGGTTCTGTTTACTGCCACAGCCTCACAGCTCCAGTGACCCGGGTTCGGTTCTGTTTACTGCCACAGTCTCACAGCTCCAGTGTCCCGGGTCCGGTTCTGTTTACTGCCACAGTCTCACAGCTCCAGTGACCAGGGTTCGGTTCTGTTTACTGCCACAGTCTCACAGCTCCAGTGTCCCGGGTTCGGTTCTGTTTACTGCCACAGTCTCACAGCTCCAGTGTCCCGGGTTCGGTTCTGTTTACTGTCACAGTCTCACAGCTCCAGTGACCTGGGTTCGGTTCTGTTTACTGCCACAGTCTCACAGCTCCAGTGACCTGGGTTCGGTTCTGTTTACTGCCACAGTCTCACAGCTCCAGTGACCTGGGTTCGGTTCTGTTTACTGCCACAGTCTCACAGCTCCAGTGTCCTGGGTTCAGTTCTGTTTACTGCCACAGTCTCACAGCTCCAGTGACCCGGGTTCGGTTCTGTTTACTGCCACAGTCTCACAGCTCCAGTGTCCTGGGTTCGGTTCTGTTTACTGCCACAGTCTCACAGCTCCAGTGACCTGGGTTCGGTTCTGTTTACTGCCACACTCTCTCAGCTCCAGTGACCTGTGTTCGGTTCTGGGGACTGCCACAGTCTCACAGCTCCAGTGACCCGGGTTCGGTTCTGGGGACTGCCACAGTCTCACAGCTCCAGTGACCTGGGTTCGGTTCTGTTTACTGCCACAGCCTCACAGCTCCAGTGTCCCGGGTTCGGTTCTGTTTACTGCCACACTCTCACAGCTCCAGTGACCCGGGTTCAGTTCTGCGTACTGCCACAGTCTCACAGCTCCAGTGTCCCGGGTTCGGTTCTGGGGACTGCCACAGCCTCACAGCTCCAGTGACCTAGGTTCGGTTCTGTTTACTGCCACAGCCTCACAGCTCCAGTGTCCCGGGTTCAGTTCTGTTTTTTGCCACAGTCTCACAGCTCCAGTGACCTGGGTTCGGTTCTGGGGACTGCCACAGTCTCACAGCTCCAGCGTCCCGGGTCCGGTTCTGTTTACTGCCACAGCCTCACAGCTCCAGTGACCCGGGTTCGGTTCTGTTTACTGCCACAGTCTCACAGCTCCAGTGACCTGGGTTCGGTTCTGTTTCCTGCCACAGTCTCACAGCTCCAGTGACCTGGGTTCGGTTCTGTTTACTGCCACAGTCTCACAGCTCCAGTGACCCGGGTTCGGTTCTGTTTACTGCCACAGTCTCACAGCTCCAGTGACCTGGGTTCGGTTCTGTTGACTGCCACAGTCTCACAGCTCCAGTGTCCCGGGTTCAGTTCTGTTTACTGCCACAGTCTCACAGCTCCAGTGACCTGGGTTCGGTTCTGTTTACTGCCACAGTCTCACAGCTCCAGTGACCCGGGTTCGGTTCTGTTTACTGCCACAGTCTCAGAGCTCCAGTGACCCGGGTTCGGTTCTGCGTACTGCCACAGTCTCACATCTCCAGTGACCCGGGTTCGGTTTAGTTTACTGCCACAGTCTCACAGCTCCAGTGACCTGGGTTCGGTTCTGTTTACTGCCACAGTCTCACAGCTCCAGTGACCCGTGTTCAGTTCTGTTTACTGCCACAGTCTCACAGCTCCAGTGAAATGGGTTCGGTTCTGTTTACTGCCACAGTCTCACAGCTCCAGTGTCCTGGGTTCAGTTCTGTTTACTGCCACAGTCTCACAGCTTCAGTGACCTGGGCTCAGTTCTGTTTACTGCCACAGCCTCACAGCTCCAGTGACATGGGTTCGGTTCTGTTTACTGCCACAGTCTCACAGCTCCAGTGACATGGGTTCGGTTCTGTTCACTGCCACAGCCTCACAGCTTCAGTGACATGGGTTCGGTTCTGTTTACTGCCACAGTCTCACAGCTCCGGTGACCCGGGTTCTGTTCTGTTCACTGCCACAGTCTCACAGCTCCAGTGTCCCGGGTTCGGTTCTGTTTACTGCCACAGTCTCACAGCTCCAGTGACCCGGGTTCGGTTCTGTTTACTGCCACAGTCTCACAGCTCCAGTGACCCGGGTTCTGTTCTGTTCACTGCCACAGTCTCACAGCTCCATGTCCCGGGTTCGGTTCTGTTTACTGCCACAGTCTCACAGCTCCAGTGTCCCGGGTTCAGTTCTGTTTACTGCCACAGTCTCACAGCTCCAGTGTCCCGGGTTCGGTTCTGTTTACTGTCACAGTCTCACAGCTCCAGTGACCTGGGTTCGGTTCTGTTTACTGCCACAGTCTCACAGCTCCAGTGACCTGGGTTCGGTTCTGTTTACTGCCACAGTCTCACAGCTCCAGTGACCCGGGTTCGGTTCTGTTTACTGCCACAGTCTCACAGCTCCAGTGACCTGGGTTCGGTTCTGTTTACTGCCACAGTCTCACAGCTCCAGTGACCTGGGTTCGGTTCTGTTTACTGCCACAGTCTCACAGCTCCAGTGTCCTGGGTTCAGTTCTGTTTACTGCCACAGTCTCACAGCTCCAGTGACCCGGGTTCGGTTCTGTTTACTGCCACAGCCTCACAGCTCTAGTGTCCTGGGTTCGGTTCTGTTTACTGCCACAGTCTCACAGCTCCAGTGACCTGGGTTCGGTTCTGTTTACTGCCACAGTCTCACAGCTCCAGTGACCTGGGTTCGGTTCTGTTTACTGCCACAGTCTCACAGCTCCAGTGACCCGGGTTCGGTTCTGTTTACTGCCACAGCCTCACAGCTCCAGTGACCCGGGTTCGGTTCTGTTTACTGCCACAGTCTCACCGCTCCAGTGACCCGGGTTCGGTTCTGTTTACTGCCACAGTCTCACAGCTCCAGTGACCTGGGTTCGGTTCTGTTTACTGCCACACTCTCACAGCTCCAGTGACCTGGGTTCGGTTCTGGGGACTGCCACAGTCTCACAGCTCCAGTGACCCGGGATCGGTTCTGGGGACTGCCACAGTCTCACAGCTCCAGTGACCTGGGTTCGGTTCTGTTTACTGCCACAGTCTCACAGCTCCAGTGACCCGGGTTCGGTTCTGTTTACTGCCACACTCTCACAGCTCCAGTGACCTGGGTTCGGTTCTGTTTACTGCCACAGTCTCACAGCTCCAGTGACCTGGGTTCGGTTCTGTTTACTGCCACACTCTCACAGCTCCAGTGACCTGGGTTCGGTTCTGTTTACTGCCACAGTCTCACAGCTCCAGTGACCCGGGATCGGTTCTGGGGACTGCCACAGTCTCACAGCTCCAGTGACCTGGGTTCGGTTCTGTTTACTGCCACAGTCTCACAGCTCCAGTGACCCGGGTTCAGTTCTGCTTACTGCCACTGTCTCAGAGCTCCAGTGTCCCGGGTTCGGTTCTGGGGACTGCCACAGCCTCACAGCTCCAGTGTCCCGGGTTCGGTTCTGTTTACTGCCACACTCTCACAGCTCCAGTGACCTGGGTTCGGTTCTGGGGACTGCCACAGCCTCACAGCTCCAGTGACCCGGGTTCAGTTCTGTTTACTGCCACAGTCTCACAGCTCCAATGACCTGGGTTCGGTTCTGTTTACTGCCAGAGCCTCACAGCTCCAGTGACCCGGGTTCGGTTCTGTTTTTTGCCACAGTCTCACAGCTCCAGTGACCTGGGTTCGGTTCTGGGGACTGCCACAGTCTCACAGCTCCAGTGTCCCGTGTCCGGTTCTGTTTACTGCCACAGCCTCACAGCTCCAGTGACCCGGGTTCGGTTCTGTTTTCTGCCACAGTCTCACAGCTCCAGTGACCTGGGTTCGGTTCTGTTTACTGCCACAGTCTCACAGCTCCAGTGTCCCGTGTCCGGTTCTGTTTACTGCCACATTCCTCACAGCTCCAGTGACCCGGGTTCGGTTCTGTTTTCTGCCACAGTCTCACAGCTCCAGTGTCCTGGGTTCGGTTCTGTTTACTGCCACAGTCTCACAGCTCCAGTGTCCCGGGTTCGGTTCTGTTTACTGCCACAGTCTCACAGCTCCAGTGACCTGGGTTCGGTTCTGTTTACTGCCACAGTCTCACAGCTCCAGTGTCCCGGGTCCGGTTCTGTTTACTGCCACAGTCTCACAGCTCCAGTGACCTGGGTTCGGTTCTGTTTACTGCCACAGTCTCACAGCTCCAGTGTCCCGGGTTCGGTTCTGTTTACTGCCACAGTCTCACAGCTCCAGTGTCCCGGGTTCGGTTCTGTTTACTGTCACAGTCTCACAGCTCCAGTGACCTGGGTTCGGTTCTGTTTACTGCCACAGTCTCACAGCTCCAGTGACCTGGGTTCTGTTCTGTTTACTGCCACAGTCTCACAGCTCCAGTGTCCTGGGTTCAGTTCTGTTTACTGCCACAGTCTCACAGCTCCAGTGACCCGGGTTCGGTTCTGTTTACTGCCACAGCCTCACAGCTCCAGTGTCCTGGGTTCGGTTCTGTTTACTGCCACAGTCTCACAGCTCCAGTGACCTGGGTTCGGTTCTGTTCACTGCCACACTCTCACAGCTCCAGTGACCTGGGTTCGGTTCTGGGGACTGCCACAGTCTCACAGCTCCAGTGACCCGGGTTCGGTTCTGGGGACTGCCACAGTCTCACAGCTCCAGTGACCTGGGTTCGGTTCTGTTTACTGCCACAGTCTCACAGCTCCAGTGACCTGGGTTCGGTTCTGTTTACTGCCACAGCCTCACAGCTCCAGTGTCCCGGGTTCGGTTCTGTTTACTGCCACACTCTCACAGCTCCAGTGACCCGGGTTCAGTTCTGCGTACTGCCACAGTCTCACAGCTCCAGTGTCCCGGGTTCGGTTCTGGGGACTGCCACAGCCTCACAGCTCCAGTGTCCCGGGTTCGGTTCTGTTTACTGCCACACTCTCACAGCTCCAGTGACCTGGGTTCGGTTCTGGGGACTGCCACAGCCTCACAGCTCCAGTGACCTGGGTTCGGTTCTGTTTACTGCCACAGCCTCACAGCTCCAGTGACCCGGGTTCGGTTCTGTTTTTTGCCACAGTCTCACAGCTCCAGTGACCTGGGTTCGGTTCTGTTTACTGCCACAGTCTCACAGCTCCAGTGACCTGGGTTCGGTTCTGTTTACTGGCACAGTCTCACAGCTCCAGTGACCTGGGTTCGGTTCTGTTTACTGCCACAGTCTCACAGCTCCAGTGACCCGGGTTCGGTTCTGTTTACTTCCACAGTCTCACAGCTCCAGTGACCTGGGTTCGGTTCTGTTTACTGCCACAGTCTCACAGCTCCAGTGACCTGGGTTCAGTTCTGTTTACTGCCACAGTCTCACAGCTCCAGTGTCCTGGTTCGGTTCTGTTTACTGCCACAGTCTCACAGCTCCAGTGACCTGGGTTCAGTTCTGTTTACTGCCACAGTCTCACAGCTCCAGTGACCTGGGTTCGGTTCTATTTACTGCCACAGTCTCACAGCTCCAGTGTCCCGGGTTCGGTTCTGTTTACTGCCACAGTCTCACAGCTCCAGTGACCTGGGTTCGGTTCTGTTTACTGCCACAGTCTCACAGCTCCAGTGACCTGGGTTCGGTTCTGTTTACTGCCACAGCCTCACAGCTCCAGTGACCTGGGTTCGGTTCTGTTTACTGCCACAGTCTCACAGCTCCAGTGACCTGGGTTCAGTTCTGTTTACTGCCACAGACTCACAGCTCCAGTGTCCTGGGTTCGGTTCTGTTTACTGCCACAGTCTCACAGCTCCAGTGACCTGGGTTCAGTTCTGTTTACTGCCACAGTCTCACAGCTCCAGTGACCTGGGTTCAGTTCTGTTTACTGCCACAGTCTCACAGCTCCAGTGACCTGGGTTCGGTTCTGTTTACTGCCACAGTCTCACAGCTCCAGTGCCCCGGGTTCGGTTCTGTTTACTGCCACACTCTCACAGCTCCAGTGACCCGGGTTCAGTTCTGCGTAGTGCCGCAGTCTCACAGCTCCAGTGTCCCGCGTTCGGTTCTGGGGACTGCCACAGCCTCACAGCTCCAGTGTCCCTGGTTCGGTTCTGGGGACTGCCACAGTCTCACAGCTCCAGTGACCCAGGTTCGGTTCTGTTCACTGCCACAGTCTCACAGCTCCACTGTCCCGGGTTCAGTTCTGTTTACTGCCACAGTCTCACAGCTCCAGTGACCCGGGTTCGGTTCTGTTCACTGCCACAGTCTCACAGCTCCAGTGTCCCGGGTTCAGTTCTGTTTTTTGCCACAGTCTAACAGCTCCGGTGACCCGGGTTCGGTTCTGTTTACTGCCACAGCCTCACAGCTCCAGTGACCTGGGTTCGGTTCTGTTTACTGCCACAGTCTCACAGCTCCAGTGACCTGGGTTCGGTTCTGTTTACTGCCACAGTCTCACAGCTCCAGTGACCGGGGTTCGGTTCTGTTTACTGCCACAGTCTCACAGCTCCAGTGACCCGGGTTCAGTTCTGTTTACTGCCACAGTCTCACAGCTCCAGTGTCCCGGGTTCGGTTCTGTTTACTGCCACAGCCTCACAGCTCCAGTGACCTGGGTTCGGTTCTGTTTACTGCCACAGCCTCACAGCTCCTGTGACCCGGGTTCGGTTCTGTTGACTGCCACAGCCTCACAGCTCCAGTGACCCGGGTTCGGTTCTGTTTACTGCCACAGTCTCACAGCTCCAGTGAACTGGGTTCGGTTCTGTTTACTGCCACAGTCTCACAGCTTCAGTGACCCGGGTTCGGTTCTGTTTACTGCCACAGTCTCACAGCTCCAGTGACCTGGGTTCGGTTCTGTTTACTGCCACAGTCTCACAGCTCCAGTGACCTGGGTTCGGTTCTGTTTACTGCCACAGTCTCACTGCTCCAGTGACCTGGGTTCGGTTCTGTTTACTGCCACAGTCTCACAGCTCCAGTGACCCGGGTTCGGTTCTGTTTACTGCCACAGCCTCACAGCTCCAGTGACCCGGATTCGGTTCTGTTTACTGCCACAGTCTCACAGCTCCGGTGACCCGGGTTCGGTTCTGTTTACTGCCACAGTCTCACAGCTCCAGTGTCCCGGGTTCGGTTCTGTTTACTGCCACAGTCTCACAGCTTCAGTGACCTGGGTTCGGTTCTGTTTACTGCCACAGTCTCACAGCTCCAGTGACCCGGGTTCGGTTCTGTTTACTGCCACAGTCTCACAGCTCCAGTGACCTGGGTTCGGTTCTGTTTACTGCCACAGTCTCACAGCTCCAGTGACCTGGGTTCGGTTCTGCGTACTGCCACAGTCTCACAGCTCCAGTGTCCCGGGTTCGGTTCTGTTTACTGCCACAGCCTCACAGCTCCAGTGTCCCGGGTTCGGTTCTGGGGACTGCCACAGCCTCACAGCTCCAGTGACCTGGGTTCGGTTCTGTTTACTGCCACAGTCTCACAGCTCCAGTGTCCCGGGTTCAGTTCTGTTTACTGCCACAGTCTCACAGCTCCAGTGACCCGGGTTCAGTTCTGTTTACTGCCACAGTCTCACCGCTCCAGTGTCCCGGGTTCAGTTCTGTTTACTGCCACAGTCTCACAGCTCCAGTGACCCGGGTTCGGTTCTGTTTACTGCCACAGTCTCACAGCTCCAGTGACCCGGGTTCAGTTCTGTTTACTGCCACAGCCTCACAGCTCCAGTGTCCCGGGTTCGGTTCTGTTTACTGCCACAGTCTCACAGCTCCAGTGACCTGGGCTCAGTTCTGTTTACTGCCACAGTCTCACGGCTCCAGTGTCCTGGGTTCGGTTCTGTTTACTGCCACAGTCTCACAGCTCCAGTGACCTGGGTTCAGTTCTGTTTACTGCCACAGTCTCACAGCTCCAGTGACCTGGGTTCAGTTCTGTTTACTGCCACAGTCTCACAGCTCCAGTGACCCGGGTTCAGTTCTGTTTACTGCCACAGTCTCACAGCTCCAGTGACCTGGGTTCAGTTCTGTTTACTGCCACAGTCTCACAGCTCCAGTGACCTGAGTTCGGTTCTGTTTACTGCCACAGCCTCACAGCTCCAGTGTCCTGGGTTCGGTTCTGGGGACTGCCACAGTCTCACAGCTCCAGAGTCCCGGGTTCGGTTCTGTTTACTGCCACACTCTCACAGCTCCAGTGACCCGGGTTCAGTTCTGCGTACTGCCGCAGTCTCACAGCTCCAGTGTCCCGCGTTCGGTTCTGGGGACTGCCACAGCCTCACAGCTCCAGTGTCCCGGGTTCGGTTCTGTTTACTGCCACAGTCTCACAGCTCCAGTGACCTGGGTTCGGTTCTGTTTACTGCCACAGTCTCACAGCTCCAGTGACCCGGGTTCAGTTCTGTTTACTGCCACAGTCTCACAGCTCCAGTGACCCGGGTTCAGTTCTGTTTACTGCCACAGTCTCACAGCTCCAGTGACCTGGGTTCGGTTCCGTTTAATGCCACACTCTCACAGCTCCAGTGACCCGGGTTCAGTTCTGTTTACTGCCACAGTCTCACTGCTCCAGTGACCCGGGTTCGGTTCTGTTTACTGCCACAGTCTCACAGCTCCAGTGACCTGGGTTCGGATCTGTTTACTGCCACAGTCTCACAGCTCCAGTGACCTGGGTTCGGTTCTGCGTACTGCCACAGTCTCACAGCTCCAGTGTCCCGGGTTCGGTTCTGGGGACTGCCACAGCCTCACAGCTCCAGTGTCCCGGGTTCGGTTCTGTTTACTGCCACAGTCTCACAGCTCCACTGACCCGGGTTCGGTTCTGTTTACTGCCACAGTCTCACAGCTCCAGTGACCTGGGTTCGGTTCTGTTTACCTCCACAGTCTCACAGCTCCAGTGACCCGGGTTCGGTTCTGTTTACTGCCACAGTCTCACAGCTCCAGTGACCTGGGTTCGGTTCTGTTTACTGCCACAGTCTCACAGCTCCAGTGACCCGGGTTCGGTTCTGTTTACTGCCACAGTCTCACAGCTCCAGTGACCTGGGTTCGGTTCTGTTTACTGCCACAGTCTCACAGCTCCAGTGACCTGGGTTCGGTTCTGCGTACTGCCACAGTCTCACAGCTGCAGTGTCCCGGGTTCGGTTCTGTTTACTGCCACAGCCTCACAGCTCCAGTGTCCCGGGTTCGGTTCTGGGGACTGCCACAGCCTCACAGCTCCAGTGACCTGGGTTCGGTTCTGTTTACTGCCACAGTCTCACAGCTCCAGTGTCCCGGGTTCAGTTCTGTTTACTGCCACAGTCTCACAGCTCCAGTGACCCGGGTTCAGTTCTGTTTACTGCCAAAGTATCACCGCTCCAGTGTCCCGGGTTCAGTTCTGTTTACTGCCACAGTCTCACAGCTCCAGTGACCCGGGTTCGGTTCTGTTTACTGCCACAGTCTCACAGCTCCAGTGACCCGGGTTCGGTTCTGTTTACTGCCACAGTCTCACAGCTCCAGTGTCCCGGGTTCGGTTCTGTTTTTTGCCACAGTCTCACAGCTCCAGTGACCTGGGTTCGGTTCTGTTTACTGCCACAGTCTCACAGCTCCAGTGACCCGGGATCGGTTCTGTTCACTGCCACAGTCTCACAGCTCCAGTGACCGGGTTCGGTTCTGTTTACTGCCACAGTCTCACAGCTCCAGTGAACTGGGTTCGGTTCTGCTTACTGCCACAGCCTCACAGCTCCAGTGTCCCGGGTTCGGTTCTGGGGACTGCCACAGCCGCACAGCTCCAGTGACCTGGGTTCGGTTCTGTTTACTGCCACAGTCTCAAAGCTCCAGTGTCCCTGGTTCAGTTCTGTTTACTGCCACAGTCTCACAGCTCCAGTGACCCGGGTTCAGTTCTGTTTACTGCCACAGTCTCACCGCTCCAGTGTCCCGAGTTCAGTTCTGTTTACTGCCACAGTCTCACAGCTCCAGTGTCCCGGGTTCAGTTCTGTTTACTGCCACAGTCTCACAGCTCCAGTGTCCCGGGTTCAGTTCTGTTTACTGCCACAGTCTCACAGCTCCAGTGACCTGGGTTCAGTTCTGTTTACTGGGACAGTCTCACAGCTCCAGTGACCCGGGTTCGGTTCTGTTTACTGCCACAGTCTCACAGCTCCAGTGACCCGGGTTCGGTTCTGTTTACTGCCACAGTCTCACAGCTCCAGTGTCCCGGGTTCGGTTCTGTTTTTTGCCACAGTCTCACAGCTCCAGTGACCTGGGTTCGGTTCTGTTTACTGCCACAGTCTCACAGCTCCAGTGACCCGGGATCGGTTCTGTTCACTGCCACAGTCTCACAGCTCCAGTGACCGGGTTCGGTTCTGTTTACTGCCACAGTCTCACAGCTCCAGTGACCTGGGTTCGGTTCTGTTTATATCCACAGTCTCACAGCTCGAGTGTCCCGGGTTCGGTTCTGTTTCCTGCCACAGTCTCACAGCTCCAGTGACCCAGGTTCGGTTCTGTTCACTGCCACAGTCTCACAGCTCCAGTGTCCCGGGTTCAGTTCTGTTTACTGCCACAGTCTAACAGCTCCGGTGACCCGGATTCGGTTCTGTTTACTGCCACAGCCTCACAGCTCCAGTGACCTGGGTTCGGTTCTGTTTACTGCCACAGTCTCACAGCTCCAGTGACCTGGGTTCGGTTCTGTTTACTGCCACAGTCTCACAGCTCCAGTGACCTGGGTTCGGTTCTGTTTACTGCCACAGTCTCACAGCTCCAGTGACCCGGGTTCAGTTCTGTTTACTGCCACAGTCTCACAGCTCCAGTGTCCCGGGTTCGGTTCTGTTTACTGCCACAGTCTCACAGCTCCAGTGACCCGGGTTCAGTTCTGTTTACTGCCACAGTCTCACAGCTCCAGTGTCCTGGGTTCGGTTCTGTTTACTGCCACAGCCTCACAGCTCCAGTGACCTGGGTTCGGTTCTGTTTACTGCCACAGCCTCACAGCTCCAGTGACCCGGGTTCGGTTCTGTTGACTGCCACAGCCTCACAGCTCCAGTGACCCTGGTTCGGTTCTGTTTACTGCCACAGTCTCACAGCTCCAGTGTCCCGGGTTCGGTTCTGTTTACTGCCACAGTCTCACAGCTCCAGTGACCTGGGTTCGGTTCTGTTTACTGCCACAGTCTCACAGCTTCAGTGACCCGGGTTCGGTTCTGTTTACTGCCACAGTCTCACAGCTCCAGTGACCTGGGTTCGGTTCTGTTTACTGCCACAGTCTCACAGCTCCAGTGACCTGGGTTCGGTTCTGTTTACTGCCACAGTCTCACTGCTCCAGTGACCTGGGTTCGGTTCTGTTTACTGCCACAGTCTCACAGCTCCAGTGACCCGGGTTCGGTTCTGTTTACTGCCACAGTCTCACAGCTCCAGTGTCCCGGGTTTGGTTCTGTTTACTGCCACAGTCTCACAGCTCCAGTGACCCGGGTTCGGTTCTGTTTACTGCCACAGTCTCACAGCTCCGGTGACCCGGGTTCGGTTCTGTTTACTGCCACAGTCTCACAGCTCCAGTGTCCCGGGTTCGGTTCTGTTTACTGCCACAGTCTCACAGCTTCAGTGACCTGGGTTCGGTTCTGTTTACTGCCACAGTCTCACAGCTCCAGTGACCTGGGTTCGGTTCTGTTTACTGCCACAGTCTCACAGCTCCAGTGACATGGGTTCGGTTCTGTTTACTGCCACAGTCTCACAGCTTCAGTGACCCGCGTTCTGTTCTGTTTACTGCCACAGTCTCACAGCTCCAGTGACCTCGGTTCGGTTCTGTTTACTGCCACAGCCTCACAGCTCCAGTGACCTGGGTTCGGTTCTGTTTACTGCCACAGTCTCACAGCTTCAGTGACCTGGGTTCGGTTCTGTTTACTGCCACAGTCTCACAGCTCCAGTGACCTGGGTTCGGTTCTGTTTACTGCCACAGCCTCACAGCTCCAGTGACCTGGGTTCGGTTCTGTTTACTGCCACAGCCTCACAGCTCCAGTGACCTGGGTTCGGTTCTGTTTACTGCCACAGTCTCACAGCTTCAGTGACCCGGGTTCTGTTCTGTTTACTGCCACAGTCTCACAGCTCCAGTGACCTGGGTTCGGTTCTGTTTACTGCCACAGTCTCACAGCTCCAGTGACCTGGGTTCGGTTCTGTTTACTGCCACAGCCTCACAGCTCCAGTGACCCGGGTTCGGTTCTGTTTACTGCCACAGTCTCACAGCTCCAGTGACCTGGGTTCAGTTCTGTTTACTGCCACAGTCTCACAGCTCCAGTGTCCCGGGTTCGGTTCTGTTTACTGCCACAGTCTCACATCTCCGGTGACCCGGGTTCGGTTCTGTTTACTGCCACAGTCTCACAGCTCCAGTGACCTGGGTTCAGTTCTGTTTACTGCCACAGTCTCACAGCTCCAGTGACCCGGGTTCGGTTCTGTTTACTGCCACAGTCTCACAGCTCCAGTGACCTGGGTTAGGTTCTGTTTACTGCCACAGTCTCACTGCTCCAGTGACCTGGGTTCGGTTCTGTTTACTGCCACAGTCTCACAGCTCCAGTGACATGGGTTCAGTTCTGTTTACTGCCACAGTCTCACAGCTTCAGTGACCCGGGTTCAGTTCTGTTTACTGCCACAGCCTCACAGCTCCAGTGACCTGGGTTCAGTTCTGTTTACTGCCACAGTCTCACTGCTCCAGTGACCCGGGTTCGGTTCTGTTTACTGCCACAGTCTCACAGCTCCAGTGACATGGGTTCGGTTCTGTTTACTGCCACAGTCTCACAGCTCCAGTGACCTGGGTTCAGTTCTGTTTACTGCCACAGTCTCACTGCTCCAGTGACCCGGGTTCGGTTCTGTTTACTGCCACAGTCTCACTGCTCCAGTGACCTGGGTTCAGTTCTGTTTACTGCCACAGCCTCACAGCTCCAGTGACCCGGGTTCGGTTCTGTTGACTGCCACAGCCTCACAGCTCCAGTGACCCGGGTTCGGTTCTGTTTACTGCCACAGTCTCACAGCTCCAGTGTCCCGGGCTCGGTTCTGTTTACTGCCACAGTCTCACAGCTCCAGTGACCTGGGTTCAGTTCTGTTTACTGCCACAGTCTCACAGCTCCAGTGACCTGGGTTCGGTTCTGTTTACTGCCACAGTCTCACAGCTCCACTGACCCGGGTTCGGTTCTGTTTACTGCTACAGTCTCACAGCTCCAGTGACCCGGGTTCGGTTCTGTTGACTGCCACAGCCTCACAGCTCCAGTGACCCGGGTTCAGTTCTGTTTACTGCCTCAGTCTCACAGCTCCAGTGACCTGGGTTCAGTTCTGTTTACTGCCACAGTCTCACAGCTCCAGTGACCTGGGTTCGGTTCTGTTTACTGCCACAGTCTCACAGCTCCACTGACCCGGGTTCGGTTCTGTTTACTGCTACAGTCTCACAGCTCCAGTGACCCGGGTTCGGTTCTGTTTACTGCCACAGTCTCACAGCTCCAGTGACCTGGGTTCGGTTCTGTTTACTGCCACAGTCTCACAGCTCCAGTGACCCGGGTTCGGTTCTGTTTACTGCCACAGTCTCACAGCTCCAGTGACCTGGGTTCGGTTCTGTTTACCTCCACAGTCTCACAGCTCCAGTGACCCGGGTTCGGTTCTGTTTACTGCCACAGTCTCACAGCTCCAGTGACCTGGGTTCGGTTCTGTTTACTGCCACAGTCTCACAGCTTCAGTGACCCGGGTTCGGTTCTGTTTACTGCCACAGTCTCACAGCTCCAGTGACCTGGGTTCAGTTCTGTTTACTGCCACAGCCTCACAGCTCCAGTGACCTGGGTTCGGTTCTGTTTACTGCCACAGCCTCACAGCTCCAGTGTCCCGGGTTCGGTTCTGTTTACTGCCACAGTCTCACAGCTCCAGTGACCTGGGTTCGGTTCTGTTTATTGCCACAGTCTCACAGCTCCAGTGACCCGGGTTCGGTTCTGTTTACTGCCACAGTCTCACAGCTCCAGTGACCTGGGTTCAGTTCTGTTTACTGCCACAGTCTCACAGCTCCAGTGACCTGGGTTCAGTTCTGTTTACTGCCACAGTCTCACAGCTCCAGTGACCTGGGTTCGGTTCTGTTTATTGCCACAGTCTCACAGCTCCAGTGACCTGGGTTCGGTTCTGTTTACTGCCACAGTCTCACAGCTCCAGTGACCTGGGTTCAGTTCTGTTTACTGCCACAGTCTCACAGCTCCAGTGACCTGGGTTCAGTTCTGTTTACTGCCACAGTCTCACAGCTCCAGTGACCTGGGTTCGGTTCTGTTTCCTGACACAGCCTCACAGCTCCAGTGTCCTGGGTTCGGTTCTGTTTACTGCCACAGTCTCACAGCTCCAGTGACCTGGGTTCGGTTCTGTTTATTGCCACAGTCTCACAGCTCCAGTGACCTGGGTTCGGTTCTGTTTACTGCCACAGTCTCACAGCTCCAGTGACCTGGGTTCAGTTCTGTTTACTGCTACAGTCTCACAGCTCCAGTGACCTGGGTTCGGTTCTGTTTACTGCCACAGTCTCACAGCTCCACTGACCCGGGTTCGGTTCTGTTTACTGCCACAGTCTCACAGCTTCAGTGACCCGGGTTCGGTTCTGTTTACTGCCACAGTCTCACAGCTCCAGTGACCCGGTTTCAGTTCTGTTTACTGCCACAGTCTCACAGCTCCAGTGACCTGGGTTCGGTTCTGTTTACTGCCACAGTCTCACCGCTCCAGTGTCCCGGGTTCAGTTCTGTTTACTGCCACAGTCTCACAGCTCCAGTGACCTGGGTTCGGTTCTGTTTACTGCCACAGCCTCACAGCTCCAGTGACCCGGGTTCAGTTCTGTTTACTGCCACAGTCTCACCGCTCCAGTGACCTGGGTTCGGTTCTGTTTACTGCCACAGTCTCACAGCTCCAGTGACCTGGGTTCGGTTCTGTTTACTGCCACAGTCTCACAGCTCCAGTGACCTGGGTTCGGTTCTGTTTACTGCCACAGTCTCACAGCTCCAGTGACCCGGGTTCGGTTCTGTTTACTGCCACAGTCTCTCAGCTCCAGTGACCTGGGTTCGGTTCTGTTTACTGCCACAGTCTCACAGCTCCAGTGACCTGGGTTCGGTTCTGTTTACTGCCACAGTCTCACAGCTCCAGTGACCTGGGTTCGGTTCTGCGTACTGCCACAGTCTCACAGCTCCAGTGTCCCGGGTTCGGTTCTGTTTACTGCCACAGCCTCACAGCTCCAGTGTCCCGGGTTCGGTTCTGGGGACTGCCACAGCCTCACAGCTCCAGTGACCTGGGTTCGGTTCTGTTTACTGCCACGGTCTCACAGCTCCAGTGTCCCGGGTTCAGTTCTGTTTACTGCCACAGTCTCACAGCTCCAGTGACCCGGGTTCGGTTCTGTTTACTGCCACAGTCTCACAGCTCCAGTGACCCGGGTTCGGTTCTGTTTACTGCCACAGTCTCACAGCTCCAGTGTCCCGGGTTCGGTTCTGTTTTTTGCCACAGTCTCACAGCTCCAGTGACCTGGGTTCGGTTCTGTTTACTGCCACAGTCTCACAGCTCCAGTGACCCGGGATCGGTTCTGTTCACTGCCACAGTCTCACAGCTCCAGTGACCGGGTTCGGTTCTGTTTACTGCCACAGTCTCACAGCTCCAGTGACCTGGGTTCGGTTCTGTTTACTGCCACAGTCTCACAGCTCCAGTGTCCCGGGTTCGGTTCTGTTTCCTGCCACAGTCTCACAGCTCCAGTGACCCGGGTTCGGTTCTGTTCACTGCCACAGTCTCACAGCTCCAGTGTCCCGGGTTCAGTCCTGTTTACTGCCACAGTCTCACAGCTCCGGTGACCCGGGTTCGGTTCTGTTTACTGCCACAGCCTCACAGCTCCAGTGACCTGGGTTCGGTTCTGTTTACTGCCACAGTCTCACAGCTCCAGTGACCTGGGTTCGGTTCTGTTTACTGCCACAGTCTCACAGCTCCAGTGACCTGGGTTCGGTTCTGTTTACTGCCACAGCCTCACAGCTCCAGTGACCCGGGTTCGGTTCTGTTGACTGCCACAGCCTCACAGCTCCAGTGACCCGGGTTCGGTTCTGTTTACTGCCACAGTCTCACAGCTCCAGTGACCCGGGTTCAGTTCTGTTTACTGCCACAGTCTCACAGCTCCAGTGTCCCGGGTTCAGTTCTGTTTACTGCCACAGTCTCACAGCTCCAGTGACCTGGGTTCGGTTCTGCGTACTGCCACAGTCTCACAGCTCCAGTGACCCGGGTTCAGTTCTGTTTACTGCCACAGTCTCACAGCTCCAGTGACCTGGGTTCGGTTCTGTTTACTGCCACAGTCTCACAGCTCCAGTGACCTGGGTTCGGTTCTACGTACTGCCACAGTCTCACAGCTCCAGTGTCCCGGGTTCGGTTCTGGGGACTGCCACAGCCTCACAGCTCCAGTGTCCCGGGTTCAGTTCTGCTGACTGCCACAGTCTCACAGCTCCAGTGACCGGGGTTCGGTTCTGTTTACTGCCACAGTCTCACAGCTCCAGTGTCCCGGGATCGGTTCTGTTTACCGCCACAGTCTCACAGCTCCAGTGACCCGGGTTCGGTTCTGTTTACTGCCACAGTCTCACAGCTCCAGTGACCTGGGTTCGGTTCTGTTTACTGCCACAGTCTCACAGCTCCAGTGACCCGGGTTCGGTTCTGTTTACTGCCACAGTCTCACAGCTCCAGTGACCTGGGTTCAGTTCTGTTTAATGCCACAGTCTCACAGCTTCAGTGACCCGGGTTCGGTTCTGTTTACTGCCACAGTCTCACAGCTCCAGTGACCCGGGTTCAGTTCTGTTTACTGCCACAGTCTCACAGCTCCAGTGACCCGGGTTCAGTTCTGTTTACTGCCACAGTCTCACAGCTCCAGTGACCTGGGTTCGGTTCTGTTTACTGCCACAGTCTCACCGCTCCAGTGTCCCGGGTTCAGTTCTGTTTACTGCCACAGTCTCACAGCTCCAGTGACCTGGGTTCGGTTCTGTTTACTGCCACAGTCTCACAGCTCCAGTGACCCGGGTTCGGTTCTGTTTACTGCCACAGTCTCACAGCTCCAGTGACCTGGGTTCGGTTCTGTTTACTGCCACAGTCTCACAGCTCCACTGACCCGGGTTCGGTTCTGTTTACTGCTACAGTCTCACAGCTCCAGTGACCCGGGTTCGGTTCTGTTTACTGCCACAGTCTCACAGCTCCAGTGACCTGGGTTCGGTTCTGTTTACTGCCACAGTCTCACAGCTCCAGTGACCCGGGTTCGGTTCTGTTTACTGCCACAGTCTCACAGCTCCAGTGACCTGGGTTCGGTTCTGTTTACCTCCACAGTCTCACAGCTCCAGTGACCCGGGTTCGGTTCTGTTTACTGCCACAGTCTCACAGCTCCAGTGACCTGGGTTCGGTTCTGTTTACTGCCACAGTCTCACAGCTTCAGTGACCCGGGTTCGGTTCTGTTTACTGCCACAGTCTCACAGCTCCAGTGACCTGGGTTCAGTTCTGTTTACTGCCACAGCCTCACAGCTCCAGTGACCTGGGTTCGGTTCTGTTTACTGCCACAGCCTCACAGCTCCAGTGTCCCGGGTTCGGTTCTGTTTACTGCCACAGTCTCACAGCTCCAGTGACCTGGGTTCGGTTCTGTTTATTGCCACAGTCTCACAGCTCCAGTGACCCGGGTTCGGTTCTGTTTACTGCCACAGTCTCACAGCTCCAGTGACCTGGGTTCAGTTCTGTTTACTGCCACAGTCTCACAGCTCCAGTGACCTGGGTTCAGTTCTGTTTACTGCCACAGTCTCACAGCTCCAGTGACCTGGGTTCGGTTCTGTTTATTGCCACAGTCTCACAGCTCCAGTGACCTGGGTTCGGTTCTGTTTACTGCCACAGTCTCACAGCTCCAGTGACCTGGGTTCAGTTCTGTTTACTGCCACAGTCTCACAGCTCCAGTGACCTGGGTTCAGTTCTGTTTACTGCCACAGTCTCACAGCTCCAGTGACCTGGGTTCGGTTCTGTTTCCTGCCACAGCCTCACAGCTCCAGTGTCCTGGGTTCGGTTCTGTTTACTGCCACAGTCTCACAGCTCCAGTGACCTGGGTTCGGTTCTGTTTATTGCCACAGTCTCACAGCTCCAGTGACCTGGGTTCGGTTCTGTTTACTGCCACAGTCTCACAGCTCCAGTGACCTGGGTTCAGTTCTGTTTACTGCCACAGTCTCACAGCTCCAGTGACCTGGGTTCGGTTCTGTTTCCTGCCACAGTCTCACAGCTCCAGTGACCCGGGTTCGGTTCTGTTAACTGCCACAGCCTCACAGCTCCAGTGACCTGGGTTCGGTTCTGTTTACTGCCACAGCCTCACAGCTCCAGTGACCCGGGTTCGGTTCTGTTTACTGCCACAGTCTCACAGCTCCAGTGTCCCGGGCTCGGTTCTGTTTACTGCCACAGTCTCACAGCTCCAGTGACCTGGGTTCAGTTCTGTTTACTGCCACAGTCTCACAGCTCCAGTGACCTGGGTTCGGTTCTGTTTACTGCCACAGTCTCACAGCTCCACTGACCCGGGTTCGGTTCTGTTTACTGCCACAGTCTCACAGCTTCAGTGACCCGGGTTCGGTTCTGTTTACTGCCACAGTCTCACAGCTCCAGTGACCCGGTTTCAGTTCTGTTTACTGCCACAGTCTCACAGCTCCAGTGACCTGGGTTCGGTTCTGTTTACTGCCACAGTCTCACCGCTCCAGTGTCCCGGGTTCAGTTCTGTTTACTGCCACAGTCTCACAGCTCCAGTGACCTGGGTTCGGTTCTGTTTACTGCCACAGCCTCACAGCTCCAGTGACCCGGGTTCAGTTCTGTTTACTGCCACAGTCTCACCGCTCCAGTGACCTGGGTTCGGTTCTGTTTACTGCCACAGTCTCACAGCTCCAGTGACCTGGGTTCGGTTCTGTTTACTGCCACAGTCTCACAGCTCCAGTGACCTGGGTTCGGTTCTGTTTACTGCCACAGTCTCACAGCTCCAGTGACCCGGGTTCGGTTCTGTTTACTGCCACAGTCTCTCAGCTCCAGTGACCTGGGTTCGGTTCTGTTTACTGCCACAGTCTCACAGCTCCAGTGACCTGGGTTCGGTTCTGTTTACTGCCACAGTCTCACAGCTCCAGTGACCTGGGTTCGGTTCTGCGTACTGCCACAGTCTCACAGCTCCAGTGTCCCGGGTTCGGTTCTGTTTACTGCCACAGCCTCACAGCTCCAGTGTCCCGGGTTCGGTTCTGGGGACTGCCACAGCCTCACAGCTCCAGTGACCTGGGTTCGGTTCTGTTTACTGCCACGGTCTCACAGCTCCAGTGTCCCGGGTTCAGTTCTGTTTACTGCCACAGTCTCACAGCTCCAGTGACCCGGGTTCGGTTCTGTTTACTGCCACAGTCTCACAGCTCCAGTGACCCGGGTTCGGTTCTGTTTACTGCCACAGTCTCACAGCTCCAGTGTCCCGGGTTCGGTTCTGTTTTTTGCCACAGTCTCACAGCTCCAGTGACCTGGGTTCGGTTCTGTTTACTGCCACAGTCTCACAGCTCCAGTGACCCGGGATCGGTTCTGTTCACTGCCACAGTCTCACAGCTCCAGTGACCGGGTTCGGTTCTGTTTACTGCCACAGTCTCACAGCTCCAGTGACCTGGGTTCGGTTCTGTTTACTGCCACAGTCTCACAGCTCCAGTGTCCCGGGTTCGGTTCTGTTTCCTGCCACAGTCTCACAGCTCCAGTGACCCGGGTTCGGTTCTGTTCACTGCCACAGTCTCACAGCTCCAGTGTCCCGGGTTCAGTCCTGTTTACTGCCACAGTCTCACAGCTCCGGTGACCCGGGTTCGGTTCTGTTTACTGCCACAGCCTCACAGCTCCAGTGACCTGGGTTCGGTTCTGTTTACTGCCACAGTCTCACAGCTCCAGTGACCTGGGTTCGGTTCTGTTTACTGCCACTGTCTCACAGCTCCAGTGACCTGGGTTCGGTTCTGTTTACTGCCACAGCCTCACAGCTCCAGTGACCCGGGTTCGGTTCTGTTGACTGCCACAGCCTCACAGCTCCAGTGACCCGGGTTCGGTTCTGTTTACTGCCACAGTCTCACAGCTCCAGTGACCCGGGTTCAGTTCTGTTTACTGCCACAGTCTCACAGCTCCAGTGTCCCGGGTTCAGTTCTGTTTACTGCCACAGTCTCACAGCTCCAGTGACCTGGGTTCGGTTCTGCGTACTGCCACAGTCTCACAGCTCCAGTGACCCGGGTTCAGTTCTGTTTACTGCCACAGTCTCACAGCTCCAGTGACCCGGGTTCGGTTCTGTTTACTGCCACAGTCTCACAGCTCCAGTGACCTGGGTTCGGTTCTGTTTACTGCCACAGTCTCACAGCTCCAGTGACCTGGGTTCGGTTCTACGTACTGCCACAGTCTCACAGCTCCAGTGTCCCGGGTTCGGTTCTGGGGACTGCCACAGCCTCACAGCTCCAGTGTCCCGGGTTCAGTTCTGCTGACTGCCACAGTCTCACAGCTCCAGTGACCGGGGTTCGGTTCTGTTTACTGCCACAGTCTCACAGCTCCAGTGTCCCGGGATCGGTTCTGTTTACCGCCACAGTCTCACAGCTCCAGTGACCCGGGTTCGGTTCTGTTTACTGCCACAGTCTCACAGCTCCAGTGACCTGGGTTCGGTTCTGTTTACTGCCACAGTCTCACAGCTCCAGTGACCCGGGTTCGGTTCTGTTTACTGCCACAGTCTCACAGCTCCAGTGACCTGGGTTCAGTTCTGTTTAATGCCACAGTCTCACAGCTTCAGTGACCCGGGTTCGGTTCTGTTTACTGCCACAGTCTCACAGCTCCAGTGACCCGGGTTCAGTTCTGTTTACTGCCACAGTCTCACAGCTCCAGTGACCCGGGTTCAGTTCTGTTTACTGCCACAGTCTCACAGCTCCAGTGACCTGGGTTCGGTTCTGTTTACTGCCACAGTCTCACCGCTCCAGTGTCCCGGGTTCAGTTCTGTTTACTGCCACAGTCTCACAGCTCCAGTGACCTGGGTTCGGTTCTGTTTACTGCCACAGTCTCACAGCTCCAGTGACCCGGGTTCGGTTCTGTTTACTGCCACAGTCTCACAGCTCCAGTGACCTGGGTTCGGTTCTGTTTACTGCCACAGTCTCACAGCTCCAGTGACCTGGGTTCGGTTCTGTTTACTGCCACAGTCTCACAGCTCCAGTGACCCGGGTTCGGTTCTGTTTACTGCCACAGTCTCACAGCTCCAGTGACCTGGGTTCGGTTCTGTTTACTGCCACAGTCTCACAGCTCCAGTGACCTGGGTTCGGTTCTGCGTACTGCCACAGTCTCACAGCTCCAGTGTCCCGGGTTCGGTTCTGTTTACTGCCACAGCCTCACAGCTCCAGTGTCCCGGGTTCGGTTCTGCGTACTGCCACAGTCTCACAGCTCCAGTGTCCCGGGTTCGGTTCTGTTTACTGCCACAGACTCACAGCTCCAGTGACCTGGGTTCGGTTCTGTTTACTGCCACAGTCTCACAGCTCCAGTGACCTGGGTTCGGTTCTGTTTACTGCCACAGTCTCACAGCTCCAGTGACCCGGGTTCGCTTCTGTTTACTGCCACAGTCTCACAGCTCCAGTGACCTGGGTTCGGTTCTGTTTACTGCCACAGTCTCACAGCTCCAGTGACCTGGGTTCGGTTCTGCGTACTGCCACAGTCTCACAGCTCCAGTGTCCCGGGTTCGGTTCTGTTTACTGCCACAGCCTCACAGCTCCAGTGTCCCGGGTTCGGTTCTGGGGACTGCCACAGCCTCACAGCTCCAGTGACCTGGGTTCGGTTCTGTTTACTGCCACAGTCTCACAGCTCCAGTGTCCCGGGTTCAGTTCTGTTTACTGCCACAGTCTCACAGCTCCAGTGACCCGGGTTCAGTTCTGTTTACTGCCACAGTCTCACCGCTCCAGTGTCCCGGGTTCAGTTCTGTTTACTGCCACAGTCTCACAGCTCCAGTGACCCGGGTTCGGTTCTGTTTACTGCCACAGTCTCACAGCTCCAGTGACCTGGGTTCAGTTCTGTTTACTGCCACAGTCTCACAGCTCCAGTGACCTGGGTTTGGTTCTGTTTACTGCCACAGTCTCACAGCTCCAGTGACCTGGGTTTGGTTCTGTTTACTGCCACAGTCTCACAGCTCCAGTGACCCGGGTTCGGTTCTGTTCACTGCCACAGTCTCACAGCTCCAGTGACCGGGTTCGGTTCTGTTTACTGCCACAGTCTCACAGCTCCAGTGACCCGGGTTCGGTTCTGTTTACTGCCACAGTCTCACAGCTCCAGTGTCCCGGGTTCGGTTCTGTTTACTGCCACAGTCTCACAGCTCCAGTGACCTGGGTTCGGTTCTGTTTACTGCCACAGTCTCACAGCTCCAGTGACCCGGGTTCGGTTCTGTTTACTGCCACAGTCTCACAGCTCCAGTGACCCGGGTTCGGTTCTGTTCACTGCCACAGTCTCACAGCTCCAGTGACCCGGGTTCTGTTCTGTTTACTGCCACAGTCTCACTACTCCAGTGACCCGGGTTCGGTTCTGTTTACTGCCACAGTCTCACAGCTCCAGTGACCTGGGTTCGGTTCTGTTTACTGCCACAGTCTCACAGCTCCAGTGTCCCGGGTTCGGTTCTGTTTACTGCCACAGTCTCACAGCTCCAGTGTCCCGGGTTCGGTTCTGTTTACTGCCACAGTCTCACAGCTCCAGTGACCCGGGTTCGGTTCTGTTTACTGCCACAGTCTCACAGCTCCAGTGACCCGGGTTCGGTTCTGTTTACTGCCACAGTCTCACAGCTCCAGTGACCCGGGTTCGGTTCTGTTCACTGCCACAGTCTCACAGCTCCAGTGTCCCGGGTTCGGATCTGTTTACTGCCACAGTCTCACAGCTCCAGTGACCTGGGTTCGGTTCTGTTTACTGCCACAGTCTCACAGCTCCAGTGACCTGGGTTCGCTTCTGTTTACTGCCACAGTCTCACAGCTCCAGTGACCTGGGTTCGGTTCTGTTTACTGCCACAGTCTCACAGCTCCAGTGTCCCGGGTTCGGTTCTGTTTACTGCCACAGTCTCACAGCTCCAGTGACCTGGGTTCGGTTCTGTTTACTGCCACAGTCTCACAGTTCCAGTGACCTGGGTTCGGTTCTGTTTACTGCCACAGTCTCACAGCTCCAGTGACCTGGGTTCGGTTCTGCGTACTGCCACAGTCTCACAGCTCCAGTGTCCCGGGTTCGGCTCTGTTTACTGCCACAGCCTCACAGCTCCAGTGTCCCGGGTTCGGTTCTGGGGACTGCCACAGCCTCACAGCTCCAGTGACCTGGGTTCGGTTCTGTTTACTGCCACAGTCTCACAGCTCCAGTGTCCCGGGTTCAGTTCTGTTTACTGCCACAGTCTCACAGCTCCAGTGACCCGGGTTCAGTTCTGTTTACTGCCACAGTCTCACCGCTCCAGTGTCCCGGGTTCAGTTCTGTTTACTGCCACAGTCTCACAGCTCCAGTGACCCGGGTTCGGTTCTGTTTACTGCCACAGTCTCACAGCTCCAGTGACCCGGGTTCGGTTCTGTTTACTGCCACAGTCTCACAGCTCCAGTGACCTGGGTTCGGTTCTGTTTACTGCCACAGTCTCACAGCTTCAGTGACCTGGGTTCGGTTCTGTTTACTGCCACAGTCTCACAGCTCCAGTGACCTGGGTTCGGTTCTGTTTACTGCCACAGTCTCACAGCTCCAGTGACCTGGGTTCAGTTCTGTTTACTGCCACAGTCTCACAGCTCCAGTGTCCCGGGTTCGGTTCTGTTTACTGCCACAGCCTCACAGCTCCAGTGACCTGGGTTCGGTTCTGTTTACTGCCACAGTCTCACAGCTCCAGTGTCCCGGGTTCGGTTCTGTTTACTGCCACAGTCTCACAGCTCCAGTGACCTGGGTTCGGTTCTGTTTACTGCCACAGTCTCACAGCTCCAGTGACCTGGGTTCAGTTCTGTTTACTGCCACAGTCTCACAGCTCCAGTGTCCCGGGTTCGGTTCTGTTTACTGCCACAGCCTCACAGCTCCAGTGACCTGGGTTCGGTTCTGTTTACTGCCACAGTCTCACAGCTCCAGTGTCCCGGGTTCGGTTCTGTTTACTGCCACAGTCTCACAGCTCCAGTGACCTGGGTTCAGTTCTGTTTACTGCCACAGTCTCACAGCTCCAGTGTCCCGGGTTCGGTTCTGTTTACTGCCACAGTCTCACATCTCCGGTGACCCGGGTTCAGTTCTGTTTACTGCCACAGTCTCAAAGCTCCAGTGACCTGGGTTCGGTTCTGTTTCCTGCCACAGTCTCACAGCTCCAGTGACCCGGGTTCGGTTCTGTTCACTGCCACAGCCTCACAGCTCCAGTGACCCGGGTTCGGTTCTGTTTACTGCCACAGCCTCACAGCTCCAGTGACCCGGGTTCGGTTCTGTTGATTGCCACAGCCTCACAGCTCCAGTGACCCGGGTTCGGTTCTGTTTACTGCCACAGTCTCACAGCTCCAGTGTCCCGGGCTCGGTTCTGTTTACTGCCACAGTCTCACTGCTCCAGTGACCCGGGTTCGGTTCTGTTTACTGCCACAGTCTCACAGCTCCAGTGACCTGGGTTCAGTTCTGTTTACTGCCACAGTCTCACAGCTCCAGTGACCCGGGTTCGGTTCTGTTCACTGCCACAGTCTCACAGCTCCAGTGACCGGGTTCGGTTCTGTTTACTGCCACAGTCTCACAGCTCCAGTGACCCGGGTTCGGTTCTGTTTACTGCCACAGTCTCACAGCTCCAGTGTCCCGGGTTCGGTTCTGTTTACTGCCACAGTCTCACAGCTCCAGTGACCTGGGTTCGGTTCTGTTTACTGCCACAGTCTCACAGCTCCAGTGACCCGGGTTCGGTTCTGTTTACTGCCACAGTCTCACAGCTCCAGTGACCCGGGTTCGGTTCTGTTCACTGCCACAGTCTCACAGCTCCAGTGACCCGGGTTCTGTTCTGTTTACTGCCACAGTCTCACAGCTCCAGTGACCCGGGTTCGGTTCTGTTTACTGCCACAGTCTCACAGCTCCAGTGACCTGGGTTCGGTTCTGTTTACTGCCACAGTCTCACAGCTCCAGTGTCCCGGGTTCGGTTCTGTTTACTGCCACAGTCTCACAGCTCCAGTGTCCCGGGTTCGGTTCTGTTTACTGCCACAGTCTCACAGCTCCAGTGACCCGGGTTCGGTTCTGTTTACTGCCACAGTCTCACAGCTCCAGTGACCCGGGTTCGGTTCTGTTTACTGCCACAGTCTCACAGCTCCAGTGACCCGGGTTCGGTTCTGTTCACTGCCATAGTCTCACAGCTCCAGTGTCCCGGGTTCGGATCTGTTTACTGCCACAGTCTCACAGCTCCAGTGACCTGGGTTCGGTTCTGTTTACTGCCACAGTCTCACAGCTCCAGTGACCTGGGTTCGCTTCTGTTTACTGCCACAGTCTCACAGCTCCAGTGACCTGGGTTCGGTTCTGTTTACTGCCACAGTCTCACAGCTCCAGTGTCCCGGGTTCGGTTCTGTTTACTGCCACAGTCTCACAGCTCCAGTGACCTGGGTTCGGTTCTGTTTACTGCCACAGTCTCACAGTTCCAGTGACCTGGGTTCGGTTCTGTTTACTGCCACAGTCTCACAGCTCCAGTGACCTGGGTTCGGTTCTGCGTACTGCCACAGTCTCACAGCTCCAGTGTCCCGGGTTCGGTTCTGTTTACTGCCACAGCCTCACAGCTCCAGTGTCCCGGGTTCGGTTCTGGGGACTGCCACAGCCTCACAGCTCCAGTGACCTGGGTTCGGTTCTGTTTACTGCCACAGTCTCACAGCTCCAGTGTCCCGGGTTCAGTTCTGTTTACTGCCACAGTCTCACAGCTCCAGTGACCCGGGTTCAGTTCTGTTTACTGCCACAGTCTCACCGCTCCAGTGTCCCGGGTTCAGTTCTGTTTACTGCCACAGTCTCACAGCTCCAGTGACCCGGGTTCGGTTCTGTTTACTGCCACAGTCTCACAGCTCCAGTGACCCGGGTTCGGTTCTGTTTACTGCCACAGTCTCACAGCTCCAGTGTCCCGGGTTCGGTTCTGTTTTTTGCCACAGTCTCACAGCTCCAGTGACCTGGGTTCGGTTCTGTTTACTGCCACAGTCTCACAGCTCCAGTGACCCGGGATCGGTTCTGTTCACTGCCACAGTCTCACAGCTCCAGTGACCGGGTTCGGTTCTGTTTACTGCCACAGTCTCACAGCTCCAGTGACCTGGGTTCGGTTCTGTTTACTGCCACAGTCTCACAGCTCCAGTGTCCCGGGTTCGGTTCTGTTTCCTGCCACAGTCTCACAGCTCCAGTGACCCAGGTTCGGTTCTGTTCACTGCCACAGTCTCACAGCTCCAGTGTCCCGGGTTCAGTTCTGTTTACTGCCACAGTCTAACAGCTCCGGTGACCCGGGTTCGGTTCTGTTTACTGCCACAGCCTCACAGCTCCAGTGACCTGGGTTCGGTTCTGTTTACTGCCACAGTCTCACAGCTCCAGTGACCTGGGTTCGGTTCTGTTTACTGCCACAGTCTCACAGCTCCAGTGACCTGGGTTCGGTTCTGTTTACTGCCACAGTCTCACAGCTCCAGTGACCCGGGTTCAGTTCTGTTTACTGCCACAGTCTCACAGCTCCAGTGACCTGGGTTCGGTTCTGTTTCCTGCCACAGTCTCACAGCTCCAGTGACCCGGGTTCGGTTCTGTTCACTGCCACAGCCTCACAGCTCCAGTGACCTGGGTTCGGTTCTGTTTACTGCCACAGCCTCACAGCTCCAGTGACCCGGGTTCGGTTCTGTTGACTGCCACAGCCTCACAGCTCCAGTGACCCGGGTTCGGTTCTGTTTACTGCCACAGTCTCACAGCTCCAGTGTCCCGGGTTCGGTTCTGTTTACTGCCACAGTCTCACAGCTCCAGTGACCTGGGTTCGGTTCTGTTTACTGCCACAGTCTCACAGCTTCAGTGACCCGGGTTCGGTTCTGTTTACTGCCACAGTCTCACAGCTCCAGTGACCTGGGTTCGGTTCTGTTTACTGCCACAGTCTCACAGCTCCAGTGACCTGGGTTCGGTTCTGTTTACTGCCACAGTCTCACTGCTCCAGTGACCTGGGTTCGGTTCTGTTTACTGCCACAGTCTCACAGCTCCAGTGACCCGGGTTCGGTTCTGTTTACTGCCACAGCCTCACAGCTCCAGTGACCCGGGTTCGGTTCTGTTTACTGCCACCGTCTCACAGCTCCGGTGACCCGGGTTCGGTTCTGTTTACTGCCACAGTCTCACAGCTCCAGTGTCCCGGGTTCGGTTCTGTTTACTGCCACAGCCTCACAGCTCCAGTGACCTGGGTTCGGTTCTGTTTACTGCCACAGTCTCACAGCTCCAGTGTCCCGGGTTCGGTTCTGTTTACTGCCACAGTCTCACAGCTCCAGTGACCTGGGTTCGGTTCTGTTTACTGCCACAGTCTCACAGCTCCAGTGACCTGGGTTCAGTTCTGTTTACTGCCACAGTCTCACAGCTCCAGTGTCCCGGGTTCGGTTCTGTTTACTGCCACAGCCTCACAGCTCCAGTGACCTGGGTTCGGTTCTGTTTACTGCCACAGTCTCACAGCTCCAGTGTCCCGGGTTCGGTTCTGTTTACTGCCACAGTCTCACAGCTCCAGTGACCTGGGTTCAGTTCTGTTTACTGCCACAGTCTCACAGCTCCAGTGTCCCGGGTTCGGTTCTGTTTACTGCCACAGTCTCACATCTCCGGTGACCCGGGTTCAGTTCTGTTTACTGCCACAGTCTCAAAGCTCCAGTGACCTGGGTTCGGTTCTGTTTCCTGCCACAGTCTCACAGCTCCAGTGACCCGGGTTCGGTTCTGTTCACTGCCACAGCCTCACAGCTCCAGTGACCTGGGTTCGGTTCTGTTTACTGCCACAGTCTCACAGCTTCAGTGACCTGGGTTCGGTTCTGTTTACTGCCACAGTCTCACAGCTCCAGTGACCTGGGTTCGGTTCTGTTTACTGCCACAGTCTCACAGCTCCAGTGACCTGGGTTCAGTTCTGTTTACTGCCACAGTCTCACAGCTCCAGTGTCCCGGGTTCGGTTCTGTTTACTGCCACAGCCTCACAGCTCCAGTGACCTGGGTTCGGTTCTGTTTACTGCC
This sequence comes from Heterodontus francisci, assembly GCF_036365525.1. NCBI lineage: Eukaryota > Metazoa > Chordata > Chondrichthyes > Heterodontiformes > Heterodontidae > Heterodontus > Heterodontus francisci. Next base: position 316,823 of record NW_027140768.1, on the reverse strand, counting down.
ACAGTCTCACAGCTCCAGTGTCCCGGGTTCGGTTCTGTTTACTGCCACAGTCTCACAGCTCCAGTGACCTGGGTTCGGTTCTGTTTACTGCCACAGTCTCACAGCTCCAGTGACCTGGGTTCAGTTCTGTTTACTGCCACAGTCTCACAGCTCCAGTGTCCCGGGTTCGGTTCTGTTTACTGCCACAGCCTCACAGCTCCAGTGACCTGGGTTCGGTTCTGTTTACTGCCACAGTCTCACAGCTCCAGTGTCCCGGGTTCGGTTCTGTTTACTGCCACAGTCTCACAGCTCCAGTGACCTGGGTTCAGTTCTGTTTACTGCCACAGTCTCACAGCTCCAGTGTCCCGGGTTCGGTTCTGTTTACTGCCACAGTCTCACATCTCCGGTGACCCGGGTTCAGTTCTGTTTACTGCCACAGTCTCAAAGCTCCAGTGACCTGGGTTCGGTTCTGTTTCCTGCCACAGTCTCACAGCTCCAGTGACCCGGGTTCGGTTCTGTTCACTGCCACAGCCTCACAGCTCCAGTGACCCGGGTTCGGTTCTGTTTACTGCCACAGCCTCACAGCTCCAGTGACCCGGGTTCGGTTCTGTTGACTGCCACAGCCTCACAGCTCCAGTGACCCGGGTTCGGTTCTGTTTACTGCCACAGTCTCACAGCTCCAGTGTCCCGGGCTCGGTTCTGTTTACTGCCACAGTCTCACTGCTCCAGTGACCCGGGTTCGGTTCTGTTTACTGCCACAGTCTCACAGCTCCAGTGACCTGGGTTCAGTTCTGTTTACTGCCACAGTCTCACAGCTCCAGTGACCTGGGTTCGGTTCTGTTTACTGCCACAGTCTCACAGCTCCACTGACCCGGGTTCGGTTCTGTTTACTGCCACAGTCTCACAGCTCCAGTGACCCGGGTTCGGTTCTGTTTACTGCCACAGTCTCACAGCTCCAGTGACCTGGGTTCGGTTCTGTTTACTGCCACAGTCTCACAGCTTCAGTGACCTGGGTTCGGTTCTGTTTACTGCCACAGTCTCACAGCTCCAGTGACCTGGGTTCAGTTCTGTTTACTGCCACAGTCTCACAGCTCCAGTGTCCCGGGTTCGGTTCTGTTTACAGCCACAGTCTCACATCTCCGGTGACCCGGGTTCAGTTCTGTTTACTGCCACAGTCTCAAAGCTCCAGTGACCTGGGTTCGGTTCTGTTTCCTGCCACAGTCTCACAGCTCCAGTGACCCGGGTTCGGTTCTGTTCACTGCCACAGCCTCACAGCTCCAGTGACCCGGGTTCGGTTCTGTTTACTGCCACAGCCTCACAGCTCCAGTGACCCGGGTTCGGTTCTGTTTACTGCCACAGTCTCACAGCTCCAGTGACCCGGGTTCGGTTCTGTTGACTGCCACAGTCTCACATCTCCAGTGACCCGGGTTCGGTTCTGTTTACTGCCACAGTCTCACAGCTCCAGTGACCTGGGTTCAGTTCTGTTTACTGCACAGTCTCACAGCTCCAGTGACCTGGGTTCGGTTCTGTTTACTGCCACAGTCTCACAGCTCCACTGACCCGGGTTCGGTTCTGTTTACTGCCACAGTCTCACAGCTCCACTGACCCGGGTTCGGTTCTGTTTACTGCCACAGTCTCACAGCTCCAGTGACCTGGGTTCGGTTCTGTTTACCTCCACAGTCTCACAGCTCCAGTGACCCGGGTTCGGTTCTGTTTACTGCCACAGTCTCACAGCTCCAGTGACCTGGGTTCGGTTCTGTTTACTGCCACAGTCTCACAGCTTCAGTGACCCGGGTTCGGTTCTGTTTACTGCCACAGTCTCACAGCTCCAGTGACCTGGGTTCAGTTCTGTTTACTGCCACAGCCTCACAGCTCCAGTGACCTGGGTTCGGTTCTGTTTACTGCCACAGCCTCACAGCTCCAGTGTCCCGGGTTCGGTTCTGTTTACTGCCACAGTCTCACAGCTCCAGTGACCTGGGTTCGGTTCTGTTTACTGCCACAGTCTCACAGCTTCAGTGACCAGGGTTCGGTTCTGTTTACTGCCACAGTCTCACAGCTCCAGTGACCTGGGTTCAGTTCTGTTTACTGCCACAGCCTCACAGCTCCAGTGACCTGGGTTCGGTTCTGTTTACTGCCACAGCCTCACAGCTCCAGTGTCCCGGGTTCGGTTCTGTTTACTGCCACAGTCTCACAGCTCCAGTGACCTGGGTTCGGTTCTGTTTACTGCCACAGTCTCACAGCTCCAGTGACATGGGTTCGGTTCTGTTTACTGCCACAGTCTCACAGCTCCAGTGACCTGGGTTCGGTTCTGTTTACTGCCACAGTCTCACCGCTCCAGTGTCCCGGGTTCAGTTCTGTTTACTGCCACAGTCTCACAGCTCCAGTGACCTGGGTTCGGTTCTGTTTACTGCCACAGTCTCACAGCTCCAGTGACCCGGGTTCGGTTCTGTTTACTGCCACAGTCTCACAGCTCCAGTGACCTGGGTTCGGTTCTGTTTACTGTCACAGTCTCACAGCTCCAGTGTCCCGGGTTCGGTTCTGTTTACTGCCACAGTCTCACAGCTCCAGTGTCCCGGGTTCGGTTCTGTTTACTGCCACAGCCTCACAGCTCCAGTGTCCCGGGTTCGGTTCTGGGGACTGCCACAGCCTCACAGCTCCAGTGACCTGGGTTCGGTTCTGTTTACTGCCACAGTCTCACAGCTCCAGTGTCCCGGGTTCAGTTCTGTTTACTGCCACAGTCTCACAGCTCCAGTGACCCGGGTGCGGTTCTGTTTACTGCCACAGTCTCACAGCTCCAGTGACCCGGGTTCGGTTCTGTTTACTGCCACAGCCTCACAGCTCCAGTGACCCGGGATCGGTTCTGTTTACTGCCACAGTCTCACAGCTCCAGTGTCCCGGGTTCAGTTCTGTTTACTGCCACAGTCTCACAGCTCCAGTGACCGGGTTCGGTTCTGTTTACTGCCACAGTCTCACAGCTCCAGTGACCTGGGTTCGGTTCTGTTTACTGCCACAGTCTCACAGCTCCAGTGTCCCGGGTTCGGTTCTGTTTCCTGCCACAGTCTCACAGCTCCAGTGACCCGGGTTCGGTTCTGTTCACTGCCACAGTCTCACAGCTCCAGTGTCCCGGGTTCAGTTCTGTTTACTGCCACAGTCTCACAGCTCCGGTGACCCGGGTTCGGTTCTGTTTACTGCCACAGCCTCACAGCTCCAGTGACCTGGGTTCGGTTCTGTTTACTGCCACAGTCTCACAGCTCCAGTGACCTGGGTTCGGTTCTGTTTACTGCCACAGTCTCACAGCTCCAGTGACCTGGGTTCGGTTCTGTTTACTGCCACAGTCTCACAGCTCCAGTGACCCGGGTTCGGTTCTGTTTACTGCCACAGTCTCACAGCTCCAGTGACCTGGGTTCGCTTCTGTTTCCTGCCACAGTCTCACAGCTCCAGTGACCCGGGTTCGGTTCTGTTCACTGCCACAGCCTCACAGCTCCAGTGACCTGGGTTCGGTTCTGTTTACTGCCACAGCCTCACAGCTCCAGTGACCCGGGTTCGGTTCTGTTGACTGCCACAGCCTCACAGCTCCAGTGACCCGGGTTCGGTTCTGTTCACTGCCACAGCCTCACAGCTCCAGTGACCTGGGTTCGGTTCTGTTTACTGCCACAGCCTCACAGCTCCAGTGACCCGGGTTCGGTTCTGTTTACTGCCACAGTCTCACAGCTCCAGTGACCCGGGTTCAGTTCTGTTTACTGCCACAGTCTCACAGCTCCAGTGACCCGGGTTCAGTTCTGTTTACTGCCACAGTCTCACAGCTCCAGTGACCCGGGTTCGGTTCTGTTTACTGCCACAGTCTCGCAGCTGCAGTGACCTGGGTTCGGTTCTGTTTACTGCCACAGTCTCACAGCTCCAGTGACCTGGGTTCGGTTCTACGTACTGCCACAGTCTCACAGCTCCAGTGTCCCGGGTTCGGTTCTGGGGACTGCCACAGCCTCACAGCTCCAGTGTCCCGGGTTCAGTTCTGCTGACTGCCACAGTCTCACAGCTCCAGTGACCGGGGTTCGGTTCTGTTTACTGCCACAGTCTCACAGCTCCAGTGTCCCGGGTTCGGTTCTGTTTACTGCCACAGTCTCACAGCTCCAGTGACCCGGGTTCGGTTCTGTTTACTGCCACAGTCTCACAGCTCCAGTGACCTGGGTTCGGTTCTGTTTACTGCCACAGTCTCACAGCTCCAGTGACCTGGGTTCAGTTCTGTTTAATGCCACTGTCTCACAGCTTCAGTGACCCGGGTTCGGTTCTGTTTACTGCCACAGTCTCACAGCTCCAGTGACCCGGGTTCAGTTCTGTTTACTGCCACAGTCTCACAGCTCCAGTGACCCGGGTTCAGTTCTGTTTACTGCCACAGTCTCACAGCTCCAGTGACCTGGGTTCGGTTCTGTTTACTGCCACAGTCTCACCGCTCCAGTGTCCCGGGTTCAGTTCTGTTTACTGCCACAGTCTCACAGCTCCAGTGACCTGGGTTCGGTTCTGTTTACTGCCACAGTCTCACAGCTCCAGTGACCCGGGTTCGGTTCTGTTTACTGCCACAGTCTCACAGCTCCAGTGACCTGGGTTCGGTTCTGTTTACTGCCACAGTCTCACAGCTCCAGTGACCTGGGTTCGGTTCTGTTTACTGCCACAGTCTCACAGCTCCAGTGACCCGGGTTCGGTTCTGTTTACTGCCACAGTCTCACAGCTCCAGTGACCTGGGTTCGGTTCTGTTTACTGCCACAGTCTCACAGCTCCAGTGACCTGGGTTCGGTTCTGCGTACTGCCACAGTCTCACAGCTCCAGTGTCCCGGGTTCGGTTCTGTTTACTGCCACAGCCTCACAGCTCCAGTGTCCCGGGTTCGGTTCTGCGTACTGCCACAGTCTCACAGCTCCAGTGTCCCGGGTTCGGTTCTGTTTACTGCCACAGTCTCACAGCTCCAGTGACCTGGGTTCGGTTCTGTTTACTGCCACAGCCTCACAGCTCCAGTGACCCGGGTTCGGTTCTGTTGACTGCCACAGCCTCACAGCTCCAGTGACCCGGGTTCGGTTCTGTTCACTGCCACAGCCTCACAGCTCCAGTGACCTGGGTTCGGTTCTGTTTACTGCCACAGCCTCACAGCTCCAGTGACCCGGGTTCGGTTCTGTTTACTGCCACAGTCTCACAGCTCCAGTGACCCGGGTTCAGTTCTGTTTACTGCCACAGTCTCACAGCTCCAGTGACCCGGGTTCAGTTCTGTTTACTGCCACAGTCTCACAGCTCCAGTGACCCGGGTTCGGTTCTGTTTACTGCCACAGTCTCGCAGCTGCAGTGACCTGGGTTCGGTTCTGTTTACTGCCACAGTCTCACAGCTCCAGTGACCTGGGTTCGGTTCTACGTACTGCCACAGTCTCACAGCTCCAGTGTCCCGGGTTCGGTTCTGGGGACTGCCACAGCCTCACAGCTCCAGTGTCCCGGGTTCAGTTCTGCTGACTGCCACAGTCTCACAGCTCCAGTGACCGGGGTTCGGTTCTGTTTACTGCCACAGTCTCACAGCTCCAGTGTCCCGGGTTCGGTTCTGTTTACTGCCACAGTCTCACAGCTCCAGTGACCCGGGTTCGGTTCTGTTTACTGCCACAGTCTCACAGCTCCAGTGACCTGGGTTCGGTTCTGTTTACTGCCACAGTCTCACAGCTCCAGTGACCTGGGTTCAGTTCTGTTTAATGCCACTGTCTCACAGCTTCAGTGACCCGGGTTCGGTTCTGTTTACTGCCACAGTCTCACAGCTCCAGTGACCCGGGTTCAGTTCTGTTTACTGCCACAGTCTCACAGCTCCAGTGACCCGGGTTCAGTTCTGTTTACTGCCACAGTCTCACAGCTCCAGTGACCTGGGTTCGGTTCTGTTTACTGCCACAGTCTCACCGCTCCAGTGTCCCGGGTTCAGTTCTGTTTACTGCCACAGTCTCACAGCTCCAGTGACCTGGGTTCGGTTCTGTTTACTGCCACAGTCTCACAGCTCCAGTGACCCGGGTTCGGTTCTGTTTACTGCCACAGTCTCACAGCTCCAGTGACCTGGGTTCGGTTCTGTTTACTGCCACAGTCTCACAGCTCCAGTGACCTGGGTTCGGTTCTGTTTACTGCCACAGTCTCACAGCTCCAGTGACCCGGGTTCGGTTCTGTTTACTGCCACAGTCTCACAGCTCCAGTGACCTGGGTTCGGTTCTGTTTACTGCCACAGTCTCACAGCTCCAGTGACCTGGGTTCGGTTCTGCGTACTGCCACAGTCTCACAGCTCCAGTGTCCCGGGTTCGGTTCTGTTTACTGCCACAGCCTCACAGCTCCAGTGTCCCGGGTTCGGTTCTGCGTACTGCCACAGTCTCACAGCTCCAGTGTCCCGGGTTCGGTTCTGTTTACTGCCACAGTCTCACAGCTCCAGTGACCTGGGTTTGGTTCTGTTTACTGCCACAGTCTCACAGCTCCAGTGACCTGGGTTCGGTTCTGTTTACTGCCACAGTCTCACAGCTCCAGTGACCCGGGTTCGGTTCTGTTTACTGCCACAGTCTCACAGCTCCAGTGACCTGGGTTCGGTTCTGTTTACTGCCACAGTCTCACAGCTCCAGTGACCTGGGTTCGGTTCTGCGTACTGCCACAGTCTCACAGCTCCAGTGTCCCGGGTTCGGTTCTGTTTACTGCCACAGCCTCACAGCTCCAGTGTCCCGGGTTCGGTTCTGGGGACTGCCACAGCCTCACAGCTCCAGTGACCTGGGTTCGGTTCTGTTTACTGCCACAGTCTCACAGCTCCAGTGTCCCGGGTTCAGTTCTGTTTACTGCCACAGTCTCACAGCTCCAGTGACCCGGGTTCAGTTCTGTTTACTGCCACAGTCTCACTGCTCCAGTGTCCCGGGTTCAGTTCTGTTTACTGCCACAGTCTCACAGCTCCAGTGACCCGGGTTCGGTTCTGTTTACTGCCACAGTCTCACAGCTCCAGTGACCTGGGTTCAGTTCTGTTTACTGCCACAGTCTCACAGCTCCAGTGACCTGGGTTTGGTTCTGTTTACTGCCACAGTCTCACAGCTCCAGTGACCTGGGTTTGGTTCTGTTTACTGCCACAGTCTCACAGCTCCAGTGACCCGGGTTCGGTTCTGTTTACTGCCACAGTCTCACAGCTCCAGTGACCCGGGTTCGGTTCTGTTTACTGCCACAGTCTCACAGCTCCAGTGTCCCGGGTTCGGTTCTGTTTTTTGCCACAGTCTCACAGCTCCAGTGACCTGGGTTCGGTTCTGTTTACTGCCACAGTCTCACAGCTCCAGTGACCCGGGTTCGGTTCTGTTCACTGCCACAGTCTCACAGCTCCAGTGACCGGGTTCGGTTCTGTTTACTGCCACAGTCTCACAGCTCCAGTGACATGGGTTCGGTTCTGTTTACTGCCACAGTCTCACAGCTCCAGTGACCTGGGTTCGGTTCTGTTTACTGCCACAGCCTCACAGCTCCAGTGTCCCGGGTTCGGTTCTGGGGACTGCCACAGCCTCACAGCTCCAGTGACCTGGGTTCGGTTCTGTTTACTGCCACAGTCTCACAGCTCCAGTGTCCCGGGTTCAGTTCTGTTTACTGCCACAGTCTCACAGCTCCAGTGACCCGGGTTCAGTTCTGTTTACTGCCACAGTCTCACTGCTCCAGTGTCCCGGGTTCAGTTCTGTTTACTGCCACAGTCTCACAGCTCCAGTGACCCGGGTTCGGTTCTGTTTACTGCCACAGTCTCACAGCTCCAGTGACCTGGGTTCAGTTCTGTTTACTGCCACAGTCTCACAGCTCCAGTGACCTGGGTTTGGTTCTGTTTACTGCCACAGTCTCACAGCTCCAGTGACCTGGGTTTGGTTCTGTTTACTGCCACAGTCTCACAGCTCCAGTGACCCGGGTTCGGTTCTGTTTACTGCCACAGTCTCACAGCTCCAGTGACCCGGGTTCGGTTCTGTTTACTGCCACAGTCTCACAGCTCCAGTGTCCCGGGTTCGGTTCTGTTTTTTGCCACAGTCTCACAGCTCCAGTGACCTGGGTTCGGTTCTGTTTACTGCCACAGTCTCACAGCTCCAGTGACCCGGGTTCGGTTCTGTTCACTGCCACAGTCTCACAGCTCCAGTGACCGGGTTCGGTTCTGTTTACTGCCACAGTCTCACAGCTCCAGTGACATGGGTTCGGTTCTGTTTAGTGCCACAGTCTCACAGCTCCAGTGACCTGGGTTCGGTTCTGTTTACTGCCACAGTCTCACAGCTCCAGTGACCCGGGTTCGGTTCTGTTTACTGCCACAGTCTCACAGCTCCAGTGACCTGGGTTCGGTTCTGTTTACTGCCACAGTCTCACAGCTCCAGTGACCCGGGTTCGGTTCTGTTTACTGCCACAGTCTCACAGCTCCAGTGACCTGGGTTGGGTTCTGCGTACTGCCACAGTCTCACAGCTCCAGTGTCCCGGGTTCGGTTCTGTTTACTGCCACAGCCTCACAGCTCCAGTGTCCCGGGTTCGGTTCTGCGTACTGCCACAGTCTCACAGCTCCAGTGTCCCGGGTTCGGTTCTGTTTACTGCCACAGTCTCACAGCTCCAGTGACCTGGGTTCGGTTCTGTTTACTGCCACAGTCTCACAGCTCCAGTGACCTGGGTTCGGTTCTGTTTACTGCCACAGTCTCACAGCTCCAGTGACCCGGGTTCGGTTCTGTTTACTGCCACAGTCTCACAGCTCCAGTGACCTGGGTTCGGTTCTGTTTACTGCCACAGTCTCACAGCTCCAGTGACCTGGGTTCGGTTCTGCGTACTGCCACAGTCTCACAGCTCCAGTGTCCCGGGTTCGGTTCTGTTTACTGCCACAGCCTCACAGCTCCAGTGTCCCGGGTTCGGTTCTGGGGACTGCCACAGCCTCACAGCTCCAGTGACCTGGGTTCGGTTCTGTTTACTGCCACAGTCTCACAGCTCCAGTGTCCCGGGTTCAGTTCTGTTTACTGCCACAGTCTCACAGCTCCAGTGACCCGGGTTCAGTTCTGTTTACTGCCACAGTCTCACTGCTCCAGTGTCCCGGGTTCAGTTCTGTTTACTGCCACAGTCTCACAGCTCCAGTGACCCGGGTTCGGTTCTGTTTACTGCCACAGTCTCACAGCTCCAGTGACCTGGGTTCAGTTCTGTTTACTGCCACAGTCTCACAGCTCCAGTGACCTGGGTTTGGTTCTGTTTACTGCCACAGTCTCACAGCTCCAGTGACCTGGGTTTGGTTCTGTTTACTGCCACAGTCTCACAGCTCCAGTGACCCGGGTTCGGTTCTGTTCACTGCCACAGTCTCACAGCTCCAGTGACCCGGGTTCGGTTCTGTTTACTGCCACAGTCTCACAGCTCCAGTGTCCCGGGTTCGGTTCTGTTTTTTGCCACAGTCTCACAGCTCCAGTGACCTGGGTTCGGTTCTGTTTACTGCCACAGTCTCACAGCTCCAGTGACCCGGGTTCGGTTCTGTTCACTGCCACAGTCTCACAGCTCCAGTGACCGGGTTCGGTTCTGTTTACTGCCACAGTCTCACAGCTCCAGTGACATGGGTTCGGTTCTGTTTACTGCCACAGTCTCACAGCTCCAGTGACCTGGGTTCGGTTCTGTTTACTGCCACAGCCTCACAGCTCCAGTGTCCCGGGTTCGGTTCTGGGGACTGCCACAGCCTCACAGCTCCAGTGACCTGGGTTCGGTTCTGTTTACTGCCACAGTCTCACAGCTCCAGTGTCCCGGGTTCAGTTCTGTTTACTGCCACAGTCTCACAGCTCCAGTGACCCGGGTTCAGTTCTGTTTACTGCCACAGTCTCACTGCTCCAGTGTCCCGGGTTCAGTTCTGTTTACTGCCACAGTCTCACAGCTCCAGTGACCCGGGTTCGGTTCTGTTTACTGCCACAGTCTCACAGCTCCAGTGACCTGGGTTCAGTTCTGTTTACTGCCACAGTCTCACAGCTCCAGTGACCTGGGTTTGGTTCTGTTTACTGCCACAGTCTCACAGCTCCAGTGACCTGGGTTTGGTTCTGTTTACTGCCACAGTCTCACAGCTCCAGTGACCCGGGTTCGGTTCTGTTTACTGCCACAGTCTCACAGCTCCAGTGACCCGGGTTCGGTTCTGTTTACTGCCACAGTCTCACAGCTTCAGTGTCCCGGGTTCGGTTCTGTTTTTTGCCACAGTCTCACAGCTCCAGTGACCTGGGTTCGGTTCTGTTTACTGCCACAGTCTCACAGCTCCAGTGACCCGGGTTCGGTTCTGTTCACTGCCACAGTCTCACAGCTCCAGTGACCGGGTTCGGTTCTGTTTACTGCCACAGTCTCACAGCTCCAGTGACATGGGTTCGGTTCTGTTTACTGCCACAGTCTCACAGCTCCAGTGACCTGGGTTCGGTTCTGTTTACTGCCACAGTCTCACAGCTCCAGTGACCCGGGTTCGGTTCTGTTTACTGCCACAGTCTCACAGCTCCAGTGACCTGGGTTCGGTTCTGTTTACTGCCACAGTCTCACAGCTCCAGTGACCCGGGTTCGGTTCTGTTTACTGCCACAGTCTCACAGCTCCAGTGACCTGGGTTCAGTTCTGTTTAATGCCACAGTCTCACAGCTCCAGTGACCCGGGTTCAGTTCTGTTTACTGCCACAGTCTCACAGCTCCAGTGACCCGGGTTCAGTTCTGTTTACTGCCACAGTCTCACAGCTCCAGTGACCTGGGTTCGGTTCTGTTTACTGCCACAGTCTCACCGCTCCAGTGTCCCGGGTTCAGTTCTGTTTACTGCCACAGTCTCACAGCTCCAGTGACCTGGGTTCGGTTCTGTTTACTGCCACAGTCTCACAGCTCCAGTGACCCGGGTTCGGTTCTGTTTACTGCCACAGTCTCACAGCTCCAGTGACCTGGGTTCGGTTCTGTTTACTGCCACAGTCTCACAGCTCCAGTGACCTGGGTTCGGTTCTGTTTACTGCCACAGTCTCACAGCTCCAGTGACCCGGGTTCGGTTCTGTTTACTGCCACAGTCTCACAGCTCCAGTGACCTGGGTTCGGTTCTGTTTACTGCCACAGACTCACAGCTCCAGTGACCTGGGTTCCGTTCTGCGTACTGCCACAGTCTCACAGCTCCAGTGTCCCGGGTTCGGTTCTGTTTACTGCCACAGCCTCACAGCTCCAGTGTCCCGGGTTCGGTTCTGCGTACTGCCACAGTCTCACAGCTCCAGTGTCCCGGGTTCGGTTCTGTTTACTGCCACAGTCTCACAGCTCCAGTGACCTGGGTTCGGTTCTGTTTACTGCCACAGTCTCACAGCTCCAGTGACCTGGGTTCGGTTCTGTTTACTGCCACAGTCTCACAGCTCCAGTGACCCGGGTTCGGTTCTGTTTACTGCCACAGTCTCACAGCTCCAGTGACCTGGGTTCGGTTCTGTTTACTGCCACAGTCTCACAGCTCCAGTGACCTGGGTTCGGTTCTGCGTACTGCCACAGTCTCACAGCTCCAGTGTCCCGGGTTCGGTTCTGTTTACTGCCACAGCCTCACAGCTCCAGTGTCCCGGGTTCGGTTCTGGGGACTGCCACAGCCTCACAGCTCCAGTGACCTGGGTTCGGTTCTGTTTACTGCCACAGTCTCACAGCTCCAGTGTCCCGGGTTCAGTTCTGTTTACTGCCACAGTCTCACAGCTCCAGTGACCCGGGTTCAGTTCTGTTTACTGCCACAGTCTCACTGCTCCAGTGTCCCGGGTTCAGTTCTGTTTACTGCCACAGTCTCACAGCTCCAGTGACCTGGGTTCAGTTCTGTTTACTGCCACAGTCTCACAGCTCCAGTGACCTGGGTTTGGTTCTGTTTACTGCCACAGTCTCACAGCTCCAGTGACCTGGGTTTGGTTCTGTTTACTGCCACAGTCTCACAGCTCCAGTGACCCGGGTTCGGTTCTGTTTACTGCCACAGTCTCACAGCTCCAGTGACCCGGGTTCGGTTCTGTTTACTGCCACAGTCTCACAGCTCCAGTGTCCCGGGTTCGGTTCTGTTTTTTGCCACAGTCTCACAGCTCCAGTGACCTGGGTTCGGTTCTGTTTACTGCCACAGTCTCACAGCTCCAGTGACCCGGGTTCGGTTCTGTTCACTGCCACAGTCTCACAGCTCCAGTGACCGGGTTCGGTTCTGTTTACTGCCACAGTCTCACAGCTCCAGTGACATGGGTTCGGTTCTGTTTACTGCCACAGTCTCACAGCTCCAGTGACCTGGGTTCGGTTCTGTTTACTGCCACAGTCTCACAGCTCCAGTGACCCGGTTTCGGTTCTGTTTACTGCCACAGTCTCACAGCTCCAGTGACCCGGGTTCGGTTCTGTTCACTGCCACAGTCTCACAGCTCCAGTGACCTGGGTTCGGTTCTGTTTACTGCCACAGTCTCACTACTCCAGTGACCCGGGTTCGGTTCTGTTTACTGCCACAGTCTCACAGCTCCAGTGACCCGGGTTCGGTTCTGTTCCCTGCCACAGTCTCACAGTTGCAGTGTCCCGGGTTCGGTTCTGTTTACTGCCACAGTCTCACAGCTCCAGTGTCCCGGGTTCGGTTCTGTTTACTGCCACAGTCTCACAGCTCCAGTGTCCCGGGTTCGGTTCTGTTTACTGCCACAGTCTCACAGCTCCAGTGACCTGGGTTCAGTTCTGTTTACTGCCACAGTCTCACAGCTCCAGTGACCCGGGTTCGGTTCTGTTTACTGCCACAGTCTCACAGCTCCAGTGACCTGGGTTCGGTTCTGTTTACTGCCACAGTCTCACAGCTCCAGTGACATGGGTTCAGTTCTGTTTACTGCCACAGTCTCACAGCTCCAGTGACCCGGGTTCGGTTCTGTTTACTGCCACAGTCTCACAGCTCCAGTGACCCGGGTTCGGTTCTGTTTACTGCCACAGTCTCACAGCTCCAGTGTCCTGGGTTCGGTTCTGTTTACTGCCACAGCCTCACAGCTCCAGTGACCTGGGTTCAGTTCTGTTTACTGCCACAGTCTCACTGCTCCAGTGACCTGGGTTCGGTTCTGTTTACTGCCACAGTCTCACAGCTTCAGTGACCCGGGTTCAGTTCTGTTTACTGCCACAGTCTCACTGCTCCAGTGACCCGGGTTCGGTTCTGTTTACTGCCACAGTCTCACAGCTCCAGTGACATGGGTTCGGTTCTGTTTACTGCCACAGTCTCACAGCTTCAGTGACCTGGGTTCGGTTCTGTTTACTGCCACAGTCTCACAGCTTCAGTGACCCGGGTTCAGTTCTGTTTACTGCCACAGCCTCACAGCTCCAGTGACCTGGGTTCAGTTCTGTTTACTGCCACAGTCTCACTGCTCCAGTGACCCGGGTTCGGTTCTGTTTACTGCCACAGTCTCACAGCTCCAGTGACCTGGGTTCGGTTCTGTTTACTGCCACAGTCTCACTGCTCCAGTGACCTGGGTTCGGTTCTGTTTACTGCCACAGTCTCACAGCTCCAGTGACATGGGTTCAGTTCTGTTTACTGCCACAGTCTCACAGCTCCAGTGACCCGGGTTCGGTTCTGTTTACTGCCACAGTCTCACAGCTCCAGTGACCCGGGTTCGGTTCTGTTTACTGCCACAGTCTCACAGCTTCAGTGACCCGGGTTCAGTTCTGTTTACTGCCACAGCCTCACAGCTCCAGTGACCTGGGTTCAGTTCTGTTTACTGCCACAGTCTCACTGCTCCAGTGACCCGGGTTCGGTTCTGTTTACTGCCACAGTCTCACAGCTGCAGTGACATGGGTTCGGTTCTGTTTACTGCCACAGTCTCACAGCTTCAGTGACCCGGGTTCGGTTCCAGTGACCTGGGTTCAGTTCTGTTTACTGCCACAGTCTCACAGCTCCAGTGACCTGGGTTCAGTTCTGTTTACTGCCACAGTCTCACTGCTCCAGTGACCTGGGTTCAGTTCTGATTACTGCCACAGCCTCACAGCTCCAGTGTCCTGGGTTCGGTTCTGTTTACTGCCACAGCCTCACAGCTCCAGTGTCCCGGGTTCGGTTCTGTTTACTGCCACAGTCTCACAGCTCCAGTGACCTGGGTTCGGTTCTGTTTACTGCCACAGTCTCACAGCTCCAGTGACCCGGGTTCAGTTCTGTTTACTGCCACAGTCTCACAGCTCCAGTGACCTGGGTTCGGTTCTGTTTCCTGCCACAGTCTCACAGCTCCAGTGACCCAGGTTCGGTTCTGTTCACTGCCACAGCCTCACAGCTCCAGTGACCTGGGTTCGGTTCTGTTTACTGCCACAGCCTCACAGCTCCAGTGACCCGGGTTCGGTTCTGTTGACTGCCACAGCCTCACAGCTCCAGTGACCCGGGTTCGGTTCTGTTTACTGCCACAGTCTCACAGCTCCAGTGACCGGGGTTCGGTTCTGTTTACTGCCACAGTCTCACAGCTCCAGTGTCCCGGGCTCGGTTCTGTTTACTGCCACAGTCTCACAGCTCCAGTGACCTGGGTTCAGTTCTGTTTATTGCCACAGTCTCACAGCTCCACTGACCCGGGTTCGGTTCTGTTTACTGCCACAGTCTCACAGCTCCACTGACCCGGGTTCGGTTCTGTTTACTGCCACAGTCTCACAGCTCCACTGACCCGGGTTCGGTTCTGTTTACTGCCACAGTCTCACAGCTCCACTGACCCGGGTTCGGTTCTGTTTACTGCCACAGTCTCACAGCTCCAGTGACCTGGGTTCGGTTCTGTTTACCTCCACAGTCTCACAGCTCCAGTGACCCGGGTTCGGTTCTGTTTACTGCCACAGTCTCACAGCTCCAGTGACCTGGGTTCGGTTCTGTTTACTGCCACAGTCTCACAGCTTCAGTGACCCGGGTTCGGTTCTGTTTACTGCCACAGTCTCACAGCTCCAGTGTCCCGGGTTCAGTTCTGTTTACTGCCACAGTCTCACAGCTCCAGTGACCTGGGTTCGGTTCTGTTTACTGCCACAGTCTCACAGCTCCAGTGTCCTGGGTTCGGTTCTGTTTACTGCCACAGTCTCACAGCTTCAGTGTCCTGGGTTAAGTTCTGTTTACTGCCACAGCCTCACAGCTCCAGTGACCTGGGTTCAGTTCTGTTTACTGCCACAGTCTCACAGCTCCAGTGACCTGGGTTCGGTTCTGTTTACTGCCACAGTCTCACAGCTCCAGTGACCCGGGTTCGGTTCTGTTTACTGCCACAGTCTCACAGCTCCAGTGACCTGGGTTCGGTTCTGTTTACTGCCACAGTCTCACAGCTCCAGTGACCTGGGTTCGGTTCTGTTTACTGCCACAGTCTCACAGCTCCAGTGTCCTGGGTTCGGTTCTGTTTACTGCCACAGCCTCACAGCTCCAGTGACCCGGGTTCGGTTCTGTTTACTGCCACAGTCTCACAGCTCCAGTGTCCTGGGTTCGGTTCTGTTTACTGCCACAGACTCACTGCTCCAGTGACATGGGTTCGGTTCTGTTTACTGCCACAGTCTCACAGCTCCAGTGACCCGGGTTCGGTTCTGTTTACTGCCACAGTCTCTCAGCTCCAGTGACCTGGGTTCGGTTCTGTTTACTGCCACAGTCTCACAGCTCCAGTGACCTGGGTTCGGTTCTGCGTACTGCCACAGTCTCACAGCTCCAGTGTCCCGGGTTCGGTTCTGTTTACTGCCACGGCCTCACAGCTCCAGTGTCCCGGGTTCGGTTCTGGGGACTGCCACAGCCTCACAGCTCCAGTGACCTGGGTTCGGTTCTGTTTACTGCCACAGTCTCACAGCTCCAGTGTCCCGGGTTCAGTTCTGTTTACTGCCACAGTCTCACAGCTCCAGTGACCCGGGTTCAGTTCTGTTTACTGCCACAGTCTCACCGCTCCAGTGACCCGGGTTCAGTTCTTTTTACTGCCACAGTCTCACAGCTCCAGTGACCCGGGTTCGGTTCTGTTTACTGCCACAGTCTCACAGCTCCAGTGACCCGGGTTCGGTTCTGTTTACTGCCACAGTCTCACAGCTCCAGTGTCCCGGGTTTGGTTCTGTTTTTTGCCACAGTCTCACAGCTCCAGTGACCTGGGTTCGGTTCTGTTTACTGCCACAGTCTCACAGCTCCAGTGACCCGGGATCGGTTCTGTTCACTGCCACAGTCTCACAGCTCCAGTGACCGGGTTCGGTTCTGTTTACTGCCACAGTCTCACAGCTCCAGTGACCTGGGTTCAGTTCTGTTTACTGCCACAGTCTCACAGCTCCAGTGTCCCGGGTTCGGTTCTGTTTCCTGCCACAGTCTCACAGCTCCAGTGACCCGGGTTCGGTTCTGTTCACTGCCACAGTCTCACAGCTCCAGTGTCCCGGGTTCAGTTCTGTTTACTGCCACAGTCTCACAGCTCCGGTGACCCGGGTTCGGTTCTGTTTACTGCCACAGCCTCACAGCTCCAGTGACCCGGGTTCGGTTCTGTTTACTGCCACAGTCTCACAGCTCCAGTGACCTGGGTTCGGTTCTGTTTACTGCCACAGTCTCACAGCTCCAGTGACCTGGGTTCGGTTCTGTTTACTGCCCCAGTCTCACAGCTCCAGTGACCCGGGTTCAGTTCTGTTTACTGCCACAGTCTCACAGCTCCAGTGACCTGGGTTCGGTTCTGTTTCCTGCCACAGTCTCACAGCTCCAGTGACCCGGGTTCGGTTCTGTTCACTGCCACATCCTCACAGCTCCAGTGACCTGGGTTCGGTTCTGTTTACTGCCACAGCCTCACAGCTCCAGTGACCCGGGTTCGGTTCTGTTGACTGCCACAGCCTCACAGCTCCAGTGACCCGGGTTCGGTTCTGTTTACTGCCACAGTCTCACAGCTCCAGTGACCCGGGTTCAGTTCTGTTTACTGCCACAGTCTCACAGCTCCAGTGACCCGGGTTCAGTTCTGTTTACTGCCACAGTCTCACAGCTCCAGTGACCCGGGTTCGGTTCTGTTTACTGCCACAGTCTCACAGCTCCAGTGACCTGGGTTCGGTTCTGTTTACTGCCACAGTCTCAGAGCTCCAGTGACCTGGGTTCGGTTCTACGTACTGCCACAGTCTCACAGCTCCAGTGTCCCGGGTTCGATTCTGGGGACTGCCACAGCCTCACAGCTCCAGTGTCCCGGGTTCAGTTCTGCTGACTGCCACAGTCTCACAGCTCCAGTGACCGGGGTTCGGTTCTGTTTACTGCCACAGTCTCACAGCTCCAGTGTCCCGGGTTCGGTTCTGTTTACTGCCACAGTCTCACAGCTCCAGTGACCCGGGTTCGGTTCTGTTTACTGCCACAGTCTCACAGCTCCAGTGACCTGGGTTCGGTTCTGTTTACTGCCACAGTCTCACAGCTCCAGTGACCCGGGTTCGGTTCTGTTTACTGCCACAGTCTCACAGCTCCAGTGACCTGGGTTCAGTTCTGTTTACTGCCACAGTCTCACAGCTTCAGTGACCCGGGTTCGGTTCTGTTTACTGCCACAGTCTCACAGCTCCAGTGACCCGGGTTCAGTTCTGTTTACTGCCACAGTCTCACAGCTCCAGTGACCCGGGTTCAGTTCTGTTTACTGCCACAGTCTCACAGCTCCAGTGACCTGGGTTCGGTTCTGTTTACTGCCACAGTCTCACCGCTCCAGTGTCCCGGGTTCAGTTCTGTTTACTGCCACAGTCTCACAGCTCCTGTGACCTGGGTTCGGTTCTGTTTACTGCCACAGTCTCACAGCTCCAGTGACCCGGGTTCGGTTCTGTTTACTGCCACAGTCTCACAGCTCCAGTGACCTGGGTTCGGTTCTGTTTACTGCCACAGTCTCACAGCTCCAGTGACCTGGGTTCGGTTCTGTTTACTGCCACAGTCTCACAGCTCCAGTGACCCGGGTTCGGTTCTGTTTACTGCCACAGTCTCACAGCTCCAGTGACCTGGGTTCGGTTCTGTTTACTGCCACAGTCTCACAGCTCCAGTGACCTGGGTTCGGTTCTGCGTACTGCCACAGTCTCACAGCTCCAGTGTCCCGGGTTCGGTTCTGTTTACTGCCACAGCCTCACAGCTCCAGTGTCCCGGGTTCGGTTCTGCGTACTGCCACAGTCTCACAGCTCCAGTGTCCCGGGTTCGGTTCTGTTTACTGCCACAGTCTCACAGCTCCAGTGACCTGGGTTCGCTTCTGTTTACTGCCACAGTCTCACAGCTCCAGTGACCTGGGTTCGGTTCTGTTTACTGCCACAGTCTCACAGCTCCAGTGACCCGGGTTCGGTTCTGTTTACTGCCACAGTCTCACAGCTCCAGTGACCTGGGTTCGGTTCTGTTTACTGCCACAGTCTCACAGCTCCAGTGACCTGGGTTCGGTTCTGCGTACTGCCACAGTCTCACAGCTCCAGTGTCCCGGGTTCGGTTCTGTTTACTGCCACAGCCTCACAGCTCCAGTGACCCGGGTTCGGTTCTGGGGACTGCCACAGCCTCACAGCTCCAGTGACCTGGGTTCGGTTCTGTTTACTGCCACAGTCTCACAGCTCCAGTGTCCCGGGTTCAGTTCTGTTTACTGCCACAGTCTCACAGCTCCAGTGACCCGGGTTCAGTTCTGTTTACTGCCACAGTCTCACAGCTCCAGTGTCCCGGGTTCAGTTCTGTTTACTGCCACAGTCTCACAGCTCCAGTGACCCGGGTTCGGTTCTGTTTACTGCCACAGTCTCACAGCTCCAGTGACCTGGGTTCGGTTCTGTTTACTGCCACAGTCTCACAGCTCCAGTGACCTGGGTTTGGTTCTGTTTACTGCCACAGTCTCACAGCTCCAGTGACCCGGGTTTGGTTCTGTTTACTGCCACAGTCTCACAGCTCCAGTGACCCGGGTTCGGTTCTGTTTACTGCCACAGTCTCACAGCTCCAGTGACCCGGGTTCGGTTCTGTTTACTGCCACAGTCTCACAGCTCCAGTGTCCCGGGTTCGGTTCTGTTTTTTGCCACAGTCTCACAGCTCCAGTGACCTGGGTTCGGTTCTGTTTACTGCCACAGTCTCACAGCTCCAGTGACCCGGGTTCGGTTCTGTTCACTGCCACAGTCTCACAGCTCCAGTGACCGGGTTCGGTTCTGTTTACTGCCACAGTCTCACAGCTCCAGTGACCTGGGTTCGGTTCTGTTTACTGCCACAGTCTCACAGCTCCAGTGACCTGGGTTCGGTTCTGTTTACTGCCACAGTCTCACAGCTCCAGTGACCCGGGTTCGGTTCTGTTTACTGCCACAGTCTCACAGCTCCAGTGACCCGGGTTCGGTTCTGTTCACTGCCACAGTCTCACAGCTCCAGTGACCTGGGTTCGGTTCTGTTTACTGCCACAGTCTCACTGCTCCAGTGACCCGGGTTCGGTTCTGTTTACTGCCACAGTCTCACAGCTCCAGTGACCTGGGTTCGGTTCTGTTTACTGCCACAGTCTCACTGCTCCAGTGACCCGGGTTCGGTTCTGTTTACTGCCACAGTCTCACAGCTCCAGTGACCCGGGTTCGGTTCTGTTCACTGCCACAGTCTCACAGCTCCAGTGTCCCTGGTTCGGTTCTGTTTACTGCCACAGTCTCACAGCTCCAGTGACCTGGGTTCGGTTCTGTTTACTGCCACAGTCTCACCGCTCCAGTGTCCCGGGTTCAGTTCTGTTTACTGCCACAGTCTCACAGCTCCTGTGACCTGGGTTCGGTTCTGTTTACTGCCACAGTCTCACAGCTCCAGTGACCCGGGTTCGGTTCTGTTTACTGCCACAGTCTCACAGCTCCAGTGACCTGGGTTCGGTTCTGTTTACTGCCACAGTCTCACAGCTCCAGTGTCCTGGGTTCGGTTCTGTTTACTGCCACAGTCTCACAGCTCCAGTGACCTGGGTTCGGTTCTGTTTACTGCCACAGTCTCACAGCTCCAGTGACCCGGGTTCGGTTCTGTTTACTGCCACAGTCTCACAGCTCCAGTGACCTGGGTTCGGTTCTGTTTACTGCCACAGTCTCACAGCTCCAGTGACCTGGGTTCGGTTCTGCGTACTGCCACAGTCTCACAGCTCCAGTGTCCCGGGTTCGGTTCTGTTTACTGCCACAGCCTCACAGCTCCAGTGTCCCGGGTTCGGTTCTGCGTACTGCCACAGTCTCACAGCTCCAGTGTCCCGGGTTCGGTTCTGTTTACTGCCACAGTCTCACAGCTCCAGTGACCTCGGTTCGCTTCTGTTTACTGCCACAGTCTCACAGCTCCAGTGACCTGGGTTCGGTTCTGTTTACTGCCACAGTCTCACAGCTCCAGTGACCCGAGTTCGGTTCTGTTTACTGCCACAGTCTCACAGCTCCAGTGACCTGGGTTCGGTTCTGTTTACTGCCACAGTCTCACAGCTCCAGTGACCTGGGTTCGGTTCTGCGTACTGCCACAGTCTCACAGCTCCAGTGTCCCGGGTTCGGTTCTGTTTACTGCCACAGCCTCACAGCTCCAGTGACCCGGGTTCGGTTCTGGGGACTGCCACAGCCTCACAGCTCCAGTGACCTGGGTTCGGTTCTGTTTACTGCCACAGTCTCACAGCTCCAGTGTCCCGGGTTCAGTTCTGTTTACTGCCACAGTCTCACAGCTCCAGTGACCCGGGTTCAGTTCTGTTTACTGCCACAGTCTCACAGCTCCAGTGTCCCGGGTTCAGTTCTGTTTACTGCCACAGTCTCACAGCTCCAGTGACCCGGGTTCGGTTCTGTTTACTGCCACAGTCTCACAGCTCCAGTGACCTGGGTTCGGTTCTGTTTACTGCCACAGTCTCACAGCTCCAGTGACCTGGGTTTGGTTCTGTTTACTGCCACAGTCTCACAGCTCCAGTGACCTGGGTTTGGTTCTGTTTACTGCCACAGTCTCACAGCTCCAGTGACCCGGGTTCGGTTCTGTTTACTGCCACAGTCTCACAGCTCCAGTGACCCGGGTTCGGTTCTGTTTACTGCCACAGTCTCACAGCTCCAGTGTCCCGGGTTCGGTTCTGTTTTTTGCCACAGTCTCACAGCTCCAGTGACCTGGGTTCGGTTCTGTTTACTGCCACAGTCTCACAGCTCCAGTGACCCGGGTTCGGTTCTGTTCACTGCCACAGTCTCACAGCTCCAGTGACCGGGTTCGGTTCTGTTTACTGCCACAGTCTCACAGCTCCAGTGACCTGGGTTCGGTTCTGTTTACTGCCACAGTCTCACAGCTCCAGTGACCTGGGTTCGGTTCTGTTTACTGCCACAGTCTCACAGCTCCAGTGACCCGGGTTCGGTTCTGTTTACTGCCACAGTCTCACAGCTCCAGTGACCCGGGTTCGGTTCTGTTCACTGCCACAGTCTCACAGCTCCAGTGACCTGGGTTCGGTTCTGTTTACTGCCACAGTCTCACTGCTCCAGTGACCCGGGTTCGGTTCTGTTTACTGCCACAGTCTCACAGCTCCAGTGACCCGGGTTCGGTTCTGTTCACTGCCACAGTCTCACAGCTCCAGTGTCCCGGGTTCGGTTCTGTTTACTGCCACAGTCTCACAGCTCCAGGGACCTGGGTTCGGTTCTGTTTACTGCCACAGTCTCACAGCTCCAGTGACCCGGGTTCGGTTCTGTTTACTGCCACAGTCTCACAGCTCCAGTGACCCGGGTTCTATTCTGTTCACTGCCACAGTCTCACAGCTCCAGTGTCCCTGGTTCGGTTCTGTTTACTGCCACAGTCTCACAGCTCCAGTGACCTGGGTTCGGTTCTGTTTACTGCCACAGTCTCACAGCTCCAGTGACCTGGGTTCGCTTCTGTTTACTGCCACAGTCTTACAGCTCCAGTGACCTGGGTTCGGTTCTGTTTACTGCCACAGTCTCACAGCTTCAGTGACCTGGGTTCGCTTCTGTTTACTGCCACAGTCTCACAGCTCCAGTGACCTGGGTTCGGTTCTGTTTAATGCCACAGTCTCACAGCTCCAGTGACCTGGGTTTGGTTCTGTTTACTGCCACAGTCTCACAGCTCCAGTGACCTGGGTTTGGTTCTGTTTACTGCCACAGTCTCACAGCTCCAGTGACCCGGGTTCGGTTCTGTTTACTGCCACAGTCTCACAGCTCCAGTGACCCGGGTTCGGTTCTGTTTACTGCCACAGTCTCACAGCTCCAGTGTCCCGGGTTCGGTTCTGTTTTTTTGCCACAGTCTCACAGCTCCAGTGACCTGGGTTCGGTTCTGTTTACTGCCACAGTCTCACAGCTCCAGTGACCCGGGTTCGGTTCTGTTCACTGCCACAGTCTCACAGCTCCAGTGACCGGGTTCGGTTCTGTTTACTGCCACAGTCTCACAGCTCCAGTGACCTGGGTTCGGTTCTGTTTACTGCCACAGTCTCACAGCTCCAGTGACCTGGGTTCGGTTCTGTTTACTGCCACAGTCTCACAGCTCCAGTGACCCGGGTTCGGTTCTGTTTACTGCCACAGTCTCACAGCTCCAGTGACCCGGGTTCGGTTCTGTTCACTGCCACAGTCTCACAGCTCCAGTGACCTGGGTTCGGTTCTGTTTACTGCCACAGTCTCACTGCTCCAGTGACCCGGGTTCGGTTCTGTTTACTGCCACAGTCTCACAGCTCCAGTGACCCGGGTTCGGTTCTGTTCACTGCCACAGTCTCACAGCTCCAGTGTCCCGGGTTCGGTTCTGTTTACTGCCACAGTCTCACAGCTCCAGTGACCTGGGTTCGGTTCTGTTTACTGCCACAGTCTCACAGCTCCAGTGACCCGGGTTCGGTTCTGTTTACTGCCACAGTCTCACAGCTCCAGTGACCCGGGTTCGATTCTGTTCACTGCCACAGTCTCACAGCTCCAGTGTCCCGGGTTCGGTTCTGTTTACTGCCACAGTCTCACAGCTCCAGTGACCTGGGTTCGGTTCTGTTTACTGCCACAGTCTCACAGCTCCAGTGACCTGGGTTCGCTTCTGTTTACTGCCACAGTCTCACAGCTCCAGTGACCTGGGTTCGGTTCTGTTTACTGCCACAGTCTCACAGCTTCAGTGACCTGGGTTCGCTTCTGTTTACTGCCACAGTCTCACAGCTCCAGTGACCTGGGTTCGGTTCTGTTTACTGCCACAGTCTCACAGCTCCAGTGTCCCGGGTTCGGTTCTGTTTACTGCCACAGTCTCACAGCTCCAGTGACCTGGGTTCGGTTCTGTTTACTGCCACAGTCTCACAGCTCCAGTGACCTGGGTTCGGTTCTGTTTACTGCCACAGTCTCACAGCTCCAGTGTCCCGGGTTCTGTTCTGTTTACTGCCACAGTCTCACAGCTCCAGTGACCTGGGTTCGGTTCTGTTTACTGCCACAGTCTCACAGCTCCAGTGACCCGGGTTCGGTTCTGTTTACTGCCACAGTCTCACAGCTCCAGTGACCTGGGTTTGGTTCTGTTTACTGCCACAGTCTCACAGCTCCAGTGACCTGGGTTCAGTTCTGTTTACTGCCACAGTCTCACAGCTCCAGTGTCCCGGGTTCGGTTCTGTTTACTGCCACAGTCTCACAGCTCCAGTGTCCCGGGTTCGGTTCTGTTTACTGCCACAGTCTCACAGCTCCAGTGACCTGGGCTCGGTTCTGTTTACTGCCACAGTCTCACAGCTCCAGTGTCCCGGGTTCGGTTCTGTTTACTGCCACTGTCTCACAGCTCCAGTGTCCCGGGTTCAGTTCTGTTTACTGCCACAGTCTCACAGCTCCAGTGTCCCGGGTTCGGTTCTGTTTACTGCCACAGTCTCACAGCTCCAGTGTCCCGGGTTCAGTTCTGTTTACTGCCACAGCCTCACTGCTCCAGTGACCCGGGTTCGGTTCTGTTTACTGCCACAGCCTCACAGCTCCAGTGACCTGGGTTCGGTTCTGTTTACTGCCACAGTCTCACAGCTCCAGTGACCTGGGTTCGGTTCTGTTTACTGCCACAGTCTCACAGCTCCAGTGACCTGGGTTCGGTTCTGTTTACTGCCACAGTCTCACAGCTCCAGTGACCTGGGTTCGGTTCTGTTTACTGCCGCAACCTCACAGCTCCAGTGACCTGGGTTCGGTTCTGTTTACTGCCACAGTCTCACAGCTCCAGTGTCCCGGGTTCTGTTCTGCGTACTGCCTGTGTGGAGTTTGCAAGTTTTCCCTGTGACCATGTGGGTTTCTGCCGGGTGCTCTGGTTTCCTCCCACAGACAAAGACTTGCAGTTTGATTGATAAATTGGCCATTGTAAATGTCCCTAGTCTCGTTAGGTGGTTGGAGGATGGTGGGGATGTGGTAGGGAATATGGGATTAATGTCGGATATATAAATGGGTGGCTGTTGGTCAGCACAGACTCGATGGGCCAAAGGGTCTGTTTCAGTGCAGTATCTCTCTATGATTCTCTTTGTGTAAAGACTTTTCATCCATTTTACACAGACAGATATTTGTCTTCATTGTTAGGATGTGTCTGTCACTAGACCAGCAGATATTGTCCATCCCCAGTTGTCCATTGAGAAGGTGATGCTGGTCCATTACCTTGAACTTCTGCAGTCTGTGTGGTGAAGGTCATCTCACAATGGTGTTGGAGAAGGAGTTACAGCATTTTCACCCAGTCATGATGAAGGAAAGGTGATATATGTCCAACACAACAACAACTTGTATTTATATAGCACCATTAATGTCAGTACATGTTCCAAGGCACTCCTCTCCACCACTCCCCTACCCCACTCCCCTCCCCAACACCCCTACCTCACACCCCTCCCCCACTCCCCTCCCCAACACCCCTACCCCACTCCACTCCCCCACTCCCCTCCCCCACTCCCCTCCCCAAACTCCCTCCCCCACTCCCCTCCCCCACTCCACTACCCCACTCCACTCCCCCACTCCCCTCCCCAACACCCCTACCCAACACCCCTACCCCACTCCCCTCCCCCACTCCCCTCCCCAACACCCCTACCTCACTCCCCTCCCCCACTCCCCTACCCAACACCCCTACCCCACTCCCCTCCCCCACTCCCCTCCCCCACTCCCCTCCCTCACTCCACTACCCCACTCCACTCCCCCACTCCCCTCCCCAACACCCCTACCCAACACCCCTACCCCACTCCCCTCCCCCACTCCCCTCCCCCACTCCACTCCCCAACACCCCTACCCCACTCCACTCCCCCACTCCCCTCCCCCACTCCCCTCCCCAAACTCCCTCCCCCACTCCCCTCCCCCACTCCACTACCCCACTCCACTCCCCCACTCCCCTCCCCAACACCCCTACCCAACACCCCTACCCCACTCCCCTCCCCCACTCCCCTCCCCAACACCCCTACCTCACTCCCCTCCCCCACTCCCCTACCCAACACCCCTACCCCACTCCCCTCCCCCACTCCCCTCCCCCACTCCCCTCCCCCACTCCCCTCCCCAAACTCCCTCCCCCACTCCCCTCCTCCACTCCCCTACCCCACTCCACTCCCCCACTCCCCTCCCCAACACCCCTACCCCACTCCCCTCCCCCACTCCCCTCCCCCACTCCACTCCCCCACTCACCTCCCCCACTCCCCTTCCCAACACCCTTACCCCACTCCCCTCCCCCACTCCCCTCCCCCACTCCCCTCCCCCACTCCCCTACCCCACTCCACTCCCCCACTCCCCTCCCCAACACCCCTACCCCACTCCCCTCCCCCACTCCCCTCCACCACTCCCCTCCCCCACTCCCCTCCCCAACACCCCTACCCCACTCCCCTCCCCCACTCTCCTCCCCCACTCCCCTCCCCAACACCCCTACCCCACTCCCCTCCCCCACTCCTCTCCACCACTCCCCTCCCCCATTCCCCTCCCCAACACCCCTACCCCACTCCCATCCCCAACACCCCTTCCCCACTCCCCTCCCCCACTCCCCCACTCTACTCCTCCCACTCCACTTCCCCACAGCGCAATATCACTCCCCTCCCCCACTCCCATCCCCAACACCCCTACCCCACTCCCCTCCCCCACTCACCTCCCCCACTCCAATCCCTCATTCCCCTCCCCCACTCCCTTCCCCAACACCCCTCCCGCACTCCCCACCCCCACTCCCCTGCACCATTCCCCTCCCCCACTCCCCTACCCCACTCCCCTCTCCAGCTCCCCTCCCCCACTCCCCTATGTCAATCCCCTCCCCCACTCCCCTACACCACTCCCTTCCCCCACTCGCCTCCCAAACTTCCCTACTCCACTCCGCTCCCCAAACCCCCTCCCCTATTCCCCTACCCATATCCCCTCCCCAGCTCCCCTTACCCACTCCCCTCCCCCACTCCCCTGCCCCACTCACATCCCTAACTCCCCTCCCCCACTCCCCTCCCCCTCACCTCCCCAACTCCCCTCACTAAGTCCTCCCACTCACCTCCCCCACTCCCCTCCCTAAATCCCCTCCCTCACTCCCCTACCCCACTCACTTCACCAACTTCCCTCCCCCACTCCCCTCCCCCACTCATCTCCCCAACTCCCCCCAACAACTCCCTCCCACTCACCTCCCCCACTCCCCTCCCTAACTCCTTTCCCCAACTCCCCGACGCCACTCACCTCCCTAACTCCGCACGCCAACTCCCCTCCCCAACTCACCTTCCCAACTCCCTCCCACTCACCTGCATAACTCCCCTCCCCCACACCCCACCCCCTCACCTCCACAACTCCACTCACTAACTCCCTCCCACTCACCTCCCCCACTCCCCTCCCTAACTCCCATCCCTCACTCCCCTCCCCCACATCTCCCCAACTCCCCCCAACAACTCCCTCCTACTCACCTCCCCCACTCCCCTCCCTAACTCCCCTCCCCAACTCCCCTTACCCACTCACCTGCCCAACTCCCCTATCCCACTCCAATCCACCGCTCACCCCCACTCTCCACCCCCACTCCCCTACCCCACTGCACTCCCCAGCTCCCATTTCCCACTCCCCGCCCCAACTCCCCTACCCCACTCCCCTCCCGCACTCCCCTATATCACACCCCTCCCCCACTCCACTACCCCACTCCCCTCACCAGATCCCTTCCCCCACTCCCCTCTGTCATTCTCCTCCCCCCTCCCCTACACCACTCCCATTCCCCACTCGCCTCCCGCACTCCCCTATATCACACCCCTCCCCCACTCCACTACCCCACTCCCCTCACCAGATCCCTTCCCCCACTCCCCTCTGTCATTCTCCTCCCCCCTCCCCTACACCACTCCCATTCCCCACTCGCCTCCCAAACTTCAATACTCCACCCCGCTCCCCAAACCCACGCCCCCATTCCCCTACCCAAATCCCCTCCCCAGCACCCCTTACCCACTCCCCTCCCCCACTCCCCTACCCCAACTCCCCTCCCCCATTCACCTTCCCAACTCCCTCCCACTCACCTCCATAACTCCACTCACTAACTCCCTCCCACTCACCTCCCCCACTCCCCTCCCTAACTCCCCTCCCTCACGCCCCTACCCCTCTCAGATCACCAACTTCCCTCCCCCATTCCCCTCCCCCACTCATCTCCCCAACTCTCCCCACCAACTCCCTCCCACTCACCTCCCCCACTCCTCTCCCTAACTCCCCTCCCTCACACCCCTCCCCAACTCCCCTCACTCCCTCCCCTGCCCAACTCCCTCCCACTCATGGTACCCACTCCCCTATCCCACTCCCCTCCCCCGCTCACCCCCATTCTCCACCCCCACTCCCCACCCCACTGCGCTCCCCAGCTCCCCTTGCCCACTCCCCGCCCCAACTCCCCTACCCCACTCCCCTCCCCCACCCGCATATATCACACCCCTCCCCCACTCCCCGACACCACTCCCATCCCCCACTCGCCTCCCAAACTTCCCTATTCCACTCCGCTCCCCAAACACCCTCCCCCATTCCCCTACCCAAATCCCATCCCCAGCTCCCCTTACCCACTCCACTCCCCCACACCCCAACCCCACTCACATCCCTAACTCCGCAAGCCCACTCCCCTCCACTACTCACCTCCCCAACTCCCTCCCACTCACCTCCTTAACTCCCCTCCCTAACCCGCCTCCCCCACTCCCCTCCCCCTCACCTCCCCAACTCCCCTCACTTTCTCCCTCCCACTCACCTCCCCCACTCCCCTCCCTAACTCCCCTCCCTCACCCCACTCCCCTCCCTAACTCCCCTCCCTCACTCCCCCACCCCACTTACCTCCCCAATCCCCCTCACCAACTCCCTCCCCCTCACCTCACCAACTCCCCTCACTAACTCCCTCTCACTCACCTCCCCCACTCCCCTCCTCTCCACTCCTCTCCACTCCCCTCCCACACTCGCCTCCCAAACTGCCCTCCTCCATTCCGCTCCCCAACCCCACTCCCCTACCCCACCCACCTCCCTAACTCCGCACCCCCACTCCCCTCCCCCACTCAACTCCCCAACTCCCCTCACTAACTCCCTCCCACTCACCTCCCTAACTCCCCTCCCTAACTCCCCTCCCCCACTCCCCTCCCCCCTCACCTCCCCAACTCCCCTCACTAACTCCCTCCCACTCAACTCCCCACTCCCCTCCCTAACTCCCCTCCCTCACACCCCAACCCCACTCACTTCCCCAACTTCCCTCCCCCACTCATCTCCCCAAATCCCCCCACCAACTTCCTCCCACTCACCTCCCCCAATCCCACTCCCCTCCCCCGCTCACTCCCACTCTCCACCCCCACTCCTCTACCCCACTGCGCTCCCCAGCTCCCCTTGCCCACTCCCCGCCCCAACTCCCCTACCCCACTCCCCTCCCCCACCCCCCCTATATCACTCCCCTCCCCCACTCAGCTCCCCCACTCGCCTCCCAAACTTCCCTACTCCACTCCGCTCCCCCACCCCGTTCTCCAATACCCCTCCCCTTCCCCTATCCCACTCCTCTCCCCCAAACCCCTACTCCACACTCCTCCCTCATTCCCCTCCCCCAATCTCCTCCCCCACTCCCCTCCCCCAATCTCCTCCCCCACTCCACTCCCCTCCCCCACTCCCCTCCCCTACTCCGCTCCCCAACACCCTCCCCCATTCTCCTACCCAAATCCCCTCCCCAAACTCTCCCCTCCACTCCACTCCCCCATGCCCCTCCCCCACTCCCCAACCCCACTCACCTCCCCATCTGCCCTCCCCCAAATCCCTCCCCCACTCCCCTCCCGCACTCACCTCCCCCACTCCCCTCCACACACCCACTCCCTTCCTCCACACTCCACTCCCACTCCCCTACCCCACTCCCCTCCACACACCCAATCCCCTGCACCACTCCTCACACCCACTCCCCCTACCCCATTCCTCTCTCCTTCTCTCCTCCCACAGTCTCCTCCCCCACTTCCCTCCACCACTCCCACTCTCTACCCCTCTCCTCTCCCCCTCATCTCTCCTCCCCACTCCCCTTCCCAATCCCCTCCCCCACTCCCCTCCTCTCCACTCCTCTCCACTCCCCTCCCCCACTTGCCTCCCAAACTTCCCTCCTCCATTCCGCTCCCCAACCCCCCTCCCCATTCCCCTACCCCACTCCCCTCCCCAACTCCCCTCCCCAACCCCCCTCCACCACTACCCGACATCACACCCCTCCCCCACTCCCCTCCTCTCCACTCCTCTCCACTCCCCTCCCCCACTCGCCTCATAAACTTCCCTCCTCCATTCCGCTCCCCAACCCCCCTCCCCATTCCCCTACCCCACTCCCCTCCCCAACTCCCCTCCCCAACCCCCTCCACCACTACTCTACATCACACCCCTCCCCCACTCCCCAACCCCACTCCCGTCCCCAAATCTCCTCCTCCATTCCCCTCCCCTACTCCCCATACCCACCCCCCTCCCCCACCCCCTACCCCACTCCATTTCCACTCCCCTTCCCACTCCCCTTCCAACTCCCCACCCGCACTCCCCTCCCCCACTCCCCTCCCCACATCCCCTCCCCCACTCCCCTCCTCCACACCATTTCCACTCCCCTCCCCCACATTCCTTCTACGCCCCTACCCCACACCCCACCCACTCCCCTTCCAACTCCCCCCACCAACTCCCTCCCACTCACCTCCCCCACTCCCCTCCCTAACTCCCATCCCCCACTCCCCTCCCCAACTTCCCACACCCATTCCCCTGCCCAACTCCCTCCCACACACATCCCCCACTCCCCTATCCCTCTCCTCTCCCCCGCTCACCCCCACTCTCCACCCCCACATCCCTACCGCACTCCCCTCCCCAAACTCACTCCCCGACTCCCCTACACCACTGCGCTCCCCAGCTCCCCTTGCCCACTCCCCGCCCCAATTCCCCTACCCCACACCCCTCCACCACTCCCCTATAACACTCCCCTCCCCCACTCCCCTCCCAAACGTCCTTACTCCACTCCGTTCCCCAACCCCCCTCCCCCATTCCCCTACCCCACTCCCCTCCACCACTCCCCTACTCCACGCTCCTCCCCCACTCCCCTCCCCCACTCCCCTCCCCAATCTCCTCCCCCACTCCCCTCCTCCACACCCCACACCCACTCCCTGACCCCACTCCCCTACACACACCCACTCCCTTCCTCCACACCCCTCACCAACTCCCCTACCCCACTCCCCCCACACACCCACGCCCCTGCACCACACCCCACCCCCACTCCACTTCTCCACACCCCACTCCCACTCCCCTACCCCAGTACCCTTCCCTTCTCTCCTCCCACACTCTCCTCCCCCACTTCCCTCCACCACTCCCACTCTCTACCCCTCTCCTCTCCCCCTCCTCTCTCCTCCCCACTCCCCTTCCCAATCCCCTCCCCAACTCCACGACCCCACTCTCCTCCTCTGCACTCCTCTCCTCTCCACTACTCCACTCCCCGCCCCCACTGCCCTTCCACTCCCCTCCCCCACTCCCATTCCCACTCCCCTCCCTCACTCCCCTTCCCACACCCCTACGCACTCCCCTCCCCCACTCTCCTTCGCATTCCCCTCCCCCACTCTCCTTCGCACTCCCCTCCCCCACTCTCCTTCCCACTTCGCTCCCCCACTTCCCCACTCCCCTCCCCCACTCCCCTTCCAACTCCCCTCCCCCACTCCCCTTCCAACTCCCCTCCCCCACTCCCCTTCCCACACCCCTCCCCCACTCTCCTTCCCACTTCGCTCACCCACTCCCCTTCCACTCCCCTCCCCACTCGCCTCCCAAACTTCGCTCCTCCATTCCGCTCCCCAAACCCCCTCCCCATTCCCCTAACACACGACCCTCCCCAACTCCCCTGCCCCAACCACCCTCCACCACTACCCTACATCACTCCCCTCCCACACTCCTCAACCCCACTCCAGTCCCCAAAATCCCACCTCCACTCCCCTCCCCCACTCTCCTTCCCACTTTGCTCGCCCACTCCCCTTCCACTCCCCTCCCCCACTCCCCTCCCCCACTCCCCTTCCATTCCCCTCCCCCCCCAATCCCCTTCCACTCCCCTCCCCAAATCCCCTTCCACTCCCCTCCCCACTCCGCTTCCACTCCCCTCCCCCACTACCCTTTCCCACTCCTCTTCCACTCTGCTGTCCCACTCCCCTCACCCACTCTCCTTTCCACTTCGCTCCCCCAGTCCCCTCCCCACGCCCCTCCCACACTCCCCTCCCCCACTCCCCCACTCCCCCACTCCCCTCCACCACCCCACTCCCCCACACCCCCTCCCCCACTCCCCCTCCTCCACTCCCATTCCCCCCTTCCACTCCCTCCCCACTCTGCTTCCACTCCCCTCCCCCACTACCCTTTCCCACTCCCTTTCCACTCCCCTGTCCCACTCCCCTCACCCACTCACCGTCCCCCACATCCCTCCTCCACTCCGCTCCCCTTCAGCCCTCCCACACTCCCATCAAACACTTCCCTCCGCCACTCCCACTCGCTACCCCTCTCCTCCTTCCGCTCACCTCCACCTTCCCCTCCCTTCCCCCACTCCCCTTCCACTCCCCTCTCCCACTCCCCTCCCCTTCCAACTCCCCTCAAACTCCCCTCCCACAGTCCTTCCAACTTTGCTCGCCCACCACTTCCACTCCCCTCCCCCACTCCCCTCCCCCACTCCCCTTCCACTCCACTCCCCCCCACTCCCCTTCCACTCACCTCCCCCACTCCCCTTCCACTCCCCTCCCCCACTACCCTATCCCACTCCCTTTCCACTCCCCTGTCCCACTCCCCTCACCCACTCACCGTCCCCCACATCCCTCCTCCACTCCGCTCCCCTTCAACCCTCCCACACTCCCTTCACACACTTCCCTCTGCCACTCCCACTCGCTACCCCTCTCCTCCCTCCGCTCCCCTCCACCTTCCGCTTACCACGCCCCTCTCCCACAGCCTCCCCATTCCCATCCTCTCCCCTCCACACTCCCCTTGCCATTCCCCTCTCTCACAGCCTCCTCTCCCCACCTCTTACCTCCCCCACTATCCTTCCCACTCCAATCTCCCACAGCCTACCCGACTCCCCTCCTCTCCCCTCCACCACTCCTCTTCCCACTCTCCTCTCCCATCCCCTCCGCCCTACTCCCCTCCTCTCCCCTCCTCCCCTACTCTACCCTCCTCCCCTCCTCTCCCCTCCTCCACTCCCATTCCCACTCCCCTCTCCCACAGCCACCCCTACTCCCCTCCTCTACCCTCCTCCCCCCTCCTCCCCTACTCTACCCTCCTACCCTCCTCTCCCCTACTCCACTCCCCTTCCCACTCCCCTCTCCCACTGCCACCCCTACTCCCGTCCTCTCCCCTCCCCCACTCCCCTTCCCAATCAATTCCCCCCCTCCCCACCCGCACACCCCTCCCCCAGACCCCTCCCCCAATCACCTTCCCAACCCCTCCCCCACCCCCTTCCCACTCCGATCCCCCACTTCCCTCCCCCTCTCCCCTCTCCCAATCCCCTCCTGCATACCCCTCCACCACTCCCCTCCCGAACAACCCGCCCCCACTCCCCTCCCCCAATCACCTTCCCAGCCCCTCCCCCACCCCTTCCCCACTCCCCTCCCCCACCCCCTTCCCCACTCCCCTCCCCCACAAACCTTCCCAACCTCTCCAACACCCCCTTCCCAACCCCGCCTCCACCCACTTCCCACACCCGTCCGCCACCCATCTCCCACTCCCACTCCCCTACCCCTGCCACTTCCCCACTCCCCTCCCTCACTCCCTCACTCCCCTCTCCCACTCTCCTTAACGCTCACCTACCCCCTCCCATGGCAATCCCCTCACCCTCACCCTTCCCCTTCCCCCCTCCCCTCCTCCTCTCCCCGACCTCCTCCCCTCCCACTACCCCTCCCACTCCCCCTCCCACTCGCCTCCCACTCCCCCTCCCAGCCGCCTCCCACTGCACTCCCCCACTCCCCTCCCACTCCATTCCCCCACTCCACTCCCACTCCACTCCCCCACTGCCCTCCCCCACTCCCATCCCGTCAGTATTAAACAATCAGGGGAACACACTCTCCTCACTTACACTGTTCACCTGGTAACATGCCCCGTGTGTATGAAACCATCAGGGGAACACACTCTCCTCACTTATACTGTTCACCTGGTAACATGTCCCGTGTATATTAAACCATCAGGGGAACACACTCTCCTCACTTATACTGTTCACCAGGTAACATGTCCCGTCAGTATTAAACAATCAGGGGAACAAACTCTCCTCACTTCTACTGTTCACCTGGTAACATGTCCCGTGTATATTAAACCATCAGGGGAACACACTCTCCTCACATATACTGTTCACCTAGTGAAATGTCCCGCGTGCATTAAAAAATCAGGGGAACACAGTCTCCTCACTTAAAATGTTTGCCTGGTAACATGTCTCGTGTGTATTAAACAATCAGGGGAACACACTCTCCTCACTTATACTGCTAACCTGGTAATATGTCCCGTGTCTATTAAAACATTAGGGGAACACACTCTCCTCACTTATACTGTTCATCTGGTCACATGTCCCGTGTGTATTAAATCATCAGGGGAACACCCTCTCCTCACTTATACTGTTCACATGGTAACATGTCCCGTGTGTATTAAAACATCAGGGAAACACCCTCTCCTCACTTATACTGTTCACATGGTAACATGTCCCGTGTGTATTAAAACATCAGGGAAACACACTCTCCTCACTTATACTGTTCACCTGGTAACATGTCCCGTGTGTATTAAACAATCTGGGGAACACACTCTCCTCACTTATACTGTTCACCTGGGAACATGTCTCGTGTATATTAAACCATCAGGAGAACACACTCTGCTCACTTATACTGTTCACCTGGTAACATGTCCTTTGTGTATTAAACAATCAGGGGAACACACTCTCCTCACTTATACTGTTCACCTGGTAACATGTCCCGTGTATATTAAACCATCAGGGGAACACACTATCCTCACTGATATTGTTCACCTGGTAACATGTCCTTTGTGTATTAAACAATCAGGGGAACACACTCTCCTCACTTACACTGTTCACCTGGTAACATGTCCCGTGTGTATTAAACCATCAGGGGAACACACTCTCCTCACTTATACTGTTCACCTGGTAACATGCCCCGCGTGTATGAAACCATCAGGGGAACACACTCTCCTCACATATACTGTTCACCTGGTAACATGTCCCGTGTATATTAAACCATCAGGGGAACACACTCTCCTCACTTATACTGTTCACCTGGTAACATGTCCCGTGTATATTAAACAATCAGGGGAACAAACTCTCCTCACTTCTACTGTTCAACTGGTAACATGTCCCGTGTGTATTAAACAATCTGGGGAACACACTCTCCTCACTTATACTGTTCACCTGGGAACATGTCTCGTGTATATTAAACCATCAGGAGAACACACTCTGCTCACTTATACTGTTCACCTGGTAACATGTCCTTTGTGTATTAAACAATCAGGGGAACACACTCTCCTCACTTATACTGTTCACCTGGTAACATGTCCCGTGTATATTAAACCATCAGGGGAACACACTATCCTCACTGATATTGTTCACCTGGTAACATGTCCTTTGTGTATTAAACAATCAGGGGAACACACTCTCCTCACTTACACTGTTCACCTGGTAACATGTCCCGTGTGTATTAAACCATCAGGGGAACACACTCTCCTCACTTATACTGTTCACCTGGTAACATGCCCCGCGTGTATGAAACCATCAGGGGAACACACTCTCCTCACATATACTGTTCACCTGGTAACATGTCCCGTGTATATTAAACCATCAGGGGAACACACTCTCCTCACTTATACTGTTCACCTGGTAACATGTCCCGTGTATATTAAACAATCAGGGGAACAAACTCTCCTCACTTCTACTGTTCAACTGGTAACATGTCCCGTGTATATTAAACCATCAGTGGAACACACTCTCCTCACTTATACTGTTCACCTGGTAAAATGTCCCGTGTATATTAAACCATCAGGGGAACACACTCTCCTCACATATACTGTTCACCTAGTGAAATGTCCCGCGTGCATTAAAAAATCAGGGGAACACAGTCTCCTCACTTAAACTGTTTGCCAGGTAACATGTCCCGTGTGTATTAAACAATCAGGGGAACACACTCTCCTCACTTATACTGTTAACCTGGTAACATGTCCCGTGTCTATTAAAACATTAGGGGAACACAATCTCCTCACTTATACTGTTCATCTGGTCACATGTCCCGTGAATATTAAACCATCAGGGGAACACCCTCTCCTCACTTATACTGTTCACATGGTAACATGTCCCGTGTGTATTAAAACATCAGGGAAACACACTCTCCTCACTTATACTGTTCATCTGGTAACATGTCCCGTGAATATTAAACCATCAGGGGAACACACTCTCCTCACTTATACTGTTCACCTGGTGACATGTCCCGTGTGTATTAAATCATCAGGGGAATACACTCTCCTCACTTATACTGTTCACCTGGTAACATGTCCCGTGTATATTAAATCATCAGGGGAACACAGTCTCCTCACCTATACTGTTCATCTGGTAACATGTCCCGTGTGTATTAAAACATGAGGGGAGCACCCTCTCCTCACTTATACTGTTCACCTGGTAACATGTCCCGTGTGTATTAAAACATCAGGGAAACACACTCTCCTCACTTATACTGTTCATCTGGTCACATGTCCCGTGTGTATTAAATCATCAGGGGAACACCCTCTCCTCACTTATACTGTTCACATGGTAACATGTCCCGTGTGTATTAAAACATCAGGGAAACACACTCTCCTCACTTATACTGTTCACCTGGTAACATGTCCCATGTGTATTAAACAATCTGGGGAACACACTCTCCTCACTTATACTGTTCACCTGGCAACATGTCCCGTGTGTATTAAAACATCAGGGGAACACACTCTCCTCACTTATACTGTTCACCTGGTAACATGTCCCGTGTGTATTAAACAAACAGGGGAACACACTCTCCTCACTTATACTGTTCACCTGGTAACATGTCCCGTGTGTATTAAACAAACAGGGGAACACACTCTCCTCACTTATACGGTTCACCTGGTAACATGTCCCGTGTATATTAAACAATCTGGGGAACACGCTCGCCTCACTTATACTGTTCACCTGGTGACATGTCCCGTGTGTATTAAAACATCAGCGAAACACACTCTCTTCACTTAAACTGTTCACCTGGTAACATGTCCCGTGTGTATTAAAACATCAGCGAAACACACTCTCCTCACTTATACTGTTCACCTGGTAACATGTCCCGTGTATATTAAACAATCAGAGGAACACACTCTCCTCACTTATACTGTTCACCTGGTAACATGTCCCGTGTATATTAAACAATCAGGGGAACACACTCTCCTCACTTATACTGCTCACCAGGGAACATGTCCTGTGTATATTAAACAATCTGGGGAACACACTCGCCTCACTTATACTGTTCACCTGGTAACATGTCCCGTGTGTATTAAAACATCAGCGAAACATACTCTCCTCACTTAAACTGTTCACCTGGTAACATGTCCCGTGTATATTAAACCCTCAGGGGAACACACTCTCCTCACTTATACTGTTCACCTGGTAACATGTCCCGTGTGTATTAAACAATCAGGGGAACACACTCTCCTCACTCATACTGTTCACCTGGTAACATGTCTCGTGTATATTAAACCATCAGGGGAACACACTCTCCTCACTTACACTGTACACCAGGTGACATGTCCCGTGTGTATTAAACAATCACGGGAACACACTCTCCTCACTTATACTGTTCACCTGGTGAGATGTCCCGTGTGTATTAAACAATCAGGGGAACACATTCTCCTCACTTATACTGTTCACCTGGCAACATGTCCCGTGAGTATTAAATAATCAGGGGAGCACACTCTCCTCACTTATACTGTTCACCTGGTATAATGTCCCGTGCGTGTTAAACCATCAGGGGAACACACTCTCCTCACTTATACTGTTCACCTGGCAACATGTCCCGTGAGTATTAAATAATCAGGGGAACACACTCTCCTCACTTATACTGTTCACCTGGTAACATGTCCCGTGTATATTAAACCATCAGGGGAACACACTCTCCTCACTTATACTGTTCACCTGGTAACATGTCCCGTGCGTGTTAAACCATCAGGGGAACAAACTCTCCTCACTTATACTGTTCACCTGGCAACATGTCCCGTGAGTATTAAACAATCAGGGGAACACACTCTCCTCACTTATACTGTTCACCTGGTGACATGTCCCGTGTGTATTAAACAATCAGGGGAACACACTCTCCTCACTTATACTGTTCACCTGGTAACATGACCCGTGCGTGTTAAACCATCAGGGGAACAAACTCTCCTCACTTATACTGTTCACCTGGCAACATGTCCCGTGTATATTAAACAATCAGGGGAACACACTCTCCTAACTTATACTGTTCACCTGGTAACATGTCCCGTGTATATTAAACCATCAGGGGAACACACTCTCCTCACTTATACTGTTCACCTGGCAACATGTCCCGTGAGTATGAAACAATCAGGGGAACACACTCTCCTCACTAATACTGTTCACCTGGCAACATGTCCCGTGAGTATGAAACAATCAGGGGAACACACTCTCCTCACTTATACTGTTCACCTGGCAACATGTCCCGTGTGTATTAAACAATCAGGGGAACACATTCTCCTCACTTATACTGTTCACCTGGCAACATGTCCTGTGAGTATTAAATAATCAGGGGAGCACACTCTCCTCACTTATACTGTTCACCTGGTATAATGTCCCGTGCGTGTTAAACCATCAGGGGAACACACTCTCCTCACTTATACTGTTCACCTGGCAACATGTCCCGTGAGTATTAAATAATCAGGGGAACACACTCTCCTCACTTATACTGTTCACCTGGTAACATGTCCCGTGTATATTAAACCATCAGGGGAACACACTCTCCTCACTTATACTGTTCACCTGGTAACATGTCCCGTGCGTGTTAAACCATCAGGGGAACAAACTCTCCTCACTTATACTGTTCACCTGGCAACATGTCCCGTGAGTATTAAACAATCAGGGGAACACACTCTCCTCACTTATACTGTTCACCTGGTGACATGTCCCGTGTGTATTAAATAATCAGGGGAACACACTCTCCTCACTTATACTGTTCACCTGGTGACATGTCCCGTGTATATTAAACAATCAGGAGAACACACTCTCCTCACTTATACTGTTCACCTGGTAACATGTCCCGTGCGTGTTAAACCATCAGGGGAACAAACTCTCCTCACTTATACTGTTCACCTGGCAACATGTCCCGTGTATATTAAACAATCAGGGGAACACACTCTCCTAACTTGTACTGTTCACCTGGTAACATGTCCCGTGTGTATTAAACAATCAGGGGAACACATTCCCCTCACTTCTACTGCTCATCTGGTAACATGTCCTGTGTATATTAAACCATCAGTGGAACACACTCTCCTCACTAATACTGTTCACCTGGTAACATGTCCCGTGCGTGTTAAACCATCAGGGGAACAAACTCTCCTCACTTATACTGTTCACCTGGCAACATGTCCCGTGAGTATGAAACAATCAGGGGAACACACTCTCCTCACTTACACTGTTCACCTGGTGACATGTCCCGTGTGTATTAAATAATCAGGGGAACACACTCTCCTCACTTATACTGTTCACCTGGTGACATGTCCCGTGTGAATTAAACAATCAGGGGAGCACACTCTCCTCACTTATACTGTTCACCTGGTAACATGTCCTGTGTATATTAAACCATCAGGTGAACACACTCTCCTCACTTATACTGTTCACCAGGTGACATGTCCCGTGCGTGTTAAACCATCAGGGGAACACACTTTCCTCACTTATACAGTTCATCTGGTAACATGTCTCGTGTGTATTAAACAATCAGGGGAACACACTCTCCTCACTTATACTGTTCACCTGGTAACATGTCCCGTGCGTGTTAAACCATCAGGGGAACACACTTTCCTCACTTATACTGTTCACCTGGCAACATGTCCCGTTAGTATTAAACAATCAGGGGAACACACTCTCCTCACTTATACTGTTCACCTGGTAACATGTCCCGTGCGTGTTAAACCATCAGGGGAACAAACTCTCCTCACTTATACTGTTCACCTGGCAACATGTCCCGTTAGTATTAAACAATCAGGGGAACACACTCTCCTCACTTATACTGTTCACCTGGTAACATGTCCCGTGCGTGTTAAACCATCAGGGGAACACACTCTCCTCACTTATACTGTTCACCTGGTAACATGTCCCGTGCGTGTTAAACCATCAGGGGAACAAACTCTCCTCACTTATACTGTTCACCAGGTAACATGTCTCGTGTGTATTAAACAATCAGGCGAACACATTCTCCTCACTTATACAGTTCACCTGGCAACATGTCCCGTGAATGTTAAACCATCAGGGGAAAGCACTCTCCTCACTTATACTGTTCACCTGCTAACATGTCCCGTGCGTGTTAAACCATCAGGGGAACACACTCTCCTCACTTATACTGTTCACCTGGTAACATGTCCCGTGAATATTAAACCATCAGGGGAACACACTCTCCTCACTTATACAGTTCACTTGGTGAAATGTCCCGTGCGTATTAAACCATCAGGGGAACACAATCTGCTCACTTATACTGTTCACCTGGTAACATGTCCCGTGCGTGTTAAACCATCAGGGGAACACACTCTCCTCACTTATACTGTTCACCTGGTGACATGTCCCGTGTATATTAAACCATCAGGGGAACACACTCTCCTCACTTATAATGTTCACCTGGTAACATGCCCAGTGAATATTAAACCATCAGGGGAACACATTCTCCTCACTTATCCTGTTCACCTGGTGACATGTCCCGTGTGTATTAAACCATCAGGGGAACACACTCTCCTCACTTATACTGTTCACCTGGTAACATGTCCCGTGCGTGTTAAACCATCAGGGGAACACACTCTCCTCACTTATACTGTTCACTTGGTTACATGTCCCGTGCATATTAAACCATCAGGGGAACACGCTCTCCTCACTTAAACTGTTCATCTGGTAACATGTCCAGTGAATATTAAACCATCAGGGGAACACACTCTCATCACCTATTCTGTTCACTTGGTAACATGTCCCGTGCGTATTGAACAAACAGGGGAAAACATTCTCCTCACTTATACTGTTCACCTGGTGACATGTCCCGTGTGTATTAAACAAATAGGGGAACACACTCTCCTCACTTATACTGTTCACCTGGTAACATGTCCCGTGTATATTAAACCCTCAGGGGAAAACACTGTCCTCACTTATGCTGTTCACCAGGTGACATGTCCCGTGTGTATTAAACAATCAGGGGAACACACTCTCCTCACTTATACTGTTCACCTGGTGACATGTCCCGTGTGTATTAAACAATCAGGGGAACACACTCTCCTCACTTATACTGTTCACCTGGTGACATGTCCCGTGTGTATTAAACAATCAGGGGAACACACTCTCCTCACTTATACTGTTCACCTGGTAACATGTCCCGTGCGTGTTAAACCATCAGGGGAACACACTTTCCTCACTTATACTGTTCACCTGGCAACATGTCCCGTGAATATTAAACCATCAGGGGAAAGCACTCTCCTCACTTCTACTGTTCACCTGGTAACATGTCCCGTGTGCATTAAACCATCAGGGGAACACACTCTCCTCACTTATACTGTTCACCTGGTAACATGTCCCGTGAGTATTAAACAATCAGGGGAACACACTCTCCTCACTTATACTGTTCACCTGGTAACATGTCCCGTGCGTGTTAAACCATCAGGGGAACACACTCTCCTCACTTATACTGTTCACCTGGCAACATGTCCCGTGAGTATTAAACAATCAGGGGAACACACTCTCCTCACTTATACTGTTCACCTGGTAACATGTCCCGTGCGTGTTAAACCATCAGGGGAACACACTCTCCTCACTTATACTGTTCACCTGGCAACATGTCCCGTGTGTATTAAACAATCAGGGGAACACACTCTCCTCACTTATACTGTTCACCTGGCAACATGTCCCGTGTGTATTAAACAATCAGGGGAACACACTCTCCGCACTTATACTGTTCACCTGGTGACATGTCCCGTGTGTATTAAACAATCAGGGGAACACACTCTCCTCACTTATACTGTTCACCAGGTAACATGTCCCGTGTGTATTAAACAATCAGGGGAACACACTCTCCTCACTTATACTGTTCACCTGGTAACATGTCCCGTGCGTGTTAAACCATCAGGGGAACACACTTTCCTCACTTATAATGTTCACCTGGCAACATGTCCCGTGAATATTAAACCATCAGGGGAAAGCACTCTCCTCACTTATACTGTTCACCTGGTAACATGTCCCGTGTGCATTAAACCATCAATGGAACACTCTCTCCTCACTTATACTGTTCACCTGGTAACATGTCCCGTGCGTGTTAAACCATCAGGGGAACACACTTTCCTCACTTTTACTGTTCACCTGGCAACATGTCCCGTGAATATTAAACCATCAGGGGAAAGCACTCTCCTCACTTATACTGTTCACCTGGTAGCATGTCCTGTGTGCATTAAATCATCAGGGGAACACACTCTCCTCACTTATACAGTTCACTTGGTGAAATGTCCCGTGCGTATTAAACCATCAGGGGAACACACTCTCCTCACTTATACTGTTCACCTGGTGACATGTCCTGTGTATATTAAACCATCAGGTGAACACACTCTCCTCACTTATACTGTTCACCAGGTGACATGTCCCGTGCGTGTTAAACCATCAGGGGAACACACTTTCCTCACTTATACAGTTCATCTGGTAACATGTCTCGTGTGTATTAAACAATCAGGGGAACACACTCTCCTCACTTATACTGTTCACCTGGTAACATGTCCCGTGCGTGTTAAACCATCAGGGGAACACACTTTCCTCACTTATACTGTTCACCTGGCAACATGTCCCGTTAGTATTAAACAATCAGGGGAACACACTCTCCTCACTTATACTGTTCACCTGGTAACATGTCCCGTGCGTGTTAAACCATCAGGGGAACAAACTCTCCTCACTTATACTGTTCACCTGGCAACATGTCCCGTTAGTATTAAACAATCAGGGGAACACACTCTCCTCACTTATACTGTTCACCTGGTAACATGTCCCGTGCGTGTTAAACCATCAGGGGAACACACTCTCCTCACTTATACTGTTCACCTGGTAACATGTCCCGTGCGTGTTAAACCATCAGGGGAACAAACTCTCCTCACTTATACTGTTCACCAGGTAACATGTCTCGTGTGTATTAAACAATCAGGGGAACACATTCTCCTCACTTATACAGTTCACCTGGCAACATGTCCCGTGAATGTTAAACCATCAGGGGAAAGCACTCTCCTCACTTATACTGTTCACCTGCTAACATGTCCCGTGCGTGTTAAACCATCAGGGGAACACACTCTCCTCACTTATACTGTTCACCTGGTAACATGTCCCGTGAATATTAAACCATCAGGGGAACACACTCTCCTCACTTATACAGTTCACTTGGTGAAATGTCCCGTGCGTATTAAACCATCAGGGGAACACAATCTGCTCACTTATACTGTTCACCTGGTAACATGTCCCGTGCGTGTTAAACCATCAGGGGAACACACTCTCCTCACTTATACTGTTCACCTGGTGACATGTCCCGTGTATATTAAACCATCAGGGGAACACACTCTCCTCACTTATAATGTTCACCTGGTAACATGCCCAGTGAATATTAAACCATCAGGGGAACACATTCTCCTCACTTATCCTGTTCACCTGGTGACATGTCCCGTGTGTATTAAACCATCAGGGGAACACACTCTCCTCACTTATACTGTTCACCTGGTAACATGTCCCGTGCGTGTTAAACCATCAGGGGAACACACTCTCCTCACTTACACTGTTCACTTGGTTACATGTCCCGTGCATATTAAACCATCAGGGGAACACGCTCTCCTCACTTAAACTGTTCATCTGGTAACATGTCCAGTGAATATTAAACCATCAGGGGAACACACTCTCATCACCTATTCTGTTCACTTGGTAACATGTCCCGTGCGTATTGAACAAACAGGGGAAAACATTCTCCTCACTTATACTGTTCACCTGGTGACATGTCCCGTGTGTATTAAACAAATAGGGGAACACACTCTCCTCACTTATACTGTTCACCTGGTAACATGTCCCGTGTATATTAAACCCTCAGGGGAAAACACTGTCCTCACTTATGCTGTTCACCAGGTGACATGTCCCGTG
Organism: Heterodontus francisci; assembly: GCF_036365525.1. Lineage (NCBI taxonomy): Eukaryota > Metazoa > Chordata > Chondrichthyes > Heterodontiformes > Heterodontidae > Heterodontus > Heterodontus francisci. The sequence continues at coordinate 273,279 of NW_027140768.1, read as the reverse complement.
TGTATTAAACAATCAGGGGAACACACTCTCCTCACTTATACTGTTCACCTGGTGACATGTCCCGTGTGTATTAAACAATCAGGGGAACACACTCTCCTCACTTATACTGTTCACCTGGTGACATGTCCCGTGTGTATTAAACAATCAGGGGAACATACTCTCCTCACTTATACTGTTCACCTGGTAACATGTCCCGTGCGTGTTAAACCATCAGGGGAACACACTTTCCTCACTTATACTGTTCACCTGGCAACATGTCCCGTGAATATTAAACCATCAGGGGAAAGCACTCTCCTCACTTCTACTGTTCACCTGGTAACATGTCCCGTGTGCATTAAACCATCAGGGGAACACACTCTCCTCACTTATACTGTTCACCTGGTAACATGTCCCGTGAGTATTAAACAATCAGGGGAACACACTCTCCTCACTTATACTGTTCACCTGGTAACATGTCCCGTGCGTGTTAAACCATCAGGGGAACACACTCTCCTCACTTATACTGTTCACCTGGCAACATGTCCCGTGAGTATTAAACAATCAGGGGAACACACTCTCCTCACTTATACTGTTCACCTGGTAACATGTCCCGTGCGTGTTAAACCATCAGGGGAACACACTCTCCTCACTTATACTGTTCACCTGGCAACATGTCCCGTGTGTATTAAACAATCAGGGGAACACACTCTCCTCACTTATACTGTTCACCTGGCAACATGTCCCGTGTGTATTAAACAATCAGGGGAACACACTCTCCGCACTTATACTGTTCACCTGGTGACATGTCCCGTGTGTATTAAACAATCAGGGGAACACACTCTCCTCACTTATACTGTTCACCAGGTAACATGTCCCGTGTGTATTAAACAATCAGGGGAACACACTCTCCTCACTTATACTGTTCACCTGGTAACATGTCCCGTGCGTGTTAAACCATCAGGGGAACACACTTTCCTCACTTATAATGTTCACCTGGCAACATGTCCCGTGAATATTAAACCATCAGGGGAAAGCACTCTCCTCACTTATACTGTTCACCTGGTAACATGTCCCGTGTGCATTAAACCATCAATGGAACACTCTCTCCTCACTTATACTGTTCACCTGGTAACATGTCCCGTGCGTGTTAAACCATCAGGGGAACACACTTTCCTCACTTTTACTGTTCACCTGGCAACATGTCCCGTGAATATTAAACCATCAGGGGAAAGCACTCTCCTCACTTATACTGTTCACCTGGTAGCATGTCCTGTGTGCATTAAATCATCAGGGGAACACACTCTCCTCACTTATACAGTTCACTTGGTGAAATGTCCCGTGCGTATTAAACCATCAGGGGAACACACTCTCCTCACTTATACTGTTCACCTGGTGACATGTCCCGTGTATATTAAACCATCAGGGGAACACACTCTCCTCACTTATAATGTTCACCTGGTAACATGCCCAGTGAATATTAAACCATCAGGGGAACACATTCTCCTCACTTATCCTGTTCACCTGGTGACATGTCCCGTGTATATTAAACCATCAGGGGAACACACTCTCCTCACTTATACTGTTCACCTGGTAACATGTCCCGTGCGTGTTAAACCATCAGGGGAACACACTCTCCTCACTTATACTGTTCACTTGGTTACATGTCCCGTGCATATTAAACCATCAGGGGAACATGCTCTCCTCACTTAAACTGTTCATCTGGTAACATGTCCAGTGAATATTAAACCATCAGGGGAACACACTCTCCTCACTTATTCTGTTCACTTGGTAACATGTCCCGTGTATATTAAACCCTCAGGGGAACACACTCTCCTCACTTATGCTGTTCACCAGGTGACATGTCCCGTGTGTATTAAACAAATAGGGGAACACACTCTCCTCACTTATACTGTTCACCTGGTGACATGTCCCGTGTGTATTAAACAAATAGGGGAACACACTCTCCTCACTTATACTGTTCACCTGGTAACATGTCCCGTGTATATTAAACCCTCAGGGGAACACACTCTCCTCACTTATGCTGTTCACCAGGTGACATGTCCCGTGTGTATTAAACAATCAGGGGAACACACTCTCCTCACTTATACTGTTCACCTGGTGACATGTCCCGTGTGTATTAAACAATCAGGGGAACACACTCTCCGCACTTATACTGTTCACCTGGTGACATGTCCCGTGTATATTAAACCATCAGGGGAACACACTCTCCTCACTTATACTGTTCACCAGGTGACATGTCCCGAGTGTATTAACCAATCAGGGGAACACACTCTCCTCACTTATACTGTTCACCTGGTAACATGTCCCGTGCGTGTTAAACCATCAGGGGAACACACTTTCCTCACTTATACTGTTCACCTGGTAACATGTCCCGTGAATATTAAACCATCAGGGGAAAGCACTCTCCTCACTTCTACTGTTCACCTGGTAACATGTCCCGTGTGCATTAAACCATCAGGGGAACACACTCTCCTCACTTATACTGTTCACCTGGTAACATGTCCCGTGAGTATTAAACAATCAGGGGAACACACTCTCCTCACTTATACTGTTCACCTGGTAACATGTCCCGTGTGCATTAAACCATCAATGGAACACTCTCTCCTCACTTATACAGTTCACCTGGTAACATGTCCCGTGTGCATTAAACCATCAGGGGAACACACTCTCCTCACTTATACTGTTCACCTGGTAACATGTCCCATGCGTATTAAACCATCAGGGGAACACTCTCTCCTCACTTATACTGTTCACCTGGTAACATGTCCCGTGTGCATTAAACAATCAGGGGAACACACTCTCCTCACTTATACTGTTCACCTGGTAACATGTCCCGTGTGCATTAAACCATCAGGGGAACACACTCTCCTCTCTTATGCTGTTCACCTGGTAACATGTCCCGTGTGCATTAAACCATCAATGGAACACTCTCTCCTCACTTATACTGTTCACCTGGTAACATGTCCTGTGTGCATTAAACCATCAATGGAACACTCTCTCCTCACTTATACTGTTCACCTGGTAACATGTCCCGTGTGCATTAAACCATCAGGGGAACACACTCTCCTCACTTATGCTGTTCACCTGGTAACATGTCCCGTGTGCATTAAACCATCAATGGAACACTCTCTCCTCACTTATACTGTTCACCTGGTAACATGTCCTGTGTGCATTAAACCATCAATGGAACACTCTCTCCTCACTTATACTGTTCACCTGGTAACATGTCCTGTGTGCATTAAACCATCAGGGGAACACACTCTCCTCACTTATGCTGTTTACCTGGTAACATGTCCTGTGTGCATTAAACAATCAGGGGAACTCACTCTCCTCACTTATACTGTTCACCTGGTAACATGTCCCGTGTGTATTAAACAATCAGGGGAACACACTCTCCTCACTTATACTGTTCACCTGTTGACATGTCCTGTTTGTATTAAACCATCAGGGGAACTCACTCTCCTCACTTATCCTGTTCACCTGGTAACATGTCCCGTGCGTATTAAACAATCAGGGGAACACACTCTCCTCACTTATACTGTTCACCTGGTAACATGTCCTGTGTGTATTAAACAATCAGGGGAACACACTCTCCTCACTTATACTGTTCACCTGGTAACATGTCCCGTGCGTATTAAACAATCAGGGGAACACACTCTCCTCACTTATACTGTTCACCTGGTAACATGTCCTGTGTGTATTAAACAATCAGGGGAACACACTCTCCTCACTATTCTGTTCACCTGGTAACATGTCCCGTGTGTATTAAACAATCAGGGGAACACACTCTCCTCACTTATACTGTTCACCTGGTAACATGTCCCGTGCGTATTAAACAATCAGGGGAACACACTCTCCTCACTTATACTGTTCACCTGGTAACATGTCCCGTGTGTATTAAACCATCAGGGGAACACACTCTCCTCACTTATACTGTTCACCTGGTAACATGTCCCATGTATATTAAACCATCAGGGGAACACACTCTCCTCACTTATACTGTTCACCTGGTAACATGTCCCGTGTGTATTAAACAATCAGGGGAACACTCTCTCTTCACTTATACTGTTCACCTGGTAACATGTCCCGTGTGTATTAAACCATCAGGGGAACACACTCTCCTCACTTATACTGTTCACCTGGTAACATGTCCCATGTATATTAAACCATCAGGGGAACACACTCTCCTCACTTATACTGTTCACCTGGTAACATGTCCCATGTATATTAAACCATCAGGGGAACACACTCTCCTCACTTCTACTCTTCACCTGGTGACAAATCCCATCAGTATTAAACAATCATTGGATCACACTCTCCTCACTTATACTGTTCAGCTGGTAACATGTCCCGTGAGTATTAAACAATCAGGGGAACACACTCTCCTCACTTATACTGATCACCTGGTAACATGCCCAGTGAATATTAAACCATCAGGGGAACACATTCTCCTCACTTATCCTGTTCACCTGGTGACATGTCCCGTGTGTATTAAACCATCAGGGGAACACACTCTCCTCACTTATACTGTTCTCCTGGTAACATGTCCCGTGTGTATTAAACAATCAGGGGAACACACTCTCCGCACTTATACTGTTCACCTGGTGACATGTCCCGTGTGTATTAAACAATCAGGGGAACACACTCTCCTCACTTATACTGTTCACCTGGTGACATGTCCCGTGTGTATTAAACAATCAGGGGAACACACTCTCCTCACTTATACTGTTCACCTGGTGACATGTCCCGTGTGTATTAAACAATCAGGGGAACACACTCTCCTCACTTATACTGTTCACCTGGTAACATGTCCCGTGCGTGTTAAACCATCAGGGGAACACACTTTCCTCACTTATACTGTTCACCTGGCAACATGTCCCGTGAATATTAAACCATCAGGGGAAAGCACTCTCCTCACTTCTACTGTTCACCTGGTAACATGTCCCGTGTGCATTAAACCATCAGGGGAACACACTCTCCTCACTTATACTGTTCACCTGGTAACATGTCCCGTGAGTATTAAACAATCAGGGGAACACACTCTCCTCACTTATACTGTTCACCTGGTAACATGTCCCGTGCGTGTTAACCCATCAGGGGAACACACTCTCCTCACTTATACTGTTCACCTGGCAACATGTCCCGTGTGTATTAAACAATCAGGGGAACACACTCTCCTCACTTATACTGTTCACCTGGCAACATGTCCCGTGTGTATTAAACAATCAGGGGAACACACTCTCCGCACTTATACTGTTCACCTGGTGACATGTCCCGTGTGTATTAAACAATCAGGGGAACACACTCTCCTCACTTATACTGTTCACCAGGTAACATGTCCCGTGTGTATTAAACAATCAGGGGAACACACTCTCCTCACTTATACTGTTCACCTGGTAACATGTCCCGTGCGTGTTAAACCATCAGGGGAACACACTTTCCTCACTTATAATGTTCACCTGGCAACATGTCCCGTGAATATTAAACCATCAGGGGAAAGCACTCTCCTCACTTATACTGTTCACCTGGTAACATGTCCCGTGTGCATTAAACCATCAATGGAACACTCTCTCCTCACTTATACTGTTCACCTGGTAACATGTCCCGTGCGTGTTAAACCATCAGGGGAACACACTTTCCTCACTTTTACTGTTCACCTGGCAACATGTCCCGTGAATATTAAACCATCAGGGGAAAGCACTCTCCTCACTTATACTGTTCACCTGGTAGCATGTCCTGTGTGCATTAAATCATCAGGGGAACACACTCTCCTCACTTATACAGTTCACTTGGTGAAATGTCCCGTGCGTATTAAACCATCAGGGGAACACACTCTCCTCACTTATACTGTTCACCTGGTAACATGTCCCGTGCGTGTTAAACCATCAGGGGAACACACTCTCCTCACTTATACTGTTCACTTGGTTACATGTCCCGTGCATATTAAACCATCAGGGGAACACGCTCTCCTCACTTAAACTGTTCATCTGGTAACATGTCCAGTGAATATTAAACCATCAGGGGAACACACTCTCATCACCTATTCTGTTCACTTGGTAACATGTCCCGTGCGTATTGAACAAACAGGGGAAAACATTCTCCTCACTTATACTGTTCACCTGGTGACATGTCCCGTGTGTATTAAACAATCAGGGGAACACACTCTCATCACTTATACTGTTCACCTGGTGACATGTCCCGTGTGTATTAAACAATCAGGGGAACACACTCTCCGCACTTATACTGTTCACCTGGTGACATGTCCCGTGTGTATTAAACAATCAGGGGAACACACTCTCCTCACTTATACTGTTCACCAGGTAACATGTCCCGTGTGTATTAAACAATCAGGGGAACACACTCTCCTCACTTATACTGTTCACCTGGTGACATGTCCCGTGTGTATTAAACAATCAGGGGAACACACTCTCCTCACTTATGCTGTTCACCAGGTAACATTTCCCGTGTGTATTAAACAATCAGGGGAACACACTCTCCTCACTTATACTGTTCACCTGGTGACATGTCCCGTGTGTATTAAACAATCAGGGGAACACACTCTCCGCACTTATACTGTTCACCTGGTGACATGTCCCGTGTATATTAAACCATCAGGGGAACACACTCTCCTCACTTATACTGTTCACCAGGTGACATGTCCCGAGTGTATTAACCAATCAGGGGAACACACTCTCCTCAATTATACTGTTCACCTGGTAACATGTCCCGTGCGTGTTAAACCATCAGGGGAACACACTTTCCTCACTTATACTGTTCACCTGGCAACATGTCCCGTGAATATTAAACCATCAGGGGAAAGCACTCTCCTCACTTCTACTGTTCACCTGGTAACATGTCCCGTGTGCATTAAACCATCAGGGGAACACACTCTCCTCACTTATACTGTTCACCTGGTATCATGTCCCGTGAGTATTAAACAATCAGGGGAACACACTCTCCTCACTTATACTGTTCACCTGGTAACATGTCCCGTGCGTGTTAAACCATCAGGGGAACACACTCTCCTCACTTATACTGTTCACCTGGCAACATGTCCCGTGAGTATTAAACAATCAGGGGAACACACTCTCCTCTCTTATACTGTTCACCTGGTAACATGTCCCGTGCGTGTTAAACCATCAGGGGAACACACTCTCCTCACTTATACTGTTCACCTGGCAACATGTCCCGTGTGTATTAAACAATCAGGGGAACACACTCTCCTCACTTATACTGTTCACCTGGCAACATGTCCCGTGTGTATTAAACAATCAGGGGAACACACTCTCCGCACTTATTCTGTTCACCTGGTGACATGTCCCGTGTATATTAAACCATCAGGGGAACACACTCTCCTCACTTATACTGTTCACCAGGTGACATGTCCCGTGTGTATTAAACAATCAGGGGAACACACTCTCCTCACTTATACTGTTCACCTGGTAACATGTCCCGCGCGTGTTAAACCATCAGGGGAACACACTTTCCTCACTTATAATGTTCACCTGGCAACATGTCCCGTGAATATTAAACCATCAGGGGAAAGCACTCTCCTCACTTATACTGTTCACCTGGTAACATGTCCCGTGTGCATTAAACCATCAATGGAACACTCTCTCCTCACTTATACAGTTCACCTGGTAACATGTCCCGTGTGCATTAAACCATCAGGGGAACACACTCTCCTCACTTATACTGTTCACCTGGTAACATGTCCCATGCGTATTAAACCATCAGGGGAACACTCTCTCCTCACTTATACTGTTCACCTGGTAACATGTCCCGTGTGCATTAAACAATCAGGGGAACACACTCTCCTCACTTATACTGTTCACCTGGTAACATGTCCCGTGTGCATTAAACCATCAGGGGAACACACTCTCCTCTCTTATGCTGTTCACCTGGTAACATGTCCCGTGTGCATTAAACCATCAATGGAACACTCTCTCCTCACTTATACTGTTCACCTGGTAACATGTCCTGTGTGCATTAAACCATCAATGGAACACTCTCTCCTCACTTATACTGTTCACCTGGTAACATGTCCCGTGTGCATTAAACCATCAGGGGAACACACTCTCCTCACTTATGCTGTTCACCTGGTAACATGTCCCGTGTGCATTAAACCATCAATGGAACACTCTCTCCTCACTTATACTGTTCACCTGGTAACATGTCCTGTGTGCATTAAACCATCAGGGGAACACACTCTCCTCACTTATGCTGTTTACCTGGTAACATGTCCCGTGTGTATTAAACAATCAGGGGAACACACTCTCCTCACTTATACTGTTCACCTGTTGACATGTCCTGTTTGTATTAAACCATCAGGGGAACTCACTCTCCTCACTTATCCTGTTCACCTGGTAACATGTCCCGTGCGTATTAAACAATCAGGGGAACACACTCTCCTCACTTATACTGTTCACCTGGTAACATGTCCCGTGTGTATTAAACAATCAGGGGAACACACTCTCCTCACTTATACTGTTCACCTGGTAACATGTCCCGTGCGTATTAAACAATCAGGGGAACACACTCTCCTCACTTATACTGTTCACCTGGTAACATGTCCCGTGTGTATTAAACAATCAGGGGAACACACTCTCCTCACTATTCTGTTCACCTGGTAACATGTCCCGTGTGTATTAAACAATCAGGGGAACACACTCTCCTCACTTATACTGTTCACCTGGTAACATGTCCCGTGCGTATTAAACAATCAGGGGAACACACTCTCCTCACTTATACTGTTCACCTGGTAACATGTCCCGTGTGTATTAAACCATCAGGGGAACACACTCTCCTCACTTATACTGTTCACCTGGTAACATGTCCCATGTATATTAAACCATCAGGGGAACACACTCTCCTCACTTATACTGTTCACCTGGTAACATGTCCCGTGTGTATTAAACAATCAGGGGAACACTCTCTCTTCACTTATACTGTTCACCTGGTAACATGTCCCGTGTGTATTAAACCATCAGGGGAACACACTCTCCTCACTTATACTGTTCACCTGGTAACATGTCCCATGTATATTAAACCATCAGGGGAACACACTCTCCTCACTTATACTGTTCACCTGGTAACATGTCCCATGTATATTAAACCATCAGGGGAACACACTCTCCTCACTTCTACTCTTCACCTGGTGACAAATCCCATCAGTATTAAACAATCATTGGATCACACTCTCCTCACTTATACTGTTCACCTGGTAACATGTCCCGTGAGTATTAAACAATCAGGGGAACACATTCTCCTCACTTATACTGTTCACCTGCTAACATGTCCCGTGTATATTAAACCATCAGGGGAATACAGTCTCCTCGCTTATACGGTTCACCTGGTAACATGTCCCGTGTATATTAAACCATCAGGGGAACACACTCTCCTCACTTATACTGTTCACCAGGTGACATGTCCCGTGTGTTATAAACAATCAGGGGAACACACTCTGCTCACTTATACTGTTCACCTGGTAACATGTCCCGTGCGTGTTAAAACATCAGGGGAACACACTCTCCTCACTTATACTGTTCACCTGGTAACATGTCCTGTGTGCATTAAATCATCAGGGGAACACACGCTCCTCACTTATACAGTTCACTTGGTGAAATGTCCCGTGCGTATTAAACCATCAGGGGAACACACTCTCCTCACTTATACTGTTCAGCTGGTAACATGTCCCGTGCATATTAAACCATCAGGGGAACACGCTCTCCTCACTTAGACTGTTCATCTGGTAACATGTCCAGTGAATATTAAGCCATCAGGGGAACACATTCTCCTCACTTATCATGTTCACCTGGTGACATGTCCCGTGTGTATTAAACAATCAGGGGAACACACTCTCCTCACTTATACTGTTCACCTGGTAACATGTCCCGTGAGTATTAAACAATCAAGGGAACACACTCTCCTCACTTATACTGTTCACCTGGTGACATGTCCCGTGTATATTAAACCATCAGGGGAACACATTCTCCTCACTTATCCTGTTCACCTGGTAACATGTCGCGTGTATATTAAACCATCAGTGGAACACACTCTCCTCACTTATACTGTTCACCTGGTAACATGTCCCGTGCGTGTTAAACCATCAGGGGAAAACACTCTCCTCACTTATACTGTTCACCTGGTGACATGTCCCGTGTGAATTAAACAATCAGGGGAAAACACTCTCCTCACTTATACTGTTCACCTGGTAACATGTCCCGTGCGTGTTAAACCATCAGGGGAACACACTTTCCTCACTTATACTGTTCATCTGGTAACATGTCCCGTGTATATTAAACCATCAGGGGAACACATTCTCCTCACTTATTCTGTTCACCAGGTGACATGTCGCGTGTATATTAAACCATCAGTGGAACACACTCTCCTCACTTATACTGTTCACCTGGTAACATGTCCCGTGCGTGTTAAACCATCAGGGGAACACACTTTCCTCACTTATACTGTTCACCTGGTAACATGTCCTGTGTGCATTAAATCGTCAGGGGAACACACTTTCCTCACTTATACTGTTCACCTGGTAACATGTCCCGTGTGTATTAAACAATCAGGGGAACACACTCTCCTCACTATTCTGTTCACCTGGTAACATGTCCCGTGAATATTAAACCATCAGGGGAAAGCACTCTCCTCACTTATACTGTTCACCTGCTAACATGTCCCGTGTGTATTAAACAATCAGGGGAACACACTCTCCTCACTTATACTGTTCACCTGGTAACATGTCCCGTGCGTGTTAAACCATCAGGGGAACACACTTTCCTCACTTTTACTGTTCACCTGGCAACATGTCCCGTGAATATTAAACCATCAGGGGAAAGCACTCTCCTCACTTATACTGTTCACCTGGTAGCATGTCCTGTGTGCATTAAATCATCAGGGGAACACACTCTCCTCACTTATACAGTTCACTTGGTGAAATGTCCCGTGCGTATTAAACCATCAGGGGAACACACTCTCCTCACTTATACTGTTCACCTGGTGACATGTCCCGTGTATATTAAACCATCAGGGGAACACACTCTCCTCACTTATAATGTTCACCTGGTAACATGCCCAGTGAATATTAAACCATCAGGGGAACACATTCTCCTCACTTATCCTGTTCACCTGGTGACATGTCCCGTGTATATTAAACCATCAGGGGAACACACTCTCCTCACTTATACTGTTCACCTGGTAACATGTCCCGTGCGTGTTAAACCATCAGGGGAACACACTCTCCTCACTTATACTGTTCACTTGGTTACATGTCCCGTGCATATTAAACCATCAGGGGAACACGCTCTCCTCACTTAAACTGTCCATCTGGTAACATGTCCAGTGAATATTGAACCATCAGGGGAACACACTCTCCTCACTTATTCTGTTCACTTGGTAACATGTCCCGTGCGTATTGAACAAACAGGGGAAAACATTCTCCTCACTTATACTGTTCACCTGGTAACATGTCCTGTCTGCATTAAATCATCAGGGGAACACACTCTCCTCACTTATACAGTTCACTTGGTGAAATGTCCCGTGCGTATTAAACCATCAGGGGAACACACTCTCCTCACTTATACTGTTCACCTGGTAACATGTCCCGTGTGTATTAAACAATCAGGGAAACACACTCTCCTCACTTATACTGTTCACCTGGTAACATGTCCCGTGTGTATTAAACCATAAGGGGAACACACTCTCCTCACTTATACTGTTCACCTGGTAATATGCCCTGTGTATATTAAACCATCAGGGGAACACACTCTCCTCACTTATACTGTTCACCTGGGAACATGTCCCGTCTGTATTAAACCATCAGGGGAACACAATCTCCTCACTTATACTGTTCACCTGGTAATATGCCCTGTGTATATTAAACCATCAGGGGAACACAGTCTCCTCACTTATACTGTTCACCTGGTAACATGTCCCGTGTATATTAAACCATCAGGGGAACACACTCTCCTCACTTATACTGTTCACCAGGTGACATGTCCCGTGTGTAATAAACAATCAGGGGAACACACTCTCCTCACTTATACTGTTCACCTGGTAACATGTCCCGTGCGTGTTAAAACATCAGGGGAACACACTCTCCTCACTTATACTGTTCACCTGGTAACATGTCCTGTGTGCATTAAATTATCAGGGGAACACACGCTCCTCACTTATACTGTTCAGCTGGTAACATGTCCCGTGCATATTAAACCATCAGGGGAACACGCTCTCCTCACTTAGACTGTTCATCTGGTAACATGTCCAGTGAATATTAAGCCATCAGGGGAACACATTCTCCTCACTTATCATGTTCACCTGGTGACATGTCCCGTGTGTATTAAACAATCAGGGGAACACACTCTCCGCACTTATACTGTTCACCTGGTGACATGTCCCGTGTATATTAAACCATCAGGGGAACACACTCTCCTCACTTATACTGTTCACCTGGTAACATGTCCCGTTAGTATTAAACAATCAGGGGAACACACTCTCCTCACCTATACTGTTCACCTGGTGACATGTCCCGTGTGAATTAAACCATCAGGGGAACACACTCTCCTCACTTATACTGTTCAGCTGGTAACATGTCCCGTGCATATTAAACCATCAGGGGAACACGCTCTCCTCACTTATACTGTTCACCTGGTAACATGTCCCGTGTGAATTAAACAATCAGGGGAAAACACTCTCCTCACTTATACTGTTCACCTGGTGACATGTCCCGTGTATATTAAACCATCAGGTGAACACACTCTCCTCACTTATACTGTTCACCTGGTAACATGTCCCGTGCGTGTTATACCATCAGGGGAACACACTTTCCTCACTTATACTGTTCACCTGGCAACATGTCCCGTGAATATTAAACCATCAGGGGAAAGCACTCTCCTCACTTCTACTGTTCACCTGGTAACATGTCCCGTGTGCATTAAACCATCAGGGGAACACACTCTCCTCACTTATACTGTTCACCTGGTAACATGTCCCGTGAGTATTAAACAATCAGGGGAACACACTCTCCTCACTTATACTGTTCACCTGGTGACATGTCCCGTGTATATTAAACCATCAGGTGAACACACTTTCCTCACTTATACTGTTCACCTGGTAACATGTCCTGTGTGCATTAAATCATCAGGGGAACACACTCTCCTCACTTATACTGTTCACCTGGTGACATGTCCCGTGTATATTAAACCATCAGGTGAACACACTTTCCTCACTTATACTGTTCACCAGGTGACATGTCCCGTGTGTATTAAACAATCAGGGGAACACACTCTCCTCACTTATACTGTTCACCTGGTAACATGTCCCGTGCGTGTTAAACCATCAGGTGAACACACTTTCCTCACTTATACTGTTCACCTGGTAACATGTCCTGTGTGCATTAAATCATCAGGGGAACACACTCTCCTCACTTATACAGTTCACCTGGCAACATGTCCCGTGAATATTAAACCATCAGGGGAAAGCACTCTCCTCACTTATACTGTTCACCTGCTAACATGTCCCGTGTGTATTAAACAATCAGGGGAACACACTCTCCTCACTTATACTGTTCACCTGGTAACATGTCCCGTGCGTGTTAAACCATCAGGGGAACACACTTTCCTCACTTTTACTGTTCACCTGGCAACATGTCCCGTGAATATTAAACCATCATGGGAAAGCACTCTCCTCACTTATACTGTTCACCTGGTAGCATGTCCTGTGTGCATTAAATCATCAGGGGAACACACTCTCCTCACTTATACAGTTCACTTGGTGAAATGTCCCGTGCGTATTAAACAATCAGGGGAACACACTCTCCTCACTTATACTGTTCACCTGGTGACATGTCCCGTGTATATTAAACCATCAGGGGAACACACTCTCCTCACTTATAATGTTCACCTGGTAACATGCCCAGTGAATATTAAACCATCAGGGGAACACATTCTCCTCACTTATCCTGTTCACCTGGTAACATGTCCCGTGCATATTAAACCATCAGGGGAACACACTCTCCTCACCTATACTGTTCACCTGGCAACATGTCCCGTGTGCATTAAACCATCAGGGGAACACACTCTCCTCACTTATACTGTTCACCTGGTAACATGTCCCGTGTGTATTAAACAATCAGGGGAAAACACTCTCCTCACTTATACTGTTCACCTGGTGACATGTCCCGTGTGTATTAAACAATCAGGGGAACACACTCTCCTCACTTATATTGTTCACCTGGTAACATGCCCAGTGAATATTAAACCATCAGGGGAACACATTCTCCTCACTTATACTGTTCACCAGGTGACATGTCCCGTGTGTATTAAACAATCAGGGGAACACACTCTCCTCACTTATACTGTTCACCTGGTAACATGTCCCGTGCGTGTTAAACCATCAGGGGAACACACTCTCCTCACTTATACTGTTCACCTGGCAACATGTCCCGTGTGTATTAAACAATCAGGGGAACACACTCTCCTCACTTATACAGTTCACCTGGCAACATGTCCCGTGAATATTAAACCATCAGGGGAAAGCACTCTCCTCACTTATACTGTTCACCTGCTAACATGTCCCGTGTGTATTAAACAATCAGGGGAACACACTCTCCTCACTTATACTGTTCACCTGGTAACATGTCCCGTGCGTGTTAAACCATCAGGGGAACACACTTTCCTCACTTTTACTGTTCACCTGGCAACATGTCCCGTGAATATTAAACCATCATGGGAAAGCACTCTCCTCACTTATACTGTTCACCTGGTAGCATGTCCTGTGTGCATTAAATCATCAGGGGAACACACTCTCCTCACTTATACAGTTCACTTGGTGAAATGTCCCGTGCGTATTAAACAATCAGGGGAACACACTCTCCTCACTTATACTGTTCACCTGGTGACATGTCCCGTGTATATTAAACCATCAGGGGAACACACTCTCCTCACTTATAATGTTCACCTGGTAACATGCCCAGTGAATATTAAACCATCAGGGGAACACATTCTCCTCACTTATCCTGTTCACCTGGTAACATGTCCCGTGCATATTAAACCATCAGGGGAACACACTCTCCTCACCTATACTGTTCACCTGGCAACATGTCCCGTGTGCATTAAACCATCAGGGGAACACACTCTCCTCACTTATACTGTTCACCTGGTAACATGTCCCGTGTGTATTAAACAATCAGGGGAAAACACTCTCCTCACTTATACTGTTCACCTGGTGACATGTCCCGTGTGTATTAAACAATCAGGGGAACACACTCTCCTCACTTATATTGTTCACCTGGTAACATGCCCAGTGAATATTAAACCATCAGGGGAACACATTCTCCTCACTTATACTGTTCACCAGGTGACATGTCCCGTGTGTATTAAACAATCAGGGGAACACACTCTCCTCACTTATACTGTTCACCTGGTAACATGTCCCGTGCGTGTTAAACCATCAGGGGAACACACTCTCCTCACTTATACTGTTCACCTGGCAACATGTCCCGTGTGTATTAAACAATCAGGGGAACACACTCTCCTCACTTATACTGTTCACCAGGTGACATGTCCCGTGTGTATTAAACCATCAGGGGAACACACTCTCCTCACTTATACTGTTCACCTGGTAACATGTCCCGTGCGTGTTAAACCATCAGGGGAACACACTTTCCTCACTTATACTGTTCACCTGGCAACATGTCCCGTGAATATTAAACCATCAGGGGAAAGCACTCACCTCACTTATCCTGTTCATCTGGTAACATGTCCCGTGTGCATTAAACCATCAATGGAACACTCTCTCCTCACTTATACTGTTCACCTGGTAACATGTCCCGTGTGCATTAAACCATCAGGGGAACACACTCTCCTCACTTATACTGTTCACCTGGTAACATGTCCCATGCGTATTAAACCATCAGGGGAACACACTCTCCTCACTTATACTGTTCATCTGGTGACATGTCCCGTCAGTATTAAACCATAAGGGGAAGACACTCTCCTCACTTATACTGTTCACCTGTTGACATGTCCTGTTTGTATTAAACCATCAGGGGAACTCACTCTCCTCACTTATCCTGTTCACCTGGTAACATGTCCCGTGCGTATTAAACAATCAGGGGAACACACTCTCCTCACTTATACTGTTCACCTGGTAACATGTCCCGTGTGTATTAAACAATCAGGGGAACACACTCTCCTCACTTATACTGTTCACCTGGTAACATGTCCCGTGCGTATTAAACAATCAGGGGAACACACTCTCCTCACTTATAATGTTCACCTGGTAACATGTCCCGTGTGTATTAAACAATCAGGGGAACACACTCTCCTCACTTATACTTTTCACCTGGTAACATGTCCCGTGTGTATTAAACAATCAGGGGAACACACTCTCCTCACTATTCTGTTCACCTGGTAACATGTCCCGTGTGTATTAAACAATCAGGGGAACACACTCTCCTCACTTATACTGTTCACCTGGTAACATGTCCCGTGCGTATTAAACATACAGGGGAACACACTCTCCTCACTTATACTGTTCACCTGGTAACATGTCCCGTGTGTCTTAAACCATCAGGGGAACACACTCTCCTCACTTATACTGTTCATCTGGTAACATGTCCCATGTATATTAAACCATCAGGGGAACACACTCTCCTCACTTATACTGTTCACCTGGTAACATGTCCCGTGTGTATTAAACAATCAGGGGAACACTCTCTCTTCACTTATACTGTTCACCTGGTAACATGTCCCATGTATATTAAACCATCAGGGGAACAAAGTCTCCTCACTTATACTGTTCACCTGGTAACATGTCCCGCGTATATTAAACAATCAGGGGAACACACTCTCCTCACTTATACTGTTCACCTGGTAACATGTCCCGTGAGTATTAAACAATCAGGGGAACACACTCTCCTCACTTATACTGTTCACCTGGTAACATGTCCTGTGTATATTAAACCATCAGGGGAACACATTCTCCTCACTTATACTGTTCACCTGCTAACATGTCCCGTGTATATTAAACCATCAGGGGAATACAGTCTCCTCGCTTATACGGTTCACCTGGTAACATGTCCCGTGTATATTAAACCATCAGGGGAACACACTCTCCTCACTTATACTGTTCACCAGGTGACATGTCCCGTGTGTAATAAACAATCAGGGGAACACACTCTCCTCACTTATACTGTTCACCTGGTAACATGTCCCGTGCGTGTTAAAACATCAGGGGAACACACTCTCCTCACTTATACTGTTCACCTGGTAACATGTCCCGTGCATATTAAACCATCAGAGGAACACGCTCTCCTCACTTAGACTGTTCATCTGTTAACATGTCCAGTGAATATTAAACCATCAGGGGAACACATTCTCCACACTTATCCTGTTCACCTGGTGACATGTCCCGTGTGTATTAAACAATCAGGGGAACACACTCTCCGCACTTATACTGTTCACCTGGTGACATGTCCCGTGTATATTAAACCATCAGGGGAACACACTCTCCTCACTTATACTGTTCACCAGGTGACATGTCCCGAGTGTATTAAACCATCAGGGGAACACACTCTCCTCACTTATACTGTTCACCTGGTAACATGTCCCGTGCGTGTTAAACCATCAGGGGAACACACTTTCCTCACTTATACTGTTCACCTGGCAACATGTCCCGTGAATATTAAACCATCAGGGGAAAGCACTCTCCTCACTTATACTGTTCACCTGGTAACATGTCCCGTGTGCATTAAACCATCAATGGAACACACTCTCCTCACTTATACTGTTCACCTGGTAACATGTCCCGTGAGCATTAAACAATCAGGGGAACACACTCTCCTCACTTATACTGTTCACCTGGTAACATGTCCCGTGCGTGTTAAACCATCAGGGGAACACACTGTCCTCACTTATACTGTTCACCTGGCAACATGTCCCGTGAGTATTAAACAATCAGGGGAAAACACTCTCCTCACTTATACTGTTCACCTGGTGACATGTCCCGTGTGTATTAAACAATCAGGGGAACACACTCTCCTCACTTATACTGTTCACCTGGTAATATGTCCCGTGTATATTAAACCATCAGGGGAACACACTCTCCTCACTTATACTGTTCACCAGGTGACATGCCCCACGTATATGAAACCATCAGGGGAACACGCTCTCTTCACTTATACTGTTCACCTGGCAACATGTCCCGTGAGTATTAAACAATCAGGGGAACACACTCTCCGCACTTATACTGTTCACCTGGTAACATGTCCCGTGTGCATTAAACCATCAGGGGAATACACTCTCCTCACTTATACTGTTCACCTGGTGACATGTCCCGTGTATATTAAACCATCAGGGGAACACACTCTCCTCACTTATACTGTTCACCTGGTGACATGTCCCGTGTGTATTAAACAATCAGGGGAACACACTCTCCGCACTTATACTGTTCACCTGGTGACATGTCCCGTGTATATTAAACCATCAGGGGAACACACTCTCCTCACTTATACTGTTCACCAGGTGACATGTCCCGTGTGTATTAAACAATCAGGGGAACACACTCTCCGCACTTATACTGTTCACCTGGTGACATGTCCCGTGTATATTAAACCATCAGGGGAACACACTCTCCTCACTTATACGGTTCACCTGGTAACATGTCCCGTGTGTATTAAACAATCAGGGGAACACACTCTCCTCACTTATACTGTTCACCTGGTAACATGTCCCGTGCGTGTTAAACCATCAGGGGAACACATTTTCCTCACTTATACTGTTCACCTGGCAACATGTCCCGTGAATATTAAACCATCAGGGGAAAGCACTCTCTTCACTTATACTGTTCACCTGGTAACATGTCCCGTGTGCATTAAACCATCACTGGAACACTCTCTCCTCACTTATACTGTTCACCTGGTAACATGTCCCGTGTGTATTAAACCATCAGGGGAACACACTCTCCTCACTTATGCTGTTTACCTGGTAACATGTCCTGTGTGCATTAAACCATCAGGGGAACACACTCTCCTCACTTATACAGTTCACTTGGTGAAATGTCCCGTGCGTATTAAACCATCAAGGGAACACACTCTCCTCACTTATGCTGTTTACCTTGTAACATGTCCTGTGTGCATTAAACAATCAGGGGAACACACTCTCCTCACTTATGCTGTTTACCTGGTAACATGTCCTGTGTGCATTAAACAATCAGGGGAACACACTCTCCTCACTTATACTGTTCATCTGGTGACATGTCCCGTCAGTATTAAACCATAAGGGGAAGGAAGACACTCTCCTCACTTATACTGTTCACCTGGTAACATGTCCCGTGTATATTAAACAAACAGGGGAAAACACTCTCCTCACTTATACTGTTCACCTGTTGACATGTCCTGTTTGTATTATACCATCAGGGGAACTCACTCTCCTCACTTATCCTGTTCACCTGGTAACATGTCCCGTGCGTATTAAACAATCAGGGGAACACACTCTCCTCACTTATACTGTTCACCTGGTAACATGTCCCGTGTGTATTAAACAAACAGGGGAACACACTCTCCTCACATATACTGTTCACCTGGTAACATGTCCCGTGCGTATTAAACAATCAGGGGAACACACTCTCCTCACTTATACTGTTCACCTGGTAACATGTCCCGTGCGTATTAAACAATCAGGGGAACACACTCTCCTCACTTATACTGTTCACCTGGTAACATGTCCCGTGCGTATTAAACAATCAGGGGAACACACTCTCCTCACTTATACTGTTCACCTGGAAACATGTCCCGTGTGTATTAAACAATCAGGGGAACACACTCTCCTCACTATTCTGTTCACCTGGTAACATGTCCCGTCTGTATTAAACAATCAGTGGAACACACTCTCCTCACTTATACTGTTCACCTGGTAACATGTCCCGTGCTTATTAAACAATCAGGGGAACACACTCTCCTCACTTATACTGTTCACCTGGTAACATGTCCCGTGTGTATTAAACCATCAGGGGAACACACTCTCCTCACTGATACTGTTCATCTGGTAACATGTCCCATGTATATTAAACCATCAGGGGAACACACTCTCCTCACTTATACTGTTCACCTGGTAACATGTCCCGTGTGTATTAAACAATCAGGGGAACACTCTCTCTTCACTTAAACTGTTCACCTGGTAACATGTCCCATGTATATTAAACCATCAGGGGAACACACTCTCCTCACTTATACTGTTCACCAGGTGACATGTCCCCTGTGTAATAAACAATCAGGGGAACACACTCTCCTCACTTATACTGTTCACCTGGTAACATGTCCTGTGTGCATTAAATCATCAGGGGAACACACGCTCCTCACTTATACAGTTCACTTGGTGAAATGTCCCGTGCGTATTAAACCATCAGGGGAACACACTCTCCTCACTTATACTGTTCAGCTGGTAACATGTCCCGTGCATATTAAACCATCAGGGGAACACGCTCTCCTCACTTAGACTGTTCATCTGGTAACATGTCCAGTGAATATTAAACCATCGGGGGAACACATTCTCCTCACTTATCCTGTTCACCTGGTGACATGTCCCGTGTGTATTAAACAATCAGGGGAACACACTCTCCGCACTTATACTGTTCACCTGGTAACATGTCCCGTGCGTATTAAACAATCAGGGGAACACACTCTCCTCACTTATACTGTTCACCTGGAAACATGTCCCGTGTGTATTAAACAATCAGGGGAACACACTCTCCTCACTTATACTGTTCACCTGGTAACATGTCCCGTGCGTATTAAACAATCAGGGGAACACACTCTCCTCACTTATACTGTTCACCTGGTAACATGTCCCGTGCGTATTAAACAATCAGGGGAACACACTCTCCTCACTTATACTGTTCACCTGGTAACATGTCCCGTGCGTATTAAACAATCAGGGGAACACACTCTCCTCACTTATACTGTTCACCTGGAAACATGTCCCGTGTGTATTAAACAATCAGGGGAACACACTCTCCTCACTATTCTGTTCACCTGGTAACATGTCCCGTCTGTATTAAACAATCAGTGGAACACACTCTCCTCACTTATACTGTTCACCTGGTAACATGTCCCGTGCTTATTAAACAATCAGGGGAACACACTCTCCTCACTTATACTGTTCACCTGGTAACATGTCCCGTGTGTATTAAACCATCAGGGGAACACACTCTCCTCACTGATACTGTTCATCTGGTAACATGTCCCATGTATATTAAACCATCAGGGGAACACACTCTCCTCACTTATACTGTTCACCTGGTAACATGTCCCGTGTGTATTAAACAATCAGGGGAACACTCTCTCTTCACTTAAACTGTTCACCTGGTAACATGTCCCATGTATATTAAACCATCAGGGGAACACACTCTCCTCACTTATACTGTTCACCAGGTGACATGTCCCCTGTGTAATAAACAATCAGGGGAACACACTCTCCTCACTTATACTGTTCACCTGGTAACATGTCCTGTGTGCATTAAATCATCAGGGGAACACACGCTCCTCACTTATACAGTTCACTTGGTGAAATGTCCCGTGCGTATTAAACCATCAGGGGAACACACTCTCCTCACTTATACTGTTCAGCTGGTAACATGTCCCGTGCATATTAAACCATCAGGGGAACACGCTCTCCTCACTTAGACTGTTCATCTGGTAACATGTCCAGTGAATATTAAACCATCGGGGGAACACATTCTCCTCACTTATCCTGTTCACCTGGTGACATGTCCCGTGTGTATTAAACAATCAGGGGAACACACTCTCCGCACTTATACTGTTCACCTGGTGACATGTCCCGTGAATATTAAACCATCAGGGGAAAGCACTCTCCTCACTTATACTGTTCACCTGGTAACATGTCCCGTGTGCATTAAACCATCAATGGAACACACTCTCCTCACTTATACTGTTCACCTGGTAACATGTCCCGTGAGTATTAAACAATCAGGGGAACACACTCTCCTCACTTATACTGTTCACCTGGTAACATGTCCCGTGCGTGTTAAACCATCAGGGGAACACACTGTCCTCACTTATACTGTTCACCTGGCAACATGTCCCGTGAGTATTAAACAATCAGGGGAAAACACTCTCCTCACTTATACTGTTCACCTGGTGACATGTCCCGTGTGTATTAAACAATCAGGGGAACACACTCTCCTCACTTATACTGTTCACCTGGTAATATGTCCCGTGTATATTAAACCATGAGGGGTACACACTCTCCTCACTTATACTGTTCACCAGGTGACATGTCCCGTGTGTATTAAACAATCAGGGGAACACACTCTCCTCACTTATACTGTTCACCTGGTAACATGTCCCGTGCGTGTTAAACCATCAGGGGAACACACTCTCCTCACTTATACTGTTCACCTGGTGACATGTCCCGTGTGTATTAAACAATCAGGGGAACACACTCTCCGCACTTATACTGTTCACCTGGTGACATGTCCCTTGTATATTAAACCATCAGGGGAACACACTCTCCTCACTTATACTGTTCACCAGGTGACATGTCCCGTGTGTATTAAACAATCAGGGGAACACACTCTCCGCACTTATACTGTTCACCTGGTGACATGTCCCGTGTATATTAAACCATCAGGGGAACACACTCTCCTCACTTATACTGTTCACCTGGTAACATGTCCCGTGTGTATTAAACAATCAGGGGAACACAATCTCCTCACTTATACTGTTCACCTGGTAACATGTCCCGTGCGTGTTAAACCATCAGGGGAACACACTTTCCTCACTTATACTGTTCACCTGGCAACATTTCCCGTGAATATTAAACCATCAGGGGAAAGCACTCTCCTCACTTATACTGTTCACCTGGTAACATGTCCCATGTGCATTAAACCATCACTGGAACACTCTCTCCTCACTTATACTGTTCACCTGGTAACATGTCCCGTGCGTGTTAAACCATCAGGGGAACACACTTTCCTCACTTATACTGTTCACCTGGCAACATGTCCTGTGTGCATTAAATCATCAGGGGAACACACTCTCCTCACTTATGCTGTTCATCTGGTGACATGTCCCGTCAGTATTAAACCATAAGGGGAAGACACTCTCCTCACTTATACTGTTCACCTGGTAACATGTCCCATGTGTATTAAACAAACAGGGGAAAACACTCTCCTCACTTATACTGTTCACCTGTTGACATGTCCCGTCAGTATTAAACCATAAGGGGAAGACACTCTCCTCACTTATACTGTTCACCTGGTAACATGTCCCATGTGTATTAAACAAACAGGGGAAAACACTCTCCTCACTTATACTGTTCACCTGTTGACATGTCCTGTTTGTATTAAACCATCAGGGGAACTCACTCTCCTCACTTATCCTGTTCACCTGGTAACATGTCCCGTGCGTATTAAACAATCAGGGGAACACACTCTCCTCACTTATAATGTTCACCTGGTAACATGTCCCGTGTGTATTAAACAAACAGGGGAACACACTCTCCTCACATATACTGTTCACCTGGTAACATGTCCCGTGCGTATTAAACAATCAGGGGAACACACTCTCCTCACTTATACTGTTCACCTGGTAACATGTCCCGTGTGTATTAAACAATCAGGGGAACACACTCTCCTCACTTATACTGTTCACCTGGTAATATGTCCCGTGTATATTAAACCATGAGGGGAACACACTCTCCTCACTTATACTGTTCACCAGGTGACATGTCCCGTGTGTATTAAACAATCAGGGGAACACACTCTCCTCACTTATACTGTTCACCTGGTAACATGTCCCGTGCGTGTTAAACCATCAGGGGAACACCCTCTCCGCACTTATACTGTTCACCTGGTGACATGTCCCGTGTATATTAAACCATCAGGGGAACACACTCTCCTCACTTATACTGTTCACCTGGTAACATGTCCCGTGTGTATTAAACAATCAGGGGAACACACTCTCCTCACTTATACTGTTCACCTGGTGACATGTCCCGTGTATATTAAACCATCAGGGGAACACACTCTCCTCACTTATACTGTTCACCTGGTAACATGTCCCGTGTGTATTAAACAATCAGGGGAACACAATCTCCTCACTTATACTGTTCACCTGGTAACATGTCCCGTGCGTGTTAAACCATCAGGGGAACACACTTTCCTCACTTATACTGTTCACCTGGCAACATGTCCCGTGAATATTAAACCATCAGGGGAAAGCACTCTCCTCACTTATACTGTTCACCTGGTAACATGTCCCGTGTGCATTAAACCATCACTGGAACACTATCTCCTCACTTATACTGTTCACCTGGTAACATGTCCCGTGCGTGTTAAACCATCAGGGGAACACACTTTCCTCACTTATAATGTTCACCTGGCAACATGTCCTGTGTGCATTAAATCATCAGGGGAACACACTCTCCTCACTTATACTGTTTACCTGGTAACATGTCCTGTGTGCATTAAACAATCAGGGGAACACACTCTCCTCACTTATGCTGTTTAAATGGTAACATGTCCTGTGTGCATTAAAGAATCAGGGGAACACACTCTCCTCACTTATACAGTTCACTTGTTGAAATGTCCCGTGCGTATTAAAACAATCAGGGGAACACACTCTCCTCACTTATACTGTTCACCTGGTAACATGTCCCGTGTGTATTAAACAATCAGGGGAACACACTCTCCTCACTATTCTGTTCACCTGGTAACATGTCCCGTGTGTATTAAACAATCAGGGGAACACACTCTCCTCACTTATACTGTTCACCTGGTAACATGTCCCGTCAGTATTAAACCATAAGGGGAAGACACTCTCCTCACATATACTGTTCACCTGGTAACATGTCCCGTGCGTATTAAACAATCAGGGGAACACACTCTCCTCACTTATACTGTTCACCTGGTAACATGTCCCGTGTGTATTAAACAATCAGGGGAACACACTCTCCTCACTTATACTGTTCACCTGGTAACATGTCCCGTGTGTATTAAACAATCAGGGGAACACACTCTCCTCACTATTCTGTTCACCTGGTAACATGTCCCGTGTGTATTAAACAATCAGGGGAACACACTCTCCTCACTTATACTGTTCACCTGGTAACATGTCCCGTGCTTATTAAACAATCAGGGGAACACACTCTCCTCACTTATACTGTTCACCTGGTAACATGTCCCGTGTGTATTAAACCATCAGGTGAACACACTCTCCTCACTTATACTGTTCACCTGGTAACTTGTCCCATGTATATTAAACCATCAGGGGAACACACTCTCCTCACTTATACTGTTCACCTGGTAACATGTCCCGTGTGTATTAAACAATCAGGGGAACACTCTCTCTTCACTTAAACTGTTCACCTGGTAACATGTCCCATGTATATTAAACCATCAGGGGAACAAAGTCTCCTCACTTATACTGTTCACCTGATAACATGTCCCGTGTGTATTAAACAATCAGGGGAACACACTCTCCTCACTTATACTCTTCACCTGGTAACATGTCCCATGTATATTAAACCATCAGGGGAACACACTCTCCTCAATTATACTGTTCACCTGGTAACATGTCCCGTGTGTATAAAACAATCAGGGGAACACACTCTCCTCACTTATACTGTTCACCTGGTAACATGTCCCGCGTATATTAAACCATCAGGGGAACACACTCTCCTCACTTCTACTCTTCACCTGGTGACAAATCCCGTCAGTATTAAACAATCATTGGATCACACTCTCCTCACTTGTACTGTTCACCTGGTAACATGTCCCGGGTGTATTAAAGCATCAGGGGAACACAGTCTCCTCACTTATACTGTTCAACTGGTAACATGTCCCGTGAGTATTAAACAATCAGGGGAACACATTCTCCTCACTTGTACTGTTCACCTGCTAACATGTCCCGTGTATATTAAACCATCAGGGGAATACAGTCTCCTCGCTTATACCGTTCACCTGGTAACATGTCCCGTGTATATTAAACCATCAGGGGAACACACTCTCCTCACTTATACTGTTCACCAGGTGACATGTCCCGTGTGTAATAAACAATCAGGGGAACACACTCTCCTCACTTATACTGTTTACCTGGTAACATGTCCCGTGCGTGTTAAAACATCAGGGGAACACACTCTCCTCACTTATACTGTTCACCTGGTAACATGTCCTGTGTGCATTAAATCATCAGGGGAACACACTCTCCTCACTTATACAGTTCACTTGGTGAAATGTCCCGTGCGTATTAAACCATCAGGGGAACACACTCTCCTCACTTATACTGTTCAGCTGGTAACATGTCCCGTGCATATTAAACCATCAGGGGAACACGCTCTCCTCACTTATACTGTTTACCTGGTAACATGTCCCGTGCGTGTTAAAACATCAGGGGAACACACTCTCCTCACTTATACTGTTCACCTGGTAACATGTCCCGTGCGTGTTAAACCATCAGGGGAACACACTCTCCTCACTTATACTGTTCATTTGGTTACATGTCCCGTGTATATTAAACCATCAGGGGAACACACTCTCCTCACTTATACTGTTCACCAG
Source organism: Heterodontus francisci (assembly GCF_036365525.1). Taxonomy (NCBI): domain Eukaryota; kingdom Metazoa; phylum Chordata; class Chondrichthyes; order Heterodontiformes; family Heterodontidae; genus Heterodontus; species Heterodontus francisci. The sequence continues at coordinate 246,699 of NW_027140768.1, read as the reverse complement.
GTGACATGTCCCGTGTGTAATAAACAATCAGGGGAACACACTCTCCTCACTTATACTGTTCATTTGGTTACATGTCCCGTGTATATTAAACCATCAGGGGAACACACTCTCCTCACTTATACTGTTCACCTGGTAACATGTCCCGTGCGTGTTAAAACATCAGGGGAACACACTCTCCTCACTTATACTGTTCACCTGGTAACATGTCCCGTGCGTGTTAAAACATCAGGGGAACACACTCTCCTCACTTGTACTGTTCACCTGGTAACATGTCCTGTGTGCATTAAATCATCAGGAGAACACACTCTCCTCACTTATACAGTTCACTTGGTGAAATGTCCCGTGCGTATTAAACCATCAGGGGAACACACTCTCCTCACTTATACTGTTCAGCTGGTAACATGTCCCGTGCATATTAAACCATCAGGGGAACACGCTCTCCTCACTTAGACTGTTCATCTGGTAACATGTCCAGTGAATATTAAACCATCAGGGGAACACATTCTCCTCACTTATCCTGTTCACCTGGTGACATGTCCCGTGTGTATTAAACCATCAGGGCAACACACTCTCCTCACTTATACTGTTCACCTGGTAACATGTACCTTGTATATTAAAGCATCAAAGGAACACACTCTCCTCACTTATCCTGTTCACCTGGTAACATGTCCCGTGCGTGTTAAAACATCAGGGGAACACACTCTCCTCACTTATACTGTTCACCTGGTAACATGTCCCGTGCGTGTTAAAACATCAGGGGAACACACTCTCCTCACTTGTACTGTTCACCTGGTAACATGTCCTGTGTGCATTAAATCATCAGGGGAACACACTCTCCTCACTTATACAGTTCACTTGGTGAAATGTCCCGTGCGTATTAAACCATCAGGGGAACACACTCTCCTCACTTATACTGTTCAGCTGGTAACATGTCCCGTGCATATTAAACCATCAGGGGAACACGCTCTCCTCACTTAGACTGTTCATCTGGTAACATGTCCAGTGAATATTAAACCATCAGGGGAACACATTCTCCTCACTTATCCTGTTCACCTGGTGACATGTCCCGTGTGTATTAAACCATCAGGGCAACACACTCTCCTCACTTATACTGTTCACCTGGTAACATGTCCCGTGCGTGTTAAACCATCAGGGGAACACACTCTCCTCACTTATACTGTTCACCTGGAAACATGTCCCGTGCATATTAAACAATCAGGGGAATTCACTCCCCTCACTTATACTGTTCACCTGGTATCATGTCGAGTGTATATTAAACCATCAGGGGAACACACTCTCCTCACTTATACTGTTCACCTGGTAACATGTCCCGTGCGTGTTAAACCATCAGGGGAACACACTCTCCTCACTTATACTGTTCATTTGGTTTCATGTCCCGTGTATATTAAACCATCAGGGGAACACACTCTCCTCACTTATACTGTTCACCTGGTAACATGTCCCGTGCGTGTTAAACCATCAGGGGAACACACTCTCCTCACTTATACTGTTCACTTGGTTACATGTCCCGTGTGTATTAAACAATCAGGGGAACTCACTCTCCTCACTTATACTGTTCACCTGGTAACATGTCCCGTGAGTATTAAACAATCAGGGGAACACATTCTCCTCACTTGTACTGTTCACCTGCTAACATGTCCCGTGTATATTAAACCATCAGGGGAATACAGTCTCCTCGCTTATACCGTTCACCTGGTAACATGTCCCGTGTATATTAAACCATCAGGGGAACACACTCTCCTCACTTATACTGTTCACCAGATAACATGTCCCGTGTGTAATAAACAATCAGGGGAACACACTCTCCTCACTTATACTGTTTACCTGGTAACATGTCCCGTGCGTGTTAAAACATCAGGGGAACACACTCTCCTCACTTATACTGTTCACCTGGTAACATGTCCTGTGTGCATTAAATCATCAGGGGAACACACTCTCCTCACTTATACAGTTCACTTGGTGAAATGTCCCGTGCGTATTAAACCATCAGGGGAACACACTCTCCTCACTTATACTGTTCAGCTGGTAACATGTCCCGTGCATATTAAACCATCAGGGGAACACGCTCTCCTCACTTAGACTGTTCATCTGGTAACATGTCCAGTGAATATTAAACCATCAGGGGAACACATTCTCCTCACTTATCCTGTTCACCTGGTGACATGTCCCGTGTGTATTAAACAATCAGGGGAATTCACTCCCCTCACTTATACTGTTCACCTGGTATCATGTCCCGTGTATATTAAACCATCAGGGGAACACACTCTCCTCACTTATACTGTTCACCTGGTAACATGTCCCGTGCGTGTTAAACCATCAGGGGAACACACTCTCCTCACTTATACTGTTCATTTGGTTACATGTCCCGTGTATATTAAACCATCAGGGGAACACACTCTCCTCACTTATACTGTTCACCAGGTGACATGTCCCGTGTGTAATAAACAATCAGGGGAACACACTCTCCTCACTTATACTGTTCATTTGGTTACATGTCCCGTCTATATTAAAACATCAGGGGAACACACTCTCCTCACTTATACTGTTCACCTGGTAACATGTCCCGTGCGTGTTAAAACATCAGGGGAACACACTCTCCTCACTTATACTGTTCACCTGGTAACATGTCCCGTGCGTGTTAAAACATCAGGGGAACACACTCTCCTCACTTGTACTGTTCACCTGGTAACATGTCCTGTTTGCATTAAATCATCAGGGGAACACACTCTCCTCACTTATACAGTTCACTTGGTGAAATGTCCCGTGCGTATTAAACCATCAGGGGAACACACTCTCCTCACTTATACTGTTCAGCTGGTAACATGTCCCGTGCATATTAAACCATCAGGGGAACACGCTCTCCTCACTTAGACTGTTCATCTGGTAACATGTCCAGTGAATATTAAACCATCAGGGGAACACATTCTCCTCACTTATCCTGTTCACCTGGTGACATGTCCCGTGTGTATTAAACCATCAGGGCAACACACTCTCCTCACTTATACTGTTCACCTGGTAACATGTACCTTGTATATTAAACCATCGGGGGAACACACTCTCCTCACTTATACTGTTCACCTGGTAACATGTCCCGTGCGTGTTAAACCATCAGGGGAACACACTCTCCTCACTTATACTGTTCACCTGGAAACATGTCCCGTGCATAATAAACAATCAGGGGAATTCACTCCCCTCACTTATACTGTTCACCTGGTATCATGTCGAGTGTATATTAAACCATCAGGGGAACACACTCTCCTCACTTATACTGTTCACCTGGTAACATGTCCCGTGCGTGTTAAACCATCAGGGGAACACACTCTCCTCACTTATACTGTTCATTTGGTTTCATGTCCCGTGTATATTAAACCATCAGGGGAACACACTCTCCTCACTTATACTGTTCACCTGGTAACATGTCCCGTGCGTGTTAAACCATCAGGGGAACACACTCTCCTCACTTATACTGTTCACTTGGTTACATGTCCCGTGTGTATTAAACAATCAGGGGAACTCACTCTCCTCACTTATACTGTTCACCTGGTAACATGTCCCGTGTGTATTAAACAATCAGGGGAACTCACTCTCCTCACTTATACTGTTCACCTGGTAACATGTCCCGTGTGTATTAAACCATCAGGCGAACACACTCTCCTCACTTATACTGTTCGCCTGGTAACGTGTCCCGTGTATATTTAACAATCAGGGGAACACACTCTGCTCACTTATACTGTTCACCTGGTAACATGTCCCGTGTATATTAAACCATCAGGGGAACACATAATCCTCACTTATATTGTTCACCTGCTAACATGTCCCGTGCATATTAAACCATCAGGGGAATACAGTCTCCTCACTTATACTGTTCACCTGGTAACATGTCCCGTGTATATTAAACCATAAGCGGAACACACTCTCCTCACTTATACTGATCACCTGGTGACATGTCCCGGGTATATTAAAAAATCAGGGGAACTCACTCTCCTCTCTTATACTGTTCACCTGGTATCATGTCCTGTGTATATTAAACCAACAGGGGAACACACTCTCCTCACTTATACTGTTCACCTGGTAACATGTCCCGTGCGTGTTAAACAATCAGGGGAACACACTCTCCTCACTTATACTGTTCACCTGGTAACATGTCCCGTGCGTGTTAAACAATCAGGGGAATACACTCTCCTCACTTATACTGTTCACCTGGTGACATGTCCCGTGCGTATTAAACCATCAGGGTAACAATCTCTCCTCACTTATACTGCTCACCAGGCAACATGTCACGTGTATACTAAACGATCAGGGGAACACAATCTCCTCACTTATACTGTTCACCTGGGAACATGTCCCGTGTATATTAAACCATCAGGGGAACACACTCTCCTCACTTATACTGTTCACCTGGTAACAAGTCCCGTGTATATTAAACCATCAGGGGAACACACTCTCCTCACTTATACTGTTCACCTGGTAACATGTCCCGTGTGTATTAAACCATCAGGGGAAAACATAATCCTCACTTATACTGTTCACCTGCTAACATGTCCCGTGTATATTAAACCATCAGGGGAACACACTCTCCTCACTTATACTGTTCAACTGGGAACATGTCCTGTGTATATTAAACCATCAGGGGAAGACCCTCTCCTCACTTATACTGTTCACCTGGTAACATGTCCCATGTATATTAAACCATCAGGGGAACACACTCTCTTCACTTATACTGTTCAGCTGGTAACATGTCCCGTGTGTATTAAACCATCAGGGGAACACACTCTCCTCACTTTTCCTGTTCTTCTGGTAAAATGTCCCGTGTATATTAAACCATCAGGGGAACACAATCTCCTCACTTACACTGTTCACCTGGTAACATGTCCTGTGTATATTAAACCATCAGGGCAACACACTCTCCTCACTTATCCTGTTCATCTGGGAACAAGTCCCGTGTGTATTAAACCATCAGGGGAACACACTCTCCTCACTTATACTGTTCACCTGGTAACATGTCCCGTGTGTATTAAACCATCAGGGGAACACTCTCTCCTCACTTATACTGTTCACCTGGTAACATGTCCCGTGTGTATTAAACAATCAGGGGAACACACTCTCTTCACTTATACTGTTCAGCTGGTAACATGTCCCGTGTGTATTAAACAATCAGGCAACACACTCTCCTCACTTATACTGTTCACCTGGTAACATGTCCCGTGTGTATTAAACAATCAGGTGAACACACTCTCTTCACTTATACTGTTCACCTGGTAACATGTCCCGTGTATATTAAACCATCAGGGGAGCACAATCTCCTCACTTATACCGTTCATCTGGTAACATGTCCCGTGTGTATTAAACCATCAGGGGAACACACTCTCCTCACTTATACTGTTCACCTGGTAACATGTCCTGTGTATATTAAACCATCAGGGGAACACACTCTCCTCACTTAGAGTGTTCACCTGGTGACATGTCCCGTGTTTATTAAACAATAAGGGGAACACACTCTCCTCACTTATAGAGTTCACCTGGTATCATGTCCCGTGTGTATTAAACAATCAGGGGAACCCACTCTCCTCACTTATTCTGTTCAAATGGTGACATGTCCCGTGTGCATTAAACAGTCAGGGGAACACACTCTCCTCACTTATTCTGTTCACCTGGTGACATGTCCCGTGTGCATTAAAAAATCAGGGGAACACACTCTCCTCACTTAGAGTGTTCACCTGGTGACATGTCCCGTGTTTATTAAACAATAAGGGGAACACACTCTCCTCACCTATAGAGTTCACCTGGTAACATGTCCCGTGTGTATAGAACAATCAGGGGAACACACTCTCTTCACTTATACTGTTCACCTGGTGACATGTCCCGTGAATATTAAACCATCAGGGGAACACACTCTCCTCACTTCTACTGTTCACCTGGTAACATGTCCCGTGAGTATTAAACCATCAGGGGAACACACTCTCCTCACTTATACTGTTCAACTGGTGACATGTCCCGTGTGTATTAAACAATCAGGGGAACACACTCTCCTCACTTATACTGTTCACCTGGTGACATGTCCCGTGTGTATTAAACAATCAGGGGAACACACTCTCCTCACTTATACTGTTCAACTGGTGACATGTCCCGTGTGTATTAAACAATCAGGGGAACACACTCTCCTCACTTATACTGTTCACCTGGTGACATGTCCCGTGTGTATTAAACAATCAGGGGAACACACTCTCCTCACTTATACTGTTCACCTGGTGACATGTCCCGTGTGTATTAAACAATCAGGGGAACACAATCTCCTCACTTATACTGTTCACCTGGTGACATGTCCCGTGTGTATTAAACAATCAGGGGATCACACACTCCTCACTTATACTGTTCACCTGGTAACATGTCCCGTTTGTATAAAAAAATCAGGGGATCACAATCTCCTCACTTATACTGTTCACCTGGTGACATGTCCCGCGTATATTAAACAATCAGGGGATCACACACTCCTCACTTATACTGTTCACCTGGTAACATGTCCCGTTTGTATAAAAAAATCAGGGGAACACACTCTCCTCACTTATTCTGTTCACCTGGTAACATGTCCCGTGTGTATTAAACAATCAGGCAACACACTCTCCTCACTTATACTGTTCACCTGGTAACATGTCCCGTGTGTATTAAACCATCAGGGGAACACACTCTCCTCACTTATACTGATCACCTGGTGACATGTCCCGTGTGTATTAAACCATCAGGGGAACACACTCTCCTCACTTATACTGATCACCTGGTGACATGTCCCGTGTGTATTAAACAATCAGGGGAACACACTCTCTTCACTTATACTGTTCACCTGGTAACATGTCCCGTGTGTATTAAACAATCAGGCAACACACTCTCCTCACTTATACTGTTCACCTGGTAACATGTCCCGTGTGTATTAAACAATCAGGGGAACACACTCTCTTCACTTATACTGTTCACCTGGTAACATGTCCCGTGTGTATTAAACAATCAGGCAACACACTCTCCTCACTTATACTGTTCACCTGGTAACATGTCCCGTGTGTATTAAACCATCAGGGGAACACACTCTCCTCACTTATACTGTTCACCTGGTAACATGTCCCGTGTGTATTAAACCATCAGGGGAACACTCTCTCCTCACTTATACTGTTCACCTGGTAACATGTCCCGTGTGTATTAAACAATCAGGGGAACACACTCTCTTCACTTATACTGTTCACCTGGTAACATGTCCCGTGTGTATTAAACAATCAGGGGAACACACTCTCTTCACTTATACTGTTCACCTGGTAACATGTCCCGTGTATATTAAACAATCAGGGGAACACAATCTCCTCACTTATACTGTTCATCTGGTAACATGTCCCGTGTATTTTAAACCATCAGGGGAACACACTCTCCTCACTTATACTGTTAACCTGGAAATATGTCCTGTGTATATTAAACCATCAGGGGAACACACTCTCCTCACTTATACTGTTCACCTGGTGACATGTCCCGTGTTTATTAAACAATAAGGGGAACACACTCTCCTCACTTATAGAGTTCACCTGGTAACATGTCCCGTGTGTATTAAACAATCAGGGGAACACACTCTCCTCACTTATACTGTTCACCTGGTGACATGTCACGTGTGTATAAAACAATCTGGGGAACACACTCTCCTCACTTATACTGTTCAACTGGTGACATGTCCCGTGTGTATTAAACAATCAGGGGAACACACTCTCCTCACTTATACTGTTCACCTGGTGACATGTCCCGTGTGTATTAAACAATCAGGGGAACACACTCTCCTCACTTATACTGTTCACCTGGTGACATGTCACGTGTGTATAAAACAATCTGGGGAACACAATCTCCTCACTTATAAAGTTCACCTGTTGACATGTCCCGTGTGTATTAAACAATCAGGGGATCACACACTCCTCACTTATACTGTTCACCTGGTAACATGTCCCGTTTGTATAAAAAAATCAGGGGAACACACTCTCCTCACTTATACTGTTCACCTGGTGACATGTCCCGCGTATATTAAACAATCAGGGGATCACACACTCCTCACTTATACTGTTCAACTGGTAACATGTCCCGTTTGTATAAAAAAATCAGGGGAACACACTCTCCTCACTTATTCTGTTCACCTGGTAACATGTCCCGTGTGTATTAAACCATCAGGGGAACACACTCTCCTCACTTATACTGATCACCTGGTGACATGTCCCGTGTGTATTAAACAATCAGGGGAACACACTCTCTTCACTTATACTGTTCACCTGGTAACATGTCCCGTGTGTATTAAACAATCAGGCAACACACTCTCCTCACTTATACTGTTCACCTGGTAACATGTCCCGTGTGTATTAAACAATCAGGGGAACACACTCTCTTCACTTATACTGTTCACCTGGTAACATGTCCCGTGTGTATTAAACAATCAGGCAACACACTCTCCTCACTTATACTGTTCACCTGGTAACATGTCCCGTGTGTATTAAACCATCAGGGGAACACACTCTCCTCACTTATACTGTTCACCTGGTAACATGTCCCGTGTGTATTAAACCATCAGGGGAACACTCTCTCCTCACTTATACTGTTCACCTGGTAACATGTCCCGTGTGTATTAAACAATCAGGGGAACACACTCTCTTCACTTATACTGTTCACCTGGTAACATGTCCCGTGTGTATTAAACAATCAGGGGAACACACTCTCTTCACTTATACTGTTCACCTGGTAACATGTCCCGTGTATATTAAACCATCAGGGGAACACACTCTCCTCACTTATAGAGTTCACCTGGTAACATGTCCCGTGTGTATTAAACAATCAGGGGAACACACTCTCCTCACTTATACTGTTCACCTGGTGACATGTCCCGTGTTTATTAAACAATAAGGGGAACACACTCTCCTCACTTATAGAGTTCACCTGGTAACATGTCCCGTGTGTATTAAACAATCAGGGGAACACACTCTCCTCACTTATACTGTTCACCTGGTGACATGTCCCATGTGTATTAAACAATCAGGGGAACACACTCTCCTCACTTATACTGTTCACCTGCTAACTTGTCCCGTGTGTATTAAACAATCAGGGGAACACACTCTCCTCACTTATACTGTTCACCTGGTGACATGTCCCATGTGTATTAAACAATCAGGGGAACACACTCTCCTCACTTATACTGTTCACCTGCTAACTTGTCCCGTGTGTATTAAACAATCAGGGGAACACACTCTCCTCACTTATACTGTTCACCTGGTGACATGTCCCATGTGTATTAAACAATCAGGGGAACACGTTCACTTCACTTATACTGTTCACCTGGTGACATGTCCCGTGTGTATTAAACAATCAGGGGAACACACTCTCCTCACTGATACTGTTCACCTGGTGACATGTCCCATGTGTATTAAACAATCAGGGGAACACACTCTCCTCACTTATACTGTTCACCTGCTAACTTGTCCCGTGTGCATTAAACAATCAGGGGAACACGCTCACTTCACTTATACTGTTCACCTGGTGACATGTCCCGTGTGTATTAAACAATCAGGGGAACACACTCTCCTCACTTATACTGTTCACCTGCTAACTTGTCCCGTGTGTATTAAACAATCAGGGGAACACACTCTCTTCACTTATACTGTTCACCTGGTGACATGTCCCGTGTGCATTAAACAATCAGGGGAACACGTTCACTTCACTTATACTGTTCACCTGGTGACATGTCCCGTGTGCATTAAACAATCAGGGGAACACACTATCCTCACTTATACTGTTCACCTGGTAACATGTCCCGTGTATATTAAAACATCAGGGGAGCACACTCTCCTCACTTATACTGTTCACCTGGTAACATATCCCGTGTGTATAAAACAATCAGCGGAACACACTCTCCTGACTTATAGAGTTCACCTGGTGACGTGACCCGTGTGCATTAAACAATCAGGGGAACACACGCTCCTCACTTATACTGTTCACCTGGTGACATGTCCCGTGCGTATTAAACAATCAGGGGAACACACTCTCCTCACTTATACTGTTCACCTGGTAACATGTCCCGTGTATATTAAAACATCAGGGGAGCACAATCTCCTCACTTATACTGTTCACCTGGTGACATGTCCCGTGTGTATTAAACAATCAGGGGATCACACACTCCTCACTTATACAGTTCACCTGGTAACATGTCCCGTTTGTATAAAAAAATCAGGGGAACACACTCTCCTCACTTATTCTGTTCACCTGGTAACATGTCCCGTGTGTATTAAACCATCATGGGAACTCACTCTCCTCACTTATACTGTTCACCTGGTGACATGTCCCGTGTGTATAAAACAATCAGGGGAACACACTCTCCTCACTATTCTGTTCACCTGGTAACATGTCCCGTGTGTATTAAACAATCAGGGGAACACACTCTCCTCACTTATACTGTTCACCTGGTAACATGTCCCGTGTGCATTAAACCATCAGGGGAACACACTCTCCTCACTGATACTGTTCACCTGGGAACATGTCCCGTGCGCAATAAACAATCAGGGGAACACACTCTCCTCACTGATACTGTTCACCTGGTAACATGTCCCGTGTGCATTAAACCATCAGGGGAACACACTCTCCTCACTTATACTGTTCACCTGGGAACATGTCCCGTGCGTATTAAACAATCAGCGGAACACACTCTCCTGACTTATACTGTTCACCTGGTGACGTGTCCCGTGTGCATTAAACAATCAGGGGAACACACTCTCCTGACTTATACTGTTCACCTGGTAACATGTCCCGTGTGCATTAAAAAATCAGGGGAACACACTCTCTTCACTTATACATTTCACCTAGTGACATGTCCTGTGTATATTAAACCATCAGGGGAACACACTCTCCTCACTTATACTCTTCACCAGGTAACATGTCCTGTGAATATTAAACCATCAGGGGAACACACTCTCCTCACTTATACTGTTCACCTGGTGACATGTCCCGTGTATTTTAAACCATCAGGGGAACACACTCTGCTCACTTATACTGTTCACCTGGTGTCATGTCCCGCGTATATTAAACCATCAGTGGAACACCCTCTCCTCACTTATACTGTTCACCTGGTAACATGTCCCGTGCAAGTTAAACCATCATGGGAACTCACTCTACTCACTTATAGATTTCACCTGGTAACATATCCCGTGTGCATTAAACAATCAGGGGAACACACTCTCCTCACTTATTCTGTTCTCCTGGTGACATGTCCCGTGTGTATTATACAATCAGGGGAACACACTCTCCTCACTTATACTGTTCATCTGGTAACATGTCCCGTGCGTATTAAACAATCAGGGGAAAACACTCTCCTCACTTATATCGTTGACCTGGTAACATGTCCCGTGTATATTAAACAATCAGGGGAACACACTCTCCTCACTTATACTGTTCACCTGGTAACATGTCCCGTGTGTATTAAACAATCAGGGGAACACACTCTCCTCACTTATACTGTTCACCTGGTAACATGTCCCGTGTGTATTAAACAATCAGGGGAACACACTCGCCTCACTTATACTGTTCACCTGGTGACGTGTCCCTTGTATATTAAACAATCAGGGGAACACACTCTCCTCACTTATACTGTTCACCTGGTAACATGTCCCGTGTGTATTAAACAATCAGGGGAACACACTCTCCTCACTTATACTGTTCACCTGGTAACATGTCCCGTGTGTATTAAACAATCAGGGGAACACACTCTCCTCACTTATACTGTTCACCTGGTGACGTGTCCCGTGTATATTAAACCATAAGGGGAACACACTCTCCTCACTTCTACTGTTCACCTGGTAACATGTCTCGTGTGCATGAAAAAATCAGGGGAACACACTCTCCTCACTTATACTGTTCATCTGGTAACATGTCCCGTGCGTATTAAACAATCAGGGGAACACACTCTCCTCTCTTATACTGTTCTTCTGGTAACATGTCCCGTGTGCATTAAACAATCAGGGGAACACACTCTCCTCACTTATGCTGTTCATCTGGTAACATGTCCCGTGCGTATTAAACTATCAGGGGAACACACTCTCCTCACTTATACTGTTCACCTGGTGACGTGTCCCGTGTATATTAAACAATCAGGGGAACACAATCTCCTCACTTATACTGTTCATCTGGTAACATGTCCCGTGCGTATTAAACTATCAGGGGAACACACTCTCCTCACTTATACTTGTCACCTGGTAACATGTCCCGTGTGCATTAAACAATCAGGGGAACACACTCTCCTCACTTATACTGTTCACCTGGAAACATGTCCCGTGTGTATTAAACAATCAGGGGAACACACTCTCCTCACTTATACTGTTCATCTGGTAACATGTCCCTTGTGCATTAAACAATCAGGGGCAAACACTCTCCTCACTATACTGTTCACCGGGTAACATGTCCTGTGTATATTAAACCATCAGGGGAACACACTCTCCTCACTTATACTGGTCACCTGGTAACATGTCCCGTGCGTATTAAACAATCAGGGGAATACACTCTCCTCACTTACACTGTTCACCTGGTAACATGTCCCGTGTATATTAAATAATCAGGGGAACACACTCTCCTCACTTATACTGTTCACCTGGTGACATGCCCTGTGTATATTAAACAATCAGTGGAACACAACCTCCTCACTTAGACTGTTCACCTGGTAACATGTCCCGTGTATATTAAATAATCAGGGGAACACACTCTCCTCACTTATACTGTTCACCTGGTGACATGTCCCGTGTGCATTAAACAATCAGGGGAAAACACTCTCCTCACTTCTACTGTTCACCTGGTAACATGTCCCGTGCGTATTAAACAATCAGGGGAACACACTCTCCTCACTTATACTGTTCACCTGGTGACGTGTCCCGTGTGCATTAAACAATCAGGGGAAAACACTCTCCTCACTTATACTGTTCACCTGGTAACATGTCCCGTGTATATTAAACCATCAGGGGAAAACACTCTCCTCACTTATACTGTTCACCTGGTAACATGTCCCGTGCGTATTAAACAATCAGGGGAACACACTCTCCTCTCTTATACTGTTCTTCTGGTAACATGTCCCGTGTGCATTAAACAATCAGGGGAACACACTCTCCTCACTTATACTGTTCATCTGGTAACATGTCCCGTGCGTATTAAACTATCAGGGGAACACACTCTCCTCACTTATACTGTTCACCTGGTGACGTGTCCCGTGTATATTAAACAATCAGGGGAACACACTCTCCTCTCTTATACTGTTCATCTGGTAACATGTCCCGTGCGTATTAAACTATCAGGGGAACACACTCTCCTCACTTATACTTGTCACCTGGTAACATGTCCCGTGTGCATTAAACAATCAGGGGAACACACTCTCCTCACTTATACTGTTCATCTGGTAACATGTCCCGTGCGTATTAAACAATCAGGGGAACACACTCTCCTCACTTATACTGTTCATCTGGTAACATGTCCCGTGCGGATTAAACTATCAGGGGAACACACTCTCCACAATTATACTGTTCACCTGGTGACGTGTCCCGTTTGCATTAAACAATCAGGGGAACACACTCTCCTCACTTATACTGTTCACCTGGTGACGTGTCCCGTGTGTATTAAACAATCAGGGGAACACACTCTCCTCAAATATACTTTTCACCTGGTAACATGTCCCGTGTGCATTAAACAATCAGGGGAAAACACTCTCCTCACTATACTGTTCACCTGGTAACATGTCCTGTGTATATTAAACCATCAGGGGAACACACTCTCCTCACTTATACTGGTCACCTGGTAACATGTCCCGTGCGTATTAAACAATCAGGGGAATACACTCTCCTCACTTACACTGTTCACCTGGTAACATGTCCCGTGTATATTAAATAATCAGGGGAACACACTCTCCTCACTTATACTGTTCATCTGGTAACATGTCCCGTGCGTATTAAACCATCAGGGGAACACACTCTCCTCACTTATACTGTTCACCTGGTGACATGTCCCGTGTATGTTAAATAATCAGGGGAACACACTCTCCTCACTTATACTGTTCACCTGGTGACATGTCCCGTGTGCATTAAACAATCAGGGGAAAACACTCTCCTCACTTCTACTGTTCACCTGGTAACATGTCCCGTGTGTATTAAACAATCAGGGCAACACACTCTCCTCACTTATACTGTTCACCTGGTGACGTGTCCCGTGTGCATTAAACAATCAGGGGAAAACACTCTCCTCACTTATACTGTTCACATGGTAACATGTCCCGTGTATATTAAACCATCAGGGGAACACAATCTCCTCACTTATACTGTTCATCTGGTAACATGTCCCGTGCGTATTAAACAATCAGGGGAAAACACTCTCCTCACATATACTGTTCACCTGGTAACATGTCTTGTGTATATTAAACTATCAGGGGAACTCACTCTCCTCACTTATACTGTTCACCTGGTAACATGACCCGTGCATATTAAGCCATCTGGGGAACACACTCTCTTCAATTATACTTTTCACCTAGTGACATGTCCTGTGCATATTAAACCATCAGTGGAACACACTCTCCTCACTTATACCCTTCACCAGGTAACATGTCCTGTGAATATTAAACCATCAGGGGAACACACTCTCCTCACTTATACTGTTCACCTGGTGACATGTCCCGTCTATATTAAACCATCATGGGAACACACTATCCTCACTTATACTGTTCACCTTATGACATGTCCCACGTATATTAAACCATCAGTGGAACACCCTCTCCTCACTTATACTGTTCACCAGGGAACATGTCCCGTCTAAGTTAAACCATCATGGGAACTCAGTCTCCTCACTTATAGATTTCACCTGGTAACATGTCCCGTGTGTATTAAACAATCAGGGGAACACAGTCTCCTCACTGATACTGTTCACCTGGTGACGTGTTCCGTGTGTATTAAACAATCAGGGGAACACACTCTCCTCACTCATACTATTCACCTTGTAACATGTCCCATGTGTATTAAACAATCAGGGGAACACACTCTCCTCACTTATACTCTTCACCTGGTAACATGACCCGTGCGTATTAAACAATCAGCGGAACACACTCTCCTCACTTATACTGTTCACCTGGTGACGTGTCCCGTGTGCATTAAACAATCAGGGGAAAACACTCTCCTCACTTATACTGTTCACCTGGTAACATGTCCTGTGTAAATTCAACCATTAGGGGAACACACTCTCCTTACTTATACTGTTCAACTGGTGACATGTCCTGTGTATATTAAACCATCAGGGGAACACACTCTCCTCAATTATACTGTTCACCAGGTGACATGTCCCGCGTATATTAAAACATCAGAGGAACACACTCTCCTCACTTATACTGTTCACCTGGTGACATGTCCCGCGTATATTAAAACATCAGTGGAACTCACTCTCCTCACTTATAGATTTCACCTGGTAACATATCCCGTGAGTATTAAACAATCAGGGGAACACACTCTCCTCACTTATACTGTTCACCTGGGAACATGTCCCGTGTATATTAAACAATCAGGGGAACATACTCTCCTCACTTAGACAGTTCACCTGGTAACAAGTCCTGTGTATATTAAACCATCAGGGGAACACACTCTCCTCACTTATACTGTTCACCTTGTAACATGTCCTGTGTATATTAAAACATCAGGGGAACACACTCTCCTCACTTATACTGTTCACCTGGTAACATGTCCCATGAATATTAAACCATCAGGGGAACACACTCTCCTCACTTACACTGTTCACCTGGTAACAGGTCCCGTGTATATTAAACCATCAGGGGAACACAGTCTCCTCACTTATACTGTTCACCTGGGAACATGTCCCGTGTATATTAAACAATCAGGGGAATATACTCTCCTCACTTATACTGTTCACCTGGTAACATGTCCCATGAATATTAAACCATCAGGGGAACACACTCTCCTCACTTACACTGTTCACCTGGTAACATGTCCCGTGTATATTGAACCATCAGGGGAACACAGTCTCCTCACTTATACTGTTCACCTGGTGACATGTCCTGTGTGTATTAAACAATCTGGGGAACACACTCTCTTCACTTATAGAGTTCACCTGATGACATGTCCCGTGTGCATTAAACAATCAGGGGAACACACTCTCCTCTTTTATACTGTTCACCTGGTAACATGTCCCATGTATATTAAACCATCAGGGGAACACACTCTCCTCACTTACACTGATCACTTGGTAACATGTCCCGTGTATATTATACAATCAGGGGAACAAACTCTCCTCACTTACACTGTTCACCTGGTAACATGTCCCGTGTGTATTAAACCATCAGGGGAACACTCTCTCTTCACTTATCGAGTTCACCTGATGACATGTCCCGTGTGCATTAAACAATCAGGGGAACACACTCTCCTCTCTTATACTGTTCACCTGGTAACATGTCCCATGTATATTAAACCATCAGGGCAACACACTCTCCTCACTTACACTGTTCACTTTGTAACATGTCCCGTGTGTATTAAACCATCAGGGGAACACACTCTCCTCACTTACACTGTTCACCTGGTAACATGGCCTGTGTGTATTAAACAATCAGGGGAACACACTCTCCTCTCTTATACTGTTCACCTCGTAACATGGCCCGTGTGTATTAAACCATCAGTGGAACACACTCTCCTCACTTATACTGTTCACCTGGTGACATGTCCTGTGTGTATTAAACAATGAGGGGAACACACTCTCCTCACTTATACTGTTCACCTGGTAACATGTCCAGTGTGTATGAAACCATCAGGGGAACACACTCTCCTCACTTATACTGTTCACCTGGTAACATGTCCCGTGTGTATTAAACCATCAGGGGAACACACTCTCCTCACTAATACTGTTCACCTGGTAACATGTCCAGTGTGTATTAAACCATCAGGGGAACACACTCTCCTCACTTATACTGTTCACCTGGTAACATGTCCCGTGTGTATTAAACCATCAGGGGAACACACTCTCCTCACTTATACTGTTCACCTGGTAACATGCCCTGTGTATATTAAACAATCTGGGGAACACTCTCTCCTCACTTAGAGAGTTCATCTGGTAACATGTCCCGTGCGTATTAAACTATCAGGGGAACACACTCTCCTCACTTATACTGTTCACCTGGTGACGTGTCCCGTGTATATTAAACAATCAGGGGAACACACTCTCCTCTCTTATACTGTTCATCTGGTAACATGTACCGTGCGTATTAAACTATCAGGGGAACACACTCTCCTCACTTATACTTGTCACCTGGTAACATGTCCCGTGTGCATTAAACAATCAGGGGAACACACTCTCCTCACTTATACTGTTCATCTGGTAACATGTCCCGTGCGGATTAAACTATCAGGGGAACACACTCTCCACAATTATACTGTTCACCTGGTGACGTGTCCCGTTTGCATTAAACAATCAGGGGAACACACTCTCCTCACTTATACTGTTCACCTGGTGACGTGTCCCGTGTGTATTAAACAATCAGGGGAACACACTCTCCTCAAATATACTTTTCACCTGGTAACATGTCCCGTGTGCATTAAACAATCAGGGGAAAACACTCTCCTCACTATACTGTTCACCTGGTAACATGTCCTGTGTATATTAAACCGTCAGGGGAACACACTCTCCTCACTTATACTGGTCACCTGGTAACATGTCCCGTGCGTATTAAACAATCAGGGGAATACACTCTCCTCACTTACACTGTTCACCTGGTAACATGTCCCGTGTATATTAAATAATCAGGGGAACACACTCTCCTCACTTATACTGTTCATCTGGTAACATGTCCCGTGCGTATTAAACCATCAGGGGAACACACTCTCCTCACTTATACTGTTCACCTGGTGACATGTCCTGTGTATATGGAACAATCAGTGGAACACAACCTCCTCACTTACACTGTTCACCTGGTAACATGTCCCGTGTATGTTAAATAATCAGGGGAACACACTCTCCTCACTTATACTGTTCACCTGGTGACATGTCCCGTGTGCATTAAACAATCAGGGGAAAACACTCTCCTCACTTCTACTGTTCACCTGGTAACATGTCCCGTGTGTATTAAACAATCAGGGCAACACACTCTCCTCACTTATACTGTTCACCTGGTGACGTGTCCCGTGTGCATTAAACAATCAGGGGAAAACACTCTCCTCACTTATACTGTTCACATGGTAACATGTCCCGTGTATATTAAACCATCAGGGGAACACAATCTCCTCACTTATACTGTTCATCTGGTAACATGTCCCGTGCGTATTAAACAATCAGGGGAAAACACTCTCCTCACATATACTGTTCACCTGGTAACATGTCTTGTGTATATTAAACTATCAGGGGAACTCACTCTCCTCACTTATACTGTTCACCTGGTAACATGACCCGTGCATATTAAGCCATCTGGGGAACACACTCTCTTCAATTATACTTTTCACCTAGTGACATGTCCTGTGCATATTAAACCATCAGTGGAACACACTCTCCTCACTTATACTCTTCACCAGGTAACATGTCCTGTGAATATTAAACCATCAGGGGAACACACTCTCCTCACTTATACTGTTCACCTGGTGACATGTCCCGTCTATATTAAACCATCATGGGAACACACTATCCTCACTTATACTGTTCACCTTATGACATGTCCCACGTATATTAAACCATCAGTGGAACACCCTCTCCTCACTTATACTGTTCACCAGGGAACATGTCCCGTCTAAGTTAAACCATCATGGGAACTCAGTCTCCTCACTTATAGATTTCACCTGGTAACATGTCCCGTGTGTATTAAACAATCAGGGGAACACAGTCTCCTCACTGATACTGTTCACCTGGTGACGTGTTCCGTGTGTATTAAACAATCAGGGGAACACACTCTCCTCACTCATACTATTCACCTTGTAACATGTCCCATGTGTATTAAACAATCAGGGGAACACACTCTCCTCACTTATACTCTTCACCTGGTAACATGACCCGTGCGTATTAAACAATCAGCGGAACACACTCTCCTCACTTATACTGTTCACCTGGTAACATGTCCTGTGTAAATTCAACCATTAGGGGAACACACTCTCCTTACTTATACTGTTCAACTGGTGACATGTCCTGTGTATATTAAACCATCAGGGGAACACACTCTCCTCAATTATACTGTTCACCAGGTGACATGTCCCGCGTATATTAAAACATCAGAGGAAAGCACTCTCCTCACTTATACTGTTCACCTGGTAACATGTCCCGTGTATATTAAACCATCAGGGGAACACACTCTCCTCACTTATACTGATCACCTGGTGACATGTCCCGTGTGTATTAAACCATCAGGGAAACACACTCTCCTCACTTATACTGTTTACGTGGTAACATGTCCCTTGCGTGTTAATCAATCAGGGGAACACACTCTCATCACTTATACTGTTCACCTGGTAACATGTCCCGTGCGTGTTAAACCATCAGGGGAACACACTCTCCTCACTTATACTGTTCACCTGGTGACATGTCCCGTGCGTACTAAACAGTCAGGGTAACAATCTCTCCTCACTTATACTGTTCACCTGGTAACAAGTCCCATGTATATTAAACCATCAGGGGAACACCCTCTCCTCACTTATACTGTTCAATTGGTGACATGTCACGTGTGTATTAAACAATCAGGGGAACACACTCTCCTCTCTTATACTGTTCACCTGGTATCATGTCCCGTGTGTATTAAACAATCAGGGGAACACACTCTCCTCACTTATACTGTTCACTTGCTTACATGTCCCGTGCGTATTAAACAATCAGGGGAACTCACTCTCTTCACTTTTACTGTTCACCTGTTGACATGTCGTGTGTTTTAAACCATCAGGGGAACACACTCTCCTCACTTATACTGTTCACCTGGTGACATGTCCCGTGAATATTAAACCATCAGGGGAACACACTCTGCTCACTTATACTGTTCACCTGGTAACATGTCCCGTGTATATTAAACCATCAGGGGAACACACTCTCTTCACTTATACTGTTCACCTGGTTACATGTCCCGTGTATATTAAACCATCAGGGGAATACCGTCACCTCACTTATACTGTTCACCTGGTAACATGTCCCGTGTATATTAAACCATCAGCAGAACACACTCTCCTCACTTATACTGTTCACCTGGTAACATGTCCCGTGTATATTAAACCATCAGGGGAACACACTCTCCTCACTTATACAGATCACCTGGTGACATGTCCCGTGTGTATTAAACCATCAGGGAAACACACTCTCCTCACTTATACTGTTTACGTGGTAACATGTCCCTTGCGTGTTAATCAATCAGGGGAACACACTCTCATCACTTATACTGTTCACCTGGTAACATGTCCCGTGCGTGTTAAACCATCAGGGGAACACACTCTCCTCACTTATACTGTTCACCTGGTGACATGTTCCGTGCGTACGAAACAGTCAGGGTAACAATCTCTCCTCACTTATACTGTTCACCTGGCAACATGTCCCGTGTATACTAAACGATCAGGGGAACACACTCTCCTAATTTATATTGTTCACCTGGAAACATGTCCCGTGTATATTAAACCATCAGGGGAAAGCACTCTCCTCACTTATACTGTTCACCTGGGAACATGTCCCGTGTATATTAAACCATCAGGGGAACACCCTCTCCTCACTTATACTGTTCACCTGGTAACAAGTCCCATGTATATTAAACCATCAGGGGAACACACTATCCTCACTTATTCTGTTCACCTGGTAACAAGTCCCATGTGTATTAAACAATCAGGGGAACACACTCTCCTCACTTATCCTGTTCACTTGCTTACATGTCCCGTGCGTATTAAACAATCAGGGGAACTCACTCTCTTCACTTTTACTTTTCACCTGTTGACATGTCGTGAGTTTTAAACCATCAGGGGAACACACTCTCCTCACTTATACTGTTCACCTGGTGACATGTCCCGTGAATATTAAACCATCAGGGGAACACACTCTCCTCACTTATACTGTTCACCTGGTAACATGTCCCGTGTGCATTAAACAATCAGGTGAACACACTCTCCTCACTTATACTGTTCAACTGGTGACATGTCCCGTGTGCATTAAACAATCAGGGGAACACACTCTCCTCACTTTTCCTGTTCACCTGGTGACATGTCCCGTGTATATTAAACCATCAGGGGAACACATTCTCCTCACTTATACTGTTCACCTGCTAACATGTCCCGTGTATATTAAACCATCGTGGGAATACAGTCTCCTCACTTATACTGTTCACCTGGTAACATGTCCCGTGTATATTAAACCATCAGGGGCACACACTATCCTCACTTATACTGTTCACCTGGTAACATGTCCCGTGCGTGTTAAACCATCAGGGGAACAAACTCTCCTCACTTATACTGTTCACCATGTGACATGTCCCGTGTGTAATAAACAATCAGGGAACACACTCTCCTCACTTATACTGTTCACCTGGTAACATGTCCAGTGCGTGTTAAACCATCAGGGGAACACACTCTCCTCACTTATTCTGTTCACCTGGTAACATCTCCCGTGTGTATTAAACAATCAGGGGAACACACTCTCCTCACTTATACTGTTCACCTGGTAACATGTCCCGTGTATATTAAACCATCAGGGGAACACACTCTCTTCACTTATGCTGTTCACCTGGTAACATGTGCCGTGTATATTAAACCATCAGGGGAACACACTCTCCTCACTTATACAGTTCACCTGGTAACATGTCCCGTGTATATTAAACCATCAGGGGAACACACTCTCCTCACTTATACTGTTCATCTGGTAACATGTCCCATGTGTATATTAAACCATCAGGGGAACACACTCTCCTCACTTATACTGTTCACCCGGTGACATGTCCCGTGTTTATTAAACAATCAGGGGAACACACTCTCCTCACTTATAGAGTTCACCTGGTAACATGTCCCGTGTGTATTAAACAATCAGGGGAACCCACTCTCCTCACTAATTCTGTTCAACTGGTGACATGTCCCGTGTGCATTAAACAGTCAGGGGAACACACTCTCCTCACTTATTCTGTTCACCTGGTGACATGTCCCGTGTGCATTAAACAATCAGGGGAACACACTCTCCTCACTTATTCTGTTCACCTATTAACATGTCCCGTGTATATTAAACAATCAGGGGAACACACTCTCCTCACTTATACTGTTCACCTGGTAACATGTCCCGAGTGTATTAAACAATCAAGGGAACACACTCTCCTCACTTATATTGTTCACCTGGTAACATGTCCCGTGTATATTAAACCATCAGGGGAATACAGTCTCCTCACTTATACTGTTCACCTGCTAACATGTCCCGTGTATATTAAACCATCAGGGGAACACACTCTCCTCACTTATACTGTTCACCTGGTAACATGTCCCGTGAGTATTAAACAATCAGGGGAACACACTCTCCTCACTTATACTGTTCACCTGGTGACATGTCCCGTGTGTATTAAACAATCAGGGGAACACACTCTCCGCACTTATACTGTTCACCTGGTGACATGTCCCGTGTATATTAAACCATCAGAGGAGCACACTCTCCTCACTTATACTGTTCACCAGGTGACATGTCCCGTGCGTGTTAAACCATCAGGGGAACACACTCTCCTCACTTATACTGTTCACCTGGTAACATGTCCCGTGAATATTAAACCATCAGGGGAAAGCACTCTCCTCACTTATACTTTTCACCTGGTAACATGTCCCGTGTGCATTAAACCATCAGTGGAACACTCTCTCCTCACTTATACTGTTCACCTGGTAACATGTCCCGTGTGCATTAAACCATCAGGGGAACACACTCTCCTCACTTATACAGTTCACTTGGTGAAATGTCCCGTGCGTGTTAAACCATCAGGGGAACACACTCTCCTCACTTATACTGTTCATCTGGTAACATGTCCAGTGAATATTAAACCATCAGGGGAACACATTCTCCTCACTTATCCTGTTCACCTGGTGACATGTCCCGTGTGTATTAAACAATCAGGGGAATTCACTCCCCTCACTTATACTGTTCACCTGGTAACATGTCCTGTGCATATTAAACCATCATGGGAAAACACTCTCCTCACTATTCTGTTCACCTGGTAACATGTCCCGTGCGTATTAAACAATCAGGGGAACACACTCTCCTCACTTATACTGTTCACCTTGTCACATGTCCCGTGTGCATTAAACAATCAGGGAAACACTCTCTCCTCACATATACTGTTCACCTGGTGACATGTCCCGTGCGTATTAAACAATCAGGGGAACACACTCTCCTCACATATACTGTTCACCTGGTAACATGTCCCGTGTGTATTAAACAATCAGGGGAACACCCTCTCCTCACTTATACTGTTCACCTGGTAACAAGTCCTGTCTACATTAAACCATCAGGGGAACACACTCTCCTCACTTCTCCTGTTCACCTGGTGACATGTCCCGTGTCTATTAAACAATCAGGGGAACACACTCTCCTCACATATACTGTTCACCTGGTAACATGTCCCGTGCGTATTAAACAATCAGGGGAACACACTCTCCTCACATATACTGTTCACCTGGTAACATGTCCCGTGTGTATTAAACAATCAGGGGAACACCCTCTCCTCACATATACTTTTCACCTGGTGACATGTCCCAGCGTATTAAACAATCAGGGGAAAACACTCTCCTCACTATTCTGTTCACCTGGTAACATGTCCCGTGTGAATTAAACAATCAGGGGAACACTATCTCCTCACTTATACTGTTCACCTGGTAACATGTCCTGCGTGTATTAAACCATCAGGGGAACACACTCTCCTCACTTATACTGTTCATCTGGTAAAATGTCCCGTGTATATTAAACCATCAGGGGAACACACTCTCCTCACTTATACTGTTCACCTGGTAACATGTCCTGTGTATATTAAACCATCAGGGGAACACACTCTCTTCACTTATACTGTTCACCTGGTAACATGTCCTGTGTATATTAAACCATCAGGGGAACACACTCTCTTCACTTATACTGTTCACCTGGTAACATGTCCCGTGTATTTGAAACCATCAGGGGAACACACTCTCCTCACTTATACTGTTCATCTGGTAAAATGTCCCGTGTATATTAAACCATCAGGGGAACACACTCTCCTCACTTATACTGTTCACCTGGTAACATGTCCTGTGTATATTAAACCATCAGGGGAACACACTCTCTTCACTTATACTGTTCACCTGGAAACATGTCCCGTGTATATGAAACCATCAGGGGAACACACTCTCCTCACTTATATTGTTCACCTGGTAACATGTCCTGTGAATATTAAACCATCAGGGGAACACATTCTCCTCACTTATACTGTTCACCTGGTGACATGTCCCGTCAATATTAAACAATCAGGGGAACACACTCTCCTCACTTAAACTGTTCACCTTGTAACATGTCCTGTGTGCATTAAATCATCAGGGGAACACACTCTCCTCACTTATACTGTTCACCTGGTAACATGTCCCGTGCATATTAAACCATCAGGGGAACACGCTCTCCTCACTTAGACTGTTCATCTGGTAACATGTCCAGTGAATATTAAACCATCAGGGGAACACATTCTCCTCACTTATCCTTTTCACCTGGTGACATGTCCCGTGTGTATTAAACAATCAGGGGAATTCACTCCCCTCACTTATACTGTTCACCTGGTAACATGTCCCGTGCGTGTTAAATCATCAGAGGAACACACTCTCCTCACTTATACTGTTCACTTGGTTACATGTCCCGTGCATATTAAACCATCAGGGGAACACACTCTCCTCACTTATACTGTTCACCTGGTAACATGTCCCGTGTGTATTAAACAATCAGGGGAACTCACTCTCCTCACTTATATTGTTCACCTGGTAACATGTCCCGTGCGTATTAAACAATCAGGGGAACACACTCTCCTCACTTATACTGTTCACCTGGTAACATGTCCCGTGCGTATTAAACAATCAGGGGAACACACTCTCCTCACTTATATTGTTCACCTGGTAACATGTCCTGTGTATATTAAACCATCAGGGGAACACATTCTCCTCACTTATACTGTTCACCTGGTAACTGTCCCGTGTGTATTAAACAATCAAGGGAACACACTCTCCTCACTTATACTGTTCACCTGGCAACATGTCCCGTGAGTATTAAACAATCAGGGGAACACACTCTCCTCACTTATACTGTTCACCTGGTAACATGTCCCGTGTATTTGAAACCATCAGGGGAACACACTCTCCTCACTTATACTGTTCATCTGGTAAAATGTCCCGTGTATATTAAACCATCAGGGGAACACACTCTCCTCACTTATACTGTTCACCTGGTAACATGTCCTGTGTATATTAAACCATCAGGGGAACACACTGTCTTCACTTATACTGTTCACCTGGTAACATGTCCCGTGTATTTGAAACCATCAGGGGAACACACTCTCCTCACTTATACTGTTCATCTGGTAAAATGTCACGTGTATATTAAACCATCAGGGGAACACACTCTCCTCACTTATACTGTTCACCTGGTAACATGTCCTGTGTATATTAAACCATCAGGGGAACATACTCTCTTCACTTATACTGTTCACCTGGAAACATGTCCCGTGTATATGAAACCATCAGGGGAACACACTCTCCTCACTTATACTGTTCACCTGGTAACATGTCCCGTGCGTATTAAACAAGCAGGGGAACACACTCTCCGCACTTATATTGTTCACCTGGTAACATGTCCCGTGTATATTAAACCATCAGGGGAACACACTCTCCTCACTTATACTGTTCACCTGGTAACATGTCCCGTGTGCATTAAACCATCAGTGGAACACTCTCTCCTCACTTATACTGTTCACCTGGTAACATGTCCTGTGTGCATTAAATCATCAGGGGAACACACTCTCCTCACTTATACAGTTCACTTGGTGAAATGTCCCGTGCGTATTAAACCATCAGGGGAACACACTCTCCTCACTTATACTGTTGACCTGCTAACATGTCCCGTGCATATTAAACCATCAGGGGAACAAGCTCTCCTCACTTAGACTGTTCATCTGGTAACATGTCCAGTGAATATTAAACCATCAGGGGAACACATTCTCCTCACTTATACTGTTCACCTGGTAACATGTCCCGAGTGTATTAAACAATCAAGGGAACACACTCTCCTCACTTATATTGTTCACCTGGTAACATGTCCTGTGTATATTAAACCATCAGGGGAATACAGTCTCCTCACTTATAGAGTTCACCTGGTAACATGTCCCGTGTATATTAAACCATCAGGGGAACACACTATCCTCACTTATACTGTTCACCTGGCAACATGTCCCGTGTGTATTAAACAATCAAGGGAACACACTCTCCTCACTTATACTGTTCACCTGGCAACATGTCCCGTGAGTATTAAACAATCAGGGGAACACACTCTCCTCACTTATACTGTTCACCTGGTAACATGTCCCGTGTGTATTAAACCATCAGGGGAACACATTCTCCTCACTTATACTGTTCACCTGGTAACATGTCCCGTGTGTATTAAACAATCAGGGGAACACACTCTCCTCACTTATACTGTTCACCTGGTAACATGTCCCGTGTGTATTAAACCATCAGGGGAACACATTCTCCTCACTTATACTGTTCACCTGGTAACATGTCCCGTGAGTATTAAACAATCAGGGGAACACACTCTCCTCACTTATATTGTTCACCTGATAACATGTCCCGTGTATATTAAACCATCAGGGGAATACAGTCTCCTCACTTATACAGTTCACCTGGTAACATGTCCCGTGTATATAAAACCATCAGGGGAATACAGTCTCCTCACTTATACTGTTCACCTGGTAACATGTCCCGTGTGTATTAAACAATCAGGGGAACAAACTCTCCTCACTTATACTGTTCACCAGGTGACATGTCCCGTGCGTGTTAAACCATCAGGGGAACACACTCTCCTCACTTATACTGTTCACCTGGCAACATGTCCCGTGAGTATTAAACAATCAGGGGAAAACACTCTCCTCACTTATACTGTTCACCTGGTGACATGTCCCGTGTGTATTAAACAATCAGGGGAACACACTCTCCGCACTTATACTGTTCACCTGGTAACATGTCCCGTGTATATTAAACCATCAGAGGAACACACTCTCCTCACTTATACTGTTCACCAGGTGACATGTCCCGTGCGTGTTAAACCATCAGGGGAACACACTCTCCTCACTTATACTGTTCACCTGGCAACATGTCCCGTGTGTATTAAACAATCAGGGGAACACACTCTCCGCACTTATACTGTTCACCTGGTGACATGTCCCGTGTATATTAAACCATCAGAGGAACACACTCTCCTCACTTATACTGTTCACCAGGTGACATGTCCCGTGCGTGTTAAACCATCAGGGGAACACACTCTCCTCACTTATACTGTTCACCTGGTAACATGTCCCGTGAATATTAAACCATCAGGGGAAAGCACTCTCCTCACTTATACTGTTCACCTGGTAACATGTCCTGTGTGCATTAAACCATCAGGGGAACACACTCTCCTCACTTATACTGTTCACCTGGTAACATGTCCCTTGTGTATTAAACAATCAGGGGAACACTCTCTCCTCACTTATATTGTTCACCTGGTAACATGTCCCGTGAATATTAAACCATCAGGGGAACACACACTCCTCACTGATACTGTTCACCTGGTAACATGTCCCGTGAATATTAAACCATCAGGGGAACACACTCTCCTCACTGATACTGTTCACCTGGTAACATGTCCCGTGTGTATTAAACAATCAGGGGAATTCACTCCCCTCACTTATACTGTTCACCTGGTATCATGTCGTGTGTATATTAAACCATCAGGGGAAAGCACTCTCCTCACTTGTACTGTTCACCTGGTAACATGTCCCGTGAATATTAAACCATCAGGGGAACACACTCTCCTCACTGATACTGTTCACCTGGTAACATGTCCCGTGTGTATTAAACAATCAGGGGAATTCACTCCCCTCACTTATACTGTTCACCTGGTATCATGTCGTGTGTATATTAAACCATCAGGGGAAAGCACTCTCCTCACTTGTACTGTTCACCTGGTAACATGTCCCGCGTGCATTAAACCATCAGGGGAACACACTCTCCTCACTTATACTGTTCACCTGGTAACATGTCCCGTGTGTATTAAACAATCAGTGGAACACACTCTCCTCACTTATACTGTTCACCTGGTGACATGTCCTGTGTGTATTAAACAATCAGGGGAACACACTCTCCTCACTTATACAGTACACCTGTTAACATGTCCCGTGTATATTAAACCATCAGGGGAACACACTCTCCTCACTGATACTGTTCACCTGGTGACATGTCCTGTGTGTATTAAACAATCAGGGGAACACACTCTCCTCACTTATACAGTACACCTGTTAACATGTCCCGTGTATATTAAACAATCAGGGGAACACACTCTCCTCACTTATACTGTTCACCTGGTAACATGTCCCGTGCGTATTAAACAATCAGGGGAACACACTCTCCTCACTTATACTGTTCACCTGGTGACATGTCCCGTGTCTATTAAACCATCAGGGGAACACACTCTCCTCACTTATACTGTTCACCTGGTAACATGTCCGGTGTATATTAAACAATCAGGGGAACACACTCTCCTCACTTATACTGTTCACCTTGTCACATGTCCCGTGTGCATTAAACAATCAGGGAAACACTCTCTCCTCACATATACTGTTCACCCCGTGACATGTCCCGTGCGTATTAAACAATCAGGGGAACACACTCTCCTCCCTTATACTGTTCACCTGGTAACATGTCCCGTGTGTATTAAACAATCAGGGGAACACCCTCTCCTCACTTATACTGTTCACCTGGTAACATGTCCTGTGGATATTAAACCATCATGGGAAAACACGTCTCCTCACTATTCTGTTCACCTGGTAACATGTCCCGTGTGAATTAAACAATCAGGGGAACACAATCTCCTCACTTATACTGTTCACCTGGTAACATGTCCTGTGTGTATTAAACCATCATGGAAACACACTCTCTTCACTTATACTGTTCACCTGGTAACATGTCCTGTGTATATTAAACCATCAGGGGAACACACTCTCCTCACTTATACTGTTCACCTGGTAACATGTCCTGTGTATATTAAACCATCAGGGGAACACACTCTCTTCACTTATACTGTTCACCTGGAAACATGTCCCGTGTATATGAAACCATCAGGGGAACACACTCTCCTCACTTATACTGTTCACCTGGTAACATGTCCCATGTGTATTAAACCATCATGGGAACACACTCTCCTCACTTATACTGTTCACCTGGTAACATGTCCCGTGTATATTAAACCATCAGGGGAACACACTCTCTTCACTTATACTGTTCACCTGGTAACATGTCCTGTGTATATTAAACCATCAGGGGAACACACTCTCCTCACTTATACTGTTCACCTGGTAACATGTCCTGTGTATATTAAACCATCAGGGGAACACACTCTCTTCACTTATACTGTTCACCTGGAAACATGTCCCGTGTATATGAAACCATCAGGGGAACACACTCTCCTCACTTATACTGTTCACCTGGAAACATGTCCCGTGTATATGAAACCATCAGGGGAACACACTCTCCTCACTTATACTGTTCACCTGGTAACATATCCCGTGTGCATTAAAAAATCAGGGGAACACACTCTCCCCACTTCTTCTCCTCAACTGGTAACATGTCCCGTGTGAATTAAACAATCAGGGGGACACACTCTCCTCACTTATACTGTTCACCTGGTAACATGTCCCGTGTATATTAAACCATCAGGGGAACACACTCTCCTCACTTATTCTGTTCACCTGGTGACATGTCCCGTGTGTATTAAACAATCAGGGGGACAGACTCTCCTCACTATTCTGTTCACCTGGTAACATGGCCCGTGTGTATTAAACAATCAGGGGAACACACTCTCCTCACTTATACAGTTCACCTGGGAACATGTCCTGTGTATATTAAACCATCAGGGGAACACACTCTCCTCACTTCTACTGTTCACCTGGTAACATGTCCCGTGCATTTTAAGCCATCTGGGGAACACACTCTCCTCACTTATACTGTTCACCTGTTAACATGTCCCTTGCGCATTAAACCATCAGGGGAACACACTCTCCTCACTATTCTGTTCACCTGGTAACATGTCCTGTGTATATTAAAGAATCAGGGGAACACACTCTCCTCACTTATACTGTTCATCTGGTGACATGTCCCATGTTTATTAAACAATCAAGGGAACACACTCTCCTCACTTATCCTGTTCACCTGGTAACATGTCCCGTGTGTATTAAACCATCAGGGGAACACACTCTCCTCACTTTTCCTGTTCACCTGGTAACATGTCCCGTGTGTTTTAAACCATCAGGGGAACACACTCTCCTCACTTATACTGTTCACCTGGTGACATGTCCCGTGTTTATTAAACAATCAAGGGAACACACTCTCCTCACTTATACTGTTCACCTGGTAACATGTCCCGTGTGTATTAAACCATCAGGGGAACACACTCTCCTCACTTATACTGTTCACCTGGTGACATGTCCCGTGTTTATTAAACAATCAAGGGAACACACTCTCCTCACTTATACTGTTCACCTGGTAACATGTCCCGTGTGTATTAAACAATCAGGGGAACACACTCTCCTGACTTATACTGTTCACCTGGTAACATGTCCCGTGTGTATTAAACAATCAGGGGGACACACTCTCCTCACTTATACTGTTCACCTGGTGACATGTCCCATGCGTATTAAACAATCAGGGGAACACACTCTCCTCACTTAGACTGTTCACGTGGTGACATGTCCGGTGTATATTAAACCATCAGGGGAACACACTCTCCTCACTTATAATGTTCACCTTGTCACATGTCCCGTGTGCATTTAACAATCAGGGGAACACCCTCTCCTCACTTATACTGTTCACCTGGTAACATGTCCTGTGTATATTAAACCATCAGGGGAACACACTCTCTTCACTTATACTGTTCACCTGGTAACATGTCCCATGTATATGAAACCATCAGGGGAACACACTCTCCTCACTTATACTGTTCACCTGGTTACATGTCTCGTGTGTATTAAACAATCAGGGGAACACCCTCTCCTCACTTATACTGTTCACCTGGTAACATGTCCTGTCTACATTAAACCATCAGGGGAAAACACTCTCCTCACTATTCTGTTCACCTGGTAACATGTCCCGTGTGAATTAAACCATCAGGGGAACACACTCTCTTCACTTATACTGTTCACCTGGTAACATGTCCCGTGCATATGAAACCATCAGGGGAACACACTCTCCTCACTTACACTGTTCACCTGGTAACATGTCCCGTGTACATTAAACCATCAGGGGAACACACTCTCCTCACTTATACTGTTCTCCTGGTGACATGTCCCGTGTATATTAAACCATCAGGGGAACACACTCTCCTCACTTATTCTGTTCACCTGGTGACATGTCCCGTGTATATTAAACCATCAGGGGAACACACTCTCCTCACATACACTGTTCACCTGCTAACATGTCCCGTGCGTATTAAACAATCAGGCCAACACACTCTCCTCACTTATACTGTTCATCTGGTAACGTGTCCCGTGTATATTAAACCATCAGGGGAACATACTCTCCTCACTTATACTGTTCATTTGGTCATATGTCCCGTCGTTATTAAACCATCAGGGGAACACACTCTCCTCACTTATACTGTTCACCAGGTAACATGTCCAGTGAATATTAAACCATCAGGGGAACACACTCTCCTCACTTATACTGTTCATCTGGTAACATGTCCCGTGTATATTAAACCATCAGGGGAACACACTCTCCTCACTTATCCTGTTCATCTGGTAACATGTCCCGTGTATATTAAACCATCAGGGGAACACACTCCCCTCACTTATACTGTTCACCTGCTGACATGTCCCGTGTTTATTAAACAATCAGGGGAACACTCTCTCCTCACTTATACTGTTCATCTGGTAACATGTCGCGTGTGTATTAAACAATCAGGGGAACACACTCTCCTCACTTATACTGTTCACCTGGTAACATGTCCCGTGTGTATTAAACAATCAGGGGAACACAATCTCCTCACTTACACTGTTCACCTGGTAACATGTCCCATGTATATGAAACCATCATGGGAACACACTCTCCTCACTTATACTGTTCACCTGTTAACATGTCCCTTGCGCATTAAACCATCAGGGGAACACACTCTCCTCACTTATACTGTTCACCTGGTAACATGGCCCGTGTGTATTAAACAATCAGGGGAACACACTCTCCTCACTTATACTGTTCACCTGGTGACATGTCCCGTGTGTATTAAACAATCAGGGGAACACACTCTCCTCACTTCCACTATTCATCTGGTAACATGTCCCGTGTGTATTAAACAATCAGGGGGACACACTCTCCTCACTTATACTGTTCACCTGGTAACATGTCCCGTGTATATTAAACCATCAGGGGAACACACTCTCCTCACTTATACTGTTCACCTGGTGACGTGTCCCGTGTGCATTAAACAATCAGGGGAACACACTCTCCTCACTTATACTGTTCATCTGTTAACAGGTCCCTTGCGCATTAAACCATCAGGGGAAAACTCTCTCCTCACTATTCTGTTCACCTGGTAACATGGCCCGTGTGTATTAAACAATCAGGGGAACACACTCTCCTCACTTATTCTGTTCACCTGGTGACATGTCCCGTGTATATTAAACCATCAGGGGAACACACTCTCCTCACTTATCCTGTTCACCTGGTGACGTGTCCCGTGTGCATTAAACAATCAGGGGAGCACACTCTCCTCACTTATTCTGTTCACCTGGTGACATGTCCCGTGTATATTAAACCATCAGGGGAACACACTCTCCTCACTTATCCTGTTCACCTGGTGACATGTCCCGTGTATATTAAACCATCAGGGGAACACACTCTCCTCACTTATCCTGTTCACCTGGTGACGTGTCCCGTGTGCATTAAACAATCAGGGGAACACACTCTCCTCACTTATACTGTACACCTGGTGACGTGTCCCGTGTGCATTAAACAATCAGGGTAACACACTCTCCTCACTTATACTGTTCACCTCGTAACATGTCGCGTGTGTATTAAACAATCAGGGGAACAGACTCTCCTCACTTATACTGTTCATCTGGTAACGTGTCCCGTGTATATTAAACCATCAGGGGAACATACTCTCCTCACTTATACTGTTCACCTGGTGACGTGTCCCGTGTGCATTAAACAATCAGGGGAACACACTCTCCTCACTTATACTGTTCATCTGTTAACATGTCCCTTGCGCATTAAACCATCAGGGGAAAACTCTCTCCTCACTATTCTGTTCACCTGGTAACATGGCCCGTGTGTATTAAACAATCAGGGGAACACACTCTGCTCACTTATTCTGTTCACCTGGTGACATGTCCCGTGTATATTAAACCATCAGGGGAACACACTCTCCTCACTTATCCTGTTCACCTGGTGACGTGTCCCGTGTGCATTAAACAATCAGGGGAACAGACTCTCCTCACTTATACTGTTCACCTGGTAACATTTCCCGTGTATATTAAACCATCAGGGGAACACACTCTCCTCACTTACACTGTTCTCCTGGTGACATGTCCCGTGTATATTAAACCATCAGGGGAACACACTCTCCTCACTTATTCTGTTCACCTGGTGACATGTCCCGTGTATATTAAACCATCAGGGGAACACACTCTCCTCACATACACTGTTCACCTGGTGACATGTCCCTTGTGTATTAAACAATCAGGGGAACACACTCTCCTCACTTATACTGTTCATCTGGCAACGTGTCCCGTGTATATTAAACCATCAGGGGAACATACTCTCCTCACTTATACTGTTCATTTGGTCATATGTCCCGTCGTTATTAAACCATCAGGGGAACACACTCTCCTCACTTATACTGTTCATCTGGTAACATGTCCCGTGTATATTAAACCATCAGGGGAACACACTCTCCTCACTTATACTGTTCATCTGGTAACATGTCCCGTGTATATTAAACCATCAGGGGAACACACTCTCCTCACTTATACTGTTCACCTGCTGACATGTCCCGTGTTTATTAAACAATCAGGGGAACACTCTCTCCTCACTTATACTGTTCATCTGGTAACATGTCGCGTGTGTATTAAACAATCAGGGGAACACACTCTCCTCACTTATAGAGTTCACCTGGTAACATGTCCCGTGTGTATTAAACCATCAGGGGAACACAATCTCCTCACTTATACTGATCACCTGGTAACATATCCCGTGTATATTAAACCATCAGGGGAACACACTCTCCTCACTTACACTGTTCACCTGGTAACATGTCCCATGTATATGAAACCATCATGGGAACACACTCTCCTCACTTCTACTGTTCACCTGGTAACATGTCCCGTGTGCATTAAAAAATCAGGGGAACACACTCTCCTCACTTATACTGTTCATCTGGTAACGTGTCCCGTGTATATTAAACCATCAGGGGAACACACTCTCCTCACTTCTTCTGTTCATCTGGTCATATGTCCCGTCGATATTAAACCATAAGGGGAACACACTCTCCTCACTTATAATGTTCACCTTGTCACATGTCCCGTGTGCATTAAACAATCAGTGGAACACAGTCTCCTCACTTATACTGTTCACCTGGTAACATGTCTCGTGTATAATAAACCATCAGGGGAACTCACTCTCCTCACTTAGACTGTTCACCTGGTAACATGTCCCGTGCATATTAATCCATCTGGGGAACACACTCTCCTCACTTATACTGTTCACCTGGTAACATGTCCCGTGCGTATTAAACAATCAGGGGAACACAATCTCCTCACTTATACTGTTCACCTGGTGACGTGACCCGTGTGCATTAAACAATCAGGGGAACACAGTCTCCTCACTTATACTGTTCACCTGGTAACATGTCCCGTGCGTATTAAACAATCAGGGGAACACACTCTCCTCACTTATACTGTTCACCTGGTAACATGTCCTGTGCATATTAAACCATCAGGGGAACAGACTCTCTTCACTTATCCTGTTCACCTGGGAACATGTCCCATGTATATGAAACAATCAGGGGAACACAATCTCCTCACTTACACTGTTCACCTGGTGAGATGTCCCGAGTGTATTAAACAATCATGGGAACACACTCTCCTCACTTCCGCTCTTCACCTGGTAACATGTCCCGTGTATATTAAATCATCAGGGCAACTCACTCTCCTCACTTAGACTGTTCACCTGGTAACATGTCCCGTGCATATTAAGCCATCTGGGGAACACAATCTGCTCACTTATACTGTTCACCTGGTGACATGTCCTGTGTATATTAAACCATCAGGGGAACACACTCTCCTCACTTATACTCTTCACCAGGTAACATGTCCTGTGTATATTAAACCTTCAGGGGAACACATTCTCCTCACTTATACTGTTCCCCTGGTGACATGTCCCGTGTATATTAAACCATCAGGGGAACACACTCTGCTCACTTATACTGTTCACCTGGTGACATGTCCCGCGTATATTAAACCATCATGGGAACATACTCTCCTCACTTATACTGTTCACCTGGTTACATGTCCCGTGCGTATTAAACCATCAGTGGAACACACTCTCCTCACTTGTACTGTTCACCTGGTAACATGTCCCGTGTGCATTAAACAATCAGGGAACACACTCTCCTCAGTTATTCTGTTCACCTGGTGACATGTCCCGTGTGTATTAAACAATCAGGGGAACACACTCTCCTCACTTATACTGTTCACCTGGTAACATGTCCCGTTTGCATTAAACCATCATGGGAAAACACTCTCCTCACTATTCTGTTCATCTAGTAACATGTCCCGTGTGTATTAAACAATCAGGGGAACACACTCTCCTCACTTATACTGTTCACCTGGTAACATGTCCCATGTATATGAAACCATCAGGGGAACACACTCTCGTCACTTCTACTGTTCACCTGGTAACATGTCCCATGTATATGAAACCATCAGGGGAACACACTCTCCTCACTTATACTGTTCACCTGGTAACATGTCCCATGTATATGAAACCATCAGGGGAACACACTCTCGTCACTTCTACTGTTCACCTGGTAACATGTCCCGTGCGTATTAAACAATCAGGGGAACACACTCTCCTCACTTATACTGTTCACCTGGTAACATGTCCTGTGTATATTAAACCATCAGGGGAACTCACTCTCATCACTTATACTGTTCACCTGGTAACATGTCCCGTGTATATTAAACCATCAGGGGAACACACTCTCCTCACTTATACTGTTCACCTGGTAACATGTCCTGTGTATATTAAACCATCAGGGGAACTCACTCTCATCACTTATACTGTTCACCTGGTAACATGTCCCGTGTATATTAAACAATCAGGGGAACACACTCTCCTCACTTCTACTGTTCACCTGGTAACATGTCCCGTGCGTATTAAACAATCAGGGGAACACACTCTCCTCACTTACACTGTTCACCTGGTAACATGTCCCGTGTACATTAAACCATCAGGGGAACACACTCTCCTCACTTATACTGTTCACCTGGTAACATGTCCCGTGTATATGAAACCATCATGGGAACACACTCTCCTCACTTCTAATGTTCAACTGGTAACATGTCCCGTGCGTATTAAACAATCAGGGGAACACACTCTCCTCACTTATACTGTTCACCTGGTAACATGTCCTGTGTATATTAAACCATCAGGGGAACACACTCTCTTCACTTATACTGTTCACCTGGTAACATGTCCTGTGTACATGAAACCATAATGGGAACACACTCTCTTCACTTATACTGTTCACCTGGTAACATGTCCCGTGCGTATTAAACAATCAGGGTAACACACTCTCCTCACTT
Source organism: Heterodontus francisci (assembly GCF_036365525.1). NCBI lineage: Eukaryota > Metazoa > Chordata > Chondrichthyes > Heterodontiformes > Heterodontidae > Heterodontus > Heterodontus francisci. Next base: position 209,579 of record NW_027140768.1, on the reverse strand, counting down.
ATACTGTTCACCTGGTAACATGTCCCGTGTATATTAAACCATCAGGGGAACACACTCTCCTCACTTATACTGTTCACCTGGTGACAGGTCCCGTGCATATTAAACCATCAGGGGAACACACTCTCCTCACTTATACTGTTCACCTGGTAACGTGTCCCGTGTACATTAAACCATCAGGGGAACACACTCTCCTCACTTATACTGTTCACCTGGTAACATGTCCCGTGTATATGAAACCATCAGGGGAACACACTCTCCTCACTTATACTGTTCACCTGGTAACATGTCCCGTGTATATGAAACCATCAGGGGAACACACTCTCCTCACTTCTAATGTTCAACTGGTAACATGTCCCGTGCGTATTAAACAATCAGAGGAACACACTCTCCTCACTTATACTGTTCACCTGGTAACATGTCCTGTGTATATTAAACCATCAGGGGAACACACTCTCTTCACTTATACTGTTCACCTGGTAACATGTCCTGTGTACATGAAACCATAATGGGAACACACTCTCTTCACTTATACTGTTCACCTGGTAACATGTCCCGTGCGTATTAAACAATCAGGGTAACACACTCTCCTCACTTATACTGTTCACCTGGTAACATGTCCCGTGTATGTTAAACCATCAGGGGAATACACTCTCCTCACTTATACTGTTCACCTGGTGACATTTCCCGTGTGCATTAAACAGTCAGGGGAAAACACTCTCCTCACTTATACTCTTCATCAGGTAACGTGTCCCGTGTATATTAACCCATCAGGGGAACACACTCTCCTCACTTATACTGTTCACCTCGTAACATGTCCCGTGCATATTAAACCATCAGGGGAACACACTCTCCTCACTTATACTGTTCACCTGGTAACATGTCCCGTGTATGTTAAACCATCAGGGGAAAACACTCTCCTCACTTATACTCTTCATCAGGTAACGTGTCCCGTGTATATTAACCCATCAGGGGAACACACTCTCCTCACTTATACTGTTCACCTCGTAACATGTCCCGTGTGTATTAAATCAGCAGGGCAACACTCTCTCCTCACTTATACTCTTCACCAGGTAACATGTCCTGTGTATATTAAACCTTCAGGGGAACACACTCTCCTCACTTATACTGTTCACCTCGTAACATGTCCCGTGTATATTAAACCTTCAGGGGAACACACTCTCCTCACTTATACTGTTCACCTGGTGACATTTCCCGTGTATATTAAACCATCAGGGGAAGACACTCTCCTCACTTATAATGTTCACCTGGTAATATGTTCTGTGTATATTAAACCATCAGGGGAACACACTCTCCTCTCTATTCTGTTCACCTGGTAATATGTCCCGTGTCTATTAAACAATCAGGAGAACACCCTCTCCTCACTTATACTGTTCACCTGGTAACATGTCCCGTGTATATGAAACCATTATGGGAACACACTCTCCTCACTTCTACTGTTCTTCTTTTAACATGTCCCGTGAGCATTAAACCATCAGGGGAACACAGTCTCCTCACTTATACTGTTCACCTCGTAACATGACCCGTGTATATTAAACCAACAGGGGAACACACTCTCCTCACTTATACTGTTCACATGGTGACATGTCCCACGTATATTAAACCATCAGGGGAACACACTCTCCTCACTTATAATGTTCACCTGGTAATATGTTCTGTGTATATTAAACCATCAGGGGAACACACTCTCCTCTCTATTCTGTTCACCTGGTAATATGTCCCGTGTCTATTAAACAATCAGGAGAACACCCTCTCCTCACTTATACTGTTCACCTGGTAACATGTCCCGTGTATATGAAACCATTATGGGAACACACTCTCCTCACTTCTACTGTTCTTCTTTTAACATGTCCCGTGAGCATTAAACCATCAGGGGAACACAGTCTCCTCACTTATACTGTTCACCTGGTGACATGTCCCGTGCATAATAAACCATCAGGGGAACACACTCTCCTCACTTATACTGTTCACCTGGTAACATGTCCCGTGTATGTTAAACCATCAGGGGAACACACTCTCCTCACTTATACTGTTCACCTGGTAACATGTCCCGTGTATGTTAAACCATCAGGGGAACACACTCTCCACACTTATACTGTTCACCTGGTAACATGTCCCGTGTATGTTAAACCATCAGGGGAACACTCTCTCCTCACTTATACTGTTCACCTGGTGACATGTCCCGAGTGTATTAAACAATCAGGGGAACACACTGTCCTCACTTCGGCTCTTCACCTGGTAACATGTCCCGTGTATATTAAATCATCAGGGTAACTCACTCTCCTCACTTATACTGTTCACCTGGTAACATGTCCCGTGTATATTAAACAATCAGGGGGACACACTCTCCTCACTTATACTGTTCACCTGGTGACATGTCCCGTGCGTATTAAACAATCAGGGGAACACACTCTCCTCACTTATACTGTTTACCTGGTAACATGTCCTGTGTATATTAAAACATCAGGGGAACACACTCTCCTCACTTATACTGTTTACCTGGTAACATGTCCTGTGTATATTAAAACATCAGGGGAACACACTCTCCTCACTTATACTGTTCACCTGGTAACATGTCCTGTGTATATTGAATCATCAGGAGAACATACTCTCCTCACTTATACTGTTCACCTGGTAACATGTCCCGTGTGTATTAAACCATCGGGGGAACACATTCTCCTCACGTATGCTGTTCACCTGGTTACATCTCCTGTGTATATTAAACAATCAGGGGAACACACTCTCCTCACTTGCACTGTTCACCTGGTGACATGTCCCGTGTATATTAAACCATCAGGGGAACATACTCTCCTCACTTATACTGTTCACCTGGTAACATGTCCCGTGTGTATTAAATAATCAGGGGAACACACTCTCCTCACTTGTTCTATTCACGTGGTAACATGTCCCGTGTACATTAAACAATCAGGGGAACACCCTCTCCACACTTATACTGTTCACCTGGAGACATGTCCAGTATATATTAAACCATCAGGGGAACACACTCTCCTCACTTATACTGTTCATCTTTTAACGTGTCCCGTGCGTATTACACCATCAGGGGAACACACTCTCCTCACTTACACTGTTCATCTGGTAACATGTCCCGTGTCTATTTAACCATCAGGGGAACACACTCTCCTCACTTATACAGTTCATCTGGTAACATGTCCTGTGTGCATTAAACCACCAGGAGAACACACTCTCCTCACTTATACTGTTCACCTGGTGACATGTCCCGTGCGGATTAAACCATCAGGGGAACACACTCTCCTCACTTATACTGTTCACTTGGTAACATGTCCCGTGCGTTTTAAACCATCAGGGGAACACACTCTCCTCACTTATACTGTTCACCTGGTGACATGTCCCGTGTATATTTAACAATCAGGGGAACACACTCTCCTCACTTATACTGTTCACTTGGGAACATGTCCTGTGTATATTAAACCATCAGGGGAACACACTCTCCTCACTTATACTGTTTACATGGTAACATGTCCTGTGTGTATTAAACCATCAGGGGAACACACTCTCCTCACTTCTACTGTTCACCTGGTAACATTTCCCGTGTGTATTAAACAATCAGTGGAACAAACTCTGCTCACTTATACTGTTCACCTGGTAACATGTCCTGTATAGATTAAACCATCAGGGGAACACACTCTCCTCACTTATAGATTTCACCTGGTAACATGTCCTGTGTGCATTAAACCATCAGGGGAACACTGTCTCCTCACTTGTACTGGTCACCTGGTGACATGTCCTGTGTATATTAAACAATCAGGGGAACACACTCTCCTCACATATACTGTTCACCTGGTGACATGTCCCGTGCGTATTAAACCTTCAGGGGAACACACTCTCCTCACTTACACTGTTCACCTGGTGACATGTCCCGTATGTATTAAACCATCAGGGGAACTCACTCCCCTCACTTATGCTGTTCACCTGGCAACATGTCCCGTGTATATTAAACCACCAGGGGAACACACTCTCCTCACTTATACTGCTCATCTGGTAACATGTCCCGTGTATATTAAACCATCAAGGGAACACACTCTCCTCACTTATACTGTTCACCTGGCAACATGTCCCGTGTGTATTAAACAATCAGGGGAACACACTCTCCTCACTTATACTGCTCATCTGATAACATGTCCCGTGTATATTAAACCATCAGGGGAACAGAATCTGCTCAGTTATACAGTTCATCTGGTAACATGTCCTGTGTATATTAAACCATCAGGGGAACACACTCTCCTCACTTATACTGTTCACCTGGAAACATGTCCTGTGTATATTAAACCATCAGGGGAACACACTCTCCTCACTTACACTGTTCACCTGGTAACATGTCCTGTGTATATTAAACCATCAGGGGAACACACTCTCCTCACTTATACTGTTCACCTGGAAACATGTCCTGTGTATATTAAACCATCAGGGGAACACACTCTCCTCACTTATACTGAACATGTGGTAACATGCCCTGTGTATATTAAACCATCAGGGGAACACACTCTCCTCACTTAAACTGTTCACCTGGTAACATGCCCTGTGTATATTAAACCATCAGGGGAACACACTCTCCTCACTTATACTGTTCACCTGGTAACATGTCCTGTGTATATTAAACCATCAGGAGAACACACTCTCCTCACTTATACTTTTCACCTGGTAACATGTCCTGTTTATATTAAACAATCAGGGGAACACACTCTCCTCACTTATACTGTTCACCGAGTGACATGTCCTGTGTATATTAAACCATCAGGGGAACAATCTGCTCACTTATACTGTTCACGTGGTAACATGTCCCGTCTATATTAAACCATCAGGGGAAAACATTCTCCTCACTTATACTGTTCACCTGGTGACATGTCCCGTCTATATTAAACCATCAGGGGAAAACATTCTCCTCACTTGTACTGTTCAACTGGTGACATGTCCCGTGTATATTAAACCATCAGGCAAAACATTCTCCTCAATTATACTGTTCACCTGGTGACATGTCCCGTGTATATTAAACCATGAGGGGAACAGACTCTCCAATCGTATGCTGTTCACCTGGTGACATGTCCCCTGTGTATTCAACCATCAGGGGAACACACTCTCCTCACTTATACTGTTCACCTGGTGACGTGTCCCGTGTATATTAAACCATGAGGGGAACAGACTCTCCAATCGTATGCTGTTCACCTGGTGACATGTCCCCTGTGTATTAAACAATCAGGGGAACACACTCTCCTCACTTATACTGTTCACTTGGGAACATGTCCTGTGTATATTAAACCATCAGGGGAACACACTCTCCTCACTTCTACTGTTCACCTGGTAACATTTCCCGTGTGTATTAAACAATCAGTGGAACAAACTCTGCTCACTTATACTGCTCACCTGGTAACATGTCCTGTATAGATTAAACCATCAGGGGAACATACTCTCCTCACTTATAGAGTTCACCTGGTAACATGTCCCGTGTGTATTAAACCATCAGGGGAACACATTCTGCTCACTTATACTGTTCACCTGGTAACATGTCCTGTGTATATTAAACCATCAGCGGAACACAGTCTCCTCACTTATCCTGTTCACCTGGTAACATGTCCTGTGTGCATTAAACCATCAGGGGAACACTGTCTCCTCACTTGTACTGTTCACCTGGTGACATGTCCTGTGTATATTAAACAATCAGGGGAACAAACTCTCCTCACATATACTGTTCACCTGGTGACATGTCCCGTGCGTATTAAACCTTCAGGGGAACACACTCTCCTCACTTACACTGTTCACCTGGTGACATGTCCCGCATGTATTAAACCATCAGGGAAACTCACTCCCCTCACTTATGCTGTTCACCTGGTGACATGACCCGTGTATATTAAACCATCAGGGGAACACACTCTCCTCAATTATACTGCTCATCTGGTAACATGTCCTGTGTATATTAAACCACCAGGGGAACACACTCTCCTCACTTATACTGCTCATCTGGTAACATGTCCCGTGTATATTAAACCATCAGGGGAACAGAATCTGCTCAGTTATAGAGTTCACCTGCTAACATGTCCCATGTATATTAAACCATCAGGGGAACACACTCTGCTCACTTATACAGTTCATCTGGTAACATGTCCTGTGTATATTAAACCATCAGGGGAACACACTCTCCTCACATATAGTGTTTACCTGGTAACATGTCCTGTGTATATTAAACCATCAGGGGAACACACTCTCCTCACTTATACTGATCACCTGGCAACATGTCCTGTGTATATTAAACCATCAGGGGAACACACTCTCCTCACTTATACTGTTCACCTGGTAACATGTCCTGTGTATATTAAACCATCAGGGGAACACACTCTCCTCACTTAAACTGTTCACCTGGTAACATGTCCTGTGTATATTAAACAATCAGGGGAACACACTCTCCTCACTTATACTGTTCACCTGGTAACATGTCCCGTGTGCATTATACCAACAGGGGAACACACTCTCCTCACTTATACTGTTCACCTGGTAACATGTCCTGTGTATATTAAACAATCAGGGGAACACACTCTCCTCACTTATACTGATCACCTGGTAACATGCCCTGTGTATATTAAACGATCAGGGGAACACACTCTCCTCACTTAAACTGTTCACCTGGTAACATGTCCTGTGTATATTAAACCATCAGGGGAACACACTCTCCTCACTTAAACTGTTCACCTGGTAACATGTCCTGTGTATATTAAACCATCAGGGGAACACACTCTCCTCACTTAAACTGTTCACCTGGTAACATGTCCTGTGTATATTAAACCATCAGGGGAACACACTCTGCTCACTTATACTGTTCACCTGGTAACATGTCCTGTGTATATTAAACAATCAGGGGAACACACTCTCCTCACTTATACTGATCACCTGGTAACATGCCCTGTGTATATTAAACCATCAGGGGAACACACTCTCCTCACTTAAACAGTTCACCTGGTAACATGTCCTGTGTATATTAAACAATCAGGGGAACACACTCTCCTCACTTATACTGTTCACCTGGTGACATGTCCCGTGTGCATTAAACCAACAGGGGAACACACTCTCCTCACTTATACTGTTCACCTGGTGACATGTCCCGTGTGCATTAAACCAACAGGGGAACAGACTCTCCTCACTTATACTGTTCACCTGGTAACATGTCCTGTGTATATTAAACAATCAGGAGAACACACTCTCCTCACTTATACTGTTCACCTGGTAACATGTCCTGTGTATATTAAACAATCAGGAGAACACACTCTCCTCACTTATACTGTTCACCTGGTAACATGTCCTGTTTATATTAAACCATCAGGGGAACACACTCTCCTCACTTATACTGATCACCTGGTAACATGCCCTGTGTATATTAAACCATCAGGGGAACACACTCTCCTCACTTAAACTGTTCACCTGGTAACATGTCCTGTGTATATTAAACAATCAGGGGAACACACTCTCCTCACTTATACTGTTCACCTGTTGACATGTCCCGTGTGCATTAAACCAACAGGGGAACACACTCTCCTCACTTATACTGTTCACCTGGTGACATGTCCCGTGTGCATTAAACCAACAGGGGAACAGACTCTCCTCACTTATACTGTTCACCTGGTAACATGTCCTGTGTATATTAAACAATCAGGAGAACACACTCTCCTCACTTATACTGTTCACCTGGTAACATGTCCTGTGTATATTAAACAATCAGGAGAACACACTCTCCTCACTTATACTGTTCACCTGGTAGCATGTCCTGTGTATATTAAACAATCATGAGAACACACTCTCCTCACTTATACTGTTCACCTGGTAACATGTCCTGTTTATATTAAACCATCAGGGGAACACACTCTCCTCACTTACACTGTTCACCTGGTGACATGTCCCGTGTGTATTAAACCATCAGGGGAACACAATCTGCTCACTTATACTGTTCACGTGGTAACATGTCCCGTGTATATTAAACCATCAGGGGAACACACTCTCCTCAATTACACTGTTCACCTGGTGACATGTCCCGTGTGTATTAAACCATCAGGGGAACACAATCTGCTCACTTATACTGTTCACGTGGTAACATGTCCCGTGTATATTAAACCACCAGGGGAACACACTCTCCTCACTTATACTGTTCACCTGGTAACATGTCCCGTCTCTTTTAAACCATCAGGGGAAAACATTCTCCTCACTTATACTGTTCACCTGGTGACATGTCCCGTCTATATTAAACCATCAGGGGAAAACATTCTCCTCACTTGTACGGTTCAACTGGTGACATGTCCCGTGTATATTAAACCATCAGGGGAAAACATTCTCCTCAATTATACTGTTCACCTGGTGACATGTCCCAAGTGTATTAAACCATCAGGGGAACACACTCTCCTCACTTATACTGTTCACCTGGTGACGTGTCCCGTGTATATTAAACCATGAGGGGAACAGACTCTCCTATCGTATGCTGTTCACCTGGTGACATGTCCCCTGTGTTTTCAACCATCAGGGGAACACACTCTCCTCACTTATACTGTTCACTTGGGAACATGTCCTGTGTATATTCAACCATCAGGGGAACACACTCTCCTCACTTATACTGTTTACCTGGTAACATGTCCTGTGTGTATTAAACCATCAGGGGAACACACTCTCCTCACTTCTACTGTTCACCTGGTAACATTTCCCGTGTGTATTAAACAATCAGTGGAACAAACTCTGCTCACTTATACTGTTCACCTGGTAATATGTCCTGTACAGATTAAACCATCAGGGGAACACACCCTCCTCACTTATAGAGTTCACCTGGTAACATGTCCCGTGTGTATTAAACCATCAGGAGAACACACTCTGCTCACTTATACTGTTCACCTGGTAACATGTCCTGTGTATATTAAACCATCAGGGGAACACAGTCTCCTCAATTATACTGCTCATCTGGTAACATGTCCTGTGTATATTAAACCACCAGGGGAACACACTCTCCTCACTTATACTGCTCATCTGGTAACATGTCCCGTGTATATTAAACCATCAGGGGAACAGAATCTGCTCAGTTATAGAGTTCACCTGCTAACATGTCCCATGTATATTAAACCATCAGGGGAACACACTCTGCTCACTTATACAGTTCATCTGGTAACATGTCCTGTGTATATTAAACCATCAGGGGAACACACTCTCCTCACATATAGTGTTTACCTGGTAACATGTCCTGTGTATATTAAACCATCAGGGGAACACACTCTCCTCACTTATACTGATCACCTGGCAACATGTCCTGTGTATATTAAACCATCAGGGGAACACACTCTCCTCACTTATACTGTTCACCTGGTAACATGTCCTGTGTATATTAAACCATCAGGGGAACACACTCTCCTCACTTAAACTGTTCACCTGGTAACATGTCCTGTGTATATTAAACAATCAGGGGAACACACTCTCCTCACTTAAACTGTTCACCTGGTGACATGTCCCGTGTGCATTATACCAACAGGGGAACACACTCTCCTCACTTATACTGTTCACCTGGTAACATGTCCTGTGTATATTAAACAATCAGGGGAACACACTCTCCTCACTTATACTGATCACCTGGTAACATGCCCTGTGTATATTAAACGATCAGGGGAACACACTCTCCTCACTTAAACTGTTCACCTGGTAACATGTCCTGTGTATATTAAACCATCAGGGGAACACACTCTCCTCACTTAAACTGTTCACCTGGTAACATGTCCTGTGTATATTAAACCATCAGGGGAACACACTCTCCTCACTTAAACTGTTCACCTGGTAACATGTCCTGTGTATATTAAACCATCAGGGGAACACACTCTGCTCACTTATACTGTTCACCTGGTAACATGTCCTGTGTATATTAAACCATCAGGGGAACACACTCTCCTCACTTATACTGATCACCTGGTAACATGCCCTGTGTATATTAAACCATCAGGGGAACACACTCTCCTCACTTAAACAGTTCACCTGGTAACATGTCCTGTGTATATTAAACAATCAGGGGAACACACTCTCCTCACTTATACTGTTCACCTGGTGACATGTCCCGTGTGCATTAAACCAACAGGGGAACACACTCTCCTCACTTATACTGTTCACCTGGTGACATGTCCCGTGTGCATTAAACCAACAGGGGAACAGACTCTCCTCACTTATACTGTTCACCTGGTAACATGTCCTGTGTATATTAAACAATCAGGAGAACACACTCTCCTCACTTATACTGTTCACCTGGTAACATGTCCTGTGTATATTAAACAATCAGGAGAACACACTCTCCTCACTTATACTGTTCACCTGGTAACATGTCCTGTTTATATTAAACCATCAGGGGAACACACTCTCCTCACTTATACTGATCACCTGGTAACATGCCCTGTGTATATTAAACCATCAGGGGAACACACTCTCCTCACTTAAACTGTTCACCTGGTAACATGTCCTGTGTATATTAAACAATCAGGGGAACACACTCTCCTCACTTATACTGTTCACCTGTTGACATGTCCCATTGTGCATTAAACCAACAGGGGAACACACTCTCCTCACTTATACTGTTCACCTGGTGACATGTCCCGTGTGCATTAAACCAACAGGGGAACAGACTCTCCTCACTTATACTGTTCACCTGGTAACATGTCCTGTGTATATTAAACAATCAGGAGAACACACTCTCCTCACTTATACTGTTCACCTGGTAGCATGTCCTGTGTATATTAAACAATCATGAGAACACACTCTCCTCACTTATACTGTTCACCTGGTAACATGTCCTGTTTATATTAAACCATCAGGGGAACACACTCTCCTCACTTACACTGTTCACCTGGTGACATGTCCCGTGTGTATTAAACCATCAGGGGAACACAATCTGCTCACTTATACTGTTCACGTGGTAACATGTCCCGTGTATATTAAACCATCAGGGGAACACACTCTCCTCAATTACACTGTTCACCTGGTGACATGTCCCGTGTGTATTAAACCATCAGGGGAACACAATCTGCTCACTTATACTGTTCACGTGGTAACATGTCCCGTGTATATTAAACCACCAGGGGAACACACTCTCCTCACTTATACTGTTCACCTGGTAACATGTCCCGTCTCTTTTAAACCATCAGGGGAAAACATTCTCCTCACTTATACTGTTCACCTGGTGACATGTCCCGTCTATATTAAACCATCAGGGGAAAACATTCTCCTCACTTGTACGGTTCAACTGGTGACATGTCCCGTGTATATTAAACCATCAGGGGAAAACATTCTCCTCAATTATACTGTTCACCTGGTGACATGTCCCAAGTGTATTAAACCATCAGGGGAACACACTCTCCTCACTTATACTGTTCACCTGGTGACGTGTCCCGTGTATATTAAACCATGAGGGGAACAGACTCTCCTATCGTATGCTGTTCACCTGGTGACATGTCCCCTGTGTTTTCAACCATCAGGGGAACACACTCTCCTCACTTATACTGTTCACTTGGGAACATGTCCTGTGTATATTCAACCATCAGGGGAACACACTCTCCTCACTTATACTGTTTACCTGGTAACATGTCCTGTGTGTATTAAACCATCAGGGGAACACACTCTCCTCACTTCTACTGTTCACCTGGTAACATTTCCCGTGTGTATTAAACAATCAGTGGAACAAACTCTGCTCACTTATACTGTTCACCTGGTAATATGTCCTGTACAGATTAAACCATCAGGGGAACACACCCTCCTCACTTATAGAGTTCACCTGGTAACATGTCCCGTGTGTATTAAACCATCAGGGGAACACACTCTGCTCACTTATACTGTTCACCTGGTAACATGTCCTGTGTACATTAAACCATCAGGGGAACACACTCTCCTCACTTATACTGTGCACCTGGTAACATGTCCCGTGCGCATTAAACCATCAGGGGAACACAGTCTACTAACTTATACTGTTCCCCTGGTAACATGTCCCGTGAATATTAAACCATCAGGGGAACACACCCTCCTCACTTATCGAGTTCACCTGGTAAAATGTCCCGTGTGTATTAAACCATCAGGGGAACACACTCTGCTCACTTATAATGTTCACCTGTTAACATGTCCCGTGTACATTAAACCATCAGGGTAACACACTCTCCTCACTTATGCTGTTCACCTGGTAAAATGTCCCGTGTGTATTAAACCATCAGGGGAACACACTCTGCTCACTTATAATGTTCACCTGGTAACATGTCCTGTGTACATTAAACCATCAGGGTAACACACTCTCCTCACTTATGCTGTTCACCTGGTAACATGTCCTGTGTATATTAAACAATCAGGGGAACACACTCTCCTCACTTATACTGTTCACCTGGTAACATGTCCTGTGTGCATTAAACCATCAGGGGAACACAATCTGCTCACTTATACTGTTCACCTGGTGACATGTCCCGTGTATATTAAAACACCAGGGGAACACACCATCCTCACTTATACTGTTCACCAGGTAACATGTCCTGTCTATATTAAACCATCAGGGGAACACACTCTCCTCACTTATACTGTTCATCTGGTAACATGTCCCATGTATATTAAACCATCAGGTGAAAACATTCTCCTCACTTATACTGTTCACCTGGTGACATGTCCTGTTTATATTAAACAATCAGGGGAACACACTCTCCTCACTTATACTGTTCACCGAGTGACATGTCCTATGTATATTAAACCATCAGGGGAACACACTCTCCTCACTTACACTGTTCACCTGGTGACATGTCCCGTGTGTATTAAACCATCAGGGGAACACAATCTGCTCACTGATACTGTTCACGTGGTAACATGTCCCGTCTATATTAAACCATCAGGGGAAAACATTCTCCTCAATTATACTGTTCACCTGGTGACATGTCCCAAGTGTATTAAACCATCAGGGGAACACACTCTCCTCACTTATGCTGTTCACCTGGTAACATGTCCCGTGTATATTAAACCACCAGGGGAACACACTCTCCTCACTTATACTGCTCATCTGGTAATATGTCCCGTGTGTATTAAACAATCAGGGGAACACACTCTCCTCACTTATACTGTTCACCTGGCAACATGTCCCGTTCGTATTAAACCATCAGGGGAACACAATCTGCTCACTTATACTGTTCACCTGGTAACATGTCCCGTGTATATTAAAACACCAGGGGAACACACTCTCCTCACTTATACTGTTCACCAGGTAACATGTCCTGTCTATATTAAACCATCAGAGGAAAACATTCTCCTCACTTATACTGTTCACCTGGTGACATGTCCCGTCTATATTAAACCATCAGGGGAAAACATTCTCCTCACTTATACTGTTCAACTGGTGACATGTCCCGTGTATATTAAACCATCAGGTGAAAACATTCTCCTCACTTATACTGTTCACCTGGTGACATGTCCTGTTTATATTAAACAATCAGGGGAACACACTCTCCTCACTTATACTGATCACCGAGTGACATGTCCTATGTATATTAAACCATCAGAGGAACATACTCTCCTCACTTATACTGTTCACCAGGTCACATGTCCCGTCTATATTAAACCATCAGGGGAAAACATTCTCCTCAATTATACTGTTCACCTGGTGACATGTCCCAAGTGTATTAAACCATCAGGGGAACACACTCTCCTCACTTATGCTGTTCACCTGGTAACATGTCCCGTGTATATTAAACCACCAGGGGAACACACTCTCCTCACTTATACTGCTCATCTGGTAATATGTCCCGTGTGTATTAAACAATCAGGGGAACACACTCTCCTCACTTACACTGTTCAACTGGTAACATGTCCCGTTCGTATTAAACCATCAGGGGAACACAATCTGCTCACTTATACTGTTCACCTGGTAACATGTCCTGTTTATATTAAACAATCAGGGGAACACACTCTCCTCACTTATACTGTTCACCTGGTAACATGTCCCGTTCGTATTAAACCATCAGGGGAACACAATCTGCTCACTTATACTGTTCACCGAGTGACATGTCATGTGTATATTAAACCATCAGGGGAACACATTCTGCTCACTTATACTGTTCACGTGGTAACATGTCCCGTGTATATTAAAACACCAGGGGAACACACTCTCCTCACTTATACTGTTCACCAGGTAACATGTCCTGTCTATATTAAACCATCAGGGGAAATCATTCTCCTCACTTATACTGTTCAACTGGTGACATGTCCCAACTGTATTAAACCATCAGGGGAACACACTCTCCTCACTTATACTGTTCACCTGGTGACGTGTCCCGTGTATATTAAACCATGAGGGGTACAGACTCTCCTCTCGTATACTGTTCACCTGGTGACATGTCCCCTGTGTATTAAACAATCAGGGGAACACACTCTCCTCACTTATACTGTTCACTTGGGAACATGTCCTGTGTATATTAAACCATCAGGGGAACACACTCTCCTCACTTATACTGTTGACCTGGTAACATTTCCTGTGTGTATTAAACCATCAGGGGAACACACTCTCCTCACTTCTACTGTTCACCTGGTAACATTTCCCGTGTGTATTAAACAATCAGTGGAACAAACTCTGCTCACTTATACTGCTCACCTGGTAACATGTCCTGTATAGATTAAACCATCAGGGGAACACACTCTCCTCACTTATAGAGTTCACCTGGTAACATGTCCCGTGTGTATTAAACCATCAGGGGAACACACTCTGCTCACTTATACTGTTCACCTGGTAACATGTCCTGTGTATATTAAACCATCAGCGGAACACAGTCTCCTCACTTATCCTGTTCACCTGGTAACATGTCCTGTGTGCATTAAACCATCAGGGGAACACAGTCTCCTCACTTGTACTGTTCACCTGGTGACATGTCCTGTGTATATTAAACAATCAGGGGAACAAACTCTCCTCACATATACTGTTCACCTGGTGACATGTCCCGTGCGTATTAAACCTTCAGGGGAACACAGTCTCCTCACTTGTACTGTTCACCTGGTAACATGTCCTGTGTATATTAAACAATCAGGGGAACACACTCTCCTCACTTAAACTGTTCACCTGGTGACATGTCCCGTGTGCATTAAACCAACAGGGGAACACACTCATCTCACTTATACTGTTCACCTGGTAACATGTCCTGTGTATATTAAACCATCAGGGGAACACACTCTCCTCACTTATACTGATCACCTGGTAACATGCCCTGTGTATATTAAACCATCAGGGGAACACACTCTCCTCACTTAAACTGTTCACCTGGTAACATGTCCTGTGTATATTAAACAATCAGGGGAACACACTCTCCTCACTTATACTGTTCACCTGGTGACATGTCCCGTGTGCATTAAACCAACAGGGGAACACACTCTCCTCACTTATACTGTTCACCTGGTGACATGTCCCGTGTGCATTAAACCAACAGGGGAACACACTCTCCTCACTTATACTGTTCTCCTGGTAACATGTCCTGTGTATATTAAACAATCAGGAGAACACACTCTCCTCACTTATACTGTTCACCTGGTAACATGTCCTGTGTATATTAAACAATCAGGAGAACACACTCTCCTCACTTATACTGTTCACCTGGTAACATGTCCTGTTTATATTAAACAATCAGGGGAACACACTCTCCTCACTTATACTGTTCACCTGGTAACATGTCCTGTTTATATTAAACCAACAGGGGAACACACTCTCCTCACTTATACTGTTCACCTGGTAACATGTCCTGTGTATATTAAACAATCAGGAGAACACACTCTCCTCACTTATACTGTTCACCTGGTAACATGTCCTGTGTATATTAAACAATCAGGAGAACACACTCTCCTCACTTATACTGTTCACCTGGTAACATGTCCTGTGTATATTAAACAATCAGGAGAACATACTCTCCTCACTTATACTGTTCACCTGGTAACATGTCCTGTTTATATTAGCAATCAGGGGAACACACTCTCCTCACTTATACTGTTCACCTGGTAGCATGTCCTGTGTATATTAAACAATCATGAGAACACACTCTCCTCACTTATACTGTTCACCTGGTAACATGTCCTGTTTATATTAAACCATCAGGGGAACACACTCTCCTCACTTACACTGTTCACCTGGTGACATGTCCCGTGTGTATTAAACCATCAGGGGAACACAATCTGCTCACTTATACTGTTCACGTGGTAACATGTCCCGTGTATATTAAACCATCAGGGGAACACACTCTCCTCAATTACACTGTTCACCTGGTGACATGTCCCGTGTGTATTAAACCATCAGGGGAACACACTCTCCTCACTTATACTGTTCACCTGGTAACATGTCCCGTCTCTTTTAAACCATCAGGGGAAAACATTCTCCTCACTTATACTGTTCACCTGGTGACATGTCCCGTCTATATTAAACCATCAGGGGAAAACATTCTCCTCACTTGTACTGTTCAACTGGTGACATGTCCCGTGTATATTAAACCATGAGTGGAACAGACTCTCCTATCGTATGCTGTTCACCTGGTGACATGTCCCCTGTGTTTTCAACCATCAGGGGAACACACTCTCCTCACTTATACTGTTCACTTGGGAACATGTCCTGTGTATATTCAACCATCAGGGGAACACACTCTCCTCACTTATACTGTTTAACTGGTAACATGTCCTGTGTGTATTAAACCATCAGGGGAACACACTCTCCTCACTTCTACTGTTCACCTGGTAACATTTCCCGTGTGTATTAAACAATCAGTGGAACAAACTCTGCTCACTTATACTGTTCACCTGGTAACATGTCCTGTATAGATTAAACCATCAGGGGAACACACCCTCCTCACTTATAGAGTTCACCTGGTAACATGTCCCGTGTGTATTAAACCATCAGGGGAACACACTCTGCTCACTTATACTGTTCACCTGGTAACATGTCCTGTGTATATTAAACCATCAGGGGAACACAGTCTCCTCACTTATACTGTTCACCTGGTAACATGTCCTGTGTGCATTAAACCATCAGGGGAACACAGTCTCCTCACTTGTACTGTTCACCTGGTGACATGTCCCGTGTGTATTAAACAATCAGGGAAACACAGTCTGCTCACTTATGCAGTTCATCTGGTAACATGTCCTGTGTATATTAAACAATCAGGGGAACACACTCTCCTCACATATACTGTTCACCTGGTGACATGTCCCGTGCGTATTAAACCATCAGGGGAACACACTCTCCTCACTTACACTGTTCACCTGGTGACATGTCCCGTATGTATTAAACCATCAGGGGAACTCACTCTCCTCACTTATGCTGTTCACCTGGTAACATGTCCCGTGTATATTAAACCACCAGGGGAACACCCTCTCCTCACTTATACTGCTCATCTGGTAACATGTCCCGTGTGCATTAAACAATCAGGGGAACACATTCTCCTCACTTATACTATTCACCTGGTAACATGTCCCGTTCGTATTAAACCATCAGGGGAACACATTCCCCTCACTTCTACTGCTCATCTGGTAACATGTCCTGTTTATATTAAATCATCAGGGGAACACACTCTCCTCACTTATACTGTTCACCTGGTAACATTTCCCGTGTGTATTAAACAATCAGGGGAACAAACTCTGCTCACTTCTACTGTTCACCTGGTAACATGACCCGAGTATATTGAACCATCAGGGGAACACACTCTGCTCACTTATACTGTTCACCTGGTAACATGTCCTGTATAGAATAAACCATCAGGGGAACACACCCTCCTCACTTATCGAGTTCACCTGGTAACATGTCCCGTGTGTATTAAACCATCAGGGGAACACATTCTGCTCACTTATACTGTTCACCTGGTAACATGTCCTGTGTACATTAAACCATCAGGGTAACACACTCTCCTCACTTATGCTGTTCACCTGGTGACATGTCCCGTGCGCATTAAACCATCAGGGGAACACAGTCTACTCACTTATACTGTTCCCCTGGTAACATGTCCCGTGAATATTAAACCATCAGGGGAACACACCCTCCTCACTTATCGAGTTCACCTGGTAAAATGTCCCGTGTGTATTAAACCATCAGGGGAACACACTCTGCTCACTTATAATGTTCACCTGTTAACATGTCCTGTGTACATTAAACCATCAGGGTAACACACTCTCCTCACTTATGCTGTTCACCTGGTAACATGTCCCGTGCGCATTAAACCATCAGGGGAAAACAGTCTACTCACTTATACTGTTCACCTGGTAAAATGTCCCGTGTGTATTAAACCATCAGGGGAACACACTCTGCTCATTTATAATGTTCACCTTTTAACATGTCCTGTGTACATTAAACCATCAGGGGAACACACTCACCTCACTTATACTGTTCACCTTGTAACATGTCCTGTGTGCATTAAACCATCAGGGGAACACAATCTGCTCACTTATACTGTTCACCTGGTGACATGTCCCGTGTATATTAAAACACCAGGGGAACACACTCTCCTCACTTATACTGTTCACCAGGTAACATGTCCTGTCTATATTAAACCATCAGGGGAAAACATTCTCCTCACTTATACTGTTCACCTGGTGACATGTCCTGTTTATATTAAACAATCAGGGGAACACACTCTCCTCACTTATACTGTTCACCGAGTGACATGTCCTGTGTATATTAAACCATCAGGGGAACACACTCTCCTCACTTACACTTTTCACCTGGTGACATGTCCCGTGTGTATTAAACCATCAGGGGAACACAATCTGCTCACTGATACTGTTCAGGTGGTAACATGTCCCGTGTATATTAAAACACCAGCGGAACACACTCTCCTCACTTATACTGTTCACCAGGTAACAGGTCCCGTCTATATTAAACCATCAGGGGAAAACATTCTCCTCAATTATACTGTTCACCTGGTGACATGTCCCAAGTGTATTAAACCATCAGGGGAACACACTCTCATCACTTATGCTGTTCACCTGGTAACATGTCCCGTGTATATTAAACCACCAGGGGAACACACTCTCCTCACTTATACTGTTCACCTGGTAACATGTCCCGTTCGTATTAAACCATCAGGGGAACACAATCTGCTCACTTATACTGTTCACCTGGTAACATGTCCTGTTTATATTAAACAATCAGGGGAACACACTCTCCTCACTTATAATGTTCACCGAGTGACATGTCCTGTGTATATTAAACCATCAGGGGAACACACTCTCCTCACTTCTACTGTTCACCTGGTAACATGACCCGAGTATATTGAACCATCAGGGGAACACACTCTGCTCACTTATACTGTTCACCTGGTAACATGTCCCGTGTATATTAAAACACCAGGGGAACACACTCTCCTCACTTATACTGTTCACCAGGTAACATGTCCTGTCTATATTAAACCATCAGGGGAAAACATTCTCCTCACTTATACTGTTCACCTGGTGACATGTCCCGTCTATATTAAACCATCAGGGGAAAACATTCTCCTCACTTATACTGTTCATCTGGTAACTTGTCCCGTGTATATTAAACCATCAGGGGAAAACATTCTCCTCAATTATACTGTTCACCTGGTGACATGTCCCAAGTGTATTAAACCATCAGGGGAACACACTCTCCTCACTTATACTGTTCACCTGGTGACGTGTCCCGTGTATATTAAACCATGAGGGGAACAGACTCTCCTCTCGTATGCTGTTCACCTGGTGACATGTCCCCTGTGTATTAAACAATCAGGGGAACACACTCTCCTCACTTATACTGTTCACTTGGGAACATGTCCTGTGTATATTAAACCATCAGGGGAACACACTCTCCTCACCTATACTGTTTACCTGGTAACATTTCCTGTGTGTATTAAACCATCAGGGGAACACACTCTCCTCACTTCTACTGTTCACCTGGTAACATGTCCTGTATAGATTAAACCATCGGGGGAACACACTCTCCTCACTTATAGAGTTCACCTGGTAACATGTCCCGTGTGTATTAAACCATCAGGGGAACACACTCTGCTCACTTATACTGTTCACCTGGTAACATGTCCTGTGCATATTAAACCATCAGCGGAACACAGTCTCCTCACTTATACTGTTCACCTGGTAACATGTCCTGTGTGCATTAAACCATCAGGGGAACACTGTCTCCTCACTTGTACTGTTCACCTGGTGACATGTCCCGTGTATATTAAACAATCAGGGGAACACACTCTCCTCACATATACTGTTCACCTGGTGACATGTCCCTTGCGTATTAAACCTTCAGGGGAACACACTCTCCTCACTTACACTGTTCACCTGGTGACATGTCCCGTATGTATTAAACCATCAGGGGAACTCACTCCCCTCACTTATGCTGTTCACCTGGTAACATGTCCCATGCATATTAAACCATCAGGGGAACACACTCTCCTCACTTATACTGTTCACCTGGTAACATGTCCCGTGTGTATTAAACCATCAGGGGAACACACTCTCCTCACTTATACTGTTCACCAGGTAACATTTCCCGTGTGTATTAAACAATCAGGGGAACAAACTCTGCTCACTTACACTGTTCACCTGGTAACATGTCCCGAGTATATTGAACCATCAGGGGAACACACTCTGCTCACTTATACTGTTCACCTGGTAACATGTCCTGTATAGATTAAACCATCAGGGGAACACACCCTCCTCACTTATGGAGGTCACCTGGTAACATGTCCCGTGTGTATTAAACCATCAGGGGAACACACTCTGCTCACTTATGCTGTTCACCTGGTAACATGTCCTGTGTACATTAAACCATCAGGGGAACACAGTCTCCTCACTTATGCTGTTCACCTGGTAACATGTCCTGTGTGCATTAAACCATCAGGGGAACACACTCGCCTCACTTATACTGTTCACGTGGTGACATGTCCCGTGCGTATTAAACAATCAGGGGAACACTCTCTCCTCACTTCTACTCTAGAGCTGGTAACATGTCCCGTGTATATTAAACCATCAGGGGAACACAATCTGCTCACTTATACTGTTCACCTGGTAACATGTCCCGTGTATATTAAAACACCAGGGGAACACACGCTCCTCACTTATACTGTTCACCAGGTAACATGTCCCGTCTATATTAAACCATCAGGGGAAAACATTCTCCTCACTTATACTGTTCAACTGGTGACATGTCCCCTGTATATTAAACCATCAGGGGAAAACATTCTCCTCAATTATACTGTTCACCTGGTGACATGTCCCAAGTGTATTAAACCATCAGGGGAACACACTCTCCTCACTTATACTGTTCACCTGGTGACGTGTCCCGTGTATATTAAACCATGAGGCGAACAGACTCTCCTCTCGTATGCTGTTCACCTGGTGACATGTCCCCTGTGTATTAAACAATCAGGGGAAGACACTCTCCTCACTTATACTGTTCACTTGGGAACATCTCCTGTGTATATTATACCATCAGGGGAACACACTCTCCTCACTTATACTGTTTACCTGGTAACATTTCCTGTGTGTATTAAACCATCAGGGGAACACACCCTCCTCACTTATAGAGTTCACCTGGTAACATGTCCCGTGTGTATTAAACCATCAGGGGAACACACTCTCCTCACTTATCCTGTTCACGTGGTAACATGTCCCGTGTATAAACTAAACAGTCAGGAGAACACAGTCTCCTCACTTACACTGTTCACCTGGTGACATGTCCGGTGTGTATTAAACCATCAGGGGAACACACTCTCCTCACTTATACTGTTCACCTGGTAACATGTCCTGTGTGCATTAAACAATCAGGGGAACACACTCTCCTCACTTATACTGTTCACCTGATGACATGTCCCGTGCGTTTTAAACAATCAGGGGAACTCACTCTCCTCACTTATACTGTTCACCTGGTGACATGTCCCGTGTGCATTAAACAATCAGGGGAACACACTCTCCTCACTTATACTGCTCATCTGGGAACATGTCCCGTGTTTATTAAACAATCAGGGGAACACACTCTCCTCACTTATACTGTTCACATGGTAACATGTCCCGTGTATATTAAACAATCAGGAGAACACAGTCTCCTCACTTACACTGTTCACCTGGTGACATCTCCCGTGTGTATTAAACCATCAGGGGAACACACTCTCCTCACTTATGGAGTTCACATGGTAACATGTCCCGTGTGTATTAAACCATCAGGGGAACACACTCTGCTCACTTATACTGTTCACCTGGTAACATGTCCTGAGTGTCGTAAACAATCAGGGGAACACACTCTGCTCACTTATACTGTTCACCTGCTAACATGTCCTGTGTGCATTAAACCATCAGGGGAAAACAGTCTCCTCACTTAGACTGTTCACCTGGTAACATGTCCTGTGTGCATTAAACCATCATGGGAACACAGTCTCCTCACTTGTACTGTTCACCTGGTAACATGTCACGTGTATATTAACCATCAGGGGAACACACTCTCCTCACTTATACTGTTCACCTGGTGACATGTCCCGTGTATATTAAACCATCAGGGGATCACACTCTCCTCACTTATACTGTTCACCTGGTAACATGTCCCGTCCGTATTAAACCATCAGGGGAACACACTCTCCTCAATTACACTGTTCACCTGGTGACTTGTCCCGTGTGTATTAAACCATCAGGGGAACACACTGTCCTCACTTACACTGTTCATCTGCTAACATGTCCCGTGTGTATTAAACCATCAGGGGAACACACTGTCCTCACTTACACTGTTCACCTGGTGACTTGTCCAGTGCGTATTACACCATCAGGGGAACACATTCACCTCACTTATACTGTTCACCTGGTAACATGTCCTGTGTGTATTAAACCATCAGGGGAACACAGTCTCCTCACTTATACTGTTCACCATGTAACATGTCCCGTGCATATTAAACAATCAGGGGAGCATACTCTCCTCACTTCTACTCTAGAGCTGATAACATGTCCAGTGTATATTAAACAATCAAGGGAACACACTCTCCTCACTACTACTCTAGAGCTGGTAACATGTCCCGTGTATATTAAACCATCAGGGGAACAGAATCTGCTCAGTTATAGAGTTCACCTGGTAAAATGTCCTGTGTATATTAAACAATCAGGTGAACACACTCTCCTCACTTATACTGTTCACCTGGAAACATGTCCCGTGCGTATAAAACCAACAGGGGAACACACTCCCCTCACTTACACTGTTCACCTGGTGACATGTCCCGTGTGTATTAAAGCATCAGGGGAACACACTCTCCTCACTTATACTGTTCACCTGGTAACATGTCCCGTCGATATTAAACCACCAGGGGAACACACTCTCCTCACTTATACTGTTCACCTGGTAACATGTCCTGTGTTTATTAAACAATCAGGGGAACACACTCTCCTCACTTATACTGTTCATCTGGTAACATGTCCCGTGTTTATTAAACAATCAGGGGAACACACTCTCCTCACTTATACTGTTCACCTGGTAACATGTCCCGTTCGTATTAAACCATCAGGGGAACACATTCCCCTCACATATACTGTTCACCTGGTAACATGTACCGTGCGTATTACACCATCAGGGGAACACACTCTCCTCACTTATACTGTTCACCAGGTAACATGTCCCGTGTATATTAAACAATCAGGAGAACACACTCTCCTCACTTATACTGTTCACCTGGTAACATGTCCTGTGTGTATTAAACCATCAGGGGAACACACTCTCCTCACTTATACTGTTCATCTGGTAACATGTCCTGTGTATATTAAACAATCAGGGGCACACACTCTCCTCACTTATACTGTTCATCTGGTAACATGTACTGTATAGATTAAACCATCAGGGGAACACACCCTCCTCACTTATAGAGTTCACCTGGTAACATGTCCCGTGTGTATTAAACCATCAGGGGAACACACTCTGCTCACTTATACTGTTCACCCGGTAACATGTCCCGTGCGTATTAAACCATCAGTGGAAAACACTCTCCTCACTATTCTGTTCACCTGGTAACATGTCCCGTGTGTATTAAAGTGAGGAGAATGTGTTCCCCTGATGGTTTCATATACACGGGACATGTTACCAGGTGAACAGTATAAGTGAGGAGAGCGTGTTCCCCTGTTTGTTTAATAAACACGGGGCATGTCACCAGGTGAACAGTATAAGTGAGGAGAGTGTTTTCCCCTGATGGTTTAATATAAACAGGACATGTTACCAGATGAACAGTATAAGAGAGGAGAGTGTGTTCCCCTTATGGTTTAATATACACGGCACACGTTACCAGATGAACAGTATAAGTGAGGAGAGTGTGTTCCCCTGATTTTTTAATGCACACGGGACATGTCACCAGGTGAACAGTATAAGTGAGGAGAGTGAGTTCCCCTGATTGTTTAAAACGCACGGGACATGTCATCAGGTGAACAGTATAAGTGAGGAGAGTGTGTTCCCCTGATTGTTTAATGCACACAGGACATGTTACCAGGTGAACAGTATAAGTGAGGAGAGTGTGTTCCCCTGATGGTTTAATATACATGGGACATGTTACCAGGTGAACAGTAGAAGTGGGGAGAGTGTGTTCCCCTGATGGTTTAATATACATGGGACATGTTACCAGGTGAACAGTAGAAGTGGGGAGAGTGTGTTCCCCTGATGGTTTCATATACACGGGACATGTTACCAGGTGAACAGTAGAAGTGAGGAGAGTGTGTTCCCCTGATGGTTTAATATACATGGGACATGTTACCAGGTGAACAGTAGAAGTGGGGAGAGTGTGTTCCCCTGATGGTTTAATATACCTTGGACATGTTACCAGGTGAACAGTATAAGTGAGGAGAGTGTGTTGCCCTGATGGTTTAATATACACGGGACATGTTACCAGGTGAACAGAACAGTGAGGAGAGTGTTTTCCCCTGATGGTTTAATGCGCACGGGACATGTTACCAGGTGAAAAGTATAAGTGAGGAGAGTGTGTTCCCCTGATTGTTTAATGCACACGGGACACGTCACCAGGTGAACAGTATAAGTGAGGAGAATCTGTTCCCCTGATTGTTTAATACGCACGGGACATGTTACCAGGTGAACAGTATAAGTGAGGAGAGTGTGTTCCCCTGATGGTTTAATATACACGGGACATGTCACCAGGTGAACAGTCGAGGTGAGGAGAGTGTGTTCCCCTGATGGTTTAATATACACGGGACATGTTACCAGGTGAACAGTATAAGTGAGGAGAGTGTGTTGCCCTGATGGTTTAATATACACGGGACATGTTACCAGGTGAACAGAACAGTGAGGAGAGTGTTTTCCCCTGATGGTTTAATGCGCACGGGACATGTTACCAGGTGAACAGTATAAGTGAGGAGAGTGTGTTCCCCTGATTGTTTAATGCACACGGGACACGTCACCAGGTGAACAGTATAAGTGAGGAGAGAGTGTTCCACTGATGGTTTGATATACGTGGGACATGTCACCAGGTGAACAGTATAAGTGAGGAGAGTGTGTTCCCCTGATGGTTTAATATTCACAGGACATGGTACCTGGTGAAGAGTAGAAGTGAGGGGAGTGTGTTCCTCTGATGGTTTAATATACACAGGACATGTTACTTGGTGAAAAGTATAAGTGAGGAGAGTGTGTTCCCCAGATGGCTTAATATGCACGGGACATGTTACCAGGTGAAAAGTATAAGTGAGGAGAGTGTGTTCCCCTGATTGTTCAATGCACACGGGACATGTTACCAGGTGAGCAGTATAAGTGAGGAGAGTGTGTTCCCCTGATGGTTTTATGCGCACGGGACATGTCACCAGGTGAAGAGTATAAGTGAGGAGAGTGTGTTCCCCTGATTGTTTAATACGCACGGGACATGTTTCCAGATGAACAGTATAAGTGAGGAGAGTGTGTTCCCCTGATTGTTTAATGCACACGGGACATGTTACCAGGTGAACTCTATAAGTGAGGAGAGTGTGTTCCCCTGATGGTTTAACTCACACGGGACATGTTACCAGGTGAACAGTATAAGTGAGGAGAGAGTGTTCCACTGATGGTTTAATATACACGGGACATGTCACCAGGTGAAAAGTATAAGTGAGGAGAGTGTGTTCCCCTGATGGTTTAATATTCACAGGACATGTTACCTGGTGAAGATTATAAGTGAGGAGATTGTGTTCCCCTGATGGTTTAATATACACAGGACATGTCACCAGGTGAACAGTAGAAGTGAGGAGAGTGTGTTCCCCTGATTGTTTAATATACACAGGACATGTTACCAGGTGAACAGTATAAGTGAGGAGAGTGTGTTCCCCTGATTGTTTAATACACACGGGACATGTCACCAGGTGAACAGTATAAGTGAGGAGAGTGTCTTCCCCTGATGGTTTAATATACACGGGACATGTTACCAGGTGAACAGTAGAAGTGAGGAGAGTGTGTTCCCCGGATGGTTTAATATACACGGGACATGTTACCAGGTGAACAGTATAAGTGAGGAGAGTCTGTTGCCCTGATGGTTTAATATACACGGGAAATGTTACCAGGTGAACAGAACAGTGAGGAGAGTGTTTTCCCCTGATGCTTTAATGCGCACGGGACATGTTACCAGGTGAACAGTATAAGTGAGGAGAGTGTGTTCCCGTGATTGTTTTATACACACGGGACATGTTACCAGGTGAACAGTATAAGTGAGGAGAGTGTGTTCCCCTGATTGTTTAATACATACGGGACATGTCACCAGGTGAACAGAATAAGTGAGGAGAGTGTGTTCCCCTGAATGTTTAATTCACACGGGACATGATACCTGGTGAACAGAATAGTGAGGAGAGTGTTTTCCCATGATGGTTTAAAGCCCACGGGACATGTTACCAGGTGAACAGGAGAAATGAGGAGAGTGTGTTCCCCTGATTGTTTAATACACACGGGACATGTCACCAGGTGAACAGAATAAGTGAGGAGAGTGTGTTCCCCTGATTTTTTAATGCTCACGGGACTTGTTACCAGGTGAACAGGAGAAATGAGGAGAGTGTGTTCCCCTGATTTTTTAATATACACGGGACATGTCACCAGGTGAACAGAATAAGTGAGGAGAGTGTGTTCCCCTGATTTTTTAATGCTCACGGGACTTGTTACCAAGTGAACAGTATAAGTGAGGAGAGTGTGTTCCCCTGATTGTTTAATACACACGGGACATGTCACCAGGTGAACAGTATAAGTGAGGAGAGTGTGTTCCCCTGATTGTTTAATACACACGGGACATGTCACCAGGTGAACAGAATAAGTGAGGAGAGTGTGTTCCCCTGATTGTTTAATACACACGGGACATGTCACCAGGTGAACAGAATAAGTGAGGAGAGTGTGTTCCCCTGATTTTTTAATGCTCACGGGACTTGTTACCAAGTGAACAGTATAAGTGAGGAGAGTGTGTTCCCCTGATTGTTTAATACACACGGGACATGTCACCAGGTGAACAGTGTAAGTGAGGAGAGTGTGTTCCCCTGATGGTTTAATACACACGGGACATGTTACCAGGTGAACAGAATAAGTGAGGAGAGTGTGTTCCCCTGATTGTTTAATATACACGGGACATGTTACCAGGTGAAATCTATAAGTGAGGAGAGTGAGTTCCCCTGATGGTTTAACTTACACGGGACATGTTACCAGGTGAACAGTATAAGTGAGGAGAGTGTGTTCCCGTGATTGTTTAATATACACTGGACATGTTACCAGGTGAAATCTATAAGTGAGGAGAGTGAGTTCCCATGATGGTTTAACTTACACGGGACATGTTACCAGGTGAACAGTATAAGTGAGGAGAGTGTGTTCCCGTGATTGTTTTATACACACGGGACATGTTACCAGGTGAACAGTATAAGTGAGGAGTGTGTGTTCCCCTGATTGTTTAATACACATGGGACATGTTACCAGGTGAACAGTATAAGTGAGGAGAGTGTGTTCCCCTGATTGTTTAATACACACGGGACATGTTACCAGGTGAACAGTATAAGTGAGGAGAGTGTGTTCCCCTGATTGTTTAATACACACGGGACATGTTACCAGGTGAACAGTATAAGTGAGGAGAGTGTGTTCCCCTGATGGTTTAATACACACGGGACATGTTACCAGGTGAACAGTATAAGTGAGGAGAGTGTGTTCCCCTGATTGTTTAATACACACGGGACATGTCACCAGGTGAAATGTATAAGTGAGGAGAGTGTGTTCCCCTGATTGTTTAATACACACGGGACATGTTACCAGGTGAACAGTATAAGTGAGGAGATTGTGTTCCCCTGATTGTTTAATACACACAGGACATGTTACCAGGTGAACAGTATAAGTGAGGAGAGTGTGTTCCCCTGATTGTTTAATACACACGGGACATGTTACCAGGTGAACAGTATAAGTGAGGAGAGTGTGTTCCCCTGATTGTTTAATACACACAGGACATGTTACCAGGTGAACAGAATAAGTGAGGAGAGTGTGTTCACCTGATCGTTTAACTTACACAGGACATGTTACCACTTGAACAGTATAAGTGAGCATAGTGTGTTCCCCTGATCGTTTAATATACACGGGACATGTCACCAGGTGAACAGTATCAGTGAGGAGAGTGTGTTCCCCTGATGGTTTAATATTCACAGGACATGTTACCTGGTGAAGAGTATAAGTGAGGAGAGTGTGTTCACCTGATGGTTTAACTTACACGGGACATGTTACCAGGTGAACAGTATAAGTGAGCAGAGTGTGTTCCCCTGATGGTTTAATATTCACAGGACATGTTACCTGGTGAAGAGTATAAGTGAGGTGAGTGTGTTCCCCTGATGGTTTAATATACACGGGACATGTCACCAGGTGAACAGTATCAGTGAGGAGAGTGTGTTCCCCTGATGGTTTAATATTCACAGGACATGTTACCTGGTGAAGAGTATAAGTGAGGTGAGTGTGTTCCCCTGATGGTTTAATATACACAGGACATGTCACTAGGTGAAGATTATAAGTGAGGAGAGTGTGTTCCCCTGATGGTTTAATATACACGAGACATGTTACCAGGTGAACAGTATAAGTGAGGTGAGTGTGTTCCCCTGATGGTTTAATATACACAGGACATGTCACTAGGTGAAAATTATAAGTGAGGAGAGTGTGTTCCCCAGATGGCTTAATATGCACGGGACATGTTACCAGGTGAACAGTATAAGTGAGGAGAGTGAGTTCCCCTGATGGTTTAATATACACGAGACATGTTACCAGGTGAACAGTATAAGTGAGGAGAGTGAGTTCCCCTGATGGTTTAATATACACGAGACATGTTACCAGGTGAACAGTATATGTGAGGAGAGTGTGTTGCCCTGATGATTTAATATACACGGGACATGTTACCAGGTGAAGAGCAGAAGTGAGGAGAGTGTGTTCCCCTGATTGTTTAATAAACTCGGGACATTTCACCAGGTGAACTGTATAATTGAGGAGAGTGTGTTCCCCTGATGGTTTAATATACTCAGGACATGTTACCAGGTGAACAGTATAAGTGAGGAGAGTGTGTTCCCCTGATTGTTTAATTCACACGGGACATTTTACCAGGTGAACAGAATAGTGAGGAGAGTGTTTTCCCATGATGGTTTAATGCACACGGGACATGTTACCAGGTGAACAGTAGAAGTGAGGAGAGTGTGTTCCCCAGATGGTTTAATATACACAGGACATGTCACCAGGTGAACAGTATAAGTGAGGAGAGTGTGTTCCCCTGATGGTTTAATATACACAGGTCATGTTGCCAGTTGACCTGTATAAGTGAGGAGATTGTCTTCCCCTGATGGTTTAATATACACGGGACACGTTACCTGATGAAGAGTATAAGTGAGGAGAGTGTGTTCCCCTGATTTTGTAATGCACACGGGATATGTCACCAGGTGAACAGTAGAAGTGAGGAGAGTGTATTCCCCTGATGGTTTTATGCGCACGGGACATGTTACCAGGTGAAGAGTATAAGTGAGGAGAGTGTGTTCCCCTGATGGTTTAACATACACGGGACATTTTTCCAGGTGAACAGTATAAGTGAGGAGAGTGTGATCCCCTGATGGTTTAATATACACAGGTCATGTTGCCAGTTGAACTGTATAAGTGAGGAGATTGTGTTCCCCTGATGGTTTAATATACATGGGACACGTTACCTGATGAAGAGTATAAGTGAGGAGAGTGTATTCCCCTGATGGTTTTATGCGCACGGGACATGTCACCAGGTGAACAGTAGAAGTGAGGAGAGTGTATTCCCATGATGGTTTTATGCGCACGGGTCATGTTACCAGGTGAACAGTATAAGTGAGGAGATTGTGTCCCCCTGATGGTTTAATACACACAGGACATGTTACCAGGTGAACAGTATAAGTGAGGAGAGTGTGTTCCCCTGATGGTTTAATATACACGGGACATGTCACCAGGTGAACATTAGAAGTGAGGAGAGTGTGTTCCCCTGATGGTTTAATATACACGGGACATGTTACCAGGTGAACAGTATAAGTGAGGAGAGTGTGTTGCCCTGATGGTTTAATATACACGGGACATGTTACAAGGTGAACAGAACAGTGAGGAGAGTGTATTCCCCTGATGTTTTAATGCGCACGGGACATGTTACCAGGTGAAAAGTATAAGTGAGGAGAGTGTGTTCCCCTGATTGTTTAATGCACACGGGACACGTCACCAGGTGAACAGTATAAGTGAGGAGAGTCTGTTCCCCTGATTGTTTAATACGCACGGGACATGTTACCAGGTGAACAGTATAAGTGAGGAGAGAGTGTTCCACTGATGGTTTAATATTCACAGGACATGGTACCTGGTGAAGAGTAGAAGTGAGGAGAGTGTGTTCCCCTAATGGTTTAATATTCACAGGACATGGTACCTGGTGAAGAGTAGAAGTGAGGGGAGTGTGTTCCCCTGATCGTTTAATATACACAGGACATGTTACTTGGTGAAAAGTATAAGTGAGGAGAGTGTGTTCCCCAGATGGCTTAATATCCACGGGACATGTTACCAGGTGAAAAGTGTAAGTGAGGAGAGTGTGTTCCCCTGATTGTTTAATACACACAGGACATGTTACCAGGTGAACAGTAGAAGTGAGGAGAGTGTGTTCCCCTGATTGTTTAATACACACAGGACATGTTACCAGGTGAACAGTATAAGTGAGCAGAGTGTTTTCCCCTGATGGTTTAATATACACAGGACATGTCACCAGGTGAACAGTATAAGTGAGGAGAGTGTGTTCCCCTGATGGTTTAATATACACAGGCCATGTCACCAGGTGAACTGTATAAGTGAGGAGAGTGTGTTCCCCTGATTGTTTAATATACACAGAACATGTTGCCAGTTGAACAGTATAAGTGAGGAGAGTGTGTTCCCCTGATGGTTTTATATACACGGGACATGTTAACAAGGTGAACAGTAGAAGTGAGGAGAGTGTGTTCCCCTGATGGTTTAATATACACGGGAAATGTTACCAGGTGAACAGTATAAGTGAGCAGAGTGTTTTCCCCTGATGGTTTAATATACACAGGACATGTCACCAGGTGAACAGTATAAGTGAGGAGAGTGTGTTCCCCTGATGGTTTAATATACACAGGCCATGTCACCAGGTGAACTGTATAAGTGAGGAGAGTGTGTTCCCCTGATTGTTTAATATACACAGAACATGTTGCCAGTTGAACAGTATAAGTGAGGAGAGTGTGTTCCCCTGATGGTTTTATATACACGGGACATGTTAACAAGGTGAACAGTAGAAGTGAGGAGAGTGTTTTCCCCTGATGCTTTAATGCGCACGGGACATGTTAACAGGTGAAAAGTATAAGTGAGGAGAGTGTGTTCCCCTGATTGTTTAATACGCACGGGACATGTTACCAGGTGAACATTATAAGTGAGGAGAGTGTGTTCCCCTGATTGTTTAATGCAAACGGGACATGTTACCAGGTGAACAGTATAAGTGAGGAGAGTGTGTTCCCCTGATTGTTTAGTACACACGGGACATGTTACCAGGTGAACAGTTTAAGTGAGAGAGTCTGTTCCCCTGATTGTTTAGTACACACGGGACACGTCACCAGGTGAAGAATATAAGTGAGGAGAGTGTGTTCCCCTGATTGTTTAGTACACACGGGACATGTTACCAGGTGAACAGTATAAGTGAGGAGAGTCTGTTCCCCTGATTGTTTAATACGCACGGGACATGTCACCAGGTGAACAGTATAAGTGAGGAGAGTGTGTTCCCCTGATTGTTTAGTACACACGGGACATGTTACCAGGTGAACAGTATAAGTGAGGAGAGTGTGTTCCCCTGATTGTTTAATACACACGGGACATGTCACCAGGTGAACAGAATAAGTGAGGAGAGCGTGTTCCCCTGATTGTTTAATACACACGGGACATGTTACCAGGTGAACAGAATAAGTGAGGAGAGCGTGTTCCCCTGATTGTTTAATGCACACGGGACATGTTACCATTTAAAATCTATAAATGAGGAGAGTGAGTTCCCATGATGGTTTAATATACACAGGACATGTTACCAGGTGAACAGTATAAGTGAGGAGAGGGTGTTCCACTGATGGTTTAATATACGCGGGACAGGTCACCAGATGAACAGTATAAGTGAGGAGAGTGTGTTCCCCTGATCGTTTAATATACACGGGACATGTCACCAGGTGAACAGTATAAGTGAGGAGAGTATGTTCCCCTGATGGTTTAATATTCACAGGACATGTTACCTGGTGAAGAGTATAAGTGAGGAGAGTGTGTTCCCCTGATGGTTTTATGCGCACGGGACATGTCACCAGGTGAAGAGTATAAGTGAGGAGAGTGTGTTCCCCTGATGATTTAACATACACGGGACATTTTACCAGGTAAACAGTATAAGTGAGGAGATTGTGCTCCCCTGATGGTTTAATATACACGGGACATGTCACCAGGTGAACAGCAGAAGTGAGGAGAGTGTGTTCCCCTGATGGTTTAATACACACAGGACATGTTACCAGGTGAACAGTATAAGTGAGGAGATTGTGCTCCCCTGATGGTTTAATATACACGGGACATGTCACCAGGTGAACAGTAGAAGTGAGGAGAGTGTGTTCCCCTGATTGTTTAATACACACGGGACATGTTACCAGGTGAACAGTATAAGTGAGGAGAGTGTGTTCCCCTGATGGTTTAATATACACGGGACATGTTATCAGGTGAACAGTATATGTGAGGAGAGTGTGTTGCACTGATGGTTTAATATACACGGGACATGTCACCAGGTGAACAGAAGAAGTGAGGAGAGTGTGTTCCCCTGATGGTTTAATATACACGGGAAATGTTACCAGGTGAACAGTATAAGTGAGGAGAGTGTGTTGCCCTGATGGTTTAATATACACGGGACATGTTACCAGGTGAACAGAACAGTGAGGAGAGTGTGTTCCCCTGATGGTTTAATATACACAGGACATGATACCAGGTGAACAGTATAAGTGAGGAGAGTGTGCTCCCCTGAATGTTTAATACACAAGGGACATGTTACCAGCTGAACAGTATAAGTGAGGAGAGTGTGTTCCCCTGATGGTTTAATACACACGGCACATGTCACCAGGTGAACAGCATAAGTGAGGAGAGTGTGTTCCACTGATCGTTTAATGCACACGGGACATGTTACCAGGTGAAATCTATAAGTGAGGAGAGGGTGTTCCACTGATGGTTTAATATACACGGGACATGTCACCAGGTGAACAGTATAAGTGAGCAGAGTGTGTTCCCCTGATGGTTTAATATTCAAAGGACATGTTACCTGGTGAAGA
Source organism: Heterodontus francisci (assembly GCF_036365525.1). Taxonomy (NCBI): domain Eukaryota; kingdom Metazoa; phylum Chordata; class Chondrichthyes; order Heterodontiformes; family Heterodontidae; genus Heterodontus; species Heterodontus francisci. Next base: position 175,766 of record NW_027140768.1, on the reverse strand, counting down.
GTATAAGTGAGGAGAGTGTGTTCCCCTGATGGTTTAATATAAACAGGTCATGTCACTAGGTGAAAAGTATAAGTGAAGAGAGTGTGTTCCCCAGATGGCTTAATATGCACGGGACATGTAACCAGGTGAACAGTATAAGTGAGGAGAGTGAGTTCCCCTGATGGTTTAATATACACGAGACATGTTACCAGGTGAACAGTATATGTGAGGAGAGTGTGTTCCCCTGATTGTTTAATATACACAGGACATGTTACCCGGTGAACAGAATAGTGAGGAGAGTGTTTTCCCCTGATTGTTTAACGCGCACGGGACATGTTACCAGGTGAACAGTATAAGTGAGGAGAGTGTGTTCCCCTGATGGTTTAATATGCACAGGACATGTTACCAGGTGAAGAGTAGAAGTGAGGAGAGTGTGTTCCCCTAATGGTTTAATATACACGGGTCACATCACCAAAAGAACAGTATAAGAGAGGAGAGTGTGTTCCCCTGATTGTTTAATACGCACGGGACATGTTACCAGGTGAACAGCATAAGTGAGGAGAGTGTGTTCCCCTAATGGTTTAATATGCACGGGTCACATCACCAAAAGAACAGTATAAGAGAGGAGAGTGTGTTCCCCTGATTGTTTAATACGCACGGGACATGTTACCTGGTGAACAGTAGAAGTGAGGGGAGTGTGTTCCAGTGATGGTTTCATATACATGGGACATGTTACCAGGTGAACAGTATAAGTGAAGAGAGTGTGTTCCCCTGATGGTTTAATATACACGGGACATGTTACCAGGTGAACAGTATAAGTGAAGAGAGTGTGTTCCCCTGATGGTTTAATATACACGGGACATGTTTCCAGCTGAACAGTATAAGTGAGGAGAGTGTTTTCCCCTGATGGTTTCATATACATGGGACATGTTACCAGGTGAACAGTATAAGTGAAGAGAGTGTGTTCCCCTGATGGTTTAATATACACGGGACATGTTACCAGGTGAACAGTATAAGTGAGGAGAGTGTGTTCCCCTGATGGTTTAATATACACAGGACATGTTACCAGGTGAAGAGTAGAAGTGAGGGGAGTGTGTTCCCCTGATGGTTTCATATACATGGGACATGTTACCAGGTGAACAGTATAAGTGAAGAGAGTGTGTTCCCCTGATGGTTTAATATACACAGGACATGTTACCAGGTGAACAGTATAAGTGAGGAGAGTGTGTTCCCCTGATGGTTTAATACACACGGGACATGTTACCAGGTGAACAGTATTAGTGAGGAGACTGTGTTCCCCTGATTGTTTAATACACACGGGACATGGTACCAGGTGAACAGAATAGTGAGTAGAGTGTTTTCCCCTGATGGTTTAATATACACGAGACATGTTACCAGGTGAACAGTATAAGTGAGGAGAGTGTGTTCAGCTGATTGTTTAATACACACGGGACATGTTACCAGGTGAACAGTATAATTGAGGAGACTTTGTTCCCTGATTGTTTAATACACACGGACATGTTACCAGGTGAACAGTGGAAGTGAGGAGAGTGTGTTCCCCTGATTGTTTAATGCGCACGGGACATGTTACCAGGTGAACAGTATAAGTGAGGAGAGTGTGTTCCCCTGATTGTTTAATACGCACGGGACATGTTACCAGGTGTACAGTATAAGTGAGGAGAGTGTGTTCCCCTGATTGTTTAATACACACGGGACATGTCACCAGGTGAACAGTATAAGTGAGGAGAGTGTGTTCCCCTGATTGTTTAATACGCACGGGACATGTTACCAGCTGTACAGTATAAGTGAGGAGAGTGTGTTCCCCTGATTATTTAATACACACGGGACATGTCACCAGGTGAACAGTATAAGTGAGGAGAGTGTGTTCCCCTGATTTTTTAATACACACGGGACATGTCACCAGGTGTACAATATAAGTGAGGAGAGTGTGTCCTGCTGATGGTTTAATATACACAGGACATGTCACTAGGTGAAAAGTATAAGTGAGGAGAGTGTGTTCCCCAGATGGCTTAATATGCACGGGACATGTTACCAGGTGAACAGTATAAGTGAGGAGAGTGAGTTCCCCTGATGGTTTAATATACATGAAACATGTTACCAGGTGAACAGTATATGTGAGGAGAGTGTGTTGCCCTGATGATTTAATATACACGGGAGATGTTACCAGGTGAAGAGCAGAAGTGAGGAGAGTGTGTTCCCCTGATGGTTTAATAAACTCGGGACATGTCACCAGGTGAACAATATAAGTGAGGAGATTGTGTTCCCCTGACGGTTTAATATACACGGGACACGTTACCTGATGAAGAGTATAAGTGAGGAGAGTGTGTTCCCCTGATTGTTTAATGCACACGGGATATGTCACCAGGTGAACACTATAAGTGAGGAGAGTGTGTTCCCTGATTGTTTAAAACGCACGGGACATGTCACCAGGTGAACAGTATAACTGAGGAGAGTGTGTGCCCCTGATGGTTTAATACACACTTTGACATGTCACCAGGTGAACAGTATAAGTGAGGAGAGTGTGTTCCCTGATTGTTTAAAACGCACGGGACATGTTACCAGATGAACAGTATAAGTGAGGAGAGTGTGTTCCCCTGATTGTTTAATATACACGGGACATGTCACCAGGTGAACAGTATAAGTGAGGAGAGTGTGTTCCCCTGATTGTTTAATGCACACGGGACATGTTTCCCGATGAACAGTATAAGTGAGGAGAGTGTGTTCCCCTGATTGTTTAATACACACGGGACATGTCACCAGGTGAACAGAATATGTGAGGAGAGTGTGTTCCCCTGATTGTTTAATGCACACGGGACATGTTACCAGGTGAACAGTATAAGTGAGGAGAGTGTGTTCCCCTGATGGTTTAATATACACAGGACATGTTACTTGGTGAAAAGTATAAGTGAGGAGAGTGTGTTCCCCAGATGGCTTAATATGGACGGGACATGTTACCAGGTGATCAGTATAAGTGAGGAGAGTGAGTTCCCTGATGGTTTAATATACACGAGACATGTTACCAGGTGAACAGTATATGTGAGGAGAGTGTGTTGCCCTGATGATTTAATATAAACGGGACATGTTACCAGGTGAAGAGCAGAAGTGGGGAGAGTGTGTTTCCCTGATTGTTTAATACACTCGGGACTTGTCACCAGGTGAACAGTATAAGTGAGGAGAGTGTATTCCCCTGATGGTTTAATACACACGTGACATGTTACCAGGTGAACAGTATAAGTGAGGAGAGTGTGTTCCCCTGATGGTTTAACATACACGGGACATTTTACCGGGTGAACAGTGTAAGTGAGGAGATTGTGTCCCCCTGATGGTTTAATATACACGGGACATGTCACCAGGTGAACTGTAGAAGTGAGGAGAGTGTGTTCCCCTGATTGTTTAATACACACGGGACATGTTACCAGGTGAACAGTATAAGTGAGGAGAGTGTGTTCCCCTGATGGTTTAATATACACGGGACATGTCACGAGGTGAACAGTAGAAGTGAGGAGAGTGTGTTCCCCTGATTGTTTAATACACACGGGACATGTTACCAGGTGAACAGTATAAGTGAGGAGAGTGTGTTCCCCTGATGGTTTAATATACACGGGACATGTTACCAGGTGAACAGTAAAAGTGAGGAGAGTGTGTTCCCCTGATTGTTTAATACGCAAGGGACATGTTACCAGGTGAACTGTATAAGTGAGGAGAGTGTGTTCCCCTGATGGTTTAATATACACAGGACATGTTACCAGATGAACAGTATAAGTGAGGAGAGTGTGTTCCCCTGATGGTTTAATATACACAGGACATGTTACCAGGTGAACAGTATAAGTGAGCAGAGTATGTTCCCCTGATGGTTTAATGTACACGGGACCTGTCACCAGGTGAACAGTAGAAGTGAGGAGAGTGTGTTCCCCTGATGGTTTAATATACACGGGACATGTTACCAGGTGAACAGAACAGTGAGGAGAGTGTTTTCCCCTGATGGTTTAATGCGCACGGGACATGTTACCAGGTGAACAGTATAATTGAGGAGAGTGTGTTCCCCTGATTGTTTAATGCAAACGGGACATGTTACCAGGTGAACAGTGTAAGTGAGGAGAGTGTGTTCCCCTGATTGTTTAATGCAGACGGGACATGTCACCAGGTTAACTGTATAAGTGAAGAGTGTGTTCCCCTGATGGTTTAACTTACACGGGACATGCTACCAGGTGAACAGTATAAGTGAGGAGAGGGTGTTCCACTGATGGTTTAATATACGTGGGACATGTCACCAGGTGAACAGCATAAGTGAAGAGAGTGTGTTCCCCTGATGGTTTAATAAACACGAGACATGTTACCAGGTGAACAGTCTAAGTGAGGAGAGTGTGTTCCCCTGATGGTTCTATATACACGGGACATGTTACCAGGTGAACAGTATAAGTGAGGAGAGTGTGTTCCCCTGATGGTTTAATATACACGGGACATGTTACCAGGTGAACAGTATAAGTGAGGAGAGTGTGTTCCCCTGATGGTTTAATAAACACGAGACATGTTACCAGGTGAACAGTATAAGTGAGGAGAGTGTGTTCCCCTGATGGCTTAATATGCACGGCACACGTTACCAGGTGAACAGTATAAGTGAGGAGAGTGTGTTCCCCTGATGGTTTAATATACACGAGACATGTTCCCAGGTGAACAGTATATGTGAGGAGAGTGTGTTGCCCTGATGGTTTAATATACACGGGACACGTTACCTGATGAAGAGTATAAGTGAGGAGAGTGTGTTCCCCTGATTGTTTAATGCACATGGGACATGTCAACAGGTGAACAGTATAAGTGAGGAGAGAGTGTTCCCCTGATGGTTTAATATACACGGGACATGTTACCAGGTGAAAAGTATAAGTGAGGAGAGTGTGTGCCCCTGATGGTTTAATACACACGGGACATGTGACCAGGTGAAAAGTATAAGTGAGGAGAGTGTGTGCCCCTGATGGTTTAACATACACAGGATATGTTACCAGGTAAACAGTATAAGTGAGGAGAGTGTGTTACCCTGATGGTTTAATATACACAGGACGTGTCACCAGGTGAACAGAATATGTGAGGAGAGTGTGTTCCCCTGATTGTTTAATATACACGGGACATTTTACCAGGTGAACTCCATAAGTGAGGAGAGTGTGTTCCCCTGATGGTTTAATATTCACAGGACATGTTACCTGGTGAAGAGGATAAGTGAGGAGAGTGTGCTCCCCTGATGGTTTAATATACACAGGACATGTTACTTGGTGAAAAGTATAAGTGAGGAGAGTGTGTTCCCCAGATGGCTTAATATGGACGGGACATGTTACCAGGTGATCAGTATAAGTGAGGAGAGTGTGTTCCCCTGATGGTTTAATACACACGGGACATGTTACCAGGTGAACAGTATAAGTGAGGAGAGTGTGTTCCCCTGATGGTTTAACATACACGGGACATTTTACCAGGTGAACAGTGTAAGTGAGGAGATTGTGTCCCCCTGATGGTTTAATACACACAGGACATGTTCCCAGGTGAACAGTATAAGTGAGGAGATTGTGTTCCCCTGATGGTTTAATATACACGGGACATGTCACCAGGTGAACAGTAGAAGTGAGGAGAGTGTGTTCCCCTGATTGTTTAATACACACGGGACATGTTACCAGGCGAACAGTATAAGTGAGGAGAGTGTGTTCCCCTGATGGTTTAATATGCACAGGACATGTTACCAGGTGAACAGTATAAGTGAGGAGAGTGTGTTCCCCTGATGGTTTAATATACACGGGACATGTTACCAGGTGAACAGTGTAAGTGAGGAGAGTGTGTTCCCCTGATTGTTTAATACGCAAGGGACATGTTACCAGGTGAACAGTATAAGTGAGGAGAGTGTGTTCCCATGATGGTTTAATATACTTGGGACATGTTACCAGGTGAACAGTATAAGTGAGCAGAGTATGTTCCCCTGATGGTTTAATGTACACGGGACCTGTCACCAGGTGAACAGTAGAAGTGAGGAGAGTGTGTTCCCCTGATGGTTTAATATACACGGGACATGTTACCAGGTGAACAGAACAGTGAGGAGAGTGTTTTCCCCTGATGGTTTAATATACACGGGACATGTTACCAGGTGAACAGTATAATTGAGGAGAGTGTGTTCCCCTGATTGTTTAATGCAAATGGGACATGTTACCAGGTGAACAGTATAAGTGAGGAGAGTGTGTTCCCCTGATTGTTTAATGCAGACGGGACATGTCACCAGGTGAACAGTATAAGTGAAGAGTGTGTTCCCCTGATGGTTTAACTTACACGGGACATGTTACCAGGTGAACAGTATAAGTGAGGAGAGGGTGTTCCCCTGATGGTTTAAAATACGTGGGACATGTTACCAGGTGAACAGTATAAGTGAGGACAGTGTGTTCCCCTGATGGCTTAATATGCACGGGACATGTTACCAGGTGAACAGTATAAGTGAGGAGAGTGTGTTGCCCTGATGATTTAATATACACGGGACAAGTTACCAGGTGAAGAGCAGAATTGAGGAGAGTGTGTTCCCCTGATGGTTTAATATACACGGGACACTTTACCTGATGAAGAGTATAAGTGAGGAGATTGTGTTCCCCTGATTGTTTAATGCACACGGGACATGTCACCAGGTGAACAGTATAAGTGAGGAGAGTGTGTTCCCCTGATGGTTTAATATACACGGGAAATGACACCAGGTGAACAGTCGAAGTGAGGAGAGTGTGTTCCCCTGATGGTTTAATATACACGGGATATGTCACCAGGTGAACAGTATAAGTGAGGAGAGTGTATTCCCCTGATGGTTTTATGCGCACGGGACATGTCACCAGGTGAACAGTTTTCTTGAGGAGAGTGTGTTCCCCTGATGGTTTAATATACACGGGACATGTTACCAGGTGAACAGTATAAGTGAGGAGAGTGTGTTCCCCTGATTGTTTAATGCAGACGGGACACGTCACCAGGTGAACAGTATAAGTGAGGAGAGTGTGTTCCCCTGATTGTTTAATGCAGACGGGACACGTCACCAGGTGAACAGTATAAGTGAGGAGAGTGTTTTCCCCTGATGGTTTAACTTACACGGGACATGTTACCAGGTGAACAGTATAAGTGAGCAGAGTATGTTCCCCTGATGGTTTAATGTACACGGGACCTGTCACCAGGTGAACAGTAGAAGTGAGGAGAGTGTGTTCCCCTGATTGTTTAATACACACGGGACATCTCACCAGGTGAACAGAATAAGTGAGGAGAGTGTGTTCCCCTGATTGTTTAATGCACACGGGACATGTTACCAGGTGAACAGTAGAAGTGAGGAGAGTGTGTTCCCCTGATGGTTTAATAGACACGGGACATGTTACCAGGTGAACAGTATAAGTGAGGAGAGAGTGTTCCACTGATGGTTTAATATACGTGGGACATGTCACCAGGTGAACAGTATAAGTGAGGAGAGTGTGTTCCCCTGATGGTTTAATATTCACAAGACATGTTACCTGGTGAAGAGTATAAGTGAGGAGAGTGTGTTCCCCTGCTGGTTTAATATACACAGGACATGTTACCAGGTGAACAGTATAAGTGAGGAGAGTGTGTTCCCCAGATGGCTTAATATGCACGGGACATGTTACCAGGTGAACAGTATAAGTGAGGAGAGTGAGTTCCCCTGATTGTTTAATACAGTCGGGACATGTCACCAGGTGAACAGTATAAGTGAGGAGAGTGTATTCCCCTGATGGTTTAATATACACGGGAAATGTCACCAGGTGAACAGTAGAAGTGAGGAGAGTGTGTTCCCCTGATGGTTTAATGCACACGGGACATGTTACCAGGTGAACAGTATAAGTGAGGAGAGTGTGTTCCCCTGATTGTTTGATACGCACGGGACATGTTACCAGGTGAACAGTGTAAGTGAGGAGAATGCGTTCCCTGATGGTTTAATGCACACGGGACATGTTACCAGGTGAACAGTATAAGTGAGGAGAGTGTGTTCCCCTGATTGTTTGATACGCACGGGACATGTTACCAGGTGAACAGTATAAGTGAGGAGAGTGTGTTCCCTGATTGTTTAAAACGCACGGGACATGTTGCCAGATGAACAGTATAATTGAGGAGAGTGTGATCCCCTGATTTTGTAATGCACACGGGACATGTTACCAGGTGAACAGTAGAAGTGAGGAGAGTGTGTTCCCCTGATGGTTTCTTATACATGGGACATGTTAACAGGTGAACAGTATGAGTGAAGAGAGTGTTTTCCCCTGATGGTTTAATATGCACAGGACATGTTACCAGGTGAACAGTGTAAGTGAGGAGAGTGTGTTCCCCTGATTGTTTAATATACACGGGACATCTCACAAGGTGAACAGAATAAGTGAGGAGAGTGTGTTCCCCTGATTGTTTAATACACACGGGACATCTCACCAGGTGAACAGAATAAGTGAGGAGAGTGTGTTCCCCTGATTGTTTAATGCACACGGGACATGTTACCAGGTGAACAGTATAAGTGAGGAGAGTGAGTTCCCATGATGGTTTAACTCACACGGGACATGTTACCAGGTGAACAGTATAAGTGAGGAGAGTGTGTTCCCCTGATTGTTTCATACACACGGGACATGTTGCCAGTTGAACAGTATAAGTGAGGAGATTGTGTTCCCCTGATGGTTTAATATACACGAGACATGTTACCAGGTGAACAGTATATGTGAAGAGAGTGTGTTGCCCTGATGATTTAATATAAACGGGACATGTTACCAGGTGAACAGTATAAGTGAGGAGAGTGAGTTCCCCTGATGGTTTAACTCACACGGGACATGTTACCAGGTGAACAGTATAAGTGAGCAGAGTGTATTCCCCTGATGGTTTAATACACACAGGACATGTTACCAGGTGAACAGTATATGTGAAGAGAGTGTGTTGCCCTGATGATTTAATATTAACGGGACATGTTACCAGGTGAAGAGCAGAAGTGAGGAGAGAGTGTTTCCCTGATGGTTTAATACAAACAGGACATGTCACCAGGTGAACAGTATAAGTGAGGAGAGTGTTTTCCCCTGATGGTTTAATATACACGGGACATGTCACCAGGTGAACAGTATAAGTGAGGAGAGTGTGTTCCCCTGATGGTTTAATATGCAGGGGACATGTCACCAGGTGAACAGTATAAGTGAGGAGAGTGTGTTCCCATGATGGTTTAATATACACGGGACATGTCACCAGGTGAACAGTATAAGTGAGGAGAGTGTGTTCCCATGATAGTTTAATATACACGGGACATGTCACCAGGTGAACAGTATAAGTGAGCAGAGTGTGTTCCCCTGATGGTTTAATATACACGGGACATGTCACCAGGTGAACAGTATAAGTGAGGAGAGTGTGTTCCCCTGATGGTTTAATATTCACAGGACATGTTACCTGGTGAAGAGTATAAGTGATGAGAGTGTGTTCCCCTGATGGTTTAATATACACGAGACATGTTACCAGGTGAACTGTATATGTGAGGAGAGTGTGTTGCCCCGATGATTTAATATACATGGGACATGTTACCAGGTGAACAGTATAAGTGAGGAGATTGTGTTCCCCTGATTGTTTAATACACACGGGACATGTTACCAGGTGAACAGAATAGTGAGGAGAGTGTTTTCCCCTGATGGTTTATTGCGCACGGGACATGTTACCAGGTGAAGAGTAGAAGTGAAGAGAGTGTGTTCCCCTAATGGTTTAATACACACGGGTCACATCACCAGATGAACAGTATAAGTGAGGAGAGTGTGTTCCCCTGATTGTTTAATACGCACGGGACATGTTTCCAGATGAACAGTATAAGTGAGGAGAGTTTGTTCCCCTTATGGTTTCATATACATGGGACATGTTACCAGGTGAACAGCATAAGTGAAGAGAATGTGTTCCCCTGATGGTTTAATATACACAGGACATGTTACCAGGTGAACAGTGTAAGTGAGGAGAGTGTGTTCCCCTGATTGTTTAATACGCACGGGACATGTTTCCAGATGAACAGTATAAGTGAGGAGAGTGTGTTCCCCTGATTGTTTGATACGCACGGGACATGTTACCAGGTGAACAGTATAAGTGAGGAGAGTGTGTTCCCTGATTGTTTAAAACGCACGGGACATGTTGCCAGATGAACAGTATAATTGAGGAGAGTGTGATCCCCTGATTTTGTAATGCACACGGGACATGTTACCAGGTGAACAGTAGAAGTGAGGAGAGTGTGTTCCCCTGATGGTTTCTTATACATGGGACATGTTAACAGGTGAACAGTATGAGTGAAGAGAGTGTTTTCCCCTGATGGTTTAATATGCACAGGACATGTTACCAGGTGAACAGTGTAAGTGAGGAGAGTGTGTTCCCCTGATTGTTTAATATACACGGGACATCTCACAAGGTGAACAGAATAAGTGAGGAGAGTGTGTTCCCCTGATTGTTTAATACACACGGGACATCTCACCAGGTGAACAGAATAAGTGAGGAGAGTGTGTTCCCCTGATTGTTTAATGCACACGGGACATGTTACCAGGTGAACAGTATAAGTGAGGAGAGTGAGTTCCCATGATGGTTTAACTCACACGGGACATGTTACCAGGTGAACAGTATAAGTGAGGAGAGTGTGTTCCCCTGATTGTTTCATACACACGGGACATGTTGCCAGTTGAACAGTATAAGTGAGGAGATTGTGTTCCCCTGATGGTTTAATATACACGAGACATGTTACCAGGTGAACAGTATATGTGAAGAGAGTGTGTTGCCCTGATGATTTAATATAAACGGGACATGTTACCAGGTGAACAGTATAAGTGAGGAGAGTGAGTTCCCCTGATGGTTTAACTCACACGGGACATGTTACCAGGTGAACAGTATAAGTGAGCAGAGTGTATTCCCCTGATGGTTTAATACACACAGGACATGTTACCAGGTGAACAGTATATGTGAAGAGAGTGTGTTGCCCTGATGATTTAATATTAACGGGACATGTTACCAGGTGAAGAGCAGAAGTGAGGAGAGTGTGTTTCCCTGATTGTTTAATACACTCGGGACATGTCACCAGGTGAACAGTATAAGTGAGGAGAGTGTTTTCCCCTGATGGTTTAATATACACGGGACATGTCACCAGGTGAACAGTATAAGTGAGGAGAGTGTGTTCCCATGATGGTTTAATATACACGGGACATGTCACCAGGTGAACAGTATAAGTGAGGAGAGTGTGTTCCCATGATAGTTTAATATACACGGGACATGTCACCAGGTGAACAGTATAAGTGAGCAGAGTGTGTTCCCCTGATGGTTTAATATACACGGGACATGTCACCAGGTGAACAGTATAAGTGAGGAGAGTGTGTTCCCCTGATGGTTTAATATTCACAGGACATGTTACCTGGTGAAGAGTATAAGTGATGAGAGTGTGTTCCCCTGATGGTTTAATATACACGAGACATGTTACCAGGTGAACTGTATATGTGAGGAGAGTGTGTTGCCCCGATGATTTAATATACATGGGACATGTTACCAGGTGAACAGTATAAGTGAGGAGAGTGTGTTCCCCTGATTGTTTAATGCACACGGGTAATGTTACCAGGTGAACAGAATAGTGAGGAGAGTGTTTTCCCCTGATGGTTTATTGCGCACGGGACATGTTACCAGGTGAAGAGTAGAAGTGAGGAGAGTGTGTTCCCCTGATTGTTTAATACGCACGGGACATGTTTCCAGATGAACAGTATAAGTGAGGAGAGTTTGTTCCCCTGATGGTTTCATATACATGGGACATGTTACCAGGTGAACAGCATAAGTGAAGAGAATGTGTTCCCCTGATGGTTTAATATACACAGGACATGTTACCAGGTGAACAGTGTAAGTGAGGAGAGTGTGTTCCCCTGATTGTTTAATACGCACGGGACATGTTTCCAGATGAACAGTATAAGTGAGGAGAGTGTGTTCCCCTGATTGTTTAATACACACGGGACATCTCACCAGGTGAACAGAATAAGTGAGGAGAGTGTGTTCCCCTGATTGTTTAATACACACGGGACATCTCACCAGGTGAACAGAATAAGTGAGGAGAGTGTGTTCCCATGATGGTTTAACTCACACGGGACATGTTACCTGGTGAAGAGTATAAGTGAGGAGAGTGTGTTCCCCTGATGGTTTAATATACACAGGACATGTTACTTGGTGAAAAGTATAAGTGAGGAGAGTGTGTTCCCCAGATGGCTTAAAATGCACGGGACGAGTTACCAGGTGAACAGTATAAGTGAGGAGAGTGAGTTCCCCTGATGGTTTAATATACACGAGACATGTTACCAGGTGAACAGTATATGTGAAGAGAGTGTGTTGCCCTGATGATTTAATATAAACGGGACATGTTACCAGGTGAAGAGCAGAAGTGAGGAGAGTATGTTTCCCTGATTGCTGAATACACTCGGGACATGTCACCAGGTGCACAGTATAAGTGAGGAGAGTGTGTTCCCCTGATGTTTTAATATACACGGGACATGTTACCAGGTGAACAGTATAAGTGAAGTGAGTGTGTTCCCCTGATGGTTTAATATACACAGGACATGTTGCCAGTTGAACTGTATAAGTGAGGAGATTGTGTTCCCCTCATGGTTTAATATACACGGGACACGTTACCTGATGAAGAGTATAAGTGAGGAGAGTGTGTTCCCCTGATTGTTTAATGCACACGGGACACGTCTCCAGGTGAACAGTATAAGTGAGGAGAGTGTGTTCCCCTGATGGTTTAATATACACGGGACATGTTACCAGGTGAACGGTATAAGTGAGGAGAGTGTGTTCCCCTGATTGTTTAATACGCACGGGACATGTTAACAGATGAACAGTATAAGAGAGGAGAGTGTGTTCCCCTGATTGTTTAATACACACGGGACATGTCACCAGGTGAACAGTATAAGTGAGGAGAGTGTGTTCCCCTGATAGTTTAATACGCACGGGACATGTTAACAGATGAACAGTATAAGAGAGGAGAGTGTGTTCCCCTGATTGTTTAATACGCACGGGACATGTTAACAGATGAACAGTATAAGAGAGGAGAGTGTGTTCCCCTGATTGTTTAATACACACGGGACATGTCACCAGGTGAACAGTATAAGTGAGGAGAGTGTGTTCCCGTGATTGTTTAATGCACACGGGACATGTTACCAGGTGAAATCTATAAGTGAGGAGAATGAGTTCCCATGATGGTTTAACTTACACGGGACATGTCACCACGTGAACAGTAGAAGTGAGGAGAGTGTGTTCCCATGATGGTTTAATATACGCGGGACATGTCACCAGGTGAAGAGTATAAGTGAGGAGAGTGTGTTCCCCTGATGGTTTAATATACACAGGACATGTCACTAGGTGAAAAGTATAAGTGAAGAGAGTGTGTTACCCAGATGGCTTAATATGCAAGGGACATGTTACCAGGTGAACAGTATAAGTGAGGAGAGTGTGTTCCCCTGATGGTTTAATATTCACAGGACATGTTACCTGGTGAAGAGTATAAGTGAGGAGAGTGTGTTCCCCTGATTGTTTAATATGCACGGGACATTTTACCAGGTGAACAGTATAAGTGAGGAGAGTGTGTTCCCCTGATGGTTTAATATACACGGGACATGTTACCAGGTGAACTGTATAGGTGAGGAGAGTGTGTTCCCCTGATTGTTTAATGGACACAGGACATGTCACCAGGTGAACAGTATAAGTGAGGAGAGTGTGTTCCCCTGATTGTTTAATATGCACGGGACATTTTACCAGGTGAACAGTATAAGTGAGGAGAGTGTGTTCCCCTGATGGTTTAATATACACGGGACATGTTACCAGGTGAACAGTATAAGTGAGGAGAGTGTGTTCCCCTGATTGTTTAATGCACACGGGACATGTTGCCAGGTGAAATCTATAAGTGAGGAGAATGAGTTCCCATGATGGTTTAATATACACGGGACATGTTACCAGGTGAACAGTATAAGTGAGGAGAGTGTGTTCCCCTGATGGTTTAATTTACACGGGACATGTTACCAGGTGAACAGTATAAGTGAGGAGAGGGTGTTCCACTGATGGTTTAATATACACGGGACATGTTACCAGGTGAACAGTATAAGAGAGGAGAATGTGTTCCCCTGATTGTTTAATGCACACGGGACATGTTACCAGGTGAACAGTATAAGTGAGGAGAGTGTGTTCCCCTGATGGTTTAATATACATGGGACATGTCACCAGGTGAACAGTATAAGTGAGGAGAGTGTGTTCCCATGATGGTTTAATATACGCGGGACATGTCACCAGGTGAACAGTATAAGTGAGCAGAGTGTGTTCCCCTGATGGTTTAATATACATGGGACATGTTACCTGGTGAAGAGTATAAGTGAGGAGAGTGTGTTCCCCAGATGGCTTAATATGCAAGGGACATTTTACCAGGTGAACAGTATAAGTGAGGAGAGTAAGTTCCCCTGATGGTTTAATATACACGAGACATGTTACCAGGTGAACAGTATAAGTGAGGAGAGTCTGTTCCCCTGATTGTTTAATACACACGGGACATGTTACCAGGTGAACAGAATAGTGAGGAGAGTGTTTTTCCCTGATGGTTTATTGCGCACGGGACATGTTACCAGGTGAACAGTATAAGTGAGGAGAGTGTGTTCCCCTGATGGTTTAATATACACGGGACATGCTACCAGGTGAACAGTATAAGTGAGGAGAGTGTGTTGCCCTGATGGTTTAATACACACGGGACATGTTACCAGGTGAAGAGTAGAAGTGAGGAGAGTGTGTTCCCCTAATGGTTTAATACACACGGGTCACATCAACAGATGAACAGTATAAGTGAGGAGAGTGTGTTCCCCTGTTGTTTTCTTATACATGGGACATGTTACCAGGTGAACAGTATAAGTGAGGAGAGTGTGTTCCCCTGATGGTTTAATATACACAGGACATGTTACCAGGTGAACAGTATAAGTGAGGCGAGTGTGTTCCCCTGATTGTTTAATACACACGGGACATGTTACCAGGTGAACAGAATAGTGAGGAGAGTGTTTTCCCCTGATGGTTTAATGCGCACGGGACATGTTACCAGGTGAACAGTATAAGTGAGGAGAGTGTGTTCCCTGATTGTTTAATGCACACGGGACATGTTACCAGGTGAAATCTATAAGTGTGGAGAATGAGTTCCCATGATGGTTTAACTTGCACGGGACATGTTACCAGGTGAACAGTATAAGTGAGGAGAGGGTGTTCCACTGATGGTTTAATATACGCGGGACATGTCACCAGGTGAACAGTATAAGTGAGCAGAGTGTGTTCCCCTGATGGTTTAATATACACGGGACATGTCACCAGGTGAACAGTATAAGTGAGGAGAGTGTGTTCCCCTGATGGTTTAATATTCACATTACATGTTACCAGGTGAAGAGCAGAAGTGAGGAGAGTGTGTTCCCCTGATTGTTTAATATACACAGGACATGTTACCAGGTGAACAGAATAGTGAGGAGAGTGTTTTCCCCTGATGGTTTATTGCGCACGGGACATTTTACCAGGTGAACAGTATAAGTGAGGAGAGTGTGTTCCCCTGATTGTTTAATACACACGGGACATGTTACCAGGTGAACAGTATAAGTGAGGAGAGTGTGTTCCCCTGATGTTTTAATATACACGGGACATGCTACCAGGTGAACAGTATAAGTGAAGAGAGTGTGTTCCCCTGATGGTTTAATATACACAGGACATGTTACCAGGTGAACAGTATAAGTGAGGCGAGTGTGTTCCCCTGATTGTTTAATACACACGGGACATGTTACCAGGTGAACAGAATAGTGAGGAGAGTGTTTTCCCCTGATGGTTTAATGCGCACGGGACAAGTTACCAGGTGAAGAGGAGAAGTGAGGAGAGTGTGTTCCCCTAATGGTTTAATACACACGGGTCACATCACCAGATGAACAGTATAAGTGAGGAGAATGTGTTCCCCTGATTTTTTAATGCACACGGGACATGTTACCAGGTGAACAGTAGAAGTGAGGAGAGTGTGTTCCCCTGATGGTTTCACATATATGGGACATGTTACCAGGTGAACAGTATAAGTGAAGAGAGTGTGTTCCCCTGATGGTTTAATATACACGGGACATGTTACCAGGTGAACGATGGAAGTGAGGAGATTGTGTTCCCCTGATTGTTTAATACACACGGGACATGTTACCAGGTGAACAGAATAGTGAGGAGAGTGTTTTCCCCTGATGGTTTAATGCGCACGGGACATGTTACCAGGTGAACAGTATAAGTGAGGAGAGTGTGTTCCCCTGATTGTTTAATACACACGGGACATGTTACCAGGTGAACAGTATAAGTGAGGAGAGTGTGTTCCCCTGATTCTTTAATGCGCACGGGACATGTCACCAGGTGAACAGTATAAGTGAGCAGAGTGTGTTCCCCTAATGTTTTAATATACACGGGACATGTCACCAGGTGAACAGTGTAAGTGAGGAGAGTGTGTTCCCCTGATGGTTTAATATTCACAGGACATGTTACCTGGTGAAGAGTATAAGTGAGGAGAGTGTCTTTCCCTGATGGTTTAATATACACAGGACATGTCACTAGGTGAATAGTATAAGTGAAGAGAGTGTGTTCCCCAGATGGCTTAATATGCACGGGACATGTTACCAGGTGAACAGTATAAGTGAGGAGAGTGAGTTCCCCTGATTGTTTAATACATACAGGACATGTTACCAGGTGAACAGAATAGTGAGGAGAGTGTTTTCCCCCGATGGTTTAACATGCACAGGACATGTCACCAGGTGAACAGTATAAGTGAGGAGAGTGTGTTCCCCTGATGGTTTAATATACACGGGACATGTTACCAGGTGAACAGTATAAGTGAGGAGAGTGTGTTGCCCTGATGGTTTAATACACACGGGACATGTTACCAGGTGAACAGTATAAGTGAGGAGAGTGTGTTCCCCTGATGGTTTAATATACACGGGACATGTTACCAGGTGAACAGTATAAGTGAGGAGAGTGTGTTCCCTGATTGTTTAATGCACACGGGACATGTTACCAGGTGAAATCTATAAGTGTGGAGAATGAGTTCCCATGATGGTTTAACTTGCACGGGACATGTTACCAGGTGAACAGTATAAGTGAGGAGAGGGTGTTCCACTGATGGTTTAATATACGCGGGACATGTCACCAGGTGAACAGTATAAGTGAGCAGAGTGTGTTCCCCTGATGGTTTAATATACACGGGACATGTCACCAGGTGAACAGTATAAGTGAGGAGAGTGTGTTCCCCTGATTGTTTAATATACACAGGACATGTTACCAGGTGAACAGAATAGTGAGGAGAGTGTTTTCCCCTGATGGTTTATTGCGCACGGGACATTTTACCAGGTGAACAGTATAAGTGAGGAGAGTGTGTTCCCCTGATTGTTTAATACACACGGGACATGTTACCAGGTGAACAGTATAAGTGAGGAGAGTGTGTTCCCCTGATGTTTTAATATACACGGGACATGCTACCAGGTGAACAGTATAAGTGAAGAGAGTGTGTTCCCCTGATGGTTTAATATACACAGGACATGTTACCAGGTGAACAGTATAAGTGAGGCGAGTGTGTTCCCCTGATTGTTTAATACACACGGGACATGTTACCAGGTGAACAGAATAGTGAGGAGAGTGTTTTCCCCTGATGGTTTAATGCGCACGGGACAAGTTACCAGGTGAAGAGGAGAAGTGAGGAGAGTGTGTTCCCCTAATGGTTTAATACACACGGGTCACATCACCAGATGAACAGTATAAGTGAGGAGAATGTGTTCCCCTGATTTTTTAATGCACACGGGACATGTTACCAGGTGAACAGTAGAAGTGAGGAGAGTGTGTTCCCCTGATGGTTTCACATATATGGGACATGTTACCAGGTGAACAGTATAAGTGAAGAGAGTGTGTTCCCCTGATGGTTTAATATACACGGGACATGTTACCAGGTGAACGATGTAAGTGAGGAGATTGTGTTCCCCTGATTGTTTAATACACACGGGACATGTTACCAGGTGAACAGAATAGTGAGGAGAGTGTTTTCCCCTGATGGTTTAATGCGCACGGGACATGTTACCAGGTGAACAGTATAAGTGAGGAGAGTGTGTTCCCCTGATTGTTTAATACACACGGGACATGTTACCAGGTGAACAGTATAAGTGAGGAGAGTGTGTTCCCCTGATTCTTTAATGCGCACGGGACATGTTACCAGGTGAACAGTATAAGTGAGGAGAGGGTGTTCCACTGATGGTTTAATATACATGGGACATGTCACCAGGTGAACAGTATAAGTGAGGAGAGTGTGTTCCCATGATGGTTTAATATACGCGGGACATGTCACCAGGTGAACAGTATAAGTGAGCAGAGTGTGTTCCCCTAATGTTTTAATATACACGGGACATGTCACCAGGTGAACAGTGTAAGTGAGGAGAGTGTGTTCCCCTGATGGTTTAATATTCACAGGACATGTTACCTGGTGAAGAGTATAAGTGAGGAGAGTGTCTTTCCCTGATGGTTTAATATACACAGGACATGTCACTAGGTGAATAGTATAAGTGAAGAGAGTGTGTTCCCCAGATGGCTTAATATGCACGGGACATGTTACCAGGTGAACAGTATAAGTGAGGAGAGTGAGTTCCCCTGATTGTTTAATACATACAGGACATGTTACCAGGTGAACAGAATAGTGAGGAGAGTGTTTTCCTCCGATGGTTTAACATGCACAGGACATGTCACCAGGTGAACAGTATAAGTGAGGAGAGTGTGTTCCCCTGATGGTTTAATATACACGGGACATGTTACCAGGTGAACAGTATAAGTGAGGAGAGTGTGTTGCCCTGATGGTTTAATACACACGGGACATGTTACCAGGTGAACAGTATAAGTGAGGAGAGTGTGTTCCCCTGATGGTTTAATATACACGGGACATGTTACCAGGTGAACAGTATAAGTGAGGAGAGTGTGTTGCCCTGATGGTTTAATATACACAGGACATGTTACCAGGTGAAGAGTAGAAGAGAGGAGAGTGTGTTCCCTTAATGGTTTAATACACACGGGTCACATCACCAGATGAACAGTATAAGTGAGGAGAGTGTGTTCCCCTGATTTTTTAATGCACACGGGACATGTTAGAGGGTGAACAGTAGAAGTGAGGAGAGTGTGTTCCCCTGATGGTTTCATATACATGGGACATGTTACCAGGTGAACAGTATAAGTGAAGCGAGTGTGTTCCCCTGATGGTTTAATATACACGGGACATGTTACCAGGTGAACAGTATAATTGAGGAGAGTGTGTTCCCCTGATTGTTTTTTACGCACGGGACATGTCACCAGGTGAACAGTATAAGTGAGGAGAGTGTGTTCCCCTGATTGTTTAATACACACGGGACATGTTACCAGATGAACAGTATAAGTGAGGAGAGTGTGTTCCTCTGATTGTTTAAAGCACACGGGACATGTTACCAGGAGAACTCTATAAGTGAGGAGAGTGAGTTCCCCTGATGGTTTAACTCACACGGGACATGTTACCAGGTGAACAGTATAAGTGAGGAGAGTGTGTTCCTCTGATTGTTTAATACACACGGGACATCTCACCAGGTGAACAGAATAAGTGAGGAGACTGTGTTCCCCTGATTGTTTAAAGCACACGGGACATGTTACCAGGAGAACTCTATAAGTGAGGAGAGTGAGTTCCCATGATGGTTTAACTCACACGGGACATGTTACCAGGTGAACAGTATAAGTGAGGAGAGAGTGTTCCACTGATGGTTTAATATACACAGGACATGTTACTTGGTGAAAAGTATAAGTGAGGAGAGTGTGTTCCCCAGATGGCTTAATATGCACGGGACATGTTACCAGGTGAACAGTATAAGTGAGGAGAGTGAGTTCCCCTGATGGTTTAATATACACGAGACATGTTACCAGGTGAACAGCATATGTGAGGAGAGTGTGTTGCAATGATGATTTAATATAAACGGGACATGTTACCAGGTGAAGAGCAGAAGTGAGGAGAGTGTGTTTCCCTGATTGCTTAATACACTCGGGACATGTCACCAGGTGAACAGTATAAGTGAGGAGAGTGTATTCCCCTGAAGGTTTAATATACACAGGACATGTTGCCAGTTGAACTGTATAAGTGAGGAGATTGTGTTCCCCTCATGGTTTAATATACACGGGACACGTTACCTGATGAAGAGTATAAGTGAGGAGAGTGTGTTCCCCTGATTGTTTAATGCACACGGGACACGTCACCAGGTGAACAGTATAAGTGAGGAGAGTGTGTTCCCCTGATGGTTTAATATACACGGGACATGTTACCAGGTGAACAGTATAAGTGAGGAGAGTGTGTTCCCCTGATTGTTTAATACGCACGGGACATGTTAACAGATGAACAGTATAAGAGAGGAGAGTGTGTTCCCCTGATTGTTTAATACACACGGGACATGTCACCAGGTGAACAGAATAAGTGAGGAGAGTGTGTTCCCCTGATTGTTTAATGCACACGGGACATGTTACCAGGTGAAATCTATAAGTGAAGAGAATGAGTTCCCATGATGGTTTAACTTACACGGGACATGTTACCAGGTGAACAGTATCAGTGAGGAGAGGGTGTTCCACTGATGGTTTAATATACACGGGACATGTCACCAGGTGAACAGTATAAGTGAGGAGAGTGTGTTCCCCTGATGGTTTAATATTCACAGGACATGTTACCTGGTGAAGAGTATAAGTGAGGAGAGTGTGTTCCCCTGATGGTTTAACATACACAGGACATGTCACTAGGTGAAAAGTATAAGTGATGAGAGTGTGTTCCCCAGATGGCTTAATATGCAAGGGACATGTTACCAGGTGAACAGTATAAGTGAGGAGAGTGTGTTCCCCTGATGGTTTAATATTCACAGGACATGTTACCTGGTGAAGAGTATAAGTGAGGAGAGTGTGTTCCCCTGATGGTTTAATATACACAGGACATGTTACGAGGTGAACAGGATAAGTGAGGAGAGTGTGTTGCCCTGATGGTTTAATACGCACGGGACATGTTAACAGATGAACAGTATAAGAGAGGAGAGTGTGTTCCCCTGATTGTTTAATACATACGGGACATGTCACCAGGTGAACAGAATAAGTGAGGAGAGTGTGTTCCCCTGATTGTTTAATGCACATGGGACATGTTACCAGGTGAACAGTATAAGTGAGGAGAGGGTGTTCCACTGATGGTTTAATATACATGGGACATGTTACCAGGTGAACAGTATAACTGAGGAGAGTGTGTTCCCATGATGGTTTAATATACGCGGGACATGTCACCAGGTGAACAGTATAAGTGAGCAGAGTGTGTTCCCCTGATGGTTTAATATACATGGGACATGTCACCAGGTGAACAGTATAAGTGAGGAGAGTGTGTTCCCCTGATGGTTTAATATTCACAGGACATGTTACCTGGTGAAGAGTATAAGTGAGGAGAGTGTGTTCCCCAGATGGCTTAATATGCAAGGGACATGTTACCAGGTGAACAGTATAAGTGAGGAGAGTGTGTTCCCCTGATGTTTTAATATACACGAGACATGTTACCAGGTGAACAGTATAAGTGAGGAGAGTGTGTTCCCCTGATTGTTTTTTACGCACGGGACATGTCACCAGGTGAACAGTATAAGTGAGGAGAGTGTGTTCCCCTGATTGTTTAATGCACACGGGACATGTTACCTGGTGAAATCTATAAGTGAGGAGAGTGAATTCCCATGATGGTTTAACTTACACGGGACATGTTACCAGGTGAACAGTATAAGTGAGGAGAGGGTGTTCCCCTGATGGTTTAATATACGCGGGACATGTCACCAGGTGAACAGTATAAGTGAGCAGAGTGTGTTCCCCTGATTGTTTTTTACGCACGGGACATGTCACCAGGTGAACAGTATAAGTGAGGAGAGTGTGTTCCCCTGATTGTTTAATACACACGGGACATGTCACCAGGTGAACAGAATAAGTGAGGAGAGTGTGTTCCCCTGATTGTTTAATGCACACGGGACATGTTACCTGGTGAAATCTATAAGTGAGGAGAGTGAATTCCCATGATGGTTTAACTTACACGGGACATGTTACCAGGTGAACAGTATAAGTGAGGAGAGGGTGTTCCCCTGATGGTTTAATATACGCGGGACATGTCACCAGGTGAACAGTATAAGTGAGCAGAGTGTGTTCCCCTGATGGTTCTATATACACGGGACATGTCACCAGGTGAACAGTATAAGTGAGGAGAGTGTGTTCCCCTGATGGTTTAATATACACAGGACATGTCACCAGGAGAAAAGTATAAGTGAGGAGAGTGTGTTCCCCTGATTGTTTAATATACACGGGACATGTCACCAGGTGAACAAAATAAGTGAAGAGAGTGTGTTCCCCTGATGGTTTAATATACACAGGACATGTCACTAGGAGAAAAGTATAAGAGAGGAGAGTGTGTTCCCCAGATGGCTTAATATGCACGGGACATGTTACCAGGTGAACAGAATAAGTGAGGAGAGTGAGTTCCCCTGATGGTTTAATATCCACGAGACATGTTACCAGGTGAACAGTACATATGAGGTGAGTGTGTTGCCCTGATGATTTTATATACACGGGACATGTTACCAGGTGAAGAGCAGAAGTGAGGAGAGTGTGTTCCCCTCATTGTTTAATAAACTCGGGACATGTCACCAGGTGAACAGTATAAGTGAGGAGAGTGTGTTCCCCTGATGGTTTAATGCACACGGGATATGTCACCAGGTGAACAGTATAAGTGAGGAGAGTGTATTCCCCTGATGGTTTTATGTGCACGGGACATGTCACCAGGTGAAGAGTATAAGTGAGGAGAGTGTGTTCCCCTGATGGTTTAATATACACGGGACATGTCACCAGGTGAACAGTATAAGTGAGGAGAGTGTGTTCCCCTGATGGTTTAATATACACGGGACATGTTACCAGGTGAACAGTATAAGCGAGGAGAGTGTGTTCCCCTGATGGTTTAATGCGCACGGGACATGTCACCAGATGAACAGTATAAGTGAGGAGAGTGTGTTCCCCTAATGGTTTAATACACACGGGACATGTGACCAGGTGAACAGTATAAGTGAGGAGAGTGTGTGCCCCTGATGGTTTAACATACACACGATATGTTACCAGGTAAAGAGTATAAGTGAGGAGAGTGTGTTCCCCTGATGGTTTAATATACACAGGACATGTTACCAGGTGAACAGAATAGTGAGGTGAGTGTTTTCCCATGATGGTTTAATGCACACGGGACATGTCACCAGGTGAACAGTATAAGTGAGGAGATTGTGTTCCCCTGATGGTTTAATATTCACAGGACATGTTACCTGGTGAAGAGTATAAGTGAGGAGAGTGTGTTCCCCTGATGGTTTAATATACACAGGACATGTTACCAGGTGAAAAGTATAAGTGAAGAGAGTGTGTTCCCCAGATGGCTTAATATGCACGGGACATGTTACCAGGTGAACAGGAAAAGTGAGGAGAGTGAGTTCCCCTGATTGTTTAATACACACGGGACATGTTACCAGGTGAACAGTATATGTGAGGAGAGTGTGTTGCCCTGATGATTTAATATACACGGGACATGTTACCAGGTGAAGAGCAGAAGTGAGGAGAGTGTGTTCCCCTGATTGTTTAATATACACAGGACATGTTACCAGGTGAACAGTATAAGTGAGGAGAGTGTGTTCCCCTGATTGTTTAATACACACGGGACATGTTACCAGGTGAACAGAATAGTGAGGAGAGAGTTTTCCCCTGATGGTTTAATGCGCACGGGACATGTTACCAGGTGAACAGTATAAGTGAGCAGAGTGTGTTGCCCTGATGGTTTAATACGCACGGGACATGTCACCAGGTGAACAGTATAAGTGAGGAGAGTGTGTTCCCCTGATGGTTTAACATACACGGGACATGTTACCAGGTGAACAGTATAAGTGAGAAGAGTGTGTTCCCCTGATAGTTTAATATACACGGGACATGTTACCAGGTGAACAGTATAAGTGAGGAGAGTGTGTTGCCCTGATGGTTTAATGCACACGGGACATGTTACCAGGTGAACAGTATAAGTGAGGAGAGTGTGTTCCCCTGATGATTTAATACACACGGGACATGTTACCAGGTGAACAGTATAAGTGAGGAGAGTGTGTTGCCCTGATGGTTTAATATACACAGGACATGTTACCAGGTGAACAGTATAAGTGAGGAGAGTGTGTTCCCCTGATTTTTTAATGCACACGGGACATGTTACCAGGTGAACAGTAGAAGTGAGGAGAGTGTGTTCCCCTGATGGTTTCATATACATGGGACATGTTACCAGGTGAACAGTATAAGTGAAGATGTGTGTTCCCCTGATGGTTTAATATGCACAGGACATGTTACCAGGTGAACAGTATAAGTGAGGAGAGTGTGTTCCCCTGATTGTTTAATACACACGGGACATGTTACCAGGTGAACAGAATAGTGAGGAGAGTGTTTTCCCCTGATGGTTTAATAAACGTGGGACATGTCACCAGGTGAACAGTATAAGAGAGGAGAGTGCGTTCCCCTGATGGTTTAATATACGCGGGACATGTCACCAGGTGAACAGTATAAGAGAGGAGAGTGTGTTCCCCTGATGGTTTAATATAAACGGGACATGTTACCAGGTGAACAGTATAAGAGAGGAGAGTGTGTTCCCCTGATGGTTTAATATAAACGGGACATGTTACCAGGTGAACAGTATAAGAGAGGAGAGTGTGTTCCCCTGATGGTTTAATATAAACGGGACATGTCACCAGGTGAACAGTATAAGAGAGGAGAGTGTGTTCCCCTGATGGTTTAATATAAGCGGGACATGTTACCAGGTGAACAGTATAAGAGAGGAGAGTGCGTTCCCCTGATGGTTTAATATACGCGGGACATGTCACCAGGTGAACAGTATAAGAGAGGAGAGTGTGTTCCCCTGATGGTTTAATATAAACGGGACATGTCACCAGGTGAACAGTATAAGTGAGGAGAGTGTGTTCCCCTGATGGTTTAATATAAACGGGACATGTCACCAGGTGAACAGTATAAGTGAGGAGAGTGTGTTCCCCTGATGGTTTAATATTCACAGGACATGTTATCTGGGGAAGAGTATAAGTGAGGAGAGTGTGTTCCCCTGATGGTTTAATATACACAGGACATGTCACTAGGTGAAAAGTATAAGTGAGGAGATTGTGTTCCCCAGATGGCTTAATATGCACGGGACATGTTACCAGGTGAACAGTATAAGTGAGGAGAGTGTGTTCCCCTGATGGTTTAATATACAC
Organism: Heterodontus francisci; assembly: GCF_036365525.1. Lineage (NCBI taxonomy): Eukaryota > Metazoa > Chordata > Chondrichthyes > Heterodontiformes > Heterodontidae > Heterodontus > Heterodontus francisci. The sequence continues at coordinate 150,411 of NW_027140768.1, read as the reverse complement.
AGGACATGTCACTAGGTGAAAAGTATAAGTGAGGAGATTGTGTTCCCCAGATGGCTTAATATGCACGGGACATGTTACCAGGTGAACAGTATAAGTGAGGAGAGTGTGTTCCCCTGATTGTTTAATATACACGGGACATGTTACCAGGTGAACAGCATAAGTGTGGAGAGTGAGTTCCCCTGACGGTTTAATATACACGAGACATGTTACCAGGTGAACAGTATATGTGAGGAGAGTGTGTTGCCCTGATGTTTTAATATACACGAGACATGTTACCAGGTGAACAGTATAAGTGAGGAGAGTGTGTTCCCCTGATTGTTTAAGATACACGAGACATGTTACCAGGTGAACAGTATATGTGAGGAGAGTGTGTTGCCCTGATGGTTTAATATACACGAGACATGTTACCAGGTGAACAGTATAAGTAAGGAGAGTGTGTTCCCCTGATTGTTTAATACGCACGGGACATGTTACCAGGTGAACAGTAGAAGTGAGGAGAGTGTGTTCCCCTGATTGTTTAATACGCACGGGACATGTCACTAGGTGAAAAGTATAAGTGAGGAGAGTGTGTTCCCCAGATGGCTTAATATGCACGGGTCATGTTACCAGGTGAACAGTATAAGTGAGGAGAGTGAGTTCCCCTGATGGTTTAATATACACGGGACATGTTTCCAGGTGAAGAGCAGAAGTGAGGAGAGTGTGTTCCCATGATTGTTTAATAAACTTGGGACATGTCACCAGGTGAACAGTATAAGTGATGAGAGTGTGTTCCCCTGATGGTTTAAGATACACGGGACACGTTACCTGATGAAGAGTATAAGTGAGGAGAGTGTGTTCCCCTGATTGTTTAATGCACACGGGATATGTCACCAGGTGAACAGTATAAGTGAGGAGAGTGTGTTCCCCTGATTGTTTAACATGCACGGGACATTTTACCAGGTGAACAGTATAAGTGAGGAGCGTGTGTTCTCCTGATGGTTTAATATACACGAGACATGTTACCAGGTGAACAGTATATGTGAGGAGAATGTGTTGCCCTGATGGTTTAATATACACGCGACATGTTACGAGGTGAACAGTATAAGTGAGGAGATTGTGTTCCCATGATGGTTTAATATACACGGGACATGTCACCAGGTGAACAGTATAAGTGAGGAGAGTGTGTTGCCCTGATGGTTTAATATACACAGGACATGTTACCAGGTGAACAGTATAAGTGAGGAGAGTGTGTTCCCCTGATGGTTTAATACACACGGGACATGTTACCAGGTGAACAGTATAAGTGAGGAGAGTGTGTTCCCCTGATGGTTTAATATACACGGGACATGTTACCAGGTGAACAGTATAAGTGAGGAGAGTGTGTTGCCCTGATGGATTAATATACACAGGACATGTTACCAGGTGAAGAGTAGAAGTGAGGAGAGTGTGTTCCCCTAATGGTTTAATACACACGGGACATGTGACCAGGTGAACAGTGTAAGTGAGGAGAGTGTGTTCCCCTGATTGTTTAATACGCACGGGACATGTTACCAGGTGAACAGTAGAAGTGAGGAGAGTGTGTTCCCCTGATTGTTTAATACGCACGGGACATGTTACCAGGTGAGCAGTATAAGTGAGGAGAGTGTGTTCCACTGATGGTTTAATATACGTGGGACATGTCACCAGGTGAACAGTATAAGTGATGAGAGTGTGTTCCCCTTATGGTTTAATATACGCGGGACATGTCACCAGGTGAACAGTATACGTGAGCAGTGTGTGTTCCCCTGATGGTTCTATATACACGGGACATGTTACCAGGTGAACAGTATCTGTGAGGAGAGTTTGTTGCCCTGATGATTTAATATACACGGGACATGTTTCCAGGTGAAGAGCAGAAGTGAGGAGAGTGTGTTCCCATGATTGTTTAATAAACTTGGGACATGTCACCAGGTGAACAGTATAAGTGAGGAGAGTGTGTTCCCCTGATGGTTTAATATACACGAGACATGTTACCAGGTGAACAGGATATGTGAGGAGAGTGTGTTGCCCTGATGGTTTAATATACACGCGACATGTTTCCAGGTGAACAGTATAAGTGAGGAGAGTGTGTTGCCCTGATGGTTTAATATACAAGAGACATGTTACCAGGTGAACAGTATAAGTGAGGAGAGTGTGTTCCCCTGATGATTTAATACACACGGGACATGTTACCAGGTGAACAGTATAAGTGAGGAGAGTGTGTTGCCCTGATGGTTTAATGCACACGGGACATGTTACCAGGTGAACAGTATAAGTGAGGAGAGTGTGTTCCCCTGATGATTTAATACACACGGGACATGTTATCAGGTGAACAGTATAAGTGAGGAGAGTGTGTTGCCCTGATGGTTTAATATACACAGGACATGTTACCAGGTGAACAGTATAAGTGAGGAGAGTGTGTTCCCCTGATTTTTTAATGCACACGGGACATGTTACCAGGTGAACAGTAGAAGTGAGGAGAGTGTGTTCCCCTGATGATTTAATACACACGGGACATGTTACCAGGTGAACAGTATAAGTGAGGAGAGTGTGTTGCCCTGATGGTTTAATATACACAGGACATGTTACCAGGTGAACAGTATAAGTGAGGAGAGTGTGTTCCCCTGATTTTTTAATGCACACGGGACATGTTACCAGGTGAACAGTATAAGTGAGGAGAGTGTGTTCCCCTGATGGTTTCATATACATGGGACATGTTACCAGGTGAACAGTATAAGTGAAGAGAGTGTGTTCCCCTGATGGTTTAATATGCACAGGACATGTTACCAGGTGAACAGAATAGTGAGGAGAGTGTTTTCCCCTGATGATTTAATATTCACAGGACATGTTACCTGGGGAACAGCATAGTGAGGAGAGTGTTTTCCCATGATAGTTGAAAGCCCACGGGACATGTTACCAGGTCAACAGTATAAGTGAGGAGAGTGTGTTCCCCTGATTGTTTAATGCACACAGGACATGTTACCAGGTGAACAGTATAAGTGAGGAGAGTGAGTTCCACTGATGGTTTAATATACGCGGGACATGTCACCAGGTGAACAGTATAAGTCAGCAGAGTGTCTTCCCCTGATGGTTCTATATACACGGGACATGTCACCAGGTGAACAGTATAAGTGACGAGAGTGTGTTCCCCTGATGGTTTAATATTCACAGGACATGTTATCTGGGGAAGAGTATAAGTGAGGAGAGTGTGTTCCCCTGATGGTTTAATATACACAGGACATGTCACTAGGTGAAAAGTATAAGTGAAGAGATTGTGTTCCCCAGATGGCTTAATATGCACGGGACATGTTACCAGGTGAACAGCATAAGTGAGGAGAGTGAGTTCCCCTGACGGTTTAAGATACACGAGACATGTTACCAGGTGAACAGTATATGTGAGGAGAGTGTGTTGCCCTGATGGTTTAATATACACGAGACATGTTACCAGGTGAACAGTATAAGTGAGGAGAGTGTGTTCCCCTGATTGTTTAAGATACACGAGACATGTTACCAGGTGAACAGTATATGTGAGGAGAGTGTGTTGCCCTGATGGTTTAATATACACGAGACATGTTACCAGGTGAACAGTATAAGTAAGGAGAGTGTGTTCCCCTGATTGTTTAATACGCACGGGACATGTTACCAGGTGAACAGTAGAAGTGAGGAGAGTGTGTTCCCCTGATTGCTTAATACGCACGGGACATGTTACCAGGTGAGCAGTATAAGTGAGGAGAGTGTGTTCCACTGATGGTTTAATATACGTGGGACATGTCACCAGGTGAACAGTATAAGTGATGAGAGTGTGTTCCCCTGATGGTTTAAGATACACGGGACACGTTACCTGATAAAGAGTATAAGTGAGGAGAGTGTGTTCCCCTGATTGCTTAATACGCACGGGACATGTTACCAGGTGAGCAGTATAAGTGAGGAGAGTGTGTTCCACTGATGGTTTAATATACACGGGACATGTCACCAGGTGAACAGTACAAGTGAGGAGAGTGTGTTCCCCTGATGGTTTAACATGCACGGGACATTTTACCAGGTGAACAGTATAAGTGAGGAGAGTGTGTTCCCCTGATGGTTTAATATACACGGGACATGTTACCAGGTGAACAGTATAAGTGAGGAGAGTGTGTGCCCCTGATGGTTTAACATACACGGGACATGTTACCAGGTGAACAGTATATGTGAGGAGAATGTGTTCCCCTGATGGTTTAACATACACGCGACATGCTACGAGGTGAACAGTATAAGTGAGGAGAGTGTGTTCCCCTGATGGTTTAACATGCACGGGACATTTTACCAGGTGAACAGTATATGTGAGGAGAATGTGTTGCCCTGATGGTTTAATATACACGCGACATGCTACGAGGTGAACAGTATAAGTGAGGAGAGTGTGTTCCCCTGATGGTTTAACATGCACGGGACATTTTACCAGGTGAACAGTATATGTGAGGAGAATGTGTTGCCCTGATGGTTTAATATACACGCGACATGCTACGAGGTGAACAGTATAAGTGAGGAGATTGTGTTCCCCTGATTGTTTAATATACACGGGACATGTCACCAGGTGAACAGTATAAGTGAGGAGAGTGTGTTGCCCTGATGGTTTAATATACACAGGACATGTTACCAGGTGAACAGTATAAGTGAGGAGAGTGTGTTCCCCTGATGGTTTAATATACACGGGACATGTTACCAGGTGAACAGTATAAGTGAGGCGAGTGTGTTGCCCTGATGGATTAATATACACAGGACATGTTACCAGGTGAAGAGTAGAAGTGAGGAGAGTGTGTTTCCCTAATGGTTTAATACACACGGGACATGTGACAGGTGAACAGTGTAAGTGAGGAGAGTGTGTTCCCCTGATTGTTTAATACACACGGGACATGTTACCAGGTGAACAGTAGAAGTGAGGAGAGTGTGTTCCCCTGATTGTTTAATACGCACGGGACATGTTACCAGGTGAGCAGTATAAGTGAGGAGAGTGTGTTCCACTGATGGTTTAATATACGTGGGACATGTCACCAGGTGAACAGTATAAGTGATGAGAGTGTGTTCCCCTTATGGTTTAATATACGCGGGACATGTCACCAGGTGAACAGTATACGTGAGCAGAGTGTGTTCCCCTGATGGTTTAATATACACAGGACATGTCACTAGGTGAAAAGTATAAGTGAGGAGAGTGTGTTCCCAGATGGCTTAATATGCACGGGTCATGTTACCAGGTGAACAGTATAAGTGAGGAGAGTGAGTTCCCCTGATTGTTAAATTCACACGGGACATGTTACCAGGTGAACAGTATCTGTGAGGAGAGTTTGTTGCCCTGATGATTTAATATACACGGGACATGTTTCCAGGTGAAGAGCAGAAGTGAGGAGAGTGTGTTCCCATGATTGTTTAATAAACTTGGGACATGTCACCAGGTGAACAGTAGAAGTGAGGAGAGTGTGTTCCCCTGATGGTTTAATATACACGAGACATGTTACCAGGTGAACAGTATATGTGAGGAGAGTGTGTTCCCCTGATGGTTTAACATGCACGGGACATTTTACCAGGTGAACAGTATAAGTGAGGAGAGTGTGTTACCCTGATGGTTTAATATAAACGAGACATGTTACCACGTGAACAGTATATGTGAGGAGAGTGTGTTCCCCTGATGGTTTAATAGACACGGGACATGTCTCCAGGTGAACAGTATAAGTGAGGAGAGTGTGTTCCCCTGATGGTTTAATATACACGGGACATGTTACCAGGTGAACAGTATAAGTGAGGAGAGTGTGTTCCCCTGATGGTTTAATATTCACGGGACATGTTACCAGGTGAACAGTATAAGTGAGGAGAGTGTGTTGCCCTGATGGCTTAATATACACAGGACATGTTACCAGGTGAAGAGTAGAAGTGAGGAGAATGTGTTCCCCTAATGGTTTAATACACACGGGACATGTGACCAGGTGAACAGTATAAGTGAGGAGAGTGTGTGCCCCTGATGGTTTAACATACACTGGATATGTTACCAGATAAACAGTTTAAGTGAGGAGAGTGTGTTCCCCTGATGGTTTAATACACACAGGACATGTTACCAGGTGAAGAGTACAAGTGAGGAGAGTGTGTTCCCCTGATTGTTAAATTCACACGGGACATGTTACCAGGTGAACAGAATAGTGAGGAGAGTGTTTTCCCATGATGGTTTAATGCACACGGGACATGTCACAAGGTGAACAGTATAAGTGAGGAGAGTGTGTTCCCCTGATGGTTTAATACACACAGGACATGTTACTAGGTGAAGAGTACAAGTGAGGAGAGTGGGTTCCCCTGATGGTTTAATATACACGGGACATGTTACCAGGTGAACAGTATAAGTGAGGAGACTGTGTTGCCCTGATGGTTTAATATACACAGGACATGTTACCAGGTGAAGCGTAGAAGTGAGGAGAGTGTGTTCCCCTAATGGTTTAATACACATGCGTCACATCACCAGATGAACAGTATAAGTGAGGAGAGTGTGTTATCCTGATTTTTTAATGCACACGGGACATGTTACCAGGTGAACAGTAGAAGTGAGGAGAGTGTGTTCCCCTGATGGTTTCATATACATGGGACATGTTACCAGGTGAACAGGAAAGTGAAGAGGGAGTGTTCCCCTGATGGTTTAATATACACAGGACATGTTACCAGGTTAACAGTATAAGTGAGGAGAGTGTGTTCCCCTGATTGTTTTATACACACGGGACATGTTACCAGGTGAACAGAATAGTGAGGAGAGTGTTTTCCCCTGATGGTTTAATGCGCACGGGACATGTTACCAGGTGAAAAGTATCTGTGAGGAGAGTTTGTTGCCCTGATGATTTAATATACACGGGACATGTTTCCAGGTGAACAGTATATGTGAGGAGAGTGTGTTCCCCTGATGGTTTAACGTGCACGGGACATTTTACCAGGTGAACAGTATAAGTGAGGAGAGTGTGTTACCCTGATGGTTTAATATACACGAGACATGTTACCAGGTGAACAGTATATGTGAGGAGAGTGTGTTCCCCTGATGGTTTAATAGACATGGGACATGTCTCCAGGTGAACAGTATAAGTGAGGAGAGTGTGTTCCCCTGATGGTTTAATATACACGGGACATGTTACCAGGTGAACAGTATAAGTGAGGAGAGTGTGTTCCCCTAATGGTTTAATACACATGCGTCACATCACCAGATGAACAGTATAAGTGAGGAGAGTGTGTTATCCTGATTTTTTAATGCACACGGGACATGTTACCAGGTGAACAGTAGAAGTGAGGAGAGTGTGTTCCCCTGATGGTTTCATATACATGGGACATGTTACCAGGTGAACAGGAAAGTGAAGAGGGAGTGTTCCCCTGATGGTTTAATATACACAGGACATGTTACCAGGTTAACAGTATAAGTGATGAGAGTGTGTTCCCCTGATTGTTTTATACGCACGGGACATGTCACCAGGTGAACAGTATAAGTGAGGAGAGTATGTTCCCCTGATGGTTTAATATACACGGGACATGTCACCAGGTGAACATTATAAGTGAGGAGAGTGTGTTCCCCTGATTGTTTAATGCACATGGGACATGTTACCAGATGAACAGTATAAGTGAGGAGAGTGTGTTCCCCTGATTGTTTAATACACACGGGACATGTCACCAGTTGAACAGAATAAGTGAGGAGAGTGTGTTCCCCTGATGGTTTAATATACACGGGACATGTTTACCAGGTGAAATCTATAAGTGAGGAGAGTGTGTTCCCCTGATTGTTTAATACGCACGGGGCATGTTACCAGGTGAACAGTATAAGAGAGGAGAGTGCGTTCCCCTGATGGTTTAATATACGCGGGACATGTCACCAGGTGAACAGTATAAGTGAGCAGAGTGTGTTCCCCTGATGGTTCTGTATACACGGAACATTTCACCAGGTGAACAGTAGAAGTGAGGAGAGTGTGTTCCCCTGATGGTTTAATATTCACAGGACATGTTTCCTGGGGAAGAGTATAAGTGAGGAGAGTGTGTTCCCCTGATGTTTTAATATACACAGGACATGTCACTAGGTGAAAAGTATAAGTGAGGAGAGTGTGTTCCCCAGATGGCTTAATATGCACGGGACATGTTACCAGGTGAACAGTATAAGTGAGGAGAGTGAGTTCCCCTGATGGTTTAATATACACGAGAAATGTTACCAGGTGAACAGTATATGTGAGGAGAGTGTGTTGCCCTGATGATTTAATATACACGGGACATGTTACCAGGTGAAGAGCAGAAGTGAGGAGAGTGTATTCCTCTGATGGTTTTATGCGCACGGGACATGTCACCTGGTGAAGAGTATAAGTGAGGAGTAAGTTTTCCCCTGATGGTTTAACAAGCACGGGACATTTTACCAGGTGAACAGTATAAGTGAGGAGAGTGTGTTCCCCTGATGTTTTAATATACACGAGACATGTTACCAGGTGAACAGTATAAGTGAGGAGAGTGTGTTGCCCTGATGGTTTAATACACAAGCGACATGTTACGAGGTGAACAGTATAAGTGAGGAGATTGTGTTCCCCTGATGGTTTAATATACACGGGACATGTCACCAGGTGAACAGTAGAAGTGAGGAGAGTGTGTTCCCCTGATTGTTTAATACGCACGGGACATGTCACCAGGTGAACAGTATAAGTGAGGAGAGTGTGTTGCCCTGATGGTTTAATACACAAGCGACATGTTACGAGGTGAACAGTATAAGTGAGGAGATTGTGTTCCCCTGATGGTTTAATATACATGGGACATGTCACCAGGTGAACAGTATAAGTGAGGTGAGTGTGTTCCCCTGATTGTTTAATATACACAGGACATGTCACTAGGTGAACAGTATAAGTGAGGAGAGTGCGTTCCCCTAATGTTTAATACACACGGGACATGTTACCAGGTGAACAGTATAAGTGAGGAGAGTGTGTTCCCCTGATGGTTTAATATACACGGGACATGTCACCAGGTGAACAGTATAAGTGAGGAGAGTGTGTTCCCCTGATGGTTTAATATACACGGGACATGTTACCAGGTGAACAGTATAAGTGAGGAGAGTGTGTTCTCCTGATGGTTTAATATACACGGGACACATTACCTGATGAAGAGTATAAGTGAGGAGAGTGTGTTCCCCTGATTGTTTAATGCACACGGGATATGTCACCAGGTGAAGAGTATAAGTGAGGCGAGTGTGTTCCCCTGATGGTTTAATATACCCGAGACATTTTACCAGGTGAACAGTAAAAGTGAGGAGATTGTGTTCCCCTGATTGTTTAACATACACGGGACATGTTACCAGGTGAACAGTATAAGTGAGGAGAGTGTGTTCCCCTGATGGTTTAATATACACGGGACATGTCACCAGGTGAACAGTAGAAGTAAGGAGAGTGTGTTCCCCTGATGGTTTAATATACACGTGACATGTTACCAGGTGAACAGTATATGTGAGGAGAGAGTGTTGCCCTGATGGTTTAATATACACGAGACATGTTACCAGGTGAACAGTATATGTGAGGAGAGTGTGTTCCCCTGATGGTTTAATATACACGGGACATGTCACCAGGTGAACAGTATAAGTGAGGAGAGTGTGTTCCCCTGTTGGTTTAATATACAAGAGACATGTTACCAGGTGAACAGTATAAGTGAGGAGAGTGTGTTCCCCTGATTGTTTAATACACACGGGACATGTTACCAGGTGAACAGTGTAAGTGAGGAGAATGTGTTCCCCTGATTGTTTAATACACACGGGACATGTCACCAGGTGAACAGTATAGGTGAGGAGAGTGTGTTCCCCTGTTGGTTTAATATACAAGAGACATGTTACCAGGTGAACAGTATATGTGAGGAGAGTGTGTTCCCCTGATGGTTTAATATACACGGGACATGTCACCAGGTGAACAGTATAAGTGAGGAGAGTGTGTTCCCCTGTTGGTTTAATATACAAGAGACATGTTACCAGGTGAACAGTATAAGTGAGGAGAGTGTGTGCCCCTAATGGTTTAATACACACGGGACATGTTACCAGGTGAAGAGTATAAGTCAGGAGAGTGTCGTCCACTGATGGTTTAATACACACAGGACATGTTACCAGGTGAACAGTATAAGTGAGGAGAGTGTGTTCCCCTGATGGTTTAATATACACAGGACATGTTACCAGGTGAACAGTATAAGTGAGGAGAGTGTGTTCCAATGATGGTTTAATGCACACGGGACATGTCACCAGGTGAACAGTATATGTGAGGAGAGTGTGTTCCCCTGATGGTTTAATATTCACAGGACATGTTACCTGGTGAAGAGTATAAGTGAGGAGAGTGTGTTCCCCAGATGGCTGAATATGCACAGGACATGTTACCAGGTGAACAGTATAAGTGAGGAGAGTGTGTTCCCCTGATGGTTTAATATACACAGGACATGTCACTAGGTGAAAAGTATAAGTGAGGAGAGTGTGTTCCCCTGATTGTTTAATGCACACGAGACATGTTACCAGGTGAACAGTAGAAGTGGGGAGAGTGTGTTCCCCTGATTGTTTAATACACACGGGACATGTTACCAGGTGAACAGGATAAGTGAGCAGAGTGTGTTCCCCTGATGGTTTAATATACACGGGACATGTCACCAGGTGAACAGTATAAGTGAGGAGAGTGTGTTCCAATGATGGTTTAATGCACACGGGACATGTCACCAGGTGAACAGTATATGTGAGGAGGGTGTGTTCCCCTGATGGTTTAATATACACAGGACATGTCACCAGGTGAACAATATAAGTGAGGTGAGTGTGTTCCCCTGATGGTTTAATATACACGGGACATGTTACCAGGTGAACAGTATAAGTGAGGAGAGTGTGTTCCCCTGATGGTTTAATATACACGGGACATGTTACCAGATGAACAGTATAAGTGAGGAGAGTGTGTACACCTGATTTTTTAATGCACACGGGACATGTTACCAGGTGAACAGTAGAAGTGAGGAGAGTGTGTCCCCTGATGGTTTAATATACACGGGACATGTCACCAGGTGAACAGTAGAAGTGAGGAGAGTGTGTTTCCCTGATTGTTTAATACGCACGGGACATGTCACCAGGTGAACAGTATAAGTGCGGAGAGTGTGTTCCCCTGAGGGTTTAATATACACGGGACATGTTACCAGGTGAACAGTATAAGTGAGGAGAGTGTGTTTTCCTCATGGTTTAATACACACGGGACATGTTACCAGGTGAAGAGTATAAGTGAGGAGAGTGTGTGCCCCTGATGGTTTAAGATACACAGGATATGTTACCAGGTAAACAGTATAAGTGAGGAGAGTGTGTTCCCCTGATGGTTTAATATTCACAGGACATGTTACCTGGTGAAGAGTATAAGTGAGGAGAGTGTGTTCCCCAGATGGCTGAATATGCACTGGACATGTTACCAGGTGAACAGTATAAGTGAGGAGAGTGTGTTCCCCTGATGGTTTAATATACACAGGACATGTCACTAGGTGAAAAGTACAAGTGAGGAGAGTGTGTTCCCCTGATTGTTTAATACGCACGGGACATGTCACCAGGTGAACAGTATAAGTGAGGTGAGTGTGTTCCCCTGATGGTTTAATATACACGGGACATGTTACCAGATGAACAGTATAAGTGAGGAGAGTGTGTTCCCCTGATGGTTTAATATACACGGGAGATGTTACCAGATGAACAGTATAAGTGAGGAGAGTGTGTTCCCCTGATTTTTTAATGCACACGGGACATGTTACCAGGTGAACAGTAGAAGTGAGGAGAGTGTGTTCCCCTGATGGTTTCATATACATGGGACATGTTACCAGGTGAACAGTATAAGTGAGGAGAGTGTGTTCCCCTGATTGTTTAATACACACGGGACATGTTACCAGGTGAACAGTATAAGTGAGGAGAGTGTGTTCCCCTGATTTTTTAATGCACACGGGACATGTTACCAGGTGAACAGTAGAAGTGAGGAGAGTGTGTTCCCCTGATTTTTTAATGCACACGGGACATGTTACCAGGTGAACAGTAGAAGTGAGGAGAGTGTGTTCCCCTGATGGTTTCATATACATGGGACATGTCACCAGGTGAACAGTATAAGTGAGGAGAATGTTTTCCCCTGATGGTTTAATGCGCACGGGACATGTTACCAGGTGAACAGTATAAGTGAGGAGAGTGTGTTCCCCTGATTGTTTAATACGCACGGGACATGTTACCAGGTGAAGAGTATAAGTGAGGAGAGTGTGTTCCCCTGATGGTTTAATATACACAGGACATGTTACTAGGAGAAAAGTATAAGTGAGGAGAGTGTGTTCCCGAGATGGCTTAATATGCACGGGACATGTTACCAGGTGAAAAGTATATGTGAGGAGAGTGTGTTGACCTGATGATTTAATATAAACTGGACATATTACCAGGTGAACAGTATAAGTGAGGAGAGTGTGTTCCCCTGATGGTTTAATATGCACGGGACACGTTACCTGATGAAGAGTATAAGTGAGGAGAATGTGTTCCCCTGATGGTTTAACATGCACGGGACATGTTACCAGGTGAACAGTATAAGTGAGGAGAGTGTGTTCCCCTAATGGTTTAATACACACGGGACATGTTACCAGGTGAAGAGTATAAGTGAGGAGAGTGTCTGCCCCTGATGGTATAACATACACAGGATATGTTACCAGGTAAACAGTATAAGTGAGGAGAGTGTGTTCCCCTGATGGTTTAATATTCACAGGACATGTTACCTGGTGAAGAGTATAAGTGAGGAGAGTGTGTTCCCCAGATGGCTGAATATGCACAGGACATGTTACCAGATGAACAGTATAAGTGAGGAGAGTGTGTTCCCCTGATGGTTTAATATACACAGGACATGTCACTAGGTGAAAAGTATAAGTGAGGAGAGTGTGTTCCCCTGATTGTTTAATACACATGGGACATGTTACCAGGTGAACAGTATAAGTGAGGTGAGTGTGTTCCCCTGATGGTTTAATATACACGGGACATGTCACCAGGTGAACAGTAGAAGTGAGGAGAGTGTGTTCCCCTGATTGTTTAATACGCACGGGACATGTCACCAGGTGAAGAGTATAAGTGAGGAGAGTGTGTTCCCCTGATGGTTTAATATTCACAGGACATGTTACCTGGTGAAGAGTATAAGTGAGGAGACTGTGTTCCCCAGATGGCTGAATATGCACAGGACATGTTACCAGATGAACAGTATAAGTGAGGAGAGTGTGTTCCCCTGATGGTTTAATATACACAGGACATGTCACTAGGTGAAAAGTATAAGTGAGGAGAGTGTGTTCCCCTGATTGTTTAATATACACGGGACATGTTACCAGGTGAACAGTATAAGTGAGGAGAGTGTGTTCCCCTGATGGTTTAATATACACGGGACATGTTACCAGATGAACAGTATAAGTGAGGAGAGTGTGTTCCCCTGATTTTTTAATGCACACGAGACATGTTACCAGGTGAACAGTAGAAGTGAGGAGAGTGTGTTCCCCTGATGGTTTAATATACACGGGACATGTCACCAGGTGAACAGTAGAAGTGAGGAGAGTGTGTTCCCCTGATTGTTTAATACGCACGGGACATGTCACCAGGTGAACAGTATAAGTGAGGAGAGTGTGTTCCCCTGAGGGTTTAATATACACGGGACATGTTAACAGGTGAACAGTATAAGTGAGGAGAGTGTGTTTTCCTCATGGTTTAATACACACGGGACATGATACCAGGTGAAGAGTATAAGTGAGGAGAGTGTGTTCCCCTGATTTTTTAATGCACACGAGACATGTTACCAGGTGAACAGTAGAAGTGAGGAGAGTGTGTTCCCCTGATGGTTTAATATACACGGGACATGTCACCAGGTGAACAGTATAAGTGAGGAGAGTGTGTTCCCCTGATTTTTTAATGCACACGAGACATGTTACCAGTTGAACAGTATAAGTGAGGAGAGTGTGTTCCCCTGATTGCTTAATATGCACGGGACATGTCACCAGGTGAACAGTATAAGTGAGGAGAGTGTGTTCCCCTGAGGGTTTAATATACACGGGACATGTTACCAGGTGAACAGTATAAGTGAGGAGAGTGTGTTTTCCTCATGGTTTAATACACACGGGACATGATACCAGGTGAAGAGTATAAGTGAGGAGAGTGTGTGCCCCTGATGGTTTAACATACACAGGATATGTTACCAGGTAAACAGTATAAGTGAGGAGAGTGTGTTCCGCTGATGGTTTAATAGACACAGGACATGTTACCAGGTGAACAGTATAAGTGAGGAGAGTGTGTTCCCCTGAGGGTTTAATATACACGGGACATGTTACCAGGTGAACATTATAAGTGAGGAGAGTGTGTTTTCCTCATGGTTTAATACACACGGGACATGTTACCAGGTGAAGAGTATAAGTGAGGAGAGTGTGTGCCCCTGATGGTTTAACATACACAGGATATGTTACCAGGTAAACAGTATAAGTGAGGAGAGTGTGTTCCGCTGATGGTTTAATAGACACAGGACATGTTACCAGGTGAACAGTATAAGTGAGGAGAGTGTGTTCCCCTGATGTTTTAATATACACAGGACATGTCACTAGGTGAAAAGTATAAGTGAGGAGAGTGTGTTCCCCTGATTGCTTAATACGCACGGGACATGTTACCAGATGAACAGTATAAGTGAGGAGAGTGTCTTCCCCAGATGGCTGAATATGCACAGGACATGTTACCAGGTGAACAGTATAAGTGAGGAGAGTGTGTTCCCCTGATGGTTTAATATACACAGGACATGTAACTAGGTGAAAAGTACAAGTGAGGAGAGTGTGTTCCCCTGATTGTTTAATACGCACGGGACATGTCACCAGGTGAACAGTATAAGTGAGGTGAGTGTGTTCCCCTGATGGTTTAATATACACGGGACATGTTACCAGATGAACAGTATAAGTGAGGAGAGTGTGTTCCCCTGATGGTTAAAAAACACGGGACATGTTACCAGATGAACAGTATAAGTGAGGAGAGTGTGTTCCCCTGATTTTTTAATGCACACGGGACATGTTACCAGGTGAACAGTAGAAGTGAGGAGAGTGTGTTCCCCTGATGGTTTCATATACATGGGACATGTTTCCAGGTGAACAGTATAAGTGAGGAGAGTGTGTTCCCCTGATGGTTTAATACACACGGGACATGTTACCAGGTGAACAGAATAGTGAGGAGAATGTTTTCCCCTGATGGTTTAATGCGCACGGGACAAGTTACCAGGTGAACAGTATAAGTGAGGAGAGTGTGTTCCCCTGATTGTTTAATACGCACGGGACATGTCACCAGGTGAACAGTATAAGTGAGGTGAGTGTGTTCCCTTGATGGTTTAATATACACGGGACATATTACCAGGTGAACATTATAAGTGAAGAGAGTGTGTTCCCCTGATTGTTTAATACACACGGGACATGTTACCAGGTGAACAGAATAGTGAGGAGAGTGTGTTCCCCAGATTGTTCAATACACACGGGACATGTTACCAGGTGAACAGAATAGTGAGGAGAGTGTGTTCCCCAGATTGTTTAATATACACAGGACATGTTACCAGGTGAACAGTATAAGTGAGGAGAGTGAGTTCCCCTGATTGTTTAATACACACGGGACATGTTACCTGGTGAACAGTATAAGTGAGGAGAGTGTGTACCCCTGATTGTTTAATACACACGGGACATGTTACCTGGTGAACAGTATAAGTGAGGAGAAAGAGTTCCCCTGATTGTTTAATACGCACGGGACATGTTACCAGATGAACAGTATAAGTGAGGAGAGTGTGTTACCCTGATTGTTTAATACAAACGGGACATGTCACCAGGTGAACAGAATAAGTGAGGAGAGTGTGTTCCCCTGATTGTTAAATGCACACGGGACATGTTACCAGGTGAAATCTATAAGAGAGGAGAGTGAGTTCCCATGATGGTTTAACTCACACGGGACATGTTACCAGGTGAACAGTATAAGTGAGGAGAGTGTGTTCCCCAGATGGCTTAATATGCACGGGACATGTTACCAGGTGAACAGTATAAGTGAGGAGAGTGAGTTCCCCTGATGGTTTAATATCCACGAGACATGTTACCAGGTGAACAGTATATGTGAGGAGAGTGTGTTGACCTGATGATTTAATATAAACTGGACATGTTACCAGGTGAAGAGCATCTGTGAGGAGAGTGTGTTCCCCTGATTGTTTAATACACACGGGACATGTTACCAGGTGAACAGTATAAGTGAGGAGAGTGTGTTCCCCTGATTGTTTAATACACACGGGACATGTCACCAGGTGAACAGTATATGTGAGGAGAGTGTGTTCCCCTGATGATTTAATAATCACAGGACATGTCACTAGGTGAAAAGTATAAGTGAGGAGAGTGTGTTCCCCTGATTGTTTAATACACATGGGACATGTTACCAGGTGAACAGTATAAGTGAGGTGAGTGTGTTCCACTGATGGTTTAATATACACGGGACATGCTACCAGGTGAACAGTATAAGTGAGGAGAGTGTGTTCCCCTGATGGTTTAATATACACGGGACATGTTACCAGATGAACAGTATCAGTGAGGAGAGTGTGTTCCCCTGATTTTTTAATGCACACGAGACATGTTACCAGGTGAACAGTAGAAGTGAGGAGAGTGTGTTCCCCTGATGGTTTAATATACACGGGACATGTCACCAGGTGAACAGTAGAAGTGAGGAGAGTGTGTTCCCCTGATTGTTTAATACGCACGGGACATGTCACCAGGTGAACAGTATAAGTGAGGAGAGTGTGTTCCCCTGATGGTTTAATATACACGGGACATGTTACCAGGTGAACAGTATAAGTGAGGAGAGTGTGTTCCCCTCATGGTTTAATACACACGGGACATGTTACCAGGTGAAGAGTATAAGTGAGGAGAGTGTGTGCCCCTGATGGTTTAACATACACAGGATATGTTACCAGGTAAACAGTATAAGTGAGGAGAGTGTGTTCCCCTGATGGTTTAATAGACACAGGACATGTTACCAGGTGAACAGTATAAGTGAGGAGAGTGTGTTCCCCGATTGTTTAATTCACACGGGACATGTTACCAGGTGAACAGTATATGTGAGGAGAGTGTGTTCCCCTGATGGTTTAATATTCACAGGACATGTCACTAGGTGAAAAGTACAAGTGAGGAGAGTGTGTTCCCCTGATTGTTTAATACGCACGGGACATGTCACCAGGTGAACAGTATAAGTGAGGTGAGTGTGTTCCCCTGATGGTTTAATATACACGGGACACGTTACCAGATGAACAGTATAAATGAGGAGAGTGTGTTCCCCTGATGGTTTAATATACACGGGACATGTTACCAGATGAACAGTAAAAGTGAGGAGATTGTGTTCCCCTGATTGTTTAACATACACGGGACATGTTACCAGGTGAACAGTATAAGTGAGGAGAGTGTGTTCCCCTGATGGTTTAATATACACGGGACATGTCACCAGGTGAACAGTAGAAGTAAGGAGAGTGTGTTCCCCTGATTGTTTAATATACACGCGACATGTTACCAGGTGAACAGTATATGTGAGGAGAGTGTGTTGCCCTGATGGTTTAATATACACGAGACATGTTACCAGGTGAACAGTATATGTGAGGAGAGTGTGTTCCCCTGATGGTTTAACATGCACGGGACATTTTACCAGGTGAACAGTATAAGTGAGGAGAGTGTGTTCCCCTAATGGTTTAATACACACGGGACATGTTACCAGGTGAAGAGTATAAGTGAGGAGAGTGTGTGCCCCTGATGGTTTAACATACACAGGATATGTTACCAGGTAAACAGTATAAGTGAGGAGATTGTCTTCCGCTGATGGTTTAATATACACAGGACATGTTACCAGGTGAACAGTATAAGTGAGGAGAGTGTGTTCCCCTGATTCTTTAATTCACACGGGACATGTTACCAGGTGAACAGAATAGTGAGGAGACTGTTTTCCAATGATGGTTTAATGCACACGGGACATGTCACCAGGTGAACAGTATATGTGAGGAGAGTGTGTTCCCCTGATGGTTTAATATTCACAGGACATGTTACCTGGTGAAGAGTATAAGTGAGGAGAGTGTGTTCCCCAGATGGCTGAATATGCACAGGACATGTTACCAGGTGAACAGTATAAGTGAGGAGAGTGTGTTCCCCTGATGGTTTAATATACACAGGACATGTCACTAGGTGAAAAGTATAAGTGAGGAGAGTGTGTTCCCCTGATTGTTTAATACACATGGGACATGTTACCAGGTGAACAGTATAAGTGAGGTGAGTGTGTTCCCCTGATGGTTTAATATACACGGGACATGTTACCAGGTGAACAGTATAAGTGAGGAGAGTGTGTTCCCCTGATGGTTTAATATACACGGGACATGTTACCAGATGAACAGTATCAGTGAGGAGAGTGTGTTCCCCTGATTTTTTAATGCACACGAGACATGTTACCAGGTGAACAGTAGAAGTGAGGAGAGTGTGTTCCCCTGATGGTTTAATATACACGGGACATGTCACCAGGTGAACAGTAGAAGTGAGGAGAGTGTGTTCCCCTGATTGTTTAATACGCACGGGACATGTCACCAGGTGAACAGTATAAGTGAGGAGAGTGTGTTCCCCTGATGGTTTAATATACACGGGACATGTTACCAGGTGAACAGTATAAGTGAGGAGAGTGTGTTCCCCTCATGGTTTAATACACACGGGACATGTTACCAGGTGAAGAGTATAAGTGAGGAGAGTGTGTGCTCCTGATGGTTTAACATACACAGGATATGTTACCAGGTAAACAGTATAAGTGAGGAGAGTGTGTTCCCCTGATGGTTTAATAGACACAGGACATGTTACCAGGTGAACAGTATAAGTGAGGAGAGTGTGTTCCCCGATTGTTTAATTCACACGGGACATGTTACCAGGTGAACAGTATATGTGAGGAGAGTGTGTTCCCCTGATGGTTTAATATTCACAGGACATGTCACTAGGTGAAAAGTACAAGTGAGGAGAGTGTGTTCCCCTGATTGTTTAATACGCACGGGACATGTTACCAGGTGAACAGTATAAGTGAGGTGAGTGTGTTCCCCTGATGGTTTAATATACACGGGACACGTTACCAGATGAACAGTATAAATGAGGAGAGTGTGTTCCCCTGATGGTTTAATATACACGGGACATGTTACCAGATGAACAGTAAAAGTGAGGAGATTGTGTTCCCCTGATGGTTTAATATACACGGGACATGTTACCAGGTGAACAGTATAAGTGAGTAGAGTGTGTTCCCCTGATGGTTTAATATACACGGGACATGTTACCAGATGAACAGTAAAAGTGAGGAGATTGTGTTCCCCTGATTGTTTAACATACACGGGACATGTTACCAGGTGAACAGTATAAGTGAGGAGAGTGTGTTCCCCTGATGGTTTAATATACACGGGACATGTCACCAGGTGAACAGTAGAAGTAAGGAGAGTGTGTTCCCCTGATTGTTTAATATACACGCGACATGTTACCAGGTGAACAGTATATGTGAGGAGAGTGTGTTGCCCTGATGGTTTAATATACACGAGACATGTTACCAGGTGAACAGTATATGTGAGGAGAGTGTGTTCCCCTGATGGTTTAACATGCACGGGACATTTTACCAGGTGAACAGTATAAGTGAGGAGAGTGTGTTCCCCTAATGGTTTAATACACACGGGACATGTTACCAGGTGAAGAGTATAAGTGAGGAGAGTGTGTGCCCCTGATGGTTTAATACACACGATATGTTACCAGGTAAACAGTATAAGTGAGGAGATTGTGTTCCCCTGATGGTTTAATATACACAGGACATGTTACCAGGTGAACAGTATAAGTGAGGAGAGTGTGTTCCCCTGATTCTTTAATTCACACGGGACATGTTACCAGGTGAACAGAATAGTGAGGAGACTGTTTTCCAATGATGGTTTAATGCACACGGGACATGTCACCAGGTGAACAATATTTGTGAGGAGAGTGTGTTCCCCTGATGCTTTAATATTCACAGGACATGTTACCTGGTGAAGAGTATAAGTGAGGAGAGTGTGTTCCCCAGATGGCTGAATATGCACAGGACATGTTACCAGGTGAACAGTATAAGTGAGGAGAGTGTGTTCCCCTGATGGTTTAATATACACAGGACATGTCACTAGGTGAAAAGTATAAGTGAGGAGAGTGTGTTCCCCTGATTGTTTAATACACATGGGACATGTTACCAGGTGAACAGTATAAGTGAGGTGAGTGTGTTCCCCTGATGGTTTAATATACACGGGACATGTCACCAGGTGAACAGTAGAAGTGAGGAGAGTGTGTTCCCCTGATTGTTTAATACGCACGGGACATGTCACCAGGTGAAGAGTATAAGTGAGGAGAGTGTGTTCCCCTGATGGTTTAATATACACGGGACATGTTACCAGGTGAACAGTATAAGTGAGGAGAGTGTGTTCCCCTCATGGTTTAATACACACGAGACATGTTACCAGGTGAAGAGTATAAGTGAGGAGAGTGTGTGCCCCTGATGGTTTAACATACACAGGATATGTTACCAGGTAAACAGTATATGTGAGGAGAGTGTGTTCCCCTGATGGTTTAATAGACACAGGACATGTTACCAGGTGAACAGTATAAGTGAGGAGAGTGTGTTCCCCGATTGTTTAATTCACACGGGACATGTTACCAGGTGAACAGTATATGTGAGGAGAGTGTGTTCCCCTGATGGTTTAATATTCACAGGACATGTAACTAGGTGAAAAGTACAAGTGAGGAGAGTGTGTTCCCCTGATTGTTTAATACGCACGGGACATGTCACCTGGTGAACAGTATAAGTGAGGTGAGTGTGTTCCCCTGATGGTTTAATATACACGGGACACGTTACCAGATGAACAGTATAAATGAGGAGAGTGTGTTCCCCTGATGGTTTAATATACACGGGACATGTTACCAGATGAACAGTAAAAGTGAGGAGATTGTGTTCCCCTGATTGTTTAACATACACGGGACATGTTACCAGGTGAACAGTATAAGTGAGGAGAGTGTGTTCCCCTGATGGTTTAATATACACGGGACATGTCACCAGGTGAACAGTAGAAGTAAGGAGAGTGTGTTCCCCTGGTTGTTTAATATACACGCGACATGTTACCAGGTGAACAGTATATGTGAGGAGAGTGTGTTGCCCTGATGGTTTAATATACACGCGACATGTTACCAGGTGAACAGTATAAGTGAGGAGAGTGTGTTCCCCTGATGGTTTAATATACAAGAGACATGTTACCAGGTGAACAGTATATGTGAGGAGAGTGTGTTGCCCTGATGGTTTAATATACACGAGACATGTTACCAGGTGAACAGTATATGTGAGGAGAGTGTGTTCCCCTGATGGTTTAACATGCACGGGACATTTTACCAGGTGAACAGTATAAGTGAGGAGAGTGTGTTCCCCTAATGGTTTAATACACACGGGACATGTTACCAGGTGAACAGAATAGTGAGGAGAGTATTTTCCAATGATGGTTTAATGCACACGGGACATGTCACCAGGTGAACAGTATATGTGAGGAGAGTGTGTTCCCCTGATGGTTTAATATTCACAGGACATGTTACCTGGTGAAGAGTATAAGTGAGGAGAGTGTGTTCCCCAGATGGCTGAATATGCACAGGACATGTTACCAGGTGAACAGTATAAGTGAGGAGAGTGTGTTCCCCTGATGGTTTAATATACACAGGACATGTCACTAGGTGAAAAGTATAAGTGAAGAGAGTGTGTTCCCCTGATTGTTTAATACACATGGGACATGTTACCAGGTGAACAGTATAAGTGAGGAGAGTGTGTTCCCCTGATGGTTTAATATACACGGGACATGTTACCAGATGAACAGTATCAGTGAGGAGAGTGTGTTCCCCTGATTTTTTAATGCACACGGGACATGTTACCAGGTCAACAGTATAAGTGAGGAGAGTGTGTTCCCCTGATGGTTTAATATTCACAGGACATGTTACCTGGTGAAGAGTATAAGTGAGGAGAGTGTGTTCCCCAGATGGCTGAATATGCACAGGACATGTTACCAGGTGAACAGTATAAGTGAGGAGAGTGTGTTCCCCTGATGGTTTAATATACACAGGACATGTCACTAGGTGAAAAGTATAAGTGAAGAGAGTGTGTTCCCCTGATTGTTTAATATACACAGGACATGTCACTAGGTGAAAAGTATAAGTGAAGAGAGTGTGTTCCCCTCATGGTTTAATACACACGGGACATGTTACCAGGTGAAGAGTATAAGTGAGGAGAGTGTGTGCCCCTGATGGTTTAACATACACAGGATATGTTACCAGGTAAACAGTATAAGTGAGGAGAGTGTGTTCCCCTGATGGTTTAATAGACACAGGACATGTTACCAGGTGAACAGTATAAGTGAGGAGAGTGTGTTCCCCGATTGTTTAATTCACACGGGACATGTTACCAGGTGAACAGTATATGTGAGGAGAGTGTGTTCCCCTGATGGTTTAATATTCACAGGACATGTTACCTGGTGAAGAGTATAAGTGAGGAGAGTGTGTTCCCCTGATTGTTTAATTCACACGGGACATGTTACCAGGTGAACAGTATAAGTGAGGAGAGTGTGTTCCCCTGATTGTTTAATTCACACGGGACATGTTACCAGGTGAACAGTATAAGTGAGGAGAGTGTGTTCCCCTGATGGTTTAATATACACAGGACATGTCACTAGGTGAAAAGTACAAGTGAGGAGAGTGTGTTCCCCTGATTGTTTAATACGCACGGGACATGTCACCAGGTGAACAGTATAAGTGAGGTGAGTGTGTTCCCCTGATGGTTTAATATACACAGGACATGTTACCAGATGAACAGTATAAATGAGGAGAGTGTGTTCCTCTGATGGTTTAATATACACGGGACATGTTACCAGATGAACAGTATAAGTGAGGAGAGTGCGTTCCCCTGATTTTTTAATGCACACGGGACATGTTACCAGGTGAACAGTAGAAGTGAGGAGAGTGTGTTCCCCTGATGGTTTCATATACATGGGACATGTTACCAGGTGAACAGTATAAGTGAGGAGAGTGTGTTCC
This sequence comes from Heterodontus francisci, assembly GCF_036365525.1. NCBI lineage: Eukaryota > Metazoa > Chordata > Chondrichthyes > Heterodontiformes > Heterodontidae > Heterodontus > Heterodontus francisci. The sequence goes on along the minus strand of NW_027140768.1, from coordinate 127,287 downwards.
CCTGATTGTTTAATACACACGGGACATGTTACCAGGTGAACAGAATAGTGAGGAGAATGTTTTCCCCTGATGGTTTAATATACACGGGACATGTTACCAGATGAACAGTATAAATGAGGAGAGTGTGTTTCCCTGATGGTTTAATATACACGGGACATGTTACCAGATGAACAGTATAAGTGAGGAGAGTGTGTTCCCCTGATTTTTTAATGCACACGGGACATGTTACCAGGTGAACAGTAGAAGTGAGGAGAGTGTGTTCCCCTCATTGTTTAATACGCACGGGACATGTTACCAGGTGAACAGTATAAGTGAGGTGAGTGTGTTCCCCTGATGGTTTAATATACACGGGACATGTTACCTGGTGAAGAGTATAAGTGAGGAGAGTGTGTTCCCCTGATGGTTTAATATACACAGGACATGTCACTAGGTGAAAAGTACAAGTGAGGAGAGTGTGTTCCCCTGATTGTTTAATACGCACGGGACATGTCACCAGGTGAACAGTATAAGTGAGGTGAGTGTGTTCCCCTGATGGTTTAATATACACGGGACATGTTACCAGATGAACAGCATAAATGAGGAGAGTGTGTTCCCCTGATGGTTTAATATACACGGGACATGTTACCAGATGAACAGTGTAAGTGAGGAGAGTGTGTTCCCCTGATTTTTTAATGCACACGGGACATGTTACCAGGTGAACAGTAGAAGTGAGGAGAGTGTGTTCCCCTGATGGTTTCATATACATGGGACATGTTACCAGGTGAACAGTATAAGTGAGGAGAGTGTGTTCCCCTGATTGTTTAATACACACGGGACATGTTACCAGGTGAACAGAATAGTGAGGAGAATGTTTTCCCCTGATGGTTTAATGCGCACGGGACATGTTACCAGGTGAACAGTATAAGTGAGGAGAGTGTGTTCCCCTCATGGTTTAATATACACGGGACATGTTCCCAGGTGAAGAGTATAAGTGAGGAGAGTGTGTCCCCCTGATGGTTTAACATACACAGGATATGTTACCAGGTAAACAGTAGAAGTGAGGAGAGTGTGTTCCCCTGATGGTTTAATAGACACAGGACATGTTACCAGGTGAACAGTATAAGTGAGGAGAGTGTGTTCCCCTGATGGTTTAATATTCACAGGACATGTTACCTGGTGAAGAGTATAAGTGAGGAGAGTGTGTTCCCCAGATGGCTGAATATGCACAGGACATGTTACCAGGTGAACAGTATAAGTGAGGAGAGTGTGTTCCCCTGATGGTTTAATATTCACAGGACATGTTACCTGGTGAAGAGTATAAGTGAGGAGAGTGTGTTCCCCTGATGGTTTAATATACACAGGACATGTCACTAGGTGAAAAGTACAAGTGAGGAGAGTGTGTTCCCCTGATTGTTTAATACGCACGGGACATGTCAACAGGTGAACAGTATAAGTGAGGTGAGTGTGTTCCCATGATGATTTAATATACACGGGACATGTTACCAGATGAACAGTATAAGTGAGGAGAGTGTGTTCCCCTGATTGTTTAATACACACGGGACATGTCACCAGGTGAACAGAATAAGTGAGGAGAGTGTGTTCCCCTGATTGTTAAATGCACACGGGACATGTTACCAGGTGAAATCTATAAGAGAGGAGAGTGAGTTCCCATGATGGTTTAACTCACACGGGACATGTTACCAGGTGAACAGTATAAGTGAGGAGAGTGTGTTCCCCAGATGGCTTAATATGCACGGGACATGTTACCAGGTGAACACTATAAGTGAGGAGAGTGAGTTCCCCTGATGGTTTAATATACACGAGACATGTTACCAGGTGAACAGTATATGTGAGGAGAGTGTGTTGACCTGATGATTTAATATAAACTGGACATGTTACCAGGTGAACAGTATAAGTGAGGAGAGTGTGTTCCCCTGATGGTTTAATATACACGGGACACGTTACCTGATGAAGAGTATAAGTGAGGAGAGTGTGTTCCCCTGATTGTTTAATGCACACGGGATATGTCACCAGGTGAAGAGTATAAGTGAGGAGAGTGTGTTCCCCTGATGGTTTAACATACACGGAACATTTTACCAGGTGAACAGTAAAAGTGAGGAGATTGTGTTCCCCTGATTGTTTAACATACACGGGACATGTTACCAGGTGAACAGTATAAGTGAGGAGAGTGTGTTCCCCTGATGGTTTAATATACACGGGACATGTCACCAGGTGAACAGTAGAAGTAAGGAGAGTGTGTTCCCCTGATGGTTTAATATACACGGGACATGTTACCAGGTGAACAGTATAAGTGAGGAGAGTTTGTTGCCCTGATGGTTTAATATACACGGGACATGTTACCAGGTGAACAGAATAGTGAGGAGAGTGTTTTCCCCTGATGGTTTAATATACACGGGACATGTCACCAGGTGAACAGTAGAAGTAAGGAGAGTGTGTTCCCCTGATGGTTTAATATACACGGGACATGTTACCAGGTGAACAGTATAAGTGAGGGGAGTGTGTTCCCCTGATTGTTTAATGCACACGGGACACGTCACCAGGTGAACAGTATAAGTGAGGAGAGTGTGTTCCCCTGATTGTTTAATACACTCGGGACATGTCACCAGGTGAAAAGTATAAGTGAGGAGAGTGTGTTCCCCTGATTGTTTAATACACACGGGACATGTTACCAGGTGAACAGTATAAGTGAGGAGAGTGTGTTCCCCTGATGGTTTAATATACACGGGACATGTTACCAGGTGAACAGTAGAAGTGAGGAGAGTGTGTTCCCCTGATTGTTTAATACGCACGGGACATGTTACCAGATGAACAGTATAAGTGAGGAGAGTGTTCCCCTGATTGTTTAATACGCACGGGACATGTTACCAGTTGAAATCTATAAGTGAGGAGAGTGAGTTCCCATGATGGTTTAACTTACACGGGACATGTTACCAGGTGAACAGTATAAGTGAGGAGAGGGTGTTCCACTGATGGTTTAATATACGCGGGACATGTCACCAGGCGAAGAGTATAAGTGAGCAGAGTGTGTTCTCCTGATGGTTTAATATACACGGGACATGTCACCAGGTGAACAGTATAAGTGAGGAGAGAGTTTTCCCCTGATGGTTTAATAATTCACAGGACATGTTACCTGGTGAAAAGTATAAGTGAAGAGAGTGTGTTCCCCAGATGGCTTAATATGCACGGGACATGTTACCAGGTGAACAGTATAAGTGAGGAGAGTGAGTTCCCCTGATGATTTAATATACACGGGACATGTTACCAGGTGAAGAGCAGAAGTGAGGAGAGTGTGTTCCCTGATTGTTTAATATACACAGGACATGTTACCAGGTGAACAGTATAAGTGAGGAGATTGTGTTCCCCTGATTGTTTAATGCACACGGGACATGTTAGCAGGTGAACAGAATAGTGAGGAGAGTGTGTTGCCCTGATGGTTTAATACGCAAGTGACATGTCACCAGGTGAACAGTATAAGTGAGGAGAGTGTGTTCCCCTGATGGTTTAATACACACGGGACATGTTACCAGGTGAACAGTATAAGTGAGGAGAGTGTGTTGCCCTGATTATTTAATATACACGGGACATGTTACCAGGTGAACAGTATAAGTGAGGAGAGTGTGTTGCCCTGATGGTTTAATATACACAGGACATGTTACCAGGTGAAGAGTAGAAGTGAGGAGAGTGTGTTCCCCTAATGGTTTAATACACACGGGACATGTGACCAGGTGAACAGTATAAGTGAGGAGAGTGTGTTCCCCTGATGGTTTAATATACACAGGACATGTTACCAGGTGAACAGTATAAGTGAGGAGAGTGTGTTCCCCTGATGGTTTAATATACACAGGACATGTTACCAGGTGAACAGTATAAGTGAGGAGATTGTGTTCCCCTGATTGTTTAATGCACACGGGACATGTTACCAGGTGAACAGAATAGTGAGGAGAGTGTTTTCCCCTGATGGTTTAATGCGCACGGGACATGTTACCAGGTGAACAGTATAAGTGAGGAGAGTGTGTTGCCCTGATTATTTAATATACACGGGACATGTTACCAGGTGAACAGTATAAGTGAGGAGAGTGTGTTGCCCTGATGGTTTAATACGCAAGGGACATGTCACCAGGTGAACAGTATAAGTGAGGAGAGTGTGTTCCCCTGATGGTTTAATGCGCACGGGACATGTTACCAGGTGAACAGTATAAGTGAGGAGAGTGTGTTGCCCTGATGGTTTAATACGCAAGGGACATGTCACCAGGTGAACAGTATAAGTGAGGAGAGTGTGTTCCCCTGATGGTTTAATACACACGGGACATGTTACCAGGTGAACAGTATAAGTGAGGAGAGTGTGTTGCCCTGATTATTTAATATACACGGGACATGTTACCAGGTGAACAGTATAAGTGAGGAGAGTGTGTTCCCCTGATGGTTTAACAAACACTGGATATGTTACCAGGTAAACAGTATAAGTGAGGAGAGTGTGTTCCCCTGATGGTTTAATACACACGGGACATGTTACCAGGTGAACAGAATAGTGAGGAGAGTGTTTTCCCATGATGGTTTAATGCACACGGGACATGTCACAAGGTGAACAGTATAAGTGAGGAGAGTGTGTTCCCCTGATGGTTTAATACACTCAGGACATGTTACCAGGTGAAGAGTACAAGTGAGGAGAGTGTGTTCCCCTGATGGTTTAATATACACGGGACATGTTACCAGGTGAACAGTATATGTGAGTAGAGTGTGTTGCCCTGATGGTTTAATATACACAGGACATGTTACCAGGTGAAGAGTAGCAGTGAGGAGAGTGTGTTCCCCTGATGGTTTAATACACACGGGTCACATTACCAGATGAACAGTATAAGTGAGGAGAGTGTGTTCCCCTGATTTTTTAATGCACACGGGACATGTTACCAGGTCAACAGTAGAAGTGAGGAGAGTGTGTTCCCCTGATGGTTTCATATACATGGGACATGTTACCAGGTGAACAGGAAAGTGAAGGGAGAGTGTTCCCCTGATGGTTTAATATACACAGGACATGTTACCAGGTGAACAGTATAAGTGAGGAGAGTGTGTTCCCCTGATTGTTTTATACACACGGGACATGTTACCAGGTGAACAGAATAGTGAGGAGAGTGTTTTCCCCTGATGGTTTAATGCGCACGGGACATGTTACCAGGTGACCAGTATAAGTGAGGAGAGTGTGTTCCCCTGATTGTTTTATACGCACGGGACATGTCACCAGGTGAACATTATAAGTGAGGAGAGTGTGTTCCCCTGATTGTTTAATATACACGGGACATGTTACCAGGTGAACAGTATAAGTGAGGTGAGTGTGTTCCCCTGATGGTTTAATACGCACGGGACATGTCACCTGGTGAACATTATAAGTGAGGAGAGTGTGTTCCCCTGATGATTTAATGCACACGGGACATGTTACCAGGTGAACAGTATGAGTGAGGAGAGTGTGATCCCCTGATGGTTTAATACGCACGGGACATGTCACCTGGTGAACATTATAAGTGAGGAGAGTGTGTTCCCCTGATTGTTTAATGCACACGGGACATGTTACCAGGTGAACAGTATGAGTGAGGAGAGTGTGTTCCCCTGATGGTTTAATACGCACGGGACATGTCACCAGGTGAACATTATAAGTGAGGAGAGTGTGTTCCCCTGATTGTTTAATGCACACGGGACATGTTACCAGGTGAACAGTATGAGTGAGGAGAGTGTGTTCCCCTGATGGTTTAATACGCACGGGACATGTCACCAGGTGAACATTATAAGTGAGGAGAGTGTGTTCCCCTGATTGTTTAATGCACACGGGACATGTTTACCAGGTGAAATCTATAAGTGAGGAGAGTGAGTTCCCATGATGGTTTAACTTACACGGGACATGTTACCAGGTGAACAGTATAAGTGAGGAGAGTGTGTTCCCCTGATTGTTTAATACGCACGGGACATGTTACCAGGTGAACAGTATAAGAGAGGAGAGTGCGTTCCCCTGATGGTTTAATATACGCGGGACATGTCACCAGGTGAACAGTATAAGTGAGCAGAGTGTGTTCCCCTGATGGTTCTGTATACACGGGACATGTCACCAGGTGAACAGTATAAGTGAGGAGAGTGTGTTCCCCTGTTGGTTTAATATTCACAGGACATGTTACCTGGGGAAGAGTATAAGTGAGGAGAGTGTGTTCCCCTGATGTTTTAATATACACAGGACATGTCACTAGGTGGAAAGTATAAGTGAGGAGAGTGTGTTCCCCAGATGGCTTAATATGCACGGGACATGTTACCAGGTGAACAGTATAAGTGAGGAGAGTGTGTTCCCCAGATGGCTTAATATGCACGGGACATGTTACCAGGTGAACAGTATAAGTGAGGAGAGTGAGTTCCCCTGATGGTTTAATATACACGAGACATGTTACCAGGTGAACAGTATATGTGAGGAGAGTGTGTTGCACTGATGATTTAATATACACGGGACATGTTACCAGGTGAAGAGCAGAAGTGAGGAGAGTGTGTTCCCCTGATTGTTTAATGCACACGGGATATGTCACCAGGTGAACAGTATAAGTGAGGAGAGTGTATTCCTCTGATGGTTTTATGCGCACGGGACATGTCACCAGGTGAAGAGTATAAGTGAGGAGTAAGTGTTCCCCTGATGGTTTAACAAGCACGGGACATTTTACCAGGTGAACAGTATAAGTGAGGAGAGTTTGTTCCCCTGATTGTTTAATACGCACGGGACATGTCACCAGGTGAACAGTATAAGTGAGGTGAGTGTGTTGCCCTGATGGTTTAATATACACGAGACATGTTAGCAGGTGAACAGTTTCTGTGAGGAGAGTGTGTTCCCCTGATGGTTTAACATGCACTGGACAGGTTACCAGGTGAAGAGTATAAGTGAGGAGAGTGTGTGCCCCTGATGGTTTAACATACACAGGATATGTTACCAGGTAAACAGTATAAGTGAGGAGAGTGTGTTCCCCTGATGGTTTAATATACACAGGCCATGTTACCAGGTGAACAGTATAAGTGAGGAGAGTGTGTTCCCCTGATTGTTTAATTCACACGGGACATGTTACCAGGTGAACAGAATAGTGAGGAGAGTGTTTTCCAATGATGGTTTAATGCACACGGGACATGTCACCAGGTGAACAGTATATGTGAGGAGAGTGTGTTCCCCTGATGGTTTAATATTCACAGGACATGTTACCTGGTGAAGAGTATAAGTGAGGAGAGTGTGTTCCCCAGATGGCTGAATATGCACAGGACATGTTACCAGTTGAACAGTATAAGTGAGGAGAGTGTGTTCCCCTGATGGTTTAATATACACAGGACATGTCACTAGGTGAAAAGTATAAGTGAGGAGAGTGTGTTCCCCTGATTGTTTAATACGCACGGGACATGTCACCAGGTGAACAGTATAAGTGAGGTGAGTGTGTTCCCCTGATGGTTTAATATACGCGGGACATGTCACCAGGTGAACAGTATAAGTGAGCAGAGTGTGTTCCCCTGATGGTTCTGTATAAACGGGACATGTCACCAGGTGAACAGTATAAGTGAGGAGAGTGTGTTCCCCTGATGGTTTAATATTCACAGGACATGTTACCTGGGGAAGAGTTTAAGTGAGGAGAGTGTGTTCCCCTGATGTTTTAATATACACAGGACATGTCACTAGGTGGAAAGTATAAGTGAGGAGAGTGTGTTCCCCAGATGGCTTAATATGCACGGGACATGTTACCAGGTGAACAGTATAAGTGAGGAGAGTGAGTTCCCCTGATGGTTTAATATACACGAGACATGTTACCAGGTGAACAGTATATGTGAGGAGAGTGTGTTGCCCTGATGATTTAATATACACGGGACATGTTACCAGGTGAACAGTATAAGTGAGGTGAGTGTGTTGCCCTGATGGTTTAATATACACGAGACATGTTAGCAGGTGAACAGTTTCTGTGAGGAGAGTGTGTTCCCCTGATGGTTTAACATGCACGGGACATTTTACCAGGTGAACAGTATAAGTGAGGAGAGTGTGCTCCCCTAATGGTTTAAGACACACGGGACAGGTTACCAGGTGAAGAGTATAAGTGAGGAGAGTGTGTGCCCCTGATGGTTTAACATACACAGGATATGTTACCAGGTAAACAGTATAAGTGAGGAGAGTGTGTTCCCCTGATGGTTTAATATACACAGGACATGTTACCAGGTGAACAGTATAAGTGAGGAGAGTGTGTTCCCCTGATTGTTTAATGCACACGGGATATGTCACCAGGTGAACAGTATAAGTGAGGAGAGTGTGTTCCCCTGATGGTTTAATACACACGCGACATTTTACCAGGTGAACAGTAGAAGTGAGGAGAGTGTGTTCCCCTGATTGTTTAATACACACGGGACATGTCACCAGGTGAACAGTATAAGTGAGGTGAGTGTGTTGCCCTGATGGTTTAATATACACGAGACATGTTAGCAGGTGAACAGTTTCTGTGAGGAGAGTGTGTTCACCTGATGGTTTAACATGCACGGGACATTTTACCAGGTGAACAGTATAAGTGAGGAGAGTGTGCTCCCCTAATGGTTTAAGACACACGGGACAGGTTACCAGGTGAAGAGTATAAGTGAGGAGAGTGTGTGCCCCTGATGGTTTAACATACACAGGATATGTTACCAGGTAAACAGTATGAGTGAGGAGAGTGTGTTCCCCTGATGGTTTAATATACACAGGACATGTTACCAGGTGAACAGTATAAGTGAGGAGAGTGTGTTCCCCTGATTGTTTAATTCAAACGGGACATGTTACCAGGTGAACAGAATAGTGAGGAGAGTGTGTTCCCCTGATGGTTTAATATTCACAGGACATGTTACCTGGTGAAGAGTATAAGTGAGGAGAGTGTGTTCCCCAGATGGCTGAATATGCACAGGACATGTTACCAGTTCAACAGTATAAGTGAGGAGAGTGTGTTCCCCTGATGGTTTAATATACACAGGACATGTCACTAGGTGAAAAGTATAAGTGAGGAGAGTGTGTTCCCCTGATTGTTTAATACGCACGGGACATGTCACCAGGTGAACAGTATAAGTGAGGTGAGTGTGTTCCCCTGATGGTTTAATATACACGGCACATGTTACCAGGTGAACAGTATAAGTGAGGAGAGTGTATTCCTCTGATGGTTTTATGCGCACGGGACATGTCACCAGGTGAAGAGTATAAGTGAGGAGTAAGTGTTCCCCTGATGGTTTAACAAGCACGGGACATTTTACCAGGTGAACAGTATAAGTGAGGAGAGTGTTTTCCCCTAATGATTTAATATACACGAGACATGTTACCAGGTGAACAGTATATGTGAGGAGAGTGTGTTGCACTGATGGTTTAATACACACGCGACATGTTACCAGGTGTACAGTAGAAGTGAGGAGAGTGTGTTCCCCTGATTGTTTAATATACACGAGACATGTTAGCAGGTGAACAGTTTCTGTGAGGAGAGTGTGTTCCCCTGATGATTTAACATGCACGGGACATTTTACCAGGTGAACAGTATAAGTGAGGTGAGTGTGTTCCCCTGATGGTTTAATATACACGGGACATGTTACCAGATGAACAGTATAAGTGAGGAGAGTGTGTTCCCCTGATTTTTTAATGCACACGAGATATGTTACCAGGTGAACAGTAGAAGTGAGGAGAGTGTGTTCCCCTGATGGTTTAATATACACGGGACATGTCACCAGGTGAACAGTATAAGTGAGGAGAGTGTGTTCCCCTGATTGTTTAATACGCACGGGACATGTCACCAGGTGAACAGTATAAGTGAGGAGAGTGTGTTCCCCTGATGGTTTAATATACACGGGACATGTTACCAGGTGAACAGTATAAGTGAGGAGAGTGTGTTCCCCTCATGGTTTAATACACACGGGACATGTTCCCAGGTGAAGAGTATAAGTGAGGAGAGTGTGTGCCCCTGATGGTTTAACATACACAGGATATGTTACCAGGTGAACAGTATAAGTGAGGAGAGTGTGTTCCCCTGATGGTTTAATAGACACAGGACATGTTACCAGGTGAACAGTATAAGTGAGGAGAGTGTGTTCCCCTGATGCTTTAATATTCACAGGACATGTTACCTGGTGAAGAGTATAAGTGAGGAGAGTGTGTTCCCCAGATGGCTGAATATGCACAGGACATGTTACCAGGTGAACAGTATAAGTGAGGAGAGTGTGTTCCCCTGATGGCTTAATATTCACAGGACATGTTACCTGGTGAAGAGTATAAGTGAGGAGAGTGTGTTCCCCTGATGGTTTAATATACACAGGACATGTCACTAGGTGAAAAGTACAAGTGAGGAGAGTGTGTTCCCCTGATTGTTTAATACGCACGGGACATGTCATCAGGTGAACAGTATAAGTGAGGTGAGTGTGTTCCCCTGATGATTTAATATACACGGGACATGTTACCAGATGAACAGTATAAGTGAGGAGAGTGTGTTCCCCTGATTGTTTAATACACACGGGACATGTCACCAGGTGAACAGAATAAGTGAGGAGAGTGTGTTCCCCTGTTTGTTAAATGCACACGGGACATGTTACCAGGTGAAATCTATAAGAGAGGAGAGTGAGTTCCCATGATGGTTTAACTCACACGGGACATGTTACCAGGTGAACAGTATAAGTGAGGAGAGAGTGTTCCACTGATGGTTTAGTATACGCGGGACATGTCACCAGGTGAACAGTATAAGTGAGGAGAGTGTGTTCCCCTGATGGCTTAATATGCACGGGACATGTTACCAGGTGAACAGTATAAGTGAGGAGAGTGAGTTCCCCTGATAGTTTAATATACACGAGACATGTTACCAGGTGAACAGTATATGTGAGGAGAGTGTGTTGACCTGATGATTTAATATAAACTGGACATGTTACCAGGTGAACAGTATAAGTGAGGAGAGTGAGTTCCCCTGATAGTTTAATATACGCGGGACATGTTACCAGGTGAACAGTATAAGTGAGGAGAGTGTTTTCCCCTGATGGTTTAATGCGCACGGGACATGTTACCAGGTGAACAGTATAAGTGAGGAGAGTGTGTTGCCCTGATTATTTAATATACACGGGACATGTTACCAGGTGAACAGTATAAGTGAGGAGAGTGTGTTCCCCAGATGGCTGAATATGCATAGGACATGTTACCAGTTGAACAGTATAACTGAGGAGAGTGTGTTCCCCTGATGGTTTAATATACACAGGACATGTCACTAGGTGAAAAGTATAAGTGAGGAGAGTGTGTTCCCCTGATTGTTTAATACGCACGGGACATGTCACCAGGTGAACAGTATAAGTGAGGTGAGTGTGTTCCCCTGATGGTTTAATATACACGGGACATGTTACCAGTTGAACAGTATAAGTGAAGAGAGTGTGTTCCCCTGATGGTTTAATATACACGGGACATGTTACCAGATGAACAGTATAAGTGAGGAGAGTGTGTTCCCCTGATTTTTTAATGCACACGAGATATGTTACCAGGTGAACAGTAGAAGTGAGGAGAGTGTGTTCCCCTGATGGTTTAATATACACGGGACATGTCACCAGGTGAACAGTAGAAGTGAGGAGAGTGTGTTCCCCTGATTGTTTAATACGCACGGGACATGTCACCAGGTGAACAGTATAAGTGAGGAGAGTGTGTTCCCCTGATGGTTTAATATACACGGGACATGTTACCAGGTGAACAGTATAAGTGAGGAGAGTGTGTTCCCCTCATGGTTTAATACACACGGGACATGTTCCCAGGTGAAGAGTATAAGTGAGGAGAGTGTGTGCCCCTGATGGTTTAACATACACAGGATATGTTACCAGGTGAACAGTATAAGTGAGGAGAGTGTGTTCCCCTGATGGTTTAATAGACACAGGACATGTTACCAGGTGAACAGTATAAGTGAGGAGAGTGTGTTCCCCAGATGGCTGAATATGCACAGGACATGTTACCAGGTGAACAGTATAAGTGAGGAGAGTGTGTTCCCCTGATTGTTTAATACGCACGGGACATGTCATCAGGTGAACAGTATAAGTGAGGTGAGTGTGTTCCCCTGATGATTTAATATACACGGGACATGTTACCAGAAGAACAGTATAAGTGAGGAGAGTGTGTTCCCCTGATTGTTTAATACACACGGGACATGTCACCAGGTGAACAGAATAAGTGAGGAGAGTGTGTTCCCCTGTTTGTTAAATGCACACGGGACATGTTACCAGGTGAAATCTATAAGAGAGGAGAGTGAGTTCCCATGATGGTTTAACTCACACGGGACATGTTACCAGGTGAACAGTATAAGTGAGGAGAGTGTGTTCCCCTGATGGTTTAATATTCACAGGACATGTTACCATGTGAACAGTATAAGTGAGGAGAGTGTGTTCCCCTGATGGTTTAATATACACAGGACATGTTACTAGGTGAAAAGTATAAGTGAGGAGAGTGTGTTCCCCAGATGGCTTAATATGCACGGGACATGTTACCAGGTGAACAGTATAAGTGAGGAGAGTGTGTTCCCCTGATGGCTTAATATTCACAGGACATGTTACCTGGTGAAGAGTATAAGTGAGGGGAGTGTGTTCCCCTGATGGTTTAATATACACAGGACATGTCACTAGGTGAAAAGTACAAGTGAGGAGAGTGTGTTCCCCTGATTGTTTAATACGCACGGGACATGTCATCAGGTGAACAGTATAAGTGAGGTGAGTGTGTTCCCCTGATGATTTAATATACACGGGACATGTTACCAGATGAACAGTATAAGTGAGGAGAGTGTGTTCCCCTGATTGTTTAATACACACGGGACATGTCACCAGGTGAACAGAATAAGTGAGGAGAGTGTGTTCCCCTGTTTGTTAAATGCACACGGGACATGTTACCAGGTGAAATCTATAAGAGAGGAGAGTGAGTTCCCATGATGGTTTAACTCACACGGGACATGTTACCAGGTGAACAGTATAAGTGAGGAGAGAGTGTTCCACTGATGGTTTAGTATACGCGGGACATGTCACCAGGTGAACAGTATAAGTGAGGAGAGTGTGTTCCCCTGATGGCTTAATATGCACGGGACATGTTACCAGGTGAACAGTATAAGTGAGGAGAGTGAGTTCCCCTGATAGTTTAATATACACGAGACATGTTACCAGGTGAACAGTATATGTGAGGAGAGTGTGTTGACCTGATGATTTAATATAAACTGGACATGTTACCAGGTGAACAGTATAAGTGAGGAGAGTGTTTTCCCCTGATGGTTTAATGCGCACGGGACATGTTACCAGGTGAACAGTATAAGTGAGGAGAGTGTGTTGCCCTGATTATTTAATATACACGGGACATGTTACCAGGTGAACAGTATAAGTGAGGAGAGTGTGTTCCCCAGATGGCTGAATATGCATAGGACATGTTACCAGTTGAACAGTATAACTGAGGAGAGTGTGTTCCCCTGATGGTTTAATATACACAGGACATGTCACTAGGTGAAAAGTATAAGTGAGGAGAGTGTGTTCCCCTGATTGTTTAATACGCACGGGACATGTCACCAGGTGAACAGTATAAGTGAGGTGAGTGTGTTCCCCTGATGGTTTAATATACACGGGACATGTTACCAGTTGAACAGTATAAGTGAGGAGAGTGTGTTCCCCTGATGGTTTAATATACACGGGACATGTTACCAGATGAACAGTATAAGTGAGGAGAGTGTGTTCCCCTGATTTTTTAATGCACACGAGATATGTTACCAGGTGAACAGTAGAAGTGAGGAGAGTGTGTTCCCCTGATGGTTTAATATACATGGGACATGTTACCAGATGAACAGTATAAGTGAGGAGAGTGTGTTCCCCTGATTTTTTAATGCACACGAGATATGTTACCAGGTGAACAGTATAAGTGAGGAGAGTGTGTTCCCCTGATGGTTTAATATACACGGGACATGTCACCAGGTGAACAGTAGAAGTGAGGAGAGTGTGTTCCCCTGATTGTTTAATACGCACGGGACATGTCACCAGGTGAACAGTATAAGTGAGGAGAGTGTGTTCCCCAGATGGTTTAATATACACGGGACATGTTACCAGGTGAACAGTATAAGTGAGGAGAGTGTGTTCCCCTCATGGTTTAATACACACGGGACATGTTCCCAGGTGAAGAGTATAAGTGAGGAGAGTGTGTGCCCCTGATGGTTTAACATACACAGGATATGTTACCAGGTGAACAGTATAAGTGAGGAGAGTGTGTTCCCCTGATGGTTTAATAGACACAGGACATGTTACCAGGTGAACAGTATAAGTGAGGAGAGTGTGTTCCCCAGATGGCTGAATATGCACAGGACATGTTACCAGGTGAACAGTATAAGTGAGGAGAGTGTGTTCCCCTGATTGTTTAATACGCACGGGACATGTCATCAGGTGAACAGTATAAGTGAGGTGAGTGTGTTCCCCTGATGATTTAATATACACGGGACATGTTACCAGATGAACAGTATAAGTGAGGAGAGTGTGTTCCCCTGATTGTTTAATACACACGGGACATGTCACCAGGTGAACAGAATAAGTGAGGAGAGTGTGTTCCCCTGTTTGTTAAATGCACACGGGACATGTTACCAGGTGAAATCTATAAGAGAGGAGAGTGAGTTCCCATGATGGTTTAACTCACACGGGACATGTTACCAGGTGAACAGTATAAGTGAGGAGAGTGTGTTCCCCTGATGGTTTAATATTCACAGGACATGTTACCATGTGAACAGTATAAGTGAGGAGAGTGTGTTCCCCTGATGGTTTAATATACACAGGACATGTTACTAGGTGAAAAGTATAAGTGAGGAGAGTGTGTTCCCCAGATGGCTTAATATGCACGGGACATGTTACCATGTGAACAGTATAAGTGAGGAGAGTGTGTTCCCCCGATAGTTTAATATACACAGGACATGTTACTAGGTGAAAAGTATAAGTGAGGAGAGTGTGTTCCCCAGATGGCTTAATATGCACGAGACATGTTACCAGGTGAACAGTATAAGTGAGGAGAGTGTGTTCCCCTGATGGTTTAATATGCACGGGACACGTTACCAGGTGAACAGTATTAGTGAGGAGAGTGTGTTCCCCTGATTGTTTAATGCACACGGGATATGTCACCAGGTGAAGAGTATAAGTGAGGAGAGTATGTTCCCCTGATTGTTTAATACACACGGGACATGTTACCAGGTGAACAGTATAAGTGAGGAGAGTGTGTTCCCCTGATTGTTTAATATACACAGGACATGTTACCAGGTGAACAGTATAAGTGAGGAGAGTGTGTTCCCCTGATGGTTTAACATACACGGGACATTTTACCAGGTGAACAGTAAAAGTGAGGAGATTGTGTTCCCCTGATTGTTTAACATACACGGGACATGTTACCAGGTGAACAGTATAAGTGAGGAGAGTGTGTTCCCCTGATTGTTTAATATACACAGGACATGTTACCAGGTGAACAGTATAAGTGAGGAGATTGTGTTCCCCTGATTGTTTAATACACACGGGACATGTTACCAGGTGAACAGAATAGTGAGGAGAGTGTTTTCCCCTGATGGTTTAATGCGCACGGGACATGTTACCAGGTGAACAGTATAAGTGAGGAGAGTGTGTTGCCCTGATTATTTTATAATCACGGGACATGTTACCAGGTGAACAGTATAAGTGAGGAGAGTGTGTTCCCCAGATGGCTGAATATGCACAGGACATGTTACCAGGTGAACAGTATAAGTGAGGAGAGTGTGTTCCCCTGATGGTTTAATATTCACAGGACATGTTACCTGGTGAAGAGTAGAAGTGAGGAGAGTGTGTTCCCCAGATGGCTGAATATGCACAGGACATGTTACCAGGTGAACAGTATAAGTGAGGAGAGTGTGTTCCCCTGATGGTTTAATATACACAGGACATGTCACTAGGTGAAAAGTACAAGTGAGGAGAGTGTGTTCCCCTGATTGTTTAAAACGCACGGGACATGTCACCAGGTGAACAGTATAAGTGAGGTGAGTGTGTTCCCCTGATGGTTTAATATACACGGGACATGTTACCAGATGAACAGTATAAGTGAGGAGAGTGTGTTGCCCTGATGGTTTAATACGCAAGGGACATGTCACCAGGTGAACAGTATAAGTGAGGAGAGTGTGTTCCCCTGATGGTTTAATATACACGGGACATGTTACCAGGTGAACAGTATAAGTGAGGAGAGTGTGTTCCCCTGATTGTTTAATACACACGGGACATGTTACCAGGTGAACAGAATAGTGAGGAGAATGTTTTCCCCTGATTGTTTAATACGCACGGGACATGTTACCAGGTGAACAGTATAAGTGAGGTCAGTGTGTTCCCCTGATGATTTAATATACACGGGACATGTTACCAGATGAACAGTATAAGTGAGGAGAGTGTGTTCCCCTGATGGTTTAATATACACGGGACATGTTACCAGATGAACAGTATAAGTGAGGAGAGTGTGTTCCCCTGATTTTTTAATGCACACGGGACATGTTACCAGGTGAACAGTAGAAGTGAGGAGAGTGTGTTCCCCTGATGGTTTCATATACATGGGACATGTTACCAGGTGAACAGTATAAGTGAGGAGAGTGTGTTCCCCTGATTGTTTAATACACACGGGACATGTTACCAGGTGAACAGAATAGTGAGGAGAATGTTTTCCCCTGATTGTTTAATACGCACGGGACATGTTACCAGGTGAACAGTATAAGTGAGGTCAGTGTGTTCCCCTGATGATTTAATATACACGGGACATGTTACCAGATGAACAGTATAAGTGAGGAGAGTGTGTTCCCCTGATGGTTTAATACACACGGGACATGTTACCAGGTGAACAGAATAGTGAGGAGAGTCTGTTCCCCTGATTGTTTAATACACACGGGACATGTTACCAGGTGAACAGTATAAGTGAGGAGAGTGTGTTCCCCTGATTGTTTAATACACACGGGACATGTTACCAGGTGAACAGTATAAGTGAGGAGAGTGTGTTCCCCTGATTGTTTAATACGCACGGGACATGTTACCAGATGAACAGAATAAGTGAGGAGAGTGTGTTCCCCTGATTGTTAAATGCACACGGGACATGTTACCAGGTGAAATCTATAAGAGAGGAGAGTGAGTTCCCATGATGGTTTAACTCACACGGGACATGTTACCAGGTAAACAGTATAAGTGAGGAGAGTGTGTTCCCCTGATTGTTTAATATACACGGGACATGTTACCAGGTGAACAGTATAAGTGAGGAGAGAGTGTTCCACTGATGGTTTAATATACGTGGGACATGTCACCTAGTGAACAGTATAAGTGAGGAGAGTGTGTTCCCCTGATGGTTTAATATTCACAGGACATGTTACCTGGTGAAGAGTATAAGTGAGGAGAGTGTGTTCCCCTGATGGTTTAATATACACGGGACACGTTACCTGATGAAGAGTATAAGTGAGGAGAGTGTGTTCCCCTGATTGTTTAATGCACACGGGATATGTCACCAGGTGAAGAGTATAAGTGAGGAGAGTGTGTTCCCCTGATGGTTTAATATACACGGGACACGTTACCTGATGAAGAGTATAAGTGAGGAGAGTGTGTTCCCCTGATTGTTTAATGCACACGGGATATGTCACCAGGTGAAGAGTATAAGTGAGGAGAGTGTGTTCCCCTGATGGTTTAACATACACGGGACATTTTACCAGGTGAACAGTAAAAGTGAGGAGATTGTGTTCCCCTGATTGTTTAACATACACGGGACATGTTACCAGGTGAACAGTATAAGTGAGGAGAGTGTGTTCCCCTGATGGTTTAATGCACACGGGATATGTCACCAGGTGAAGAGTATAAGTGAGGAGAGTGTGTTCCCCTGATGGTTTAACATACACGGGACATTTTACCAGGTGAACAGTAAAAGTGAGGAGATAGTGTTCCCCTGATTGTTTAACATACACGGGACATGTTACCAGGTGAACAGTATAAGTGAGGAGAGTGTGTTCCCCTGATGGTTTAATATACAAGGGACATGTCACCAGGTGAACAGTAGAAGTAAGGAGAGTGTGTTCCCCTGATGGTTTAATATACACGGGACATGTTACCAGGTGAACAGTATAAGTGAGGAGAGTTTGTTTCCCTGATGGTTTAATATACACGGGACATGTTACCAGGTGAACAGAATAGTGAGGAGAGTGTTTTCCCCTGATGGTTTAATATACACGGGACATGTCACCAGGTGAACAGTAGAAGTAAGGAGAGAGTGTTCCCCTGATGGTTTAATATACACGGTACATGTTACCAGGTGAACAGTATAAGTGAGGAGAGTTTGTTGCCCTGATGGTTTAATATACACGGGACATGTTCCCAGGTGAAAAGTATAAGTGAGGAGAGTGTGTTCCCCTGATTGTTTAATGCAAACGGGACACGTCACCAGGTGAACAGTATAAGTGAGGGGAGTGTGTTCCCCTGATTGTTTAATGCACACGGGACATGTTACCAGGTGAACAGTATAAGTGAGGAGAGTGTGTTCCCCTGATTGTTTAATACACACGGGACATGTCACCAGGTGAAAAGTATAAGTGAGGAGAGTGTGTTCCCCTGATTGTTTAATACTCACGGGACATTTTACCAGGTGAACAGTATAAGTGAGGAGAGTGTGTTCCCCTGATGGTTTAATATACACGGGACATGTTACCAGGTGAACAGTAGAAGTGAGGAGAGTGTGGTCCCCTGATTGTTTAATACGCATGGGACATGTTACCAGGTGAACAGTATAAGTGAGGAGAGTGTGTTCCCCTGATTGTTTAATACACATGGGACATGTCACCAGGTGAACAGAATAAGTGAGGAGAGTGTGTTCCCCTGATTGTTTAATGCACACGGGACATGTTACCAGTTGAAATCTATAAGTGAGGAGAGTGAGTTCCCATGATGGTTTAACTTACACGGGACATGTTACCAGGTGAACAGTATAAGTGAGGAGAGGGTGTTCCACTGATGGTTTAATAAACACGGGACATGTCACCAGGCGAAGAGTATAAGTGAGCAGAGTGTGTTCTCCTGATGGTTTAATATACACGGGACATGTTACCAGGTGAACAGTATAAGTGAGGAGAGTGAGTTCCCCTGATGATTTAATATACACGGGACATGTTACCAGGTGAAGAGCAGAAGTGAGGAGAGTGTGTTCCCCTGATTGTTTAATATACACAGGACATGTTACCAGGTGAACAGTATAAGTGAGGAGATTGTGTTCCCCTGATTGTTTAATACATACGGGACATGTTACCAGGTGAACAGAATAGTGAGGAGAGTGTTTTCCCCTGATGGTTTAATGCGCACGGGACATGTTACCAGGTGAACAGTATAAGTGAGGAGAGTGTGTTGCCCTGATGGTTTAATACGCAAGGGACATGTCACCAGGTGAACAGTATAAGTGAGGAGAGTGTGTTCCCCTGATGGTTTAATACACACGGGACATGTTACCAGGTGAACAGTATAAGTGAGGAGAGTGTGTTGCCCTGATTATTTAATATACACGGGACATGTTACCAGGTGAACAGTATAAGTGAGGAGAGTTTGTTCCCCTGATTGTTTAATATATACGGGACATGTTACCAGGTGAACAGTATAAGTGAGGAGAGTGTGTTCCCCTGATGGTTTAATATACACGGGACAAGTTACCAGGTGAACAGTATAAGTGAGGAGAGTGTGTTCCCCTGATGGTTTAATATACACGGGACATGTTACCAGGTGAACAGTATAAGTGAGGAGAGTGTGTTGCCCTGATGGTTTAATATACACAGGACATGTTACCATTTGAAGAGTAGAAGTGAGGAGAGTGTGTTCCCCTGATGGTTTAATATACACGGGACATGTTACCAGGTGAACAGTATAAGTGAGGAGTGTGTGTTGCCCTGATGGTTTAATATACACAGGACAAGTTACCATTTGAAGAGTAGAAGTGAGGAGTGTGTGTTCCCCTGATGGCTTAATACACACGGGATATGTTACCATATGAACAGTATAAGTGAGGAGAGTGTGTTCCCCAAATGGTTTAATGCACACAGGACATGTTACCGTGTGAACAGTATAAGTGAGCAGAGTTTGTTCCCCTGATGGTTTAATATACACAGGACATGTTACCAGGTAAACAGTATAAGTGAGGAGAGTGTGTTCCCCTGATGGTTTAATACACACAGGACATGTTACCAGGTAAACAGTATAAGTGAGGAGAGTGTGTTCCCCTGATGGTTTAATATACACGGGACATGTTACCAGGTGAACAGTATAAGTGAGCAGAGTTTGTTCCCCTGATGGTTTAATATACACAGGACATGTTACCAGGTAAACAGTATAAGTGAGGAGAGTGTGTTCCCCTGATGGTTTAATATACACAGGACATGTCACCTGGTGAACAGTATAAGTGAGGAGATTGTGTTCCCCTGATTGTTTAATGCACACAGGACATGTTACCAGGTGAACAGTATATGTGAGGAGAGTGTGTTCCCCTGATGGTTTAATACACACAGGACATGTTACCAGGTAAACAGTATAAATGAGGAGAGTGTGTTCCCCTGATGGTTTAATATACACAAGACATGTTACCAGGTGAACAGTATAAGTGAAGAGAGTATGTTCCCCTGATGGTTTAATATACACAGGACATGTTACCAGGTGAACAGTATAAGTGAGGAGAGTGTGTTCCCCTGATTGTTTAATGCACACGGGACATGTTACCAGGTAAACAGTATAAGTGGGCAGAGTGTGTTCCCCTGATGGTTTAATATACACAAGACATGTTACCAGGTGAAGAGTATAATTGAAGAGAGTATGTTCCCCTGATGGTTTAATATACACAGGACATGTCACCTGGTGAACAGTATAAGTGAGGAGAGTGTGTTCCCCTGATTGTTTAATACACACGGGACATGTCACCAGGTGAACTGTGTAAGTGAGGAGAGTGTGTTCCCCTGATTGTTTAATACACACGGGACATGTTACCAGGTGAACAGTATAAGTGAGGAGAGTGTGTTCCCTGATTGTTTAGTGCACACGGGACATGTTACCAGGTGAACAGTATAAGTGAGGAGAGTGTGTTGCCCTGATGGTTTAATATACACAGGACATGTTACCATTTGAAGAGTAGAAGTGAGGAGAGTGTGTTCCCCTGATGGTTTAATATACACGGGACATGTTACCAGGTGAACAGTATAAGTGAGGAGTGTGTGTTGCCCTGATGGTTTAATATACACAGGACATGTTACCATTTGAAGAGTAGAAGTGAGGAGTGTGTGTTCCCCTGATGGCTTAATACACACGGGATATGTTACCATATGAACAGTATAAGTGAGGAGAGTGTGTTCCCCAAATGGTTTAATGCACACAGGACATGTTACCGTGTGAACAGTATAAGTGAGCAGAGTTTGTTCCCCTGATGGTTTAATATACACAGGACATGTTACCAGTTAAACAGTATAAGTGAGGAGAGTGTGTTCCCCTGATGGTTTAATACACACAGGACATGTTACCAGGTAAACAGTATAAGTGAGGAGAGTGTGTTCCCCTGATGGTTTAATATACACAAGACATGTTACCAGGTGAAGAGTATAAGTGAAGAGAGTATGTTCCCCTGATGGTTTAATATACACAGGACATGTCACCTGGTGAACAGTATAAGTGAGGAGAGTGTGTTCCCCTGATTGTTTAATACACATGGGACATGTCACCAGGTGAACAGAATAAGTGAGGAGAGTGTGTTCCCCTGATTGTTTAATACACACGGGACATGTCACCAGATGAACAGAATAAGTGAGGAGAGTGTGTTCCCCTGATTGTTAAATGCACACGGGAAATGTTACCAGGTGAAATCTATAAGTGAGGAGAGTGAGTTCCCATGATGGTTTAACTCACACGGGACATGTTACCAGGTGAACAGTATAAGTGAGGAGAGCGTGTTCCACTGATGGTTTAATATACGTGGGACATGTCACCAGGTGAACAGTATAAGTGAGGAGAGTGTGTTCCCCTGATGGTTTAATATTCACAGGACATGTTACCTGGTGAAGAGTATAAGTGAGGAGAGTGTGTTCCCCTGATGGTTTAATATACACAGGACATGTTACTAGGTGAAAAGTATAAGTGAGGAGAGTGTGTTCCCCAGATGGCTTAATATGCACGGGACATGTTACCAGGTGAACAGTATAAGTGAGGAGAGTGAGTTCCCCTGATGGTTTAATATACACGAGACATGTTACCAGGTGAACAGTATATGTGAGGAGAGTGTGTTGACCTGATGATTTAATATACACGGGACACGTTACCTGATGAAGAGTATAAGTGAGGAGAGTGTGTTCCCCTGATGGTTTAATGCACACGGGATATGTCACCAGGTGAAGAGTATAAGTGAGGAGAGTGTGTTCCCCTGATGGTTTAACATACACGGGACATTTTACCAGGTGAACAGTAAAAGTGAGGAGATTGTGTTCCCCTGATTGTTTAACATACACGGGACATGTTACCAGGTGAACAGTATAAGTGAGGAGAGTGTGTTCCCCTGATGGTTTAATATACATGGGACATGTCACCAGGTGAACAGTAGAAGTAAGGAGAGTGTGTTCCCCTGATGGTTTAATATACACGGGACATGTTACCAGGTGAACAGTATAAGTGAGGAGAGTTTGTTGCCCTGATGGTTTAATATACACGGGACATGTTACCAGGTGAAAAGAATAGTGAGGAGAGTGTTTTCCCCTGATGATTTAATGCGCACGGGACATGTTACCAGGTGAAAAGTATAAGTGAGGAGAGTGTGTTCCCCTGATTGTTTAATGCAAACGGGACACGTCACCAGGTGAACAGTATAAGTGAGGGGAGTGTGTTCCCCTGATTGTTTAATGCACACGGGACACGTCACCAGGTGAACAGTATAAGTGAGGAGAGTGTGTTCCCCTGATTGTTTAATACACACGGGACATGTCACCAGGTGAAAAGTATAAGTGAGGAGAGTCTGTTCCCCTGATTGTTTAATACACACGGGACATGTTACCACGTGAACAGTATAAGTGAGGAGAGTGTGTTCCCCTGATGGTTTAATATACACGGGACATGTTACCAGGTGAACAGTAGAAGTGAGGAGAGTGTGTTCCCCTGATTGTTTAATACGCACGGGACATGTTACCAGATGAACAGTATAAGTGAGGAGAGTGTGTTCCCCTGATTGTTTAATACACATGGGACATGTCACCAGGTGAACAGAATAAGTGAGGAGAGTGTGTTCCCCTGATTGTTTAATGCACACGGGACATGTTACCAGTTGAAATCTATAAGTGAGGAGAGTGAGTTCCCATGATGGTTTAACTTACACGGGACATGTTACCAGGTGAACAGTATAAGTGAGGAGAGTGAGTTCCCCTGATGATTTAATATACACGGGACATGTTACCAGGTGAAGAGCAGAAGTGAGGAGAGTGTGTTCCCCTGATTGTTTAATATACACAGGACATGTTACTAGGTGAACAGTATAAGTGAGGAGATTGTGTTCCCCTGATTGTTTAATACACACGGGACATGTTACCAGGTGAACAGAATAGTGAGGAGAGTGTTTTCCCATGATGGTTTAATGCGCACGGGACATGTTACCAGGTGAACAGTATAAGTGAGGAGAGTGTGTTGCCCTGATGGTTTAATACGCAAGGGACATGTCACCAGGTGAACAGTATAAGTGAGGAGAGTGTGTTCCCCTGATGGTTTAATATACACGGGACATGTTACCAGGTGAACAGTATAAGTGAGGAGAGTGTGTTGCCCTGATTATGTAATATACACGGGACATGTTACCAGATGAACAGTATAAGTGAGGAGAGTGTGTTCCCCTGATGGTTTAATATATACGGGACATGTTACCAGGTGAACAGTATAAGTGAGGAGAGTGTGTTCCCCTGATTGTTTAATGCACGCGGGACATGTCACCAGGTGAACAGTATAAGTGAGGAGAGTGTATTCCCCTGATGGTTTTATGCGCACGGGACATGTCACCAGGTGAAGAGTATAAGTGAGGAGTGTGTGTTCCCCTGATGGTTTCATATACACGGGACATGTCACCAGGTGAACAGTATAAGTGAGGAGATTGTGTTCCGCTGATGTTTTAATATACACGGGACATGTTACCAGGTGAACAGTATAAGTGAGGAGAGTGTGTTCCCCTGATGGTTTAATATACACGGGACATGTTACCAGGTGAACAGTATCAGTGAGGAGATTGTGTTCCCCTGATTGTTTAATGAACACGGGACATGTCACCAGGTGAACAGTATAAGTGAGGAGAGTGTGTTCCCCTGATTGTTTAATGAACACGGGACATGTCACCAGGTGAACAGTATAAGTGAGGAGGGTGTGTTCCCCTGATTGTTTAATGAACACGGGACATGTCACCAGGTGAACAGTATAAGTGAGGAGAGTGTGTTCCCCTGATGGTTTAATATACACAGGACATGTTACCATTTGAAGAGTAGAAGAGAGGAGAGTGTGTTCCCCTGATGGTTTAATATACACGGGACATGTTACCAGGTGAACAGTATAAGTGAGGAGAGTTTGTTGCCCTGATGGTTTAATATACACAGGACATGTTACCATTTGAAGAGTAGAAGTGAGGAGTGTGTGTTCCCCTGATGGTTTAATACACACGGGATATGTTACCATATGAACAGTATAAGTGAGGAGAGTGTGTTCCCCAAATGGTTTAATGCACACAGGACATGTTACCGTGTGAACAGTATAAGTGAGCAGAGTTTGTTCCCCTGATGGTTTAATATACACTGGACATGTTACCAGGTAAACAGTAAAAGTGAGGAGAGTGTGTTCCACTGATGGTTTAATACACACAGGACATGTTACCAGGTAAACAGTATAAGTGAGGAGAGTGTGTTCCCCTGATGGTTTAATATGCACGGGACATATTACCAGGTGAACAGTATCAGTGAGCAGAGTTTGTTCCGCTGATGGTTTAATATACACAGGACATGTTACCAGGTAAACAGTATAAGTGAGGAGAGTGTGTTCCCCTGATGGTTTAATACACACAGGACATGTTACCAGGTAAACAGTATAAGTGAGGAGAGTGTGTTCCCCTGATGGTTTAATATACACAAGACATGTTACCAGGTGAACAGTATAATTGAAGAGAGTATGTTCCCCTGATGGTTTAATATACACAGGACATGTTACCAGGTGAACAGTATAAGTGAGGAGAGTGTGTTCCCCTGATTGTTTAATTCACACGGGACATGTTACCAGGTGAACAGAATAGTGAGGAGAGTGTTTTCCCATGATGGTTTAATGCACACGGGACATGTTACCAGGTGAACAGTATAAGTAAGTAGAGTGTGTTCCCCTGATTGATTAATACACACGGGACATGTTACCAGATGAACAGTATAAGTGAGGAGAGTGTGTTCCCTGATTGTTTAATGCACACGGGACATGTTACCAGATGAACAGTATAAGTGAGGAGAGTGTGTTCCCCGGATTTTGTAATGCACACGGGACATGTTACCAGGTGAACAGTATAAGTGAGGAGATTGTGTTCCCCTGATGGTTTCTTATACATGGGACATGTTACCAGGTGAACAGTATAAGTGAAGAGAGTGTGTTCCCCTGATGGTTTAATATACACAGGACATGTTACCAGGTGAACAGTATAAGTGAGGAGTGTGTGTTCCCCTGATTGTTTAATACACACGGGACATGTTACCAGATGAACAGTATAAGTGAGGAGAGTGTTTTCCCCTGATTGTTTAATACGCACGGTACATGTTACCAGGTGAACAGAATAGTGAGGAGAGTGTTTTCCCCTGATGGTTTAATATACACGGGACATGTTACCTGGTGAAGAGTATAAGTGAGGAGAGTGTGTTCCCCTGATGGTTTAATAAACACAGGACATGTTACCAGGTGAACAGTATAAGTGAGGAGAGTGTGTTGCCCTGATGGTTTAATACGCAAGGGACATGTCACCAGGTGAACAGTATAAGTGAGGAGAGTGTGTTCCCCTGATTATTTAATATACACGGGACATGTTACCAGGTGAACAGTATAAGTGAGGAGAGTGTGTTGCCCTGATTATTTAATATACACGGGACATGTTACCAGTTGAACAGTATAAGTGAGGAGAGTGTGTTCCCCTGATGGTTTAATATATACGGGACATGTTACCAGGTGAACAGTATAAGTGAGGAGAGTGTGTTCCCCTGATGGTTTAATATACACGGGATATGTTACCAGGTGAACAGTATAAGTGAGGAGAGTGTGTTCCCCTGATGGTTTAATATACACGGGACATGTTACCAGGTGAACAGTATAGGTGAGGAGAGTGTGTTGCCCTGATGGTTTAATATACACAGGACATGTTACCATTTGAAGAGTAGAAGTGAGGAGTGTGCGTTCCCCTGATGGTTTAATACACACGGGATATGTTACCATATGAACAGTATAAGTGAGGAGAGTGTGTTCCCCAAATGGTTTAATGCACACAGGACATGTTACCGTGTGAACAGTATAAGTGAGCAGAGTTTGTTCCCCTGATGGTTTAATATGTACAGGACATGTTACCAGGTAAACAGTATAAGTGAGGAGAGTGTGTTCCCCTGATGGTTTAATACACACAGGACATGTTACCAGGTAAACAGTATAAGTGAGGAGAGTGTGTTCCCCTGATGGTTTAATATACACGGGACATGTTACCAGGTGAACAGTATAAGTGAGCAGAGTTTGTTCCCCTGATGGTTTAATATACACAGGACATGTTACCAGGTAAACAGTATAAGTGAGGAGAGTGTGTTCCCCTGATGGTTTAATACACACAGGACATGTTACCAGGTAAACAGTATAAGTGAGGAGAGTGTGTTCCCCTGATGGTTTAATATACACAAGACATGTTACCAGGTGAACAGTATAAGTGAAGAGAGTATGTTCCCCTGATGGTTTAATATACATAGGACATGTTACCAGGTGAACAGTATAAGTGAGGAGATTGTGTTCCCCTGATTGTTTAATGCACACAGGACATATTACCAGGTAAACAGTATAAGTGAGGAGAGAGTGTTCCCCTGATGGTTTAATATACACAAGACATGTTACCAGGTGAACAGTATAAGTGAAGAGAGTATGTTCCCCTGATGGTTTAATACACACAGGACATGTTACCAGGTGAACAGTATCAGTGAGGAGAGTGTGTTCCCCTGACTGTTTAATGCACACGGGACATGTTACCAGGATAACAGTATAAGTGAGGAGACTGTGTTCCCCTGATGGTTTAATATACACAAGACATGTTACCAGGTGAAGAGTATAAGTGAAGAGAGTATGTTCCCCTGATGGTTTCATATACACAAGACATGTTACCAGGTGAACAGTATAAGTGAGGAGAGTGTGTTCCCCTGATTGTTTAATATACACGGGACATGTTACCAGTTGAACAGTATAAGTGAGGAGAGTGTGTTCCCCTGATGGTTTAATATACACGGGACATGTTACCAGCTCTAGAGTAGAAGTGAGGAGAGTATGTTCCCCTGATTGTTTAATGAACACGGGACATGTCACTAGGTGAACAGTATAAGTGAGGAGAGTGTGTTCCCCTGATTGTTTAATGAACACGGGACATGTCACTAGGTGAACAGTATAAGTGAGGAGGGTGTGTTCCCCTGATGGTTTAATACACACGGGACATGTTACCAGGTGAACAGTATAGGTGAGGAGAGTGTGTTCCCCTGATGGTTTAATACACACGGGACATGTTACCAGGTGAACAGTATAAGTGAAGAGAGTATGTTCCCCTGATGGTTTAATATACACAGGACATGTCACCAGGTGAACAGTGTAAGTGAGGAGAGTGTGTTCCCCTGATTGTTTAATACACACGGGACATGTTACCAGGTGAACAGTATAAGTGAGGAGAGTGTGTTCCCCTGATGGTTTAATATGCACGGGACATGTTACCAGCTCTAGAGTAGAAGTGAGGAGAGTATGTTCCCCTGATTGTTTAATGAACACGGGACATGTTACTAGGTGAACAGTATAAGTGAGGAGAGTGTGTTCCCCTGATTGTTTAATGAACACGGGACATGTCACTAGGTGAACAGTATAAGTGAGGAGGGTGTGTTCCCCTGATGGTTTAATACACACGGGACATGTTACCAGGTGAACAGTATAGGTGAGGAGAGTGTGTTCCCCTGATGGTTTAATACACACGGGACATGTTACCAGGTGAACAGTATAAGTGAGGAGAGTGTGTTCCCCTGATTGTTTAATACACACGGGACATGTCACCAGGTGAACAGTGTAAGTGAGGAGAGTGTGTTCCCCTGATTGTTTAATACACACGGGACATGTTACCAGGTGAACAGTATAAGTGAGGAGAGTGTGTTCCCTGATTGTTTAATACTCACGGGACATGTTACCAGGTGAACAGTATAAGTGAGGAGAGTGTGTTCCCTGATTGTTTAATGCACACGGGACATGTTACCAGATGAACAGAATAAGTGAGGAGAGTGAGTTCCCATGATGGTTTGACTTACACGGGACATGTTACCAGGTGAAAAGTATAAGAGAGGAGAGTGCGTTCCCCTGATGGTTTAATATACGCGGGACATGTCACCAGGTGAACAGTATAAGTGAGCAGAGTTTGTTTCCCTGATTGTTTAATATACACGGGACATGTCAACAGGTGAACAGTATAAGTGAGCAGAGTGTGTTCCCCTGATGGTTTAATATTCACAGGACATGTCACTAGGTGAAAAGTATAAGTGAGGAGAATGTGTTCCCCAGATGGCTTAATATGCACGGGACATGTTACCAGGTGAACAGTATAAGTGAGGAGAGTGAGTTCCCCTGATGGTTTAATATACACAAGACATGTTACCAGGTGAACAGTATAAGTGAAGAGAGTGTGTTGCCCTGATGATTTAATATACATGGGACATGTTACCAGGTGAAGAGCAGAAGAGAGGAGAGTGTGTTCCCCTGATTGTTTAATGCACGCGGGACATGTCAC
The DNA here is from genome assembly GCF_036365525.1 of Heterodontus francisci. Classification (NCBI taxonomy): domain Eukaryota; kingdom Metazoa; phylum Chordata; class Chondrichthyes; order Heterodontiformes; family Heterodontidae; genus Heterodontus; species Heterodontus francisci. The sequence continues at coordinate 98,240 of NW_027140768.1, read as the reverse complement.
CAGGTGAACAGTATAAGTGAGGAGAGTGTATTCCCCTGATGGTTTTATGCGCACGGGACATGTCACCAGGTGAAGAGTATAAGTGAGGAGTGTGTGTTCCCCTGATGGTTTAATATACACAAGACATGTTACCAGGTGAAGAGTATAAGTGAAGAGAGTATGTTCCCCTGATGGTTTCATATACACAAGACATGTTACCAGGTGAACAGTATAAGTGAGGAGAGTGTGTTCCCCTGATGGTTTAATATACACGGGACATGTTACCAGCTCTAGAGTAGAAGTGAGGAGAGTATGTTCCCCTGATTGTTTAATGAACACGGGACATGTCACTAGGTGAACAGTATAAGTGAGGAGAGTGTGTTCCCCTGATTGTTTAATGAACACGGGACATGTCACTAGGTGAACAGTATAAGTGAGGAGGGTGTGTTCCCCTGATGGTTTAATATACACGGGACATGTTACCAGTTGAACAGTATAAGTGAGGAGAGTGTGTTCCCCTGATGGTTTAATATACACGGGACATGTTACCAGCTCTAGAGTAGAAGTGAGGAGAGTATGTTCCCCTGATTGTTTAATGAACACGGGACATGTCACTAGGTGAACAGTATAAGTGAGGAGAGTGTGTTCCCCTGATTGTTTAATGAACACGGGACATGTCACTAGGTGAACAGTATAAGTGAGGAGGGTGTGTTCCCCTGATGGTTTAATACACACGGGACATGTTACCAGGTGAACAGTATAGGTGAGGAGAGTGTGTTCCCCTGATGGTTTAATACACACGGGACATGTTACCAGGTGAACAGTATAAGTGAAGAGAGTATGTTCCCCTGATGGTTTAATATACACAGGACATGTCACCAGGTGAACAGTGTAAGTGAGGAGAGTGTGTTCCCCTGATTGTTTAATACACACGGGACATGTTACCAGGTGAACAGTATAAGTGAGGAGAGTGTGTTCCCCTGATGGTTTAATATGCACGGGACAGGTTACCAGCTCTAGAGTAGAAGTGAGGAGAGTATGTTCCCCTGATTGTTTAATGAACACGGGACATGTCACTAGGTGAACAGTATAAGTGAGGAGAGTGTGTTCCCCTGATTGTTTAATGAACACGGGACATGTCACTAGGTGAACAGTATAAGTGAGGAGGGTGTGTTCCCCTGATGGTTTAATACACACGGGACATGTTACCAGGTGAACAGTATAGGTGAGGAGAGTGTGTTCCCCTGATGGTTTAATACACACGGGACATGTTACCAGGTGAACAGTATAAGTGAGGAGAGTGTGTTCCCCTGATTGTTTAATACACACGGGACATGTCACCAGGTGAACAGTGTAAGTGAGGAGAGTGTGTTCCCCTGATTGTTTAATACACACGGGACATGTTACCAGGTGAACAGTATAAGTGAGGAGAGTGTGTTCCCTGATTGTTTAATACTCACGGGACATGTTACCAGGTGAACAGTATAAGTGAGGAGAGTGTGTTCCCTGATTGTTTAATGCACACGGGACATGTTACCAGATGAACAGAATAAGTGAGGAGAGTGAGTTCCCCTGATGGTTTAATATACGCGGGACATGTCACCAGGTGAACAGTATAAGTGAGCAGAGTTTGTTTCCCTGATTGTTTAATATACACGGGACATGTCAACAGGTGAACAGTATAAGTGAGCAGAGTGTGTTCCCCTGATGGTTTAATATTCACAGGACATGTCACTGGGTGAAAAGTATAAGTGAGGAGAATGTGTTCCCCAGATGGCTTAATATGCACGGGACATGTTACCAGGTGAACAGTATAAGTGAGGAGAGTGAGTTCCCCTGATGGTTTAATATACACAAGACATGTTACCAGGTGAACAGTATAAGTGAAGAGAGTATGTTGCCCTGATGATTTAATATACATGGGACATGTTACCAGGTGAAGAGCAGAAGAGAGGAGAGTGTGTTCCCCTGATTGTTTAATAAACTTGGGACATGTTACCAGGTGAACAGTATAAGTGAGGAGAGTGTGTTCCCCTGATGGTTTAAAATACACGGGACACGTTACCTGATGAAGAGTATAAGTGAGGAGAGTGTGTTCCCCTGATTGTTTAATGCACGCGGGACATGTCACCAGGTGAACAGTATAAGTGAGGAGAGTGTATTCCCCTGATGGTTTTATGCGCACGGGACATGTCACCAGGTGAAGAGTATAAGTGAGGAGTGTGTGTTCCCCTGATGGTTTAACATGCACGGGACATTTTACCAGGTGAACAGTATCAGTGAGGAGAGTGTGTTCCCCTGATGGTTTAATATACACGGGACATGTTACCAGCTCTAGAGTAGAAGTGAGGAGAGTATGTTCCCCTGATTGTTTAATGAACACGGGACATGACACCAGGTGAACAGTATAAGTGAGGAGAGTGTGTTCCCCTGATTGTTTAATGAACACGGGACATGTCACCAGGTGAACAGTATAAGTGGGGAGGGTGTGTTCCCCTGATTGTTTAATGAACACGGGACATGTCACCAGGTGAACAGTATAAGTGAGGAGATTGTGTTCCCGAGATTGTTTAATTCACACGGGACATGTTACCAGGTGAACAGAATAGTGAGGAGAGTGTTTTCCCATGATGGTTTAATGCACACGGGTCATGTTACCAGGTGAACAGTATAAGTAAGTAGAGTGTGTTCCCCTGATTGATTAATACGCACGGGACATGTTACCAGGAGAACAGTATAAGTGAGGAGAGTATGTTCCCTGATTGTTTAATGCACACGGGACATGTTACCAGATGAACAGTATAAGTGAGGAGAGTGTGTTCCCCGGATTTTGTAATGCACACGGGACATGTTACCAGGTGAACAGTATAAGTGAGGAGAGTGTGTTCCCCTGATGGTTTCTTATACATGGGACATGTTACCAGGTGAACAGTATAAGTAAGTAGAGTGTGTTCCCCTGATGGTTTAATATACACAGGACATGTTACCAGGTGAACAGTATAAGTGAGGAGAGTGTGTTCCCCTGATGGTTTCTTATACATGGGACATGTTACCAGGTGAACAGTATAAGTAAGTAGAGTGTGTTCCCCTGATGGTTTAATATACACGGGACATGTTACCAGGTGAACAGTGTAAGTGAGGAGTGTGTGTTCCCCTGATTGTTTAATACACACGGGGCATGTTACCAGATGAACAGTATAAGTGAGGAGAGTGTGTTCCCCTGATTGTTTAATACGCACGGTACATGTTACCAGGTGAACAGAATAGTGAGGAGAGTGTTTTCCCCTGATGGTTTAATATACACGGGACATGTTACCTGGTGAAGAGTATAAGTGAGGAGAGTGTGTTCCCCTGATGGTTTAATAAACACAGGACATGTTACTAGGTGAACATTATATGTGAGGAGAGTGTGTTGCCCTGATGATTTAATATAAACGGGACATGTTACCAGGTGACGAGCTGAAGTGAGGAGAGTGTGTTCCCCTGATTGTTTAATATACACAGGACATGTCACCAGGTGAAGAGTATAAGTGAGGAGAGTGTGTTCCCCTGATGGTTTAACATACACGTGACATTTTACCAGGTGAACAGTATAAGTGAGGAGATTGAGTTCCCCTGATGGTTTAATATACACGGGACATGTCACCAGGTGAACAGTAGAAGTGAGGAGAGTGTGTTCCCCTGATAGTTTAATATACACGGAACATGTTACCAGGTGAACAGTATAAGTGAGGAGAGTGTGTTCCCCTGATTGTTTAATACGCACGGGACATGTCACCAGGTGAACAGTATATGTGAGCAGAGTGTGTTCCCCTGATGGTTTAAGATACACGGGACATTTTGCCAGGTGAACAGTAGAAGTGAGGAGAGTGTGTTCCCCTGATGTTTTAATATACACGGGACATGTTACCAGGTGAACAGTATAAGTGAGGAGAGTGTGTTCCCCTGATGGTTTAATATACACGGGACATGTTACCAGGTGAACAGTATAAGTGAGGAGAGTGTGTTGCCCTGATGGTTTAATATACACAGGACATGTTACCAGGTGCACAGTATAAGTGAGGAGAGTGTGTTCCCCTAATGGTTTAATACACACAGGACATGTGACCAGGTGAACAGTATAAGTGACCAGAGTGTTTTCCCATGATTGTTTAATATACGTGGGACATGTTACCAGGTGAACAGTGTAAGTGAGGAGAGTGTGTTCCCCTGATGGTATAATATACACGGGACATGTTACCAGGTGAACAGTAGAAGTGAGGAGAGTTTGTTCTCCTGATTGTTTAATATACACGGGACATGTCAACAGGTGAACAGTATAAGTGAGGAGAGTGTGTTGCCCTGATGATTTAATACACAAAGGACATGTCACCATGTGAACAGTAGAAGTGAGGAGAGTGTGTTCCCCTGATGGTTTAATACACAAAGGACATGTCACCATGTGAACAGTAGAAGTGAGGAGAGTGTGTTCACCTGATGGGTTAATACAGACGGGACATGTCACCAGGTGAACAGTATAAGTGAGGAGAGTGTGTTCCCCAGATGGTTTAATATACACGGGACATGTTACCAGGTGTACAGTATAAGTGAGGAGAGTGTGTTCCCCTGATTGTTGAATACACACGGGACATGTTACCAGGTGAACAGTATAAGTGAGGAGAGTGTGTTCCCCTGATGGTTTAATATACACGGGACATGTTACGAGGTTAACAGGAGAAGTGAGGAGAGTGTGTTCCCCTGATGGTTTAATATACACGGGCATGTTACCAGCTCAAGAGTAGGAGTGAGGAGAGTGTGTTCCCCTGATTGTTTAATATGCACGGGACATGTCACCAGGTGAACAGTATATGTGAGGAGAGTATGTTCCCCTGATGTTTTAATATACACGGGACATGTAACCATGTGAACAGTATAAGTGAGCGGAGTGTGTTCCCCTGATAGTTTAATATACACGGGAAATGTTACCCGGTGAACAGTATAAGTGAGGAGAGTGTGTTCCCCTGATTGTTTAATACAAACAGGCCATGTTACCAGCTGAACAGTATAAGTGAGGAGAGTGTGTTCCCCTGATTGTTTAATACAAACAGGCCATGTTACCAGGTGAACATTATAAGTGAGGAGAGTGTGTTCCCCTGATTGTTCAATACACATGGGACATGTAACCAGGTGAACAGTATAAGTGAGGAGAGTGTGTTCCCCTCATGGTTTAATACACACGGAACATGTTACCAGGTGAACAGTATAAGTGAGGAGAGTGTGTTCTCCTGATGGTTTAATATGCACGGGACATGTTACCAGCTGAACAGTATAAGTGAGGAGAGTGTGTTCCCCTGATTGTTTAATACAAACAGGCCATGTTACCAGGTGAACATTATAAGTGAGGAGAGTGTGTTCCCCTGATTGTTCAATACACATGGGACATGTAACCAGGTGAACAGTATAAGTGAGGAGAGTGTGTTCCCCTGATGGTTTCATTTACATGGGACATGTCACCAGATGAAAAGTATAAGTGAGGAGAGTGTGTTCCCCTGATGGTTTAATATACACGGGACATTTTACCAGTTGAACAGTATAAGTGAGGAGAGTGTGTTCCCCTGATGGTTTAATACGCACGGGACATGTCACCAGGTGAACCGTGTAAGTGAGGAGAGTGTGTTCCCCTGATTGTTTAATCTACACAGGACATGTTACCAGATGAATTGTATAATTGAGCAGATTGTGTTCTCCTGATGGTTTAATATTCACGGGACATGTTACCAGGTGAACAGTATAAGTGAGGAGAGTGTGTTCCCCTGAGGGTTTAATATACACGGGACATGTTACCAGGTGAACTGTATAATTGAGGAGAGTGTGTTCCCCTGATTGTTTAATACACACGGGACATGTTACCAGGTGAACAGTATAATTGAGCAGAGTGTATTCCCCTGATTGTTTAATACACACGGGACATGTTACCAGTTGAACAGTATAAGTGAGGAGAGTGTATTCACCAGATTCTTTAATACACACGGGACATGTTACCAGATGAACAGTATAAGTGAGGAGAGTGTGTTCTCCTGATTGTTTAATATACACGGGACACGTCACCAGGTGAACAGTATAAGTGAGGAGAGTGTGCTCCCCTGATGGTTTAATACACATGGGACATGTCACCAGGTGAACAGTAGAAGTGAGGAGAGAGTGTTTCCCTGATGGTTTAATACGCACGGGACATGTTACCAGATGAACAGTATAAGTGAGGAGAGTGTGTTCCCCTGATGGTTTAATATACACGGGACAAGTTCCCAGGTGAACATTATAAGTGAGGAGAGAGCTTTCCCCTGATGGTTTAATATGCACGGGACATGTTACCAGGTGAACAGTATAAGTGAGGAGAGTGTGTTCCCCTGATGGTTTAATATACATGGGACATGTTACCAGGTGAACAGTATAAGAGAAGAGAGTGTGTTCCCCTGATTGTTTAATACACACAGGACATGTTACCAGGTGAACAGTATAAGTGAGGAGAGTGTGTTCCCCTGATGCTTTAATACACACAGGACATGTTACCAGGTGAACAGTATATGTGAGGAGAGTGTGTTCCCTTGATGGTTTAATACTGACAGGACATTTCCCCAGGTGAACAGTATAAGTGAGGAGAGAGTGTTCCCCTGATGGTTTAACACGCACGGGACATGTTACCAGGTGAACAGTATAAGTGAGGACAGTGTGTTCCCCTGATTGTTTAATATACATGGGACATGTTACCAGGTGAACAGTATAAGTGAGGAGAGTGTGTTCCCCTGATTGTTTAATACACACAGGACATGTTACCAGGTGAACAGTATAAGTGAGGAGAGTGTGTTCCCCTGATTGTTTAATATACACGGGACATGTTCCCAGGTGAACAGTATAAGTGAAGAGAGTGTGTTCCCCTGAATGTTTAATACACACGGGACATGTAACCAAGTGAACAGTATCTGTGAGGAGAGTGTGTTCCCCTGATTGTTTAATACGCACTGGACATGTTACCAGGTGTACAGTGTAAGTGAAGAGATTGTGTTCCCCTGATTGTTTAATACACACGGGACATGTAACCAAGTGAACAGTATCTGTGAGGAGAGTGTGTTCCCCTGATGGTTTAATACGCACTGGACATGTTACCAGGTGAACAGTATAAGTGAGGAGAGTGTGTACCCCTGATTGTTTATTGCACGCGGGACATGTTAACAGGTGAACAGTATAAGTGAGGAGAGTGTGTTCCCCTGATGGTTTAATATACACAGGACATGATACCCGGTGAACAGCATATGTGAGGAGAATGTGTTCCCCTGATAGTTTAATATACACGGGACATGTTACCAGGTGAACAGTATATGTGAAGAGATTGTGTTCCCCTGATTGTTTAATACAAACGGGACATGTTACCAGGTGAACAGTATAAGTGAGGAGAGTGTGTTCCCCAGATTGATTAATATATACAGGACATGATACCAGGTGAACAGTATAAGTGAGTAGAGTGAGTTCCCCTGATTGTTTAATACACACGGGACATGTCACCAGGTGAACAGTATAAGTTAGGAGAGTGTTTTCCCCTGATTGTTTAATGCACACGGGACATGTCACCAGGTGAACAGTATAAGTTAGGAGAGTCTGTTTTCCTGATGGTTTAATATACACGGGACATGTTACCAGTTGAACAGTAGAAGTGAGGAGAGTGAGTTCCCCTGATGCTTTAATATACACGGTACATGTTACAAAGTGAACAGTATAAGAGAGGACAGTGTGTTCCCCTGATTGTTTAATACACACGGGAGATGTTACCAGGTGAGCAGTATAAGTGAGGAGAGTGTGTTCCCCTGATGGTTTAATATACGCGGGACATGTTACCAGGTGAACAGTATAAGTGAGGAGAGTGTGTTCCCCTGATGGTTTAATATACACGGTACATGTTACAAAGTGAACAGTATAAGAGAGGACAGTGTGTTCCCCTGATTGTTTAATGCACACGGGAGATGTTACCAGGTGAGCAGTATAAGTGAGGAGAGTGTGTTCCCCTGATGGTTTAATATACACGGGACATGTTACCAGGTGAACAGTATAAGTGAGGAGACTGTATTCCCCTGATGGTTCAATATACAAAGGACATGTTACCAGGTGAACTGTATAAGTGAGGAGAGTGTGTTCCCCTGATGGTTTAATATACACGGGACATGTTACCAGGTGAACAGTATAGGTGAGGAGAGTGTGTTCCCCTGATGGTTTAATGTACACGGGACATGTTACCAGGTGAACAGTATATGTCAGCAGAGTGTGTTCCCCTGATGGTTTAATATACACGGGACATGTTACCAGGTGAACAGTATAAGTGAGGAGAGAGTGTTCCCCTGATGGTTTAATATACACGGGACATGTTACCAGGTGAAGAGTAGAAGTGAGGAGAGTGAGTCCCCCTGATGGTTTAATATACGTGGGACATGTTACCAGGTGACGAGTATAAGTGAGGAGAGTGTGTTCCCCTCATTGTTTAATATACACGGGACATGTTAGCAGGTGAACAGTATCAGTGAGGCGAATGTGTTCCCCTGATGGTTTAATATGCACGGGACATGTTACCAGGTGAACAGTATAATTGAGGAGAGTGTGTTCCCCTGATGGTATAATATACACGGGACATGAAACCAGGTGAACAGTATAAGTGAGGAGAATGTGTTCCCCTGATGGTTTAATATACACGGGACATGTTACCAGGTGAACAGTATAAGTGAGGAGAGTGTGTTCCCCTGATGGTTTAATATACACGGGACATGTTACCAGGTGAACAGTATAGGTGAGGAGAGTGTGTTCCCCTGATGGTATAATATACACGGGACATGTTACCAGGTGAACAGTATAAGCGAAGAGAGCGTGTTCCCCTGATTGCTTAATATACATGGGACATGTTACCAGGTGACGAGTATAAGTGAGGACAGTGTGTTCCCCTGGTGGTTTAATATACACGGGACATGTTACAACGTGAACAGTATAAGCGAGGAGAGTGTGTTCCCCTGATTGTTTAATATACACGGGACATGTTACCAGGTGAACAGTATAAGTGAGGAGAGTGTGTTCCCCTGATGGTTTAATATACACGGGACATGTTACCAGGTGAACAGTATAAGTGATGAGAGTGTGTTCCCCAGATGGTTTAATATACACGGGACATGTTGCCAGGTGAACAGTATAGGTGAGGAGAGTGTGTTCCCCTGATGGTATAATATACACGGGACATGTTACCAGGTGAACAGTATAAGTGAGGAGACTGTATTCCCCTGATGGTTCAATATACACGGGACATGTTAGCAGGTGAACAGTATAAGTGAGGAGAATGTGTTCCACTGATGGTTTAATATACACGGGACATGTTACCAGGTGAACAGTGTAAGTGAGGAGAGTGTATTCCCCTGATGGTTTCATATACACGGGACATGTTACAACGTGAACAGTGTATGTGAAGAGAGTGTGTTCCCCTGATGGTTTAATATACATGGGACATGTTACCAGGTGAAAAGTATAAGAGAGGAGAGTGTGTTCCCCTGATTGTTTAATACTCACGGGACATGTTACCAGGTGAGCATTATAAGTGAGGAGAGTGTGTTCCCCTGATGGTTTAACACGCACGGGACGTGTCACCAGGTGAAGAGTAGAAGGGAGGAGAGTGTGTTCCCCGGATGGTCTAACATACACGGGACATGTTACCAGTTGAACAATATATGTGAAGAGAGTGTGTTCCCCTGATGGTTTAATATACATGGGACATGTTACCAGGTGAACAGTATAAGTGAAGAGAGCGTGTTCCCCTGATTGCTTAATATACGTGGGACATGTTAACAGGTGACGAGTATAAGTCAGGAGAGTGTGTTCCCCTGATTGTTTAATATACACGGGACATGTTACCAGGTGAACAGTATAAGTGAGGAGACTGTATTCCCCTGATGGTTCAATATACAAGGGACATGTTACCAGGTGAACAGTATAAGTGAGGAGAGTGTGTTCCCCTGATAGTTTATTACTCACGGGAGATGTTACCAGGTGAACAGTATAAGTGAGGAGAGTGTGTTCCCCTGATGGTTTAACACGCACGGGACATGTTACCAGGTGAACAGTATAAGTGAAGAGAGCGTGTTCCCCTGATTGTTTAATATACGAGGGACATGTTACCAGGTGAACAGAATAAGTGAAGAGAGCGTGTTCCCCTGATTGTTTAATATACGAGGGACATGTTACCAGGTGACGAGTATAAGTGTGGAGAGTGTGTTCCCCTGATGGTTTAATATACACGGGACATGTAAACAGGTGAACAGTATAAGTGAGGAGAATGTGTTCCGCTGATGGTTTAATATACACGGGACATGTTAGCAGGTGAACAGTATAAGTGAGGAGAATGTGTTCCGCTGATGGTTTAATATACACGGGATATGTTACAACGTGAACAGTGTATGTGAAGAGAGTGTGTTCCCCTGATGGTTTAATATACATGGGACATGTTACCAGGTGAACAGTATAAGTGAGGAGAGTGTGTTCCCCTGATGGTTTAATATACATGGGACATGTTAACAGGTGACGAGTATAAGTCAGGAGAGTGTGTTCCCCTCGTTGTTTAATATACACAGGACATGTTACCAGGTGAACAGTATAAGTGAGGAAAGTGTGTTCCCCTGTTGGTTTAATATACACGGGACATGTTACCAGGTGAACAGTATATGTGAGGAGAGTGTGTTCCCCTGATGGTTTAATATACACGGGACATGTCACCAGGTGAACAGTATAAGTGAGGAGAGTGTGTTCCCCTGATGGTTTAATATACACGAGACATGTTACCAGGTGAACAGTATATGTGAGGAGAGTGTGTTCCCCTGATGGTTTAATATACACGGGACATGTCACCAGGTGAACAGTATAAGTGAGGAGAGTGTGTTCCCCTGATGGTTTAATATACACGAGACATGTTACCAGGTGAACAGTATATGTGAGGAGAGTGTGTTCCCCTGATTGTTTAATATACACGGGACATGTTACCAGGTGAACAGTATATGTGAAGAGAGTGTGTTCCCCTGATGGTTTAATATACATGGGACATGTTACCAGGTGAAGAGTTGAAGTGAGGAGATTGTGTTCCCCTGATGGTCTAATATACACGGGACATGTTACCAGGTGAACAGTATATGTGAAGAGAGTGTGTTCCCCTGATGGTTTAATATACATGGGACATGTTACCAGGTGAACAGTATAAGTGAAGAGAGCGTGTTCCCCTGATTGCTTAATATACGTGGGACATGTTACCTGGTGACGGGTATACGTGAGGAGAGTGTTTTCCCCTCATTGTTTAATATACACGGGACAAGTTACCAGGTGAACAGTATAAGTGAGGAGAGTGTGTTCCCGTGATGGTTTAATATACACGGGACATGTTCCCAGGTGAACAGTATAAGTGAGGAGAGTGTGTTCCCGTGATGGTTTAATATACACGGGACAAGTTACCAGGTGAACGGTATAAGTGAGGAGAGTGTGTTCCGTGATGGTTTAATATACACGGGACAAGTTACCAGGTGAACAGTATAAGTGAGGAGAGTGTGTTCCCCTGATGGTTTAATATACACGGGACATGTTACCAGCTGAACAGTATAAGTGAGGAGAGGGTTTTTCCCCTGATGGTTTAATATACACGGGACATGTTACCAGGTGAACAGTATAAGTGAGGAGAGTGTGTTCCCCTGATGGTTTAACATACACGGGACATGTTACCAGGTGAACAGTATAAGTGAGGAGAGTGTATTCCCCTGATGGTTTAATATACACGGGACATGTTACCAGTGAACAGTATAAGTGAGGAGAGTGTGTTCCCCTGATGGTTTAATATACACGGGACATGTTACCAGTGAACAGTATAAGTGAGGAGAGTGTGTTCCCCTGATTGTATAATATACACGGGACATGTTACCAGGTGAACATTATAAGTGAGGAGAATGTGTTCCCCTGATGGTTTAATATACACGGGACATGTTACCAGGTGAGCAGTATAAGTGAGGAGACTGTGTTCCCCTGATGGTCTAATATACACGGGACATGTTACCAGGTGAATAGTATATGTGAAGAGAGTATGGTCCCCTGATGGTTTAATATACATGGGACATGTTTCCAGGTGAACAGTATAAGTGAAGAGAGCGGGTTCCCCTGATTTCTTAATATAGTTTGGACATGTTACCAGGTGAACAGTATAAGTGAGGAGAGTGTGTTCCCCTCATTGTTTAATATACACGGGACATGTTAGCAGGTGAACAGTATCTGTGAGGAGAATGTGTTCCCCTGATGGTTTAATATACATTCGACATGTTACCAGGTGAAAAGTATAAGTGAGGAGAGTGTGTTCCCCTGATTGTTAAATATACACGGGACATGTTACCAGGTGAACAGTATAAGTGAGGAGAGTGTGTTCCCCTGATGGTTAAATATACACGGGACATGTTACCAGGTGAACAATATAAGTGAGGGGAGTTTTTTCCCCTGATGGTTTAAAATACACGGGACATGCTACCAGGTGAACAGTATAAGTGAGGAGAATGTGTTCCCCTGATGGTTTAATATACACGGGACATGTCACCAGGTGAACAGTATAAGTGAGGAGAGTGTGTTCCCCTGATGGTTTAATATACACGAGACATGTTACCAGGTGAACAGTATATGTGAGGAGAGTGTGTTCCCCTGATGGTTTAATATACACGGGACATGTTACCAGGTGAACAGTATATGTGAAGAGAGTGTGTTCCCCTGATGGTTTAATATACATGGGACATGTTACCAGGTGAAGAGTTGAAGTGAGGAGATTGTGTTCCCCTGATGGTCTAATATACACGGGACATGTTACCAGGTGAACAGTATATGTGAAGAGAGTGTGTTCCCCTGATGGTTTAATATACATGGGACATGTTACCAGGTGAACAGTATAAGTGAAGAGAGCGTGTTCCCCTGATTGCTTAATATACGTGGGACATGTTACCTGGTGACGGGTATACGTGAGGAGAGTGTTTTCCCCTCATTGTTTAATATACACGGGACAAGTTACCAGGTGAACAGTATAAGTGAGGAGAGTGTGTTCCCGTGATGGTTTAATATACACGGGACATGTTCCCAGGTGAACAGTATAAGTGAGGAGAGTGTGTTCCCGTGATGGTTTAATATACACGGGACAAGTTACCAGGTGAACGGTATAAGTGAGGAGAGTGTGTTCCGTGATGGTTTAATATACACGGGACAAGTTACCAGGTGAACAGTATAAGTGAGGAGAGTGTGTTCCCCTGATGGTTTAATATACACGGGACATGTTACCAGCTGAACAGTATAAGTGAGGAGAGGGTTTTTCCCCTGATGGTTTAATATACACGGGACATGTTACCAGGTGAACAGTATAAGTGAGGAGAGTGTGTTCCCCTGATGGTTTAACATACACGGGACATGTTACCAGGTGAACAGTATAAGTGAGGAGAGTGTATTCCCCTGATGGTTTAATATACACGGGACATGTTACCAGTGAACAGTATAAGTGAGGAGAGTGTGTTCCCCTGATGGTTTAATATACACGGGACATGTTACCAGTGAACAGTATAAGTGAGGAGAGTGTGTTCCCCTGATTGTATAATATACACGGGACATGTTACCAGGTGAACATTATAAGTGAGGAGAATGTGTTCCCCTGATGGTTTAATATACACGGGACATGTTACCAGGTGAGCAGTATAAGTGAGGAGACTGTGTTCCCCTGATGGTCTAATATACACGGGACATGTTACCAGGTGAATAGTATATGTGAAGAGAGTATGGTCCCCTGATGGTTTAATATACATGGGACATGTTTCCAGGTGAACAGTATAAGTGAACAGAGCGGGTTCCCCTGATTTCTTAATATAGTTTGGACATGTTACCAGGTGAACAGTATAAGTGAGGAGAGTGTGTTCCCCTCATTGTTTAATATACACGGGACATGTTAGCAGGTGAACAGTATCTGTGAGGAGAATGTGTTCCCCTGATGGTTTAATATACATTCGACATGTTACCAGGTGAAAAGTATAAGTGAGGAGAGTGTGTTCCCCTGATTGTTAAATATACACGGGACATGTTACCAGGTGAACAGTATAAGTGAGGAGAGTGTGTTCCCCTGATGGTTAAATATACACGGGACATGTTACCAGGTGAACAATATAAGTGAGGGGAGTTTTTTCCCCTGATGGTTTAAAATACACGGGACATGCTACCAGGTGAACAGTATAAGTGAGGAGAATGTGTTCCCCTGATAGTTTAATACACACGGGAGATGTTACCAGGTGAAAAGTATAAGTGAGGAGAGTGTGTTCCCCTGATGGTTTAATATACACGGGACATGTTACAATGTGAACAGTATAAGTGAGGAGAATGTGTTCCCCTGATGGTTAATATACACGGGACATATTACCAGGTGAACAGTATAAGTGAGGAGAGGGCTTTCCCCTGATGGTTTAATATAAACGGGACATATTACCAGGTGAACAGTATAAGTGAGGACAGGGCTTTCCCCTGATGGTTGAATATACACGGGACATGTTACCAGGTGAACAGTATAAGAGAGGAGAGTCTGTTCCCCAGATTGTTTAATAAGCACGGGACATGTAACCAAGTGATCAGTATAAGTGAGGAGCGTGTGTTCCCCTGATGGTTTAACACGCACAGGACATGTTACCAGGTGAACAGTATAAGTGAGGAGAGTGTGTTCCCCTGATGGTTTAACACGCACAGGACATGTTACCAGGTGAACAGTGTAAGTTAGGAGAGTGTGTTTCCCTGATGGTTTAATATACACGTGACATGTTACCAGGTGAAGAGCAGAAGTGAGGATACTTTATTCCCCTGATGGTTCAATATACACGGGACATGTTACCAGCTGAACAGTATAAGTGAGGAGAGGGCTTTCCCCTGATGGTTTAATATACAAGGGACATGTTACCAGGTGAACTGTATAAGTGAGGAGAATGTGTTCCACTGATGGTTTAATATACACGGGACATGTTAGCTGGTGAACAGTATAAGTGAGGAGAATTTATTCCCTTGATGGTTTAATATACACGGGACATGTTACCAGGTGAACAGTATAAGTGAGGACAGTGTGTTCCCCTGATGGTTTAATACTGGCGGGACATGTTACCAGGTGAACAGTATAAGTGAGGAGAGTGTGTTCCCCTGATGGTTAAATATACACGGGACATGTTTCCAGGTGAACAGTATAAGTGAGGAGAGTGTGTTCCCCTGATGGTTTAATATACACGGGACATGTTACCAGGTGAACAGTATAAGTGAGGAGACTGTATTCCCCTGATGTTTCAATATACACGGGACATGTTACCAGGTGAACAGTAACAGTGAGGAGAGTGTGTTCCCCTGATTGTTAAATATACACGAGACATGTTACAACGTGAACAGTATAAGTGATGAGAATGTGTTCCCCTGATGGTTTAATACCCACGGGACATGTTACCAGGTGAACAGTAGAAGTGAGGACAGTGAGTTCCCCTGATGGTTTAATACACACGGGACATGTTACCAGGTGAACAGAAAAGGGAGGAGAGTGTGTTCCCCTGATTGTTTAATATACACGAGACATGTTACCAGGTGAACAGTATAAGTGAGGAGAGTGTGTTCCCCTGATTGTTTAATATACACGGGACATGTTCCCAGGTGAACAGCATAAGTGAGGAGAGTGTGTTCCCCTGATTGTTAAATATACACGGGACATGTTACCAGGTGAACAGTATAAGTGAGGAGAGTGTGTTCCCGTGATGGTTTAATATACACGGGACAAGTTACCAGGTGAACAGTATAAGTGAGGAGAGTGTGTTCCCCTGATGGTTTAATATACACGGGACATGTTACCAGCTGAACAGTGTAAGTGAGGAGAGGGTTTTTCCCCTGATGGTTTAATATTCACGGGACATGTTACCAGGTGAACAGTATAAGTGAGGAGAGTGTGTTCCCCTGATGGTATAATATACACGGGACATGTTACCAGGTGAACAGTATAAGTGAGGAGAGGGCTTTCCCCTGATGATTTAATATACACGGGACATGTTACCAGGTGAACAGTATAAGTGAGGAGAGGGCTTTCCCCTGATGGTTTAATACACACAGGACATGTCAGCATGTGAACAGTATAACTGAGGAGAATGTATTCCCCTGATGGTTTAATATACACGGGACATGTTACCAGTGAACAGTATAAGTGAGGAGAGTGTGTTCCCCTGATGGTTTAATATACACGGGACATGTTACCAGGTGAACAGTATAAGTGAGGAGAGTGTGTTCCCCTGATTGTATAATATGCACAGGACATGTTACCAGGTGAACATTATAAGTGAGGAGAATGTGTTCCCCTGATGGTTTAATATACACGGGACATGTTACCAGGTGAGCAGTATAAGAGAGGAGAGTGTGTTCCCCTGATGGTTTAACACGCACGGGACGTGTCACCAGGTGAAGAGTAGAAGTGAGGAGAGTGTGTTCCCCTGATGGTCTAATATACACGGGACATGTTACCAGGTGAATAGTATATGTGAAGAGAGTATGTTCCCCTGATGGTTTAATATACATGGGACATGTTTCCAGGTGAACAGTATAAGTGAAGAGAGCGGGTTCCCCTGATAGCTTAATATACTTTCGACATGTTACCAGGTGAACAGTATAAGTGAGGAGAGTTTGTTCCCCTCATTGTTTAATATACACGGGACATGTTAGCAGGTGAACAGTATCTGTGAGGAGAATGTGTTCCCCTGATGGTTTAATATACATTCGACATGTTACCAGGTGAACAGTATAAGTGAGGGGAGTGTGTTCCCCTGATGGTTCAATATACACGGGACAAATTAGCAGGTGAACAGTATAAGTGAGGAGAATGTGTTCCCCTGATGGTTTAATATACACGGGACATGTTACCAGGTGAAAAGTATAAGTGAGGAGAGTGTGTTCCCCTGATCGTTTAATATACACGGGACATGTTACAACGTGAACAGTATAAGTGAGGAGAGTGTGTTCCCCTGAAGGTTTAATATACACGGGACATATTACAAGGTGAACAGTATAAGTGAGGAGAGGGCTTTCCCCTGATGGTTTAATATACACGGGACATATTACCAGGTGAACAGTGTAAGTGAGGACAGTGCTTTCCCCTGATGGTTTAATATACACGGGACATGTTACCAGGTGAACAGTATAAGAGAGGAGAGTGTGTTCCCCTGATGGTTTAACACGCACAGGACATGCCACCAGGTGAACAGTATGAGTGAGGAGAGTGCTTTCCCCTGATGTTTTAATATACACGGGACATGTTACCAGCTGAACAGTATAAGTGAGGAGAGGGCTTTCCTCTGATGGTTTAATATACAAGGGACATGTTACCAGGTGAACAGTATAAGTGAGGAGAGTGTGTTCCCCTGATGGTTTAACACGCACAGGACATGTTACCAGGTGAACAGTGTAAGTGAGGAGAGTGTGTTCCCCTGATGGTTTAATATACACGGGACATGTTACCAGATGAAGAGTATAAGTGAGGATACTTTATTCCCCTGATGGTTCAATATACACGGGACATGTTAGCATGCGAACAGAATAAGTGAGGAGAATGTCTTCCCCTGATGGTTTAATACACACAGGACATGTTACCAGCTGAACAGTATAAGTGAGGAGAATGTGTTCCACTGATGGTTTAATATACACGGGACATGTTACCTGGTGAACAGTATAAGTGAGGAGAGTGTATTCCCCTGATGGTTTAATATACACGGGACATGTTACCCGGTGAACAGTATAAGTAAGGACAGTGAGTTCCCCTGATGGTTTAATACACACGGGACATGTTACCAGGTGAACAGAAAAGGGAGGAGAGTTTCTTCCCCTGATGGTTTAATACTGGCGGGACATGTTACCAGGTGAACAGTATAAGTGAGGAGAGTGTGTTCCCCTGATGGTTTAATATGTACGGGACATGTCACAAGGTGAACAGCATAAGTGAGGAGAGTGTGTTCCCCTGATGGTTCAATATACACGGGACATGTTACCAGGTGACGAGTATAAGTGAGGAGAGTGTGTTCCCCTGATGGTTAAATATACACGGGACATTTTACCAGGTGAACAATATAAGTGAGGAGACTGTATTCCCCTGATGGTTCAATATACACGGGACATGTTAGCATGTGAACAGAATAAGTGAGGAGAATGTGTTCCCCTGATGGTTTAATCTACACGGGACATGTTACCAGGTGAAAAGTATAAGTGAGGAGAGTGTGTTCCCCTGATTGTTTAATATACACGGGACATGTTACAACGTGAACAGTAAATGTGAGGAGAATGTGTTCCCCTGATGGTTTAATATACACGGGACATATTACCAGGTGAACAGTATCAGTGAGGAGAGGGCTTTCCCCTGATGGTTTAATATACACGGGACATATTACCAGGTGAACAGTATAAGTGAGGACAGTGCTTTCCCCTGATGGTTTAATATACACAGGACATGTTACCAGGTGAAGAGTATAAGTGAGGATACTTTATTCCCCTGATGGTTCAATATACACGGGACATGTTACCAGCTGAACAGTATAAGTGAGGCGAGGGCTTTCCCCTGATGGTTTAATATACAAGGGACATGTTACCAGGTGAACTGTATAAGTGAGGAGAGTGTTTTCCCCTGATTGTTTAATATACACGGGACATGTTACAACGTGAACAGTATAAGTGAGGAGAATGTGTTCCCCTGATGGTTTAATATACACGGGACATGTTACCAGGTGAACAGTAGAAGTGAGGACAGTGAGTTCCCCTGATGGTTTAATACACACGGGACATGTTACCAGGTGAACAGTATAAGTGAGGAGAGTGTGTTCCCCTGATCGTTAAATATACACAGGACATGTTACCAGGTGAACAGTATAAGTGAGGAGAGTGTGTTCCCCTGATTGTTTAATATACATGGGACATGTTGCCAGGTGAACAGTATAAGTGAGGAGAGAGTGTTCCCCTGATTGTTTAATACTCACGGGAGATGTTACCAGGTGAACAGTATAATTGAGGAGAGTGTGTTCCGCTGATGGTTTAATATACACGGGACATATTACCAGGTGAACAGTATAAGTGAGGAGAGGGCTTTCCCCTGATGGTTTAATATACACGGGACATGTTACCAGGTGAACAGCTGAAGTGAGGACAGTGAGTTCCCCTGATGGTTTAATACACACGGGACATGTTACCAGGTGAACAGAAAAGGGAGGAGAGTGTCTTGCCCTGATGGTTTAATACTGACGGGACATGGCACCAGGTGAACAGTATAAGTGAGGAGAGTGTGTTCCCCTGATGGTTTAACACGCACAGGACATGTTACCAGGTGAACAGTATAAGTGAGGAGAGTATGTTTCCCTGATTGGTTAATACACACGGGACATGTCACCAGGTGAACAGTATAAGTGAGGAGAGTGTGTTCCCCTGATGGTTTAATACTGACGGGACATTTCCCCACGTGAACAGTATAAGTGAGGAGAGTGTGTTCCCCTGATGGTTTAACACGCACAGGACATGTTACCAGGTGAACAGTATAAGTGAGGAGAGTGTGCTCCCCTGATGGTTTAACACGCACAGGACATGTTACCAGGTGAACAGTATAAGTGAGGAGAGTGTGTTCCCCTGATGGTTTAATATACACGGGACATGTTACCAGCTGAACAGTATAAGTGAGGAGAGTGTGTTCCCCTGATGGTTTAACACGCACTGGACATGTTACCAGGTGAACAGTATATGTGAGGAGAGTATGTTCCCCTGATGGTTTAACACGCACAGGACATGCCACCAGGTGAACAGTATGAGTGAGGAGAGTGCTTTCCTCTGATGGTTTAATATACAAGGGACATGTTACCAGGTGAACAGTATATGTGAGGAGAGTGTGTTCCCCTGATGGTTTAACACGCACAGGACATGTTACCAGGTGAACAGTTTAAGTGAGGAGAGTGTGTTCCCCTGATGGTTTAATATGCACGGGACATGTTACCAGGTGAACAGTATAAGTGAGGAGAGGGCTTTCCCCTGATGGTTTAATATACACGGGACATGTTCCCAGGTGAACAGTATAAGTGAGGAGAATGTGTTCCACTGATGGTTTAATATACAAGGGACATGTTCCCAGGTGAACAGTATAAGTGAGGAGAATGTGTTCCCCTGATGGTTTAATATGCACGGGACATGTTACCAGGTGAACAGTATAAGTGAGGAGAGGGCTTTCCCCTGATGGTTTAATATACACGGGACATGTTCCCAGGTGAACAGTATAAGTGAGGAGAATGTGTTCCACTGATGGTTTAATATACAAGGGACATGTTCCCAGGTGAACAGTATAAGTGAGGAGAATGTGTTCCACTGATGGTTTAATATACACGGGACATATTACCAGGTGAATAGTATAAGTGAGGATACATTATTCCCCTGATGGTTCAATATACACGGGACATGTTACCAGGTGAACAGTATAAGTGAGGAGAGGGCTTTCCCCTGATGGTTTAATATACACGGGACATGTTCCCAGGTGAACAGTATAAGTGAGGAGAATGTGTTCCACTGATGGTTTAATATACAAGGGACATGTTCCCAGGTGAACGGTATAAGTGAGGAGAATGTGTTCCACTGATGGTTTAATATACACGGGACATATTACCAGGTGAATAGTATAAGTGAGGATACTGTATTCCCCTGATGGTTCAATATACACGGGACATGTTACCAGGTGAACAGTATAAGTGAGGAGAGTGTTTTCCCCTGATGCTTTAATATACACGGGACATGTTACCAGGTGAACAGTATATGTGAGGAGAGTGTGTTCCCCTGATGGTTTAGTATACACGGGACATGTTACCAGCTGAACAGCATAAGTGAGGAGAAGGCTTTCCCCTGATGGTTTAATATACACGGGACATGTTACCAGGTGAACAGTATAAGTGAGGAGAGTGTGTTCCCCTGATGGTATAATATACACGGGACATGTTACCAGCTTAAGAGCATAAGTGAGGAGAAGGCTTTCCCCTGATGGTTTAATATACACGGGACATGTTACCAGGTGAACAGTATAAGTGAGGAGAGTGTGTTCCCCTGATGGTTTAATATACACCGGACACGTTAGCAGGTGAACAGTATAAGTGAGGAGAATGTATTCCCCTGATGGTTTAATATACACGGGACATGTTACCAGGTGAAAAGTATAAGTGAGGAGAGTGTGTTCCCCTGATGGTTTAATATACACAGGACATGTTACCAGGTGAACAGTATAAGTGAGGAGAATGTGTTCCCCTGATGGTTTAATATACACAGGACATGTTACCAGGTGAACAGTATAAGTAAGGAGAGTGTGTTCCCTTGATGGTTTAATATACACGGGACATGTTACCAGGTGAACAGTATAAGTGAGGATACTGTATTCCCCTGATGATTCAATATACACGGGACATGTTACCAGGTGAACAGTATAAGTGGGGAGAGTGTTTTCCCCTGATGGTTTAATATACACGGGACATGTTGCCAGGTGAACAGTATAAGTGAGGAGAGTGTTTTCCCCTGATGGTTTAAAATACACGGGACATGTTACCAGCTGAACAGCATAAGTGAGGAGAAGGCTTTCCCCTGATGGTTTAATATACACGGGACGTGTTACCAGGTGAACAGTATAAGTGAGGAGAGTGTGTTCCCCTGATGGTTTAATATACACGGGACATGTTAGCAGGTGAACAGTATAAGTGAGGAGAATGTATTCCCCTGATGGTTTAATATACACGGGACATGTTACCAGGTGAGCAGAAAAGGGAGGAGAGTGTCTTCCCCTGATGGTTTAATACACACAGGACATGATACCAGGTGAACAGTAGAAGTGAGGAGAGTGAGTTCCCCTGATGGTTTAATAAACACGGGACATGTTACCAGTTGAACAGTATAAGTGAGGAGAGTGCTTTCCCCTGATGTTTTAATATACACGGGACATGTTACCAGGTGAACAGTATAAGTGAGGACAGTGTGTTCCCCACATGGTATAATGTACACGGGACATGTTACCAGCTGAACAGTATAAGTGAGGAGAGTGTGTTCCCCTGATGGTTTAATATACACGGGACATGTTACCAGGTGAACAGTATAAGTGAGGACATTGTGTTCCCCTGATGGTATAATGTACATGGGACATGTTATCAGCTGAACAGTATAAGTGAGGAGAGTGTGTTCCCCTGATGGTTTAATATACACGGGACATGTTACCAGGTGAACAGTATAAGTGAGGAGAGTGTGTTCCCCTGATGGTTTAATATACACGGGACATGTTGCCAGGTGAAAAGTATAAGTGAGGAGAATGTGTTCCCCTGATGGTTTAATATACACAGGACATGTTACCAGGTGAACAGTATAAGTGAGGAGAATGTGTTCCCCCGATGGTTTAATACACACGGGACATGTCACCAGGTGATCAGTATAAGTGAGGAGAGTGTGTTCCCCTGATGGTTTAATATACACGGGACATGTTACCAGGTGAACAGTATAAGTGAGGAGAGTGCTTTCCCCTGATTGTTTAATATACACGGGACATGTTACCAGGTGAACAGTATAAGTGAGGAGAGTGTGTTCCCCTGATGGTTTAATATACACGGGACATGTTACCAGGTGAACAGTATAAGTGAGGAGAGTGTGTTCCCCTGATGGTTTAATATACACGGGACATGTTACCAGGTGAACAGTATAAGTGAGGAGAGTGTGTTCCCCTGATGGTTTAATATACACGGGACATGTTACCAGGTGAACAGTATAAGTGAGGAGAATGTGTTCCCCTGATGTTTTAATATACACAGGACATGTTACCAGGTGAACAGAATAAGTGAGGAGAATGTGTTCCACTGATGGTTTAATATACACGGGACATGTTACCAGGTGAACAGTATAAGTGAGGAGAATGTGTTCCCCTGATGGTTTAATATACACAGGACATGTTACCAGGTGAACAGAATAAGTGAGGAGAGTGTGTTCCCCTGATGGTTTAATATACACGGGACATGTTACCAGGTGAACAGTATAAGTGAGGAGAATGTGTTCCACTGATGGTTTAATATACACGGGACATGTTACCAGGTGAACAGTATAAGTGAGGAGAGTGTGTTCCGCTGATGGTTTAATATGCACGGGACATGTTACCAGGTGAACAGTATAAGTGAGGAGAGTGTTTTCCCCTGATGGTTTAATATACACGGGACATGTTCCCAGATGAACAGTATAAGTGAGGATACTGTATTCCCCTGATGATTCAATATACACGGGACATGTTACCAGGTGAACAGTATAAGTGAGGAGAGTGTTTTCCCCTGATGGTTTAATATACACGGGACATGTTACCAGGTGAACAGTATAAGTGAGGAGAGTGTTTTCCCCTGATGGTTTAATATACACGGGACATGTTACCAGGTGAACAGTATAAGTGAGGAGAGTGTGTTCCCCTGATGGTTTAATATACACGGGACATGTTACCAGGTGAACAGCATAAGTGAGGAGAAGGCTTTCCCCTGATGGTTTAATATACACGGGACATGTCACCAGGTGAACAGTATAAGTGAGGACATTGAGTTCCCCTGATGGTTTAATACACACGGGACATGTTACCAGGTGAACAGAAAAGGGAGGAGAGTGTCTTCCCCTGATGGTTTAATACACACAGGACATGATACCAGGTGAACAGTAGAAGTGAGGAGAGTGAGATCCCCTGATGGTTTAGTATACACGGTAGATGTTACCAGGTGAACAGTCTAAGTGAGGACAGTGTGTTCCCCTGATGGTATAATGTACATGGGACATGTTATCAGCTGAACAGTATAAGTGAGGAGAGGGCTTTGCCCTGATGGTTTAATATTCAAGGGACATGTTCCCAGGTGAACAGTATAAGTGAGGAGAATGTGTTCCCCTGATGGTTTAATATACACGGGACATGTTACCAGGTGAACAGTATAAGTGAGGAGAGTGTGTTCCCCTGATGGTTTAATATACACAGGACATGTTACCAGGTGAACAGTATAAGTGAGGAGAATGTGTTCCCCTGATGGTTTAATATACACAGGACATGTTACCAGGTGAACAGTATAAGTGAGGAGAATGTGTTCCCCCGATGGTTTAATATACACGGGACATGTTACCAGGTGAACAGTATAAGTGAGGAGAGTGTGTTCCCCTGATGGTTTAATATGCACGGGACATGTTAGCAGGTGAACAGTATAAGTGAGGAGAGAGTGTTCCCCTGATGGTTTAATATACACGGGACATGTTACCAGGTGAACAGTATAAGTGAGGAGAGTGTGTTCCCCTGATGGTTTAATATACACGGGACATGTTACCAGGTGAACAGTATAAGTGAGGAGAATGTGTTCCCCTGATGGTTTAATATACACAGGACATGTTACCAGGTGAACAGAATAAGTGAGGAGAATGTGTTCCACTGATGGTTTAATATACACGGGACATGTTACCAGGTGAACAGTATAAGTGAGGATAGTGTATTCCCCTGATGATTCAATATACACGGGACATGTTACCAGGTGAACAGTATAAGTGAGGAGAGTGTTTGCCCCTGATGGTTTAATATACACGGGACATGTTACCAGGTGAACAGTATCAGTGAGGAGAGTGTGTTCCCCTGATGGTATAATATACACGGGACATGTTACCAGCTGAAGAGCATAAGTGAGCAGAAGGCTTTCCCCTGATGGTTTAATATACACGGGACATGTTACCAGGTGAACAGTATAAGTGAGGAGAATGTATTCCCCTGATGGTTTAATATACACGGGACATGTTACCAGGTGAACAGTATAAGTGAGGAGAGTGTGTTCCCCTGATGGTTTAATATACACGGGACATGTTAGCAGGTGAACAGTATAAGTGAGGAGAATGTATTCCCGTGATGGTTTAATATACACGGGACATGTTTCCAGGTGAACAGTATAAGTGAGGAGAGTGTGTTCCCCTGATGGTTTAATATACACAGGACATGTTACCAGGTGAACAGTATAAGTGAGGAGAATCTGTTCCCCTGATGGTTTAATATACACAGGACATGTTACCAGGTGAACAGTATAAGTGAGGAGAATCTGTTCCCCTGATGGTTTAATATACACAGGACATGTTACCAGGTGAACTCGATAAGTGAGGAGAGTGTGTCCCCCAAATGGTTTAACATACACGGGACTTGTTACCAGGTGAACGGTATAAGTGAGGAGAGTGTGTTCCCCTGATTGTTTAATACACACGGGACATGTCTCCAGGTGAACAATATAAGTGAGGAGAGTGTGTTCCCCTGATTGTTTAATACACACGGGACATGTTACCAGGTGAACTCTATAAGTGAGGAAAGTGTGTTCCACTGATGGCTTAATATACACGGGACATGTTACCAGGTGAACATAATAAGTGTGGAGAGTGTGTTCCCCTGATGGTTTAATACAGACGGGACATGTTACCAGGTGAACATTATAAGTGTGGAGAGTGAGTTCCCCTGATGGTTTAATACACACGGGACATGTTACCAGGTGAACAGTATAAGTGAGGAGAATGTGTTCCACTGATGGTTTAATATACACGGGACATGTTACCAGGTGAACAGTATAAGTGTGGAGAGGGCTTTCCCCTGATGGTTTAATATACACGGGACATGTTCCCAGGTGAACAGTATAAGTGAGGAGAATGTGTTCCACTGATGGTTTAATATACAAGGGACATGTTCCCAGGTGTACAGTATAAGTGAGGAGAATGTGTTCCACTGATGGTTTAATATACACGGGACATGTTACCAGGTGAACAGTATAAGTGAGGATACTGTATTCCCCTGATGGTTCAATATACACGGGACATGTTACCAGGTGAACAGTATAAGTGAGGAGAGTGTTTTCCCCTGATGGTTTAATATACACGGGACATGTTACCAGGTGAACAGTATATGTGAGGAGAGTGTGTTCCCCTGATGGTTTAGTATACACGGGACATGTTACCAGCTGAACAGCATAAGTGAGGAGAAGGCTTTCCCCTGATCGTTTAATATACACGGGACATGTTACCAGGTGAACAGTATAAGTGAGGAGAGTGTGTTCCCCTGATGGTATAATATACACGGGACATGTTACCAGCTGAAGAGCATAAGTGAGGAGAAGGCTTTCCCCTGATGGTTTAATATACACGGGACATGTTACCAGGTGAACAGTATAAGTGAGGAGAGTGTGTTCCCCTGATGGTTTAATATACACGGGACACGTTAGCAGGTGAACAGTATAAGTGAGGAGAATGTATTCCCCTGATGGTTTAATATACACGGGACATGTTACCAGGTGAAAAGTATAAGTGAGGAGAGTGTGTTCCCCTGATGGTTTAATATACACAGGACATGTTACCAGGTGAACAGTATAAGTGAGGAGAATGTGTCCCCCTGATGGTTTAACATACACGGGACATGTCACCAGGTGAATGGTATAAGTGAGGAGAGTGTGTTCCCCTGATGATTTTATATACATGGGACATGTCACCAGGTGAACTCTATAAGTGAGGAGAGTGTGTCCCCCAAATGGTTTAAAATACACGGGACATGTTACCAGGTGAACGGTATAAGTGAGGAGAGTGTGTTCCCCTGATTGTTTAATACACACGGGACATGTTACCAGGTGAACATAATAAGCGTGGAGAGTGTGTTCCCCTGATGGTTTAATAAAGACGGGACATGTTACCAGGTGAACATTATCAGTGTGGAGAGTGTGTTCCCCTGATGGTTTAATACAGACGGGACATGTTACCAGGTGAACATTATAAGTGTGGAGAGTGTGTTTCCCTGATGGTTTAATACAGACGGGACAAGTTACCAGGTGATCAGTATAATTGAGGAGAGTGTGTTCCCCAGAGGGTTTTATATACATGGGACATGTCACCAGGTGAACAGTATAAGTGAGGAGAGTGTTTTCCCCTGATGGTTTAATACACACGGGTCATGTTACCAGGTGAACATAAGAAGTGAGGAGAGTGTGTTCCCCTGATGGTTTAACATACACGGGACATGTTACCAGGTGAACGGTATAAGTGAGGAGAGTGTGTTCCCCTGATGATTTTATATCCACGGGACATGTTACCAGGTGAACATTATAAGTGTGGAGAGTGTGTTCCCCTGATGGTTTAATACACACGGGACATGTTACCAGGTGAACAGTATAAGCGAGGAGAGTGTGTTCCCCTGATGGGTTAATATACACAGGACATGTTACCAGGTGAGCAGTATAAGCGAGGAGAGTGTGTTCCCCTGATTGTTTCATACACACAGGACATGTTACCAGGTGATCAGTATAAGTGAGGAGAGTGTCTTCCCCTGATGGTTTGATACAAACGGGACATGTTACCAGGTGAGCAGTATAAGTGAGGAGAGTGTGTTCCCCTGATTGTTTAATACACACAGGACATGTTACCAGGTGAACTCTATAAGTGAGGAGAGTGTGTTCCCCTGATGGTTTAACATACACGGGACATGTTACCAGGTGAACAGTATAAGTGAGGAGAGTGTGTTCCCCTGATTGTTTAATGTACACAGGACATGTTACCAGGTGAACAGTATAAGTGAGGAGAGTGTGTTCCCCTGATGGTTTAACATACACGGGACATGTTACCAGGTGAACAGTATAAGTGAGGAGAGTGTGTTGCCCTGATGTTTTAACATACACGGGACATGTCACCAGGTGAACTCTATAAGTGTGGAGAGTGTGTCCCCTTGATGGTTTAACATACACGGGACATGTTACCAGGTGAACAGTATAAGTGAGGAGAGTGTGTTCCCCTGATGGTTTAATACAAACGGGACATGTGACCAGATGAACAGTATAAGTGAGGAGAGTGTGTTCCCCTGATGGTCTAATATACACAGGACATGTTACCAGGTGAACAGTATAAGTGAGGAGAGTGTGTTCCCCTGATGGTATAATATACACGGGACATGTTACCAGCTGAACAGCATAAGTGAGGAGAGGGCTTTCCCCTGATGGTTTAATATACACGGAACATGTTACCAGGTGAACAGTAGAAGTGAGGACAGTGTGTTCCCCTGATGGTATAATATACACGGGACATGTTACCAGGTGAACAGCATAAGTGAGGAGAATGTGTTCCCCTGATGGTTTAATACACACGGGTCATGTTACCAGGTGAACATTATAAGTGAGGAGAGTGTGATCCCCTGATGGTTTAACACGCACGGGATGTGTCACCAGGTGAAGAGTAGAAGTGAGGAGAATGTGTTCCCCTGATGGTCTAATATACACGGGACATGTTACCAGGTGAACAGTATATGTGAAGAGAGAGTGTTCCCCTGATGGTATAATATACACGGGACATGTTACCAGCTGAACAGCATAAGTGAGGAGAAGGCTTTCCCCTGATGGTTTAATATACATGGGACATGTTAGCAGGTGAACAGTATCAGTGAGGAGAATGTGTTCCCCTGATGGTTTAATATACACGGGACATGTTACCAGGTGAACTATATAAGTGAGGAGAGTGTGTTCCCCTGATGGTTCTATATACACAGGACATGTTACCAGATGAACAGTATAAGTGAGGAGAGTGTGTTCCCCAGATGGTTTAACATACACGGGACATGTCACCAGGTGAACAGTATAAGTGAGGAGAGCGTGTTCCCCAGATGGTTTAATATACACGGGACATGTTACAACGTGAACAGTATAAGTGGGGAGAGTGTGTTCCCCAGATGGTTTAACATACACGGGACATGTTACAACGTGAACAGTATAAGTGAGGAGAGTGTGTTCCCCTGATTGTTTAATACACACGGGACATGTTACCAGGTGAACAGTATATGTGAAGAGAGTGTGTTCCCCTGATGGTTTAATATACATGGGAAATGTTACCAGGTGAACAGTATAAGTGAAGAGAGCGTGTTCCCCTGATTGTTTAATATACGTGGGACATGTGACCAGGTGAACAGTATAAGTGAGGAGAGTGTGTTCCCCAGATGGTTTAATTTACACGGGACATGTTACCAGGTGAACAGTATAAGTGAGGAGAGTGTGTTCCCCTGAATGTTCAATGCACACGGGACATGTTACCAGGTGAACAGAAAAGGGAGGAGAGTGTCTTCCCCTGATGATTTAATATACACGGGACATGTTACCAGGTGAGCAGTATAAGTGAGGAGAGTGTGTTCCCCTGATGGTTCAATGCACACGGGACATGTTACCAGGTGAACAGAAAAGGGAGGAGAGTGTCTTCCCCTGATGGTTTAATATGCACGGGACATGTTATCAGGTCAACAGTATAAGTGAGGAGAGTGTGTTCCCCTCATGGTTTAACATGCACGGGACATGATACCAGGTGAACAGTATAAGTGAGGACAGTGAGTTCCCCTAATGGTTTAATACACACGGGACATGTTACCAGGTGAACAGAAAAGGGAGGAGAGTGTCTTCCCCTGATGGTTTAATATACACGGGACATGTTACCAGGTGAACAGTATAAGTGAGGATACTGTATTCCCCTGATGGTTCAATATACACGGGACATGTTAGCTGGTGAACAGTATAAGTGAGGAGAATGTATTCACCTGATGGTTTAATATACACGGGACATGTTAGCAGGTGAACAGTATAAGTGAGGAGAGTGTGTTCCCCTGATTGTTTTATACGCACGGGACATGTTACCAGCTGAACAGTATATGTGAAGCGAGTGTGTTCCCCTGATGGTTTAATATACATGGGACATGTTACCAGGTGAACAGTATAAGTGAAGAGAGTGTGTTCCCCTGATTGTTTAATACACACGGGACATGTCACCAGGTGATCAGTATAAGTGAGGAGAGTGTGTTCCCCTGATGGTTTAATATACACAGGACATGATGCCAGGTGAACAGTATAAGTGAGGAGAGTGTGTTCCCCTGATGGTATAATATACACGGGACATGTTAGCTGGTGAACAGTATAAGTGAGGAGAATGTATTCCCCTGATGGTTTAATATACACGGGACATGTTACCAGGTGAACAGTATAAGTGAGGAGAGTGTGTTCCCCTGATGGTATAATATACACGGGACATGTTACCAGCTGAACAGTATAAGTGAGGAGAGTGTGTTCCCCTGATTGTTAAATATAAACGGGACATGTTACCAGGTGAACAGTGTAAGTGAGGAGAGTGTGTTCCCCTGATGGTTTAATACACACGGGACATGTTACCAGGTAAACAGTGTAAGTGAGGAGAGTGAATTCCCCTGATGGTTTAATACAAACAGGACATGTTACCAGGTGAACAGTGTAAGTGAGGAGAGTGTGTTCCCCTGATTGTTTAATATACACGGGACATGTTAGCAGGTGAACAGTATAAGTGAGGAGAATGTATTCCCCTGATGGTTTAATGTAAACGGGACATGTTACCAGGTGAACAGTATAAGTGAGGTGAGTGTGTTCCCCTGATGGTTTAATATACACGGGACATGTTACCAGGTGAACATTATAAGTGAGGAGAGTGTGTTCCCCAGATGGTTTAATATACACAGGACATGTCACCAGGTGAAAAGTATAAGTCAGGAGAGTGTGTTCCCCTGATTTTTTAATACTCACGGGACATGTTACCAGGTGAACAGTATAAGTGAGGAGAGTGTGTTCCCCTGATGGTATAATATACACGGGACATGTTACCAGCTGAAGAGCATAAGTGAGGAGAAGGCTTTCCCCTGATGGTTTAATATACACGGGACATGTTACCAGGTGAACAGTATAAGTGAGGAGAGTGTGTTCCCCTGATGGTTTAATATACACGGGACACGTTAGCAGGTGAACAGTATAAGTGAGGAGAATGTATTCCCCTGATGGTTTAATATACACGGGACATGTTACCAGGTGAATGGTATAAGTGAGGAGAGTGTGTCCCCCTGATGGTTTCATATACACGGGACATGTTAGCAGGTGAACAGTATAAGTGAGGAGAATGTGTTCCCCCGATGGTTTAATATACACGGGACATGTTACCAGGTGAACAGTATAAGTGAGGAGAGTGTGTTCCCCTGATGGTTTAATATGCACGGGACATGTTACCAGGTGAGCAGTATAAGTGAGGAGAGAGTGTTCCCCTGATGGTTTAATATACACGGGACATGTTACCAGGTGAACAGTATAAGTGAGGAGAGTGTGTTCCCCTGATGGTTTAATATACACGGGACATGTTACCAGGTGAACAGTATAAGTGAGGAGAATGTGTTCCCCTGATGGTTTAATATACACAGGACATGTTACCAGGTGAACAGAATAAGTGAGGAGAATGTGTTCCACTGATGGTTTAATATACACGGGACATGTTACCAGGTGAACAGTATAAGTGAGGATAGTGTATTCCCCTGATGATTCAATATACACGGGACATGTTACCAGGTGAACAGTATAAGTGAGGAGAGTGTTTGCCCCTGATGGTTTAATATACACGGGACATGTTACCAGGTGAACAGTATAAGTGAGGAGAGTGTGTTCCCCTGATGGTATAATATACACGGGACATGTTACCAGCTGAAGAGCATAAGTGAGGAGAAGGCTTTCCCCTGATGGTTTAATATACACGGGACATGTTACCAGGTGAACAGTATAAGTGAGGAGAATGTATTCCCCTGATGGTTTAATATACACGGGACATGTTACCAGGTGAACAGTATAAGTGAGGAGAGTGTGTTCCCCTGATGGTTTAATATACACGGGACATGTTAGCAGGTGAACAGTATAAGTGCGGAGAGTGTGTTCCCCTGATTGTTTAATATACACGGGACATGTTACCAGGTGAACAGTATAAGTGAGGAGAATGTATTCCCCTGATGGTTTAATATACACGGGACATGTTACCAGGTGAACAGTATAAGTGAGGAGAGTGTGTTCCCCTGATGGTTTAATATACACAGGACATGTTACCAGGTGAACAGTATAAGTAAGGAGATTGTGTTCCCCTGATGGTTTAATATACACGGGACATTTTACCAGGTGAACAGTATAAGTGAGGAGAGTGTGTTCCCCTGATGGTTTAATATACACAGGACATGTTACCAGGTGAACAGTATAAGTAAGGAGAGTGTGTTCCCCTGATGGTTTAATATACACGGGACATGTTACCAGGTGAACGGTATAAGTGAGGAGAGTGTGTTCCCCTGATGGTTTAATATCCACGGGACATGTTACCAGGTGAACAGTATAAGTAAGGAGAGTGTGTTCCCCTGATGGTTTAATATACACGGGACATGTTACCAGGTGAACGGTATAAGTGAGGAGACTGTGTTCCCCTGATGGTTTAACATCCACGGGACATGTTACCAGGTGAACGGTATAAGTGAGGAGAGTGTGTTCCCCTGATTGTTTAATACACACGGGACATGTTACCAGGTGAACAGTATAAGTAAGGAGAGTGTGTTCCCCTGATGGTTTAATATACACGGGACATGTTACCAGGTGAACGGTATAAGTGAGGAGAGTGTGTTCCCCTGATGGTTTAACATCCACGGGACATGTTACCAGGTGAACGGTATAAGTGAGGAGAGTGTGTTCCCCTGATTGTTTAATACACACGGGACATGTTACCAGGTGAACAGTATAAGTGAGGAGAATGTATTCCCCTGATGGTTTAATATACACGGGACATGTTACCAGGTGAACGGTATAAGTGAGGAGAGTGTGTTCCCCTGATTGTTTAATACACACGGGACATGTTACCAGGTGAACAGTATAAGTGAGGAGAATGTATTCCCCTGATGGTTTAATATACACGGGACATGTTACCAGGTGAACGGTATAAGTGAGGAGAGTGTGTTCCCCTGATTGTTTAATACACACGGGACATGTTACCAGGTGAACAGTATAAGTGAGGAGAATGTATTCCCCGTATGGTTTAATATACACGGGACATGTTACCAGGTGAACGGTATAAGTGAGGAGAGTGTGTTCCCCTGATTGTTTAATACACACGGGACATGTTACCAGGTGAACAGTATAAGTGAGGAGAGTGTGTTCCCCTGATGGTTTAATATACACAGGACATGTTACCAGGTGAAGAGCATAAGTGAGGAGAAGGCTTTCCCCTGATGGTTTAACATACACGGGACATGTTACCAGGTGAACATAATAAGTGTGGAGAGTGTGTTCCCCTGATGGTTTAATATACACGGGACATGTTACCAGCTGAAGAGCATAAGTGAGGAGAAGGCTTTCCCCTGATGGTTTAACATACACGGGACATGTTACCAGGTGAACATAATAAGTGTGGAGAGTGTGTTCCCCTGATGGTTTAATATACACGGGACATGTTACCAGGTGAACAGTATAAGTGAGGAGAGTGTGTTCCCCTGATGGTTTAATACAGACGGGACATGTTACCAGGTGAACATTATAAGTGTGGAGAGTGTGTTCCCCTGATGGTTTAATATACACGGGACATGTTACCAGGTGAACAGTATAAGTGAGGAGAGTGTGTTCCCCTGATTGTTTAATACACACGGGACATGTTACCAGGTGAACATAATAAGTGTGGAGAGTGTGTTCCCCTGATGGTTTAATACAGACGGGACATGTTACCAGGTGAACATTATAAGTGTGGAGAGTGTGTTCCCCTGATGGTTTAATATACACGGGACATGTTACCAGGTGAACAGTATAAGTGAGGAGAGTGTGTTCCCCAAATGGTTTAACATACACGGGACATGTTACCAGGTGAACGGTATAAGTGAGGAGAGTGTGTTCCCCTGATTGTTTAATACAGACGGGACATGTTACCAGGTGAACATTATAAGTGTGGAGAGTGTGTTCCCCTGATGGTTTAATACAGACGGGACATGTTACCAGGTGAACATTATAAGTGAGGAGAGTGTGTACCCCTGATGGTTTAATACAGACGGGACATGTTACCAGGTGATCAGTATAATTGAGGAGAGTGTGTTCCCCTGAGGGTTTTATATACATGGGACATGTCACCAGGTGAACAGTATAAGTGAGGAGAATGTGTTCCCCTGATGGTTTAATACACACGGGACATGTTACCAGGTGAACAGAAAAGGGAGGAGAGTGTCTTCCCCTGATGGTTTAATATACACGGGACATGTTCCCAGGTGAACAGTATAAGTGAGGAGAATGTGTTCCCCTGATGGTTTAATACACACAGGACATGATACCAGGTGAACAGTAGAAGTGAGAAGAGTGAGTTCCCCTGATGGTTTAATATACACGGGACATGTTACCAGGTGAACAGTATAAGTGAGGAGAATGTGTTCCACTGATGGTTTAATATACACGGGACATGTTACCAGGTGAACAGTATAAGTGAGGAGAGGGCTTTCCCCTGATGGTTTAATATACATGGGACATGTTCCCAGGTGAACAGTATAAGTGAGGAGAATGTGTTCCACTGATGGTTTAATATACAAGGGACATGTTCCCAGGTGTACAGTATAAGTGAGGAGAATGTGTTCCACTGATGGTTTAATATACACGGGACATGTTACCAGGTGAACAGTATAAGTGAGGATACTGTATTCCCCTGATGGTTCAATATACACGGGACATGTTACCAGGTGAACAGTATAAGTGAGGAGAGTGTTTTCCCCTGATGGTTTAATATACACGGGACATGTTACCAGGTGAACAGTATATGTGAGGAGAGTGTGTTCCCCTGATGGTTTAGTATACACGGGACATGTTACCAGCTGAACAGCATAAGTGAGGAGAATGCTTTCCCCTGATCGTTTAATATACACGGGACATGTTACCAGGTGAACAGTATAAGTGAGGAGAGTGTGTTCCCCTGATGGTATAATATACACGGGACATGTTACCAGCTGAAGAGCATAAGTGAGGAGAAGGCTTTCCCCTGATGGTTTAATATACACGGGACATGTTACCAGGTGAACTCTATAAGTGAGGAGAGTGTGTTGCCCTGATGTTTTAACATACACGGGACATGTCACCAGGTGAACTCTATAAGTGTGGAGAGTGTGTCCCCTTGATGGTTTAACATACACGGGACATGTTACCAGGTGAGCAGTATAAGTGAGGAGAGTGTGTTCCCCTGATGGTTTAATACAAACGGGACATGTGACCAGGTGAACAGTATAAGTGAGGAGAGTGTGTTCCCCTGATGGTATAATATACACGGGACATGTTACCAGCTGAACAGCATAAGTGAGGAGAGTGTGATCCCCTGATGGTTTAACACACACGGGATGTGTCACCAGGTGAAGAGTAGAAGTGAGGAGAATGTGTTCCCCTGATGGTCTAATATACACGGGACATGTTACCAGGTGAACAGTATATGTGAAGAGAGAGTGTTCCCCTGATGGTATAATATACACGGGACATGTTACCAGCTGAACAGCATAAGTGAGGAGAAGGCTTTCCCCTGATGTTTTAATATACATGGGACATGTTAGCAGGTGAACAGTATCAGTGAGGAGAATGTGTTCCCCTGATGGTTTAATATACACGGGACATGTTACCAGGTGAACTATATAAGTGAGGAGAGTGTGTTCCCCAGATGGTTTAACATACACGGGACATGTTACAACGTGAACAGTATAAGTGAGGAGAGTGTGTTCCCCTGATTGTTTAATACACACGGGACATGTTACCAGGTGAACAGTATATGTGAGGAGAGCGTGTTCCCCTGATTGTTTAATATACGTGGGACATGTGACCAGGTGAACAGTATAAGTGAGGAGAGTGTGTTCCCCAGATGGTTTAATTTACACGGGACATGTTACCAGGTGAACAGTATAAGTGAGGAGAGTGTGTTCCCCTGAATGTTCAATGCACACGGGACATGTTACCAGGTGAACAGAAAAGGGAGGAGAGTGTCTTCCCCTGATGATTTAATATGCACGGGACATGTTACCAGGTGAGCAGTATAAGTGAGGAGAGTGTGTTCCCCTGATGGTTCAATGCACACGGGACATGTTACCAGGTGAACAGAAAAGGGAGGAGAGTGTCTTCCCCTGATGGTTTAATATGCACGGGACATGTTATCAGGTCAACAGTATAAGTGAGGAGAGTGTGTTCCCCTGATGGTTTAACATGCACGGGACATGATACCAGGTGAACAGTATAAGTGAGGACAGTGAGTTCCCCTAATGGTTTAATACACACGGGACATGTTACCAGGTGAACAGAAAAGGGAGGAGAGTGTCTTCCCCTGATGGTTTAATATACACGGGACATGTTACCAGGTGAACAGTATAAGTGAGGATACTGTATTCCCCTGATGGTTCAATATACACGGGACATGTTAGCTGGTGAACAGTATAAGTGAGGAGAATGTATTCCCCTGATGGTTTAATATACACGGGACATGTTAGCAGGTGAACAGTATAAGTGAGGAGAGTGTGTTCCCCTGATTGTTTTATACGCACGGGACATGTTACCAGCTGAACAGTATATGTGAAGCGAGTGTGTTCCCCTGATGGTTTAATATACATGGGACATGTTACCAGGTGAACAGTATAAGTGAGGAGAGTGTGTTCCCCTGCTCGTTTAATACACACGGGACATGTCACCAGGTGAACAGTATAAGTGAGGAGAATGTGTTCCCCTGATTGTATAATACACACAGGACATGTTACCAGATAAACAGTATAAGTGAGGAGAGTGTGTTGCCCTGTTTGTTTAATGCGCACGGACATGTTACCATGTGAACAGTATAAGTGAGGAGAGTGTGTTGCCCTGTTTGTTTAATGCACACGGGATATGTTACCAGATAAACAGTATAAGTGAGGAGAGTGTGTTCACCTGATTGTTTAATACACACGGGACATGTTACCAGATAAACAGTATAAGTGAGGAGAGTGTGTTGCCCTGTTTGTTTAATGCGCACGGACATGTTACCATGTGAACAGTATAAGTGAGGAGAGTGTGTTGCCCTGTTTGTTTAATGCACACGGGATATGTTACCAGGTGAACAGTATAATTGAGGAGAGTGTGTTCCCCTGATTGTTTAATACACTCGGGACATGTTACCAGGTGAACAGTATAATTGAGGAGAGTGTGTTCCCCTGATTGTTTATTGCACACGGGACATGTTACCAGGTGAACAGTGTAAGTGAAGAGCGTGTGTTCCCCTGATTGTTTAATGCACACGGGACATGTTACCAGGTGAACAGTAGAAGTGAGGAGAGTGTGTTCCCCTGATGGTTTAATAGACACGGGACATGTTACCAGGTGAACAGTATAAGTGAGGAGAGTGTGTTCCCCTGATGGCTCAATACACACGGGACATGTTACCAGGTGAACAGTATAAGTGAGGAGAGTGTGTTCCCCTGATGGTTTAATAGTCACGGGACATGTTACCAGGTGAACAGTATAAGTGAGGAGAGTGTGTTCCCCTGATTGTTTAATGCACACAGGACATGTTACCAGGTGAACAGTATACGTGAGGAGAGTGTGTTCCCCTGATTGTTTAATGCACACAGGACATGTTACCAGGTGAACAGTATACGTGAGGAGAGTGTGTTCCCCTGATTATTTAATACACACGGGACATGTTACCAGGTGAACAATATAAGTGAGGAGAGTGTGTTCCCCTGATTGTTTAATGCACACAGGACATGTTACCAGGTGAACACTATAAATGAGGAGAGTGTGTTCCCCTGATTGTTTAATGCACACGGGACATGTTAAAAGGTGAACAGTATAAGTGTGGAGACTGTGTTCCACTGATTGTTTAATGCACAGAGGACATGTTACCAGGTGAACAGTATAAGTGAGGAGAGTGTGTTCCCCTGCTCGTTTTATACACACGGGACATGTTACCAGGTGATCAGTTTAAGTGAGGAGAATGTGTTCCGCTGATGGTTTAATATACTTGGGACATGTCACCAGGTGAACAGTATAAGTGAGGAGAATGTGTTCCCCTGATGGTTTAATATACTTGGGACATGTTACCAGGTGAACAATATAAGTGAGGAGAGTGTGTTCCCCTGATTGTTTAATACACACAGGACATGTTACCAGGAGAACTGTATAAGTGAGGAGAGTGTGTTCACCTGATTGTTTAATACACACGGGACATGTTACCAGGTGAACAGTATAAGTGAGGAGAGTGTGTTGCCCTGTTTGTTTAATGCGCACGGACATGTTACCATGTGAACAGTATAAGTGAGGAGAGTGTGTTGCCCTGTTTGTTTAATGCACACGGGACATTTCACCAGGTGAACCGTATAAGTGTGGAGAGTGTGTTCCACTGATTATTTAAAACACATGGGACATGTTGCCAGGTGAACAGTGGAAGTGAGGAGAGTGTGTTGCCCTGTTTGTTTAATGCGCACGGACATGTTACCAGGTGAACAGTATAAGTGAGGAGAGAGTGTTCCCCTGATTGTTTAATGCACACGGGACATGTTACCAGGTGAACAGTATAAGTGAGGAGAGTGTGTTCCCCTGATTGTTTAATACACTCGGGACATGTTACCAGGTGAACAGTATAAGTGAGGAGAGTGTGTTCCCCTGATTGTTTATTGCACACGGGACATGTTACCAGGTGAACAGTGTAAGTGAAGAGCGTGTGTTCCCCTGATTGTTTAATGCACACGGGACATGTTACCAGGTGAACAGTAGAAGTGAGGAGAGTGTGTTCCCCTGATGGTTTAATAGACACGGGACATGTTACCAGGTGAACAGTATAAGTGAGGAGAGTGTGTTCCCCTGATGGTGAAATACACACAGGACATGTTACCAGGTGAACATTATAAGTGAGGAGAGTGTGTTCCCCTGATTGTTTAATATACAGTGGACATGTTGCCAATTGAACAGTATAAGTGATGAGAGTGTGTTCCCATGATGGTTTAACATACACGGGACATGTTAACGGGTGAACAGTATAAGTGAGGAGAGTGTGTTCCCCTGATTGTTTAATGCACAGTTGCCATGTTACCAGGTGAACAGCATAAGTGAGTAGAGTGTGTTCCCCTGATTGTTTAATACACACAGGACATGTTACCAGGTGAACTGTATAAGTGAGGAGAGTGTGTTCCCCTGATTGTTTAATGCACAGTTGACATGTTACCAGGTGAACAGTATAAGTGAGCAGAGTGTGTTCCCCTGATAGTTTAATACGCACGGGACATGTTCCCAGATGAGCTGTATAAGTGAGGAGAGTGTCTTCCCCTGATGGTTTAATACGCACGGGACATGTTAACAGATGAACAGTATAAGTGAGGAGAATGTGTTCCCCTGATGGTTTAATACTGACAGGTCATGTCACCAGGTGAACAGTATATGAGAGTAGATTGTGTTCCGCTGATGGTTTAATATACACAGGACATTGCACCAGGTGAACTGTATAAGTGAGGAGAGTGTGTTCCCCTGATTGTTTAATGCACAGTTGACATGTTACCAGGTGAACAGTATAAGTGAGGAGAGTGTGTTCCACTGATGGTTTAATGCACACGGGAGATGTTACCAGGTGAACAGTATAAGTGAGGAGAGTGTGTTCCCCTGATGGTTTAATGCACACGGGAGATGTTACCAGGTGAACAGTATAAGTGAGGAGAGTGTGTTCCCCTGATGGTTTAATACACACGGGACATGTTACCAGGTGAACAGTATAAGTGAGGAGAGTGTTTTCCCCTGATAGTTTAATACACACGGGACATGTTATCAGGTGAACAATATAAGTGAGGAGAGTGTGTTCCCCTGATGGTTTAATGCACACAGGACATGTTACCAGGTGAACAGTATACGTGAGGAGAGTGTGTTCCACTGATGGTTTAATGCACAGTTGACATGTTACCAGGTGAACAGTATAAGAGAGAAGAGTGTGTTCCCCTGATAGTTTAATACGCACGGGACGTGTTCCCAGATGAGCTGTATAAGTGAGGAGAGTGTCTTCCCCTGATGGTTTAATAC
The DNA here is from genome assembly GCF_036365525.1 of Heterodontus francisci. Taxonomy (NCBI): domain Eukaryota; kingdom Metazoa; phylum Chordata; class Chondrichthyes; order Heterodontiformes; family Heterodontidae; genus Heterodontus; species Heterodontus francisci. The sequence goes on along the minus strand of NW_027140768.1, from coordinate 58,287 downwards.
GCACGGGACATGTCACCAGGTGAACAGCATAAGTGAGGAGAGTGTGTTCCCCTGATGGTTTAATAGTCACGGGACATGTTACCAGGTGAACAGTTTAAGTGAGGAGAGTGTGTTCCCCTGATTATTTAAGACACACGGGATATGTCACCAGGTGAACAATATAAGTGAGGAGAGTGTGTTCCCCTGATGGTTTAATACACAAGGGACATGTCACCAGGTGAACAGTATAAGTGAGGAGAGTGTGTTCCCCTGATTGTTTAATGCACAGTTGACATGTTACCAGGTGAACAGTATAAGTGAGGAGAGTCTGTTCCCCTGATGGTTTAATACACACGGGAGATGTTACCAGGTGAACAGTATAAGTGAGGAGAGTGTGTTCCCCTGATGGTTTAATACACACGGGACATGTTACCAGGTGAACAGTATAAGTGAGGAGAGTGTTTTCCCCTGATAGTTTAATACACACGGGACATGTTACCAGGTGAACAGTATAAGTGAGGAGAGTATGTTCCGCTGATGGTTTAATACACACGGGACATGTTACCAGGTGAACAGCATAAGTGAGGAGAGTGTGTTCCACTGATGGTTTAATAGTCACGGGACATGTTACCAGGTGAACAGTTTAAGTGAGGAGAGTGTGTTCCCCTGATTATTTAAGACACACGGGATATGTCACCAGGTGAACAATATAAGTGAGGAGAGTGTGTTCCCCTGATGGTTTAATACACAAGGGACATGTCACCAGGTGAACAGTATAAGTGAGGAGAGTGTGTTCCCCTGATTGTTTAATGCACACAGGACATGTTACCAGGTGAACAATATAAGTGAGGAGAGTGTGTTGCCCTGTTTGTTTAATGCACACAGGACATGTTACCAGGTGAATAATATAAGTGAGGAGAGTGTGTTCCCCTGATGGTTTAATACACACGGGACATGTTACCAGGTGAATAATATAAGTGAGGAGAGTGTGTTCCCCTGATGGTTTAATACACACGGGACATGTCACCAGGTGAACAATATAAGTGAGGAGAGTGTGTTCCCCTGATGGTTTAATACACACGGGACATGTCACCAGGTGAACAGTATAAGTGAGGAGAGTGTGTTCCCCTGATTGTTTAATATACACGGGACATGTTACCAGATGAACAGTATAAGTGAGGAGAATGTGTTCCCCTGATGGTTTAATACTGACAGGTCATGTCACCAGGTGAACAGTATATGAGAGTAGATTGTGTTCCGCTGATGGTTTAATATACACAGGACATTGCACCAGGTGAACTGTATAAGTGAGGAGAGTGTGTTCCCCTGATTGTTTAATGCACACAGGACAAGTTACCAGGTGAACAGTATAAGTGAGGAGAGTGTGTTCCCCTGATTGTTTAATGCACAGTTGACATGTTACCAGGTGAACAGTATAAGTGAGGAGAGTGTGTTCCACTGATGGTTTAATACACACGGGAGATGTTACCAGGTGAACAGTATAAGTGAGGAGAGTGTGTTCCCCTGATGGTTTAATGCACACGGGAGATGTTACCAGGTGAACAGTATAAGTGAGGAGAGTGTGTTCCCCTGATGGTTTAATACACACGGGACATGTTACCAGGTGAACAGTATAAGTGAGGAGAGTGTTTTCCCCTGATAGTTTAATACACACGGGACATGTTATCAGGTGAACAATATAAGTGAGGAGAGTGTGTTCCCCTGATGGTTTAATGCACACAGGACATGTTACCAGGTGAACAGTATACGTGAGGAGAGTGTGTTCCACTGATGGTTTAATGCACAGTTGACATGTTACCAGGTGAACAGTATAAGAGAGAAGAGTGTGTTCCCCTGATAGTTTAATACGCACGGGACATGTTCCCAGATGAGCTGTATAAGTGAGGAGAGTGTCTTCCCCTGATGGTTTAATACGCACGGGACATGTCACCAGGTGAACAGCATAAGTGAGGAGAGTGTGTTCCACTGATGGTTTAATAGTCACGGGACATGTTACCAGGTGAACAGTTTAAGTGAGGAGAGTGTGTTCCCCTGATTATTTAAGACACACGGGATATGTCACCAGGTGAACAATATAAGTGAGGAGAGTGTGTTCCCCTGATGGTTTAATACACAAGGGACATGTCACCAGGTGAACAGTATAAGTGAGGAGAGTGTGTTCCCCTGATTGTTTAATGCACAGTTGACATGTCACCAGGTGAACAGTATAAGTGAGGAGAGTCTGTTCCCCTGATGGTTTAATACACACGGGACATGTTACCAGGTGAACAGTATAAGTGAGGAGAGTGTGTTCCCCTGATTGTTTAATATACACGGGAGATGTTACCAGGTGAACAGTATAAGTGAGGAGAGTGTGTTCCCCTGATGGTTTAATACACACGGGACATGTTACCTGGTGAACAGTATAAGTGAGGAGAGTGTTTTCCCCTGATAGTTTAATACACACGGGACATGTTACCAGGTGAACAGTATAAGTGAGGAGAGTGTGTTCCGCTGATGGTTTAATACACACGGGACATGTTACCAGGTGAACAGCATAAGTGAGGAGAGTGTGTTCCACTGATGGTTTAATAGTCACGGGACATGTTACCAGGTGAACAGTTTAAGTGAGGAGAGTGTGTTCCCCTGATTATTTAAGACACACGGGATATGTCACCAGGTGAACAATATAAGTGAGGAGAGTGTGTTCCCCTGATGGTTTAATACACAAGGGACATGTCACCAGGTGAACAGTATAAGTGAGGAGAGTGTGTTCCCCTGATTGTTTAATGCACACAGGACATGTTACCAGGTGAACAATATAAGTGAGGAGAGTGTGTTGCCCTGTTTGTTTAATGCACACAGGACATGTTACCAGGTGAATAATATAAGTGAGGAGAGTGTGTTCCCCTGATGGTTTAATACACACGGGACATGTCACCAGGTGAACAGTATAAGTGAGGAGAGTGTGTTCCCCTGATTGTTTAATGCACACAGGCCATGTTACCAGGTGAACAATATAAGTGAGGAGAGTGTGTTGCCCTGTTTGTTTAATGCACACAGGACATGTTACCAGGTGAATAATATAAGTGAGGAGAGTGTGTTCCCCTGTTGGTTTAATACACACGGGACATGTCACCAGGTGAACAATATAAGTGAGGAGAGTGTGTTCCCCTGATGGTTTAATACACACGGGACATGTCACCAGGTGAACAGTATAAGTGAGGAGAGTGTGTTCCCCTGATTGTTTAATATACACGGGACATGTTACCAGGTGAACAGTATAAGTGAGGAGAGTGTGTTCCCCTGATGGTTTAATATACACGGGACATGTTACCAGGTGAACAGTATAAGTGAGGAGACTGTGTTCCCCTGATTGTTTAATGCACACTGGACATGTTACCAGTTAAACAGTATAAGTGAGGAGAGTGTGTTCCCCTGATTATTTAAAACACATGGGACATGTTGCCAGGTGAACAGTATAAGTGAGGAGAGTGTGTTGCCCTGATTGTTTAATGCACTCTGGACATGTTACCAGGTAAACAGTATAAGTGAGGAGAGTGTGTTCCCCTGATTATTTAAAACACATGGGACATGTTGCCAGGTGAACAGTATAAGTGAGGAGAGTGTGTTCCCCTGATTATTTAAAACACATGGGACATGTTGCCAGGTGAACAGTATAAGTGAGGAGAGTGTGTTGCCCTGTTTGTTTAATGCACACGGGACATTTCACCAGGTGAACAGTATAAGTGAGGAGAGTGTGTTCCCCTGATTATTTAAAACACATGGGACATGTTGCCAAGTGAACAGTATAAGTGAGGAGAGTGTGTTCCCCTGTTTGTTTAATGCACACGGGACATGTTACCAGGTGAACAGTATAAGTGAGGAGAGTGTGTTCCCCTGATTGTTTAATGCACACGGGACATGTTACCAGGTGAACAGTATAAGTGAGGAGAGTGTGTTCCCCTGATTGTTTAATACACTCGGGACATGATACCAGGTGAACAGTATAAGTGAGGAGAGTGTGTTCCCCTGATTGTTTATTGCACACGGGACATGTTACCAGGTGAACAGTATAAGTGAAGAGCGTGTGTTCCCCTGATTGTTTAATGCACACGGGACATGTTACCAGGTGAACAGTAGAAGTGAGGAGAGTGTGTTCCCCTGATGGTTTAATAGACACGGGACATGTGACCAGGTGAACAGGATAAGTGAGGAGAGTGTGTTCCCCTGATGGCTCAATACACACGGGACATGTTAGCAGTTGAACAGTATAAGTGAGGAGAGCGTGTTCCCCTGATGGTTTAATAGTCACGGGACATGTTACGAGGTGAACAGTATAAGTGAGGAGAGTGTGTTCCCTTGATTGTTTAATGCACACAGGACATGTTACCAGGTGAACAATATAAGTGAGTAGAGTGTGTTCCCTTGATTGTTTAATGCACACAGGACATGTTACCAGGTGAACAGTATACGTGAGGAGAGTGTGTTCCCCTGATTGTTTAATGCACACAGGACATGTTACCAGGTGAACAGTATACGCGAGGAGAGTGTGTTCCCCTGATTATTTAATACACACGGGACATGTTACCAGGTGAACAATATAAGTGAGGAGAGTGTGTTCCCCTGATTGTTTAATGCACACAGGACATGTTACCAGGTGAACACTATAAATGAGGAGAGTGTGTTCCCCTGATTGTTTAATGCACACGGGACATGTTACAAGGTGAACAGTATAAGAGTGGAGACTGTGTTCCACTGATTGTTTAATGCACAGAGGACATGTTACCAGGTGAACAGTATAAGTGAGGAGAGTGTGTTCCCCTGCTCGTTTAATACACACGGGACATGTTACCAGGTGAACAGTTTAAGTGAGGAGAATGTGTTCCCCTGATGGTTTAATATACTTGGGACATGTCACCAGGTGAACAGTATAAGTGAGGATAGTGTGTTCCCCTGATTGTTTAATGCACACAGGACATGTTACCAGGTGAACAATATAAGTGAGGAGAGTGTGTTCCCCTGATTGTTTAATGCACACAGGACATGTTACCAGGAGAACAGTATAAGTGAGGAGAGTGTGTTCCCCTGATTGTTTAATACACACGGGACATGTTACCAGGTAAACAGTATAAGTGAGGAGAGTGTGTTGCCCTGTTTGTTTAATGCACACGGGACATTTCACCAGGTGAACAGTATAAGTGAGGAGAGTGTGTTCCCCTGATTATTAAAAACACATGGGACATGTTGCCAGGAGAACAGTGTAAGTGAGGAGAGTGTGTTCCCCTGATTGTTTAATGCACACGGGACATGTTACCAGCTGAACAGTATAAGTGAGGAGAGTGTGTTCCCCTGATTGTTTAATACACTCGGGACATGTTACCAGGTGAACAGTATAAGTGAGGAGAGTGTGTTCCCCTGATTGTTTATTGCACACGGGACATGTTACCAGGTGAACAGTGTAAGTGAAGAGCGTGTGTTCCCCTGATTGTTTAATGCACACGGGACATGTTACCAGGTGAACAGTATAAGTGAGGAGAGTGTGTTCCCCTGATGGCTCAATACACACGGGACATGTTACCAGGTGAACAGTATAAGTGAGGAGAGTGTGTTCCCCTGATGGTTTAATAGTCACGGGACATGTTACCAGGTGAACAATATAAGTGAGGAGAGTGTGTTCCCTTGATTGTTTAATGCACACAGGACATGTTACCAGGTGAACAGTATACGTGAGGAGAGTGTGTTCCCCTGATTATTTAATACACACGGGACATGTTACCAGGTGAACAATATAAGTGAGGAGACTGTGTTCCCCTGATTGTTTAACACACAGAGGACATGTTACAAGGTGAACAGTATAAGTGTGGAGAGTGTGTTCCCCTGATTGTTTAATGCACACGGGACATGTTACAAGGTGAACAGTATAGGTGTGGAGACTGTGTTCCACTGATTGTTTAATGCACAGAGGACATGTTACCAGGTGAACAGTATAAGTGAGGAGAGTGTGTTCCCCTGCTAGTTTAATACACACGGGACATGTTACCAGGTGAACAGTATAAGTGAGGAGCGTGTGTTCCCCTGATTGTTTAATGCACACGGGACATGTTACCAGGTGAACAGTATAAGTGAGGAGAGTGTGTTCCCCTGATTTTAGAATTAGAGTTAGAACATGACAGCTCAGTACAGGCCCTTCGGCCCTCGATGTTGCGCCGACCTGTGAAACCATCTGACCTACACTATTCCATTTTCATCCATATGTCTATCCAATGACCACTTAAATGCCCTTAAAGTTGGCGAGTCTGCTACTGTTGCAGGCAGGGCGTTCCACGCCCCTACTACTCTCTGTGTAAAGAAACTACCTCTGACATCTGTCCTATATCTTTCACCCCTCAACTTGAAGCTCTGTCCCCTCATGTTTGCCATCCTCATCCGAGGAAAAAGACTCTCACTATCCACCCTATCTAACCCTCTGATTATCTTATATGTCTCTATTAAGTCACCTCTCCTCCTCCTTCTCTCTAACGAAAACAACCCCAAGTCCCTCAGCCTTTCCTCGTAAGACCTTCCCTCCATACCAGGCAACATCCTAGTAAATCTCCTCTGCACCCTTTCCAAAGCTTCCACTTCCTTCCTATAATGCAGTGACCAGAACTGCACGCAATGCTCAAGGTGCGGCCTCACCAATGTTTTGTACAGCTGCAGCATGACCTCGTGGCTCCGAAACTCGATCCCCCTACTAATAAAAGCTAACACACCATATGCCTTCTTAACAGCCCTATTAACCTGGTTAGCAACCTTCAGGGATTTATGCACCTGGACACCAAGATCTCTCTGTTCATCTACACTACCAAGAATCTTCCCATTAGCCCAGTACTCTGCATTGCTGTTACTCCTTCCAAAGTGAATCACCTCACACTTTTCCGCATTAAACTCCATTTGCCATCTCTCAGCCCAGCTCTGCAGCCTATCTATGTCCCTCTGTACCCTACAACACCCTTCGACACTATCCACAACTCCACCGACCTTCGTGTCATCCGCAAATTTACTAACCCACCCTTCTACACCCTCTTCCAGGTCATTTATAAAAATGACAAACAGCAGTGGCCCCAAAACAGAACCTTGCGGTACACCACTAGTAACTGAACTCCAGGATGAACTTTTGCCATCAACCACCACCCTCTGTCTTCTTTCAGCTAGCCAATTTCTGATCCAAAGCTCTAAATCACCTTCAACCCCATACTTCCGTATTTTCTGCAATAGCCTACCGTGGGGAACCTTATCAAACGCCTTACTGAAATCCATATACACCACATCCACGGCTTTACCCTCATCCACCTGTTTGGTCAGCTTCTCGAAAAACTCAATCAGGTTTGTGAGGCACGACCTACCTTTCACAAAACCGTGCTGACGATCGCAAATGAACTTATTCTTTTCAAGATGATTATAAATCCTATCTCTTATAACCTTTTCCAACATTTTACCCACAACCGAAGTAAGGCTCACAGGTCTATAATTACCAGGGCTGTCTCTACTCCCCTTCTTGAACAAGGGGACAACATTTGCTATCCTCCAGTCTTCCGGCACTACTCCTGTCGACAATGACGACATAAAGATCAACAACAACGGCTCTGCAATCTCCTCCCGAGCTTCCCAGAGAATCCTAGGAGAAATCCCATCTGGCCCAGGGGACTTATCTATTTTCACTCTTTCCAAAATTGCTAACACCTCCTCCTTGTGAACCTCAATCCCATCTAGCCCAGTAGTCTGTATCTCAGTATTCTCCTCGACAACATTTTCTTTCTCTACTGTAAATACTGACGAAAAATATTCATTTAACGCTTCCCCTATCTCCTCTGATTCCACACACAACTTCCCACTACTATCCTTGATTGGCCCTAATCTAACTCTAGTCATTCTTTTATTCCTGATATACCTATAGAAAGCCTTAGGGTTTTCCCTGATCCTATCCACCAATGACTTCTCGTGTCCTCTCCTTGCTCTTCTTAGCCCTCCCTTTAGATACTTCCTGGCTAGCTTGTAACTCTCAAGCGCCCTAACTGAGCCTTCACGTCTCATCCTAACATAAGCCGCCCTCTTCCTCTTGACAAGCGCTTCAACTTCTTGAGTAAACCACGGCTCCCTCGCTCGACAACTTCCTCCCTGCCTGACAGGTACATACTTATCAAGGACACGCATTAGCTGCTCCTTGAATAAGCTCCACATTTCGATTGTGCCCATCCCCTGCAGTTTCCTTCCCCATCCTACACATCCTAAATCTTGCCTAATCGCATCATAATTTCCTTTCCCCCAGCTTTCATTCTTGCCCTGCGGTATGTACCTGTCCCTGCCCATCGCTAAGGTAAACCTAACCGAATTGTGATCACTATCACCAAAGTGCTCACCTACATCTAAATCTAACACCTGGCCGGGTTCATTACCCAGTACCAAATCCAGTGTGGCATCGCCCCTCGTTGGCCTGTCAACATACTGTGTCAGAAAACACTCCTGCACACACTGGACAAAAACAGACCCATCTAAAGTACTCGAACTATAGTATTTCCAGTCAATATTTGGAAAGTTAAAGCCCCCCTTAACAACTACCTTGTTACTCTCGCTCCTGTCGAGAATCATCTTCGCTATCCTTTCCTCTACATCTCTGGAACTATTCGGAGGTCTATAGAAAACTCCCAACAGGGTGACCTCTCCTCTCCTGTTTCTAACCTCGGCCCATACTACCTCAGTAGACGAGTCCTCAAACGTCCTTTCTGCCGCTGTAATACCCTCCTTGATTAAAAATGCCACACCCCCCCCCCCCCTTTTCCCATCTTCTCTGTTCTTACTGAAACATCTAAATCCCGGAACCTGCAACATCCATTCCTGTCCCTGCTCTACCCATGTCTCCGAAATGGCCACAACATAGATTAGAATGGGCTTATGTTCTCTGGAGTTTAGAGGAATGAAAGTTGATTTCTTTGAAATGAATAACGTTGTCCGAGGGTTTGAATCTTCTAACTCAGAGGCGAGTGTCCTACCAATTGACCTACAGCATACAGATGGTGATTCAAACAAACATTCAGTCTGTGGTGTAACTGGAAACTCGGAATGGTCAATTCTTCTGTTTCTGGAGATGGAGAATTTCATTATTTGTGGATTTTCTCTTCAGTGTTTTCCTTGACTCCCTTTGAGGCCCCCTTCCCATTCCTCTGTCTCCTGGACTGTCTTGTGGACTGTGCTCTCTGATGCAGTTTTCAATGGCTGGCAAACACAAGCCTTCCAGTGATTTCCCATTGTCTCTGCCCTGTGGTTATACAGACTGATTCTACCCGACAGCAGCTGGTGTTTACAACAGTTTCCACAGTCTCTGGAGGCCTCATTATCTGTAGCTTTCCAGACAGGCTGTAGAACACTTGTATAATTAATCCAAGCTTCCAAAATGAACTCAAAGCTAAATACTGCGGATGCTGGAAATCTCAAATAAAAACAAGAAATGCTGGAATCACTCAGCAGGTCTGGCAGCATCTGTGGAAAGAGAAGCAGAGTTAACGTTTCGGAAATGTTAACTCTGCTTCTCTTTCCACAGATGCTGCCAGACCTGCTGAGTGATTCCAGCATTTCTTGTTTTTATTCCAAAATGAACTGTCAGTTTAACAGGTCCTTTGCTGAATTGATGCTTTAAAACAGACTCATCTACTTTAGTAGGGATGTAATCCAGGTTTCTGAGCCAAATATCTTGAAAAGCATTATTGAAATGACTAACATCCTTTCTGAGGAGGAAGATGATAAAAATTGTTACAAACATTGAACCTGAGACTTGACGAATCCGCTGTGATCCAGGTTCAAACTTGTACAGAGAAACCCCGGAGGATTTCCAGTCTAACACCGTAACCACTCAGTCATCACAGCTGCACAAAGGCATTGCCCAGCAGTTTGACTTCTCAAATCTCCGACCCTGTTCTCTGTGTTAAATCTCAGCAACGCTTATTGTGTGGATTTTGTGATGTTCAATTTGTACAAATACATAAAATCAAAATGAATCACAGGGATCGTTAAAATAATCTCACTTTCTGATATTAATAACATGCAACACAATATGTTAAGAGAATTTACAAATTCCATGTTATTTATATTTAACCACAAGAATACCCACAGTCGATGGTTGAAATGCAGGGAGTTATGGGAGGTCTGAGAATAAGAGACAAAGCTAAAAGACCATTAAAAGGTAAGAGTGGGGTTTGCTGAATTCCCTGAAGGTGATTCCCAGATAGTACTTTATTACATTTCCAGAGAATTCACTGAAGGTTATTTATAGATGGTCTTTTATTTTGTAAATGGACCCTTGTAGGTTCATTATGCACAGTCTCTTATTATTCGGGATATTGATTTCCTGAAGGTGGTTTAAGGATCATACCTTAGTACTTTGAAGTTAAGTTCCCTCAGACTCTCTATAGACTGTTCTGTTTTATTTGATGCAGATTAATCTGAAGGAACTTTATAAACTATCCCTTATTTTAATGATTACTGCTCCAAAGGAGATTTATGGGCAGCACTCTATATTTGGATGGAGATTTCTACAAAGAAGAATTGTGGACAGTCCCTGATTATTGTAATGGATGAATAATTCTCTATTGAAAGGATGTTCTCCTTTTGTTCAATGGTGATTTTTTCTAACTGTGTTTTATGGAAATACCCTCATTATTCAGAGCAGAGACTTCTCCAGAGGCAGTTTATCGACAGTCCCATATTCATTGTGATGTTTCACATCTTCCACCCTATCACAGACTGTCCCTTTTGTTCTTCTTTCCATCCTCCCCCCTTTCACTTGCTCAAAACCTATTACATTTCTATCTTTTCTCAGTTTTGATGAAAGGTCACAGATCTGAAACATTAACTCTGTTTCTCTGTCCACAAATAGTGCCTGACCTGATGAGAATATCCAATATTTTCTGTTCTATATGTTGTGGTGTGATTTCCATTCCTGTGATTTGTGGGATCTCTTTAAGCTGTGGGAAACATGTGAGAATCTGTATTCTTTGTGTGTGTGGTACTGCTCCAGCAATCCTAGGTATAAATCATTGTCCATTGTTCAGCTCAGTAAAGACTGAGCTTGGAATAAGTTCTCATTTCCTCAGACATTACTCCTAAAAAAACATATTTTTAAAAGCAAAATTTCTTGTCCACTGCCGCGAATTGAATCTTCATTATTGAGCCAGACCCGTGCAGTTAAACAGGTAAGTTTACCTGTCTCTGTGTGATCTGCATCTCATTGTCCAATCAGACAGTTTGGTGATTGAAGTGACAGTGACAGGGATTGTATTATTAGATTGCCCTGAGTGTCCCTCCTTCAAATCTCCATTTAAAATGTTCTGTTCAATTCTAACAATGAGTGGTAATTATGGGTGGAACCCCGGTGTTCAACGTCCCGGCACTCATTGGATCATGTAACCTGAGATATTCGACACAATTTTCTTTTGTGTAAAAGCGGCTTGTAGGGAACTGATTATTTGCCTTTAAAAGTTGGAACAAAGACAGCATTTCTCACAGAAAATGCGAGGAGGTTTTGTGGATATGTGGATTGAAAATGATTTCAGCCAGGTCAGTGAGTGTTTCTGGACAATGTGTAACTATATAAATATATCTCCTCTTGTATCACAGCTCCTCTCCAGTTGTCTGAGCATTAAACCCCTTTGTGTGGAGTTGTATCTTAAACAGGCATCTGTTTAGTGATGTCAGTGCTGAAATGTCGTGCTCTAAACATTTACTATTTAATCCATTAGAACGTTTTAACCAGACTAGATTATTCTTTGGCTCGGCAACATAAGTTACAATCTCTCACTCAGGCCGTGCATTGACATCATTTTTGGGCGATGGCTCTCTTGAAGATTTCTGGTTCAGTAAATTGGTATTGGAACAGTTTCTGGGTGCTGGGACAGTTTGAGTGTTGAGATCAGAAATGGTTACTTGGTCAGTTTCCAGGTGCTGGGTGAGTGAACATGTCCTGGATTAGGTGATGATCACTTGGTCAGTTTCCAGGTGCTGTGTCAGTGAACATGTCCTGGGTTAGGTGATGCTCACTTGGTCAGTTTCCAGGTGCTGGGTGAGAGAACATGTCTTGGGTTAGGTGATGATCACTTGGTCAGTTTCCAGGTGCTGGGTGAGTGAACATGTCCTGGATTAGGTGATGATCACCTGGTCAGTTTCCAGGTGCTGTGTCAGTGATCATGTCCTGGGTTAGGTGATGATCACCTGGTCAGTTTCCAGGTGCTGTGTCAGTGAACATGTCCTGGGTTAGGTGATGATCACCTGGTTAGTTTCCAGGTACTGGGTCAGTGAACATGTCCTGGGTTAGGTGATGATCACCTGGTCAGTTTCCAGGTACTGGGTCAGTGAACATGTCCTGGATTAGGTGATGATCACCTGGTTAGTTTCCAGGTACTGGGTCAGTGAACATGTCCTGGGTTAGGTGATGATCACCTGGTCAGTTTCCAGGTACTGGGTCAGTGAACATGTCCTGGGTTAGGTGATGCTCACCTGGTCAGTTTCCAGGTACTGGGTCAGTGAACATGTCCTGGGTTAGGTGATGATCACCTGGTCAGTTTCCAGGTACTGGGTCAGTGAACATGTCCTGGATTAGGTGATGATCACCTGGTTAGTTTCCAGGTACTGGGTCAGTGAACATGTCCTGGGTTAGGTGATGATCACCTGGTCAGTTTCCAGGTACTGGGTCAGTGAACATGTCCTGGGTTAGGTGATGCTCACCTGGTCAGTTTCCAGGTACTGGGTCAGTGAACATGTCCTGGATTAGGTGATGATCACCTGGTCAGTTTCCAGGTACTGGGTCAGTGAACATGTCCTGGGTTAGGTGATGCTCACCTGGTCAGTTTCCAGGTACTGGGTCAGTGAACATGTCCTGGGTTAGGTGATGCTCACCTGGTCAGTTTCCAGGTACTGGGTCAGTGAACATGTCCTGGGTTAGGTGGTGTACACCTGGTTAGTTTCCAGGTGCTGGGTCAGTGAACATGTCCTGGGTTAGGTGGTGTACACCTGGTCAGTTTCCAGGTGCTGTGTCACTGAACATGTCCTGGATTAGGTGATGCTCACCTGGTCAGTTTCCAGGTACTGGGTCAGTGAACATGTCCTGGGTTAGGTGATGCTCACCTGGTCAGTTTCCAGGTACTGGGTCAGTGAACATGTCCTGGGTTAGGTGATGCTCACCTGGTCAGTTTCCAGGTACTGGGTCAGTGAACATGTCCTGGGTTAGGTGATGATCACCTGGTTAGTTTCCAGGTGCTGGGTCAGTGAACATGTCCTGGGTTAGGTGGTGTACACCTGGTCAGTTTCCAGGTGCTGTGTCACTGAACATGTCCTGGATTAGGTGATGATCACCTGGTCAGTTTCCAGGTGCTGGGTCAGTGAACATGTCCTGTGTTAGGTGATGATCACCTGGTCAGTTTCCAGGTGCTGTGTCAGTGAACATGTCCTGGGTTAGGTGATGATCACCTGGTCAGTTTCCAGGTACTGGGTCAGTGAACATGTCCTGGGTTAGGTGATGATCACCTGGTCAGTTTCCAGGTGCTGTGTCAGTGAACATGTCCTGGATTAGGTGATGATCACCTGGTTAGTTTCCAGGTACTGGGTCAGTGAACATGTCCTGGATTAGGTGATGATCACCTGGTCAGTTTCCAGGTACTGTGTCAGTGAACATGTCCTGGATTAGGTGATGCTCACCTGGTCAGTTTCCAGGTGCTGGGTCAGTGAACATGTCCTGGGTTAGGTGATGCTCACCTGGTCAGTTTCCAGGTGCTGGGTCAGTGAACATGTCCTGGGTTAGGTGATGATCACCTGGTCAGTTTCCAGGTGCTGTGTCAGTGAACATGTCCTGGATTAGGTGATGATCACCTGGTCAGTTTCCAGGTGCTGGGTCAGTGAACATGTCCTGGATTAGGTGATGATCACCTGGTCAGTTTCCAGGTGCTGTGTCAGTGAACATGTCCTGGGTTAGGTGATGATCACCTGGTCAGTTTCCAGGTGCTGTGTCAGTGAACATGTCCTGGGTTAGGTGATGATCACCTGGTCAGTTTCCAGGTGCTGTGTCAGTGAACATGTCCTGGATTAGGTGATGATCACCTGGTTAGTTTCCAGGTACTGGGTCAGTGAACATGTCCTGGGTTAGGTGATGCTCACCTGGTGAGTTTCCAGGTACTGGGTCAGTGAACATGTCCTGGATTAGGTGATGATCACCTGGTCAGTTTCCAGGTGCTGTGTCAGTGAACATGTCCTGGATTAGGTGATGATCACCTGGTTAGTTTCCAGGTACTGGGTCAGTGAACATGTCCTGGGTTAGGTGATGCTCACCTGGTGAGTTTCCAGGTACTGGGTCAGTGAACATGTCCTGGATTAGGTGATGATCACCTGGTCAGATTCCAGGTACTGGGTCAGTGAACGTGTCCTGGATTAGGTGATGATCACCTGGTCAGTTTCCAGGTACTGGGTCAGTGAACATGTCCTGGGTTAGGTGATGATCACCTGGTCAGTTTCCAGGTGCTGTGTCAGTGAACATGTCCTGGATTAGGTGATGCTCACCAGGTCAGTTTCCAGGTGCTGTGTCAGTGAACATGTCCTGGATTAGGTGATGATCACCTGGTCAGTTTCCAGGTACTGGGTCAGTGAACATGTCCTGGGTTAGGTGATGATCACCTGGTCAGTTTCCAGGTGCTGTGTCAGTGAACATGTCCTGGATTAGGTGATGCTCACCAGGTCAGTTTCCAGGTACTGGGTCAGTGAACATGTCCTGGGTTAGGTGATGATCACCTGGTCAGTTTCCAGGTACTGGGTCAGTGAACATGTCCTGGATTAGGTGATGATCACCTGGTTAGTTTCCAGGTGCTGTGTCAGTGAACATGTCCTGGGTTAGGTGATGATCACCTGGTTAGTTTCCAGGTACTGGGTCAGTGAACATGTCCTGGGTTAGGTGATGATCACTTGGTCAGTTTCCAGGTGCTGGGTCAGTGAACATGTCCTGGGTTAGGTGATGATCACCTGGTCAGTTTCCAGGTACTGGGTCAGTGAACATGTCCTGGATTAGGTGATGATCACCTGGTTAGTTTCCAGGTGCTGTGTCAGTGAACATGTCCTGGGTTAGGTGATGATCACCAGGTCAGTTTCCAGGTGCTGTGTCAGTGAACATGTCCTGGATTAGGTGATGATCACCTGGTCAGTTTCCAGGTACTGGGTCAGTGAACATGTCCTGGGTTAGGTGATGATCACCTGGTTAGTTTCCAGGTACTGGGTCAGTGAACATGTCCTGGATTAGGTGATGATCACCTGGTCAGTTTCCAGGTACTGGGTCAGTAAACATGTCCTGGATTAGGTGATGATCACCTGGTCAGTTTCCAGGTACTGGGTCAGTGAACATGTCCTGGGTTAGGTGATGATCACCTGGTCAGTTTCCAGGTGCTGTGTCAGTGAACATGTCCTGGATTAGGTGATGCTCACCAGGTCAGTTTCCAGGTGCTGTGTCAGTGAACATGTCCTGGATTAGGTGATGATCACCTGGTCAGTTTCCAGGTACTGGGTCAGTGAACATGTCCTGGGTTAGGTGATGATCACCTGGTTAGTTTCCAGGTACTGGGTCAGTGAACATGTCCTGGGTTAGGTGATGTTCACCTGGTCAGTTTCCAGGTGCTGTGTCAGTGAACATGTCCTGGATTAGGTGATGATCACCTGGTCAGTTTCCAGGTACTGTGTCAGTGAACATGTCCTGGGTTAGGTGATAAATCACCTGGTCAGTTTCCGGGTGCTGGATCAGTGAACATGTCCTGGATTAGGTGATGATCACCTGGTCAGTTTCCAGGTGCTGGGTCAGTGAACATGTCCTGGATTAGGTGATGATCACCTGGTCAGTTTCCAGGTGCTGTGTCAGTGAACATGTCCTGGGTTAGGTGATGATCACCTGGTCAGTTTCCAGGTGCTGGGTCAGTGAACATGTCCTGGATTAGGTGATGATCACCTGGTCAGTTTCCAGGTACTGGGTCAGTGAACATGTCCTGGGTTAGGTGATGATCACCTGGTTAGTTTCCAGGTGCTGTGTCAGTGAACATGTCCTGGGTTAGGTGATGATCACCTGGTCAGTTTCCAGGTGCTGTGTCAGTGAACATGTCCTGGGTTAGGTGATGATCACCTGGTCAGTTTCCAGGTGCTGTGTCAGTGAACATGTCCTGGGTTAGGTGATAAATCACCTGGTCAGTTTCCAGGTGCTGGTTCAGTGAACATGTCCTGGGTTAGGTGATGATCACCTGGTCAGTTTCCAGGTGCTGTGTCAGTGAACATGTCCTGGGTTAGGTGATGATCACCTGGTTAGTTTCCAGGTGCTGGGTCAGTGAACATGTCCTGGATTAGGTGATGATCACCTGGTCAGTTTCCAGGTGCTGGGTCAGTGAACATGTCCTGGATTAGGTGATGATCACCTGGTCAGTTTCCAGGTGCTGGGTCAGTGAACATGTCCTGGGTTAGGTGATGATCACCTGGTCAGTTTCCAGGTGCTGTGTCAGTGAACATGTCCTGGGTTAGGTGATGATCACCTGGTCAGTTTCCAGGTGCTGGGTCAGTGAACATGTCCTGGATTAGGTGATGATCACCTGGTCAGTTTCCAGGTGCTGGGTCAGTGAACATGTCCTGGGTTAGGTGATGATCACCTGGTCAGTTTCAAGGTGCTGTGTCAGTGAACATGTCCTGGATTAGGTGATGATCTCCTGGTTAGTTTCCAGGTGCTGTGTCAGTGAACATGTCCTGGATTAGGTGATGCTCACCTGGTCAGTTTCCAGGTGCTGGGTCAGTGAACATGTCCTGGGTTAGGTGATGATCACCTGGTCAGTTTCCAGGTACTGGGTCAGTGAACATGTCCTGGGTTAGGTGATGATCACCTGGTCAGTTTCCAGGTGCTGGGTCAGTGAACATGTCCTGGGTTAGGTGATGATCACCTGGTTAGTTTCCAGGTACTGGGTCAGTGAACATGTCCTGGATTAGGTGATGATCACCTGGTCAGTTTCCAGGTACTGGGTCAGTGAACATGTCCTGGGTTAGGTGATGATCACCTGGTCAGTTTCCAGGTGCTGGGTCAGTGAACATGTCCTGGGTTAGGTGATGATCACCTGGTCAGTTTCCAGGTGCTGGGTCAGTGAACATGTCCTGGGTTAGGTGATGATCACCTGGTCAGTTTCCAGGTGCTGGGTCAGTGAACATGTCCTGGGTTAGGTGATGATCACCTGGTCAGTTTCCAGGTGCTGGGTCAGTGAACATGTCCTGGGTTAGGTGATGATCACCTGGTCAGTTTCCAGGTGCTGGGTCAGTGAACATGTCCTGGATTAGGTGATGATCACCTGGTCAGTTTCCAGGTGCTGTGTCAGTGAACATGTCCTGGATTAGGTGATGATCACCTGGTCAGTTTCCAGGTGCTGGGTCAGTGAACATGTCCTGGGTTAGGTGATGATCACCTGGTCAGTTTCCAGGTGCTGGGTCAGTGAACATGTCCTGGATTAGGTGATGATCACCTGGTTAGTTTCCAGGCACTGGGTCAGTGAACATGTCCTGGATTAGGTGATGATCTCCTGGTTAGTTTCCAGGTGCTGTGTCAGTGAACATGTCCTGGATTAGGTGATGCTCACCTGGTCAGTTTCCAGGTGCTGGGTCAGTGAACATGTCCTGGGTTAGGTGATGATCACCTGGTCAGTTTCCAGGTGCTGGTTCAGTGAACATGTCCTGGGTTAGGTGATGATCACCTGGTTAGTTTCCAGGTACTGGGTCAGTGAACATGTCCTGGGTTAGGTGATGATCACCTGGTTAGTTTCCAGGTACTGGGTCAGTGAACATGTCCTGGGTTAGGTGATGATCACCTGGTCAGTTTCCAGGTGCTGGTTCAGTGAACATGTCCTGGGTTAGGTGATGATCACCTGGTTAGTTTCCAGGTGCTGGGTCAGTGAACATGTCCTGGATTAGGTGATGATCACCTGGTCAGTTTCCAGGTGCTGGGTCAGTGAACATGTCCTGGGTTAGGTGATGATCACCTGGTCAGTTTCCAGGTGCTGTGTCAGTGAACATGTCCTGGATTAGGTGATGATCACCTGGTCAGTTTCCAGGTGCTGTGTCAGTGAACATGTCCTGGATTAGGTGATGATCTCCTGGTTAGTTTCCAGGTGCTGTGTCAGTGAACATGTCCTGGATTAGGTGATGCTCACCTGGTCAGTTTCCAGGTGCTGGGTCAGTGAACATGTCCTGGGTTAGGTGATGATCACCTGGTCAGTTTCCAGGTGCTGGGTCAGTGAACATGTCCTGGATTAGGTGATGATCACCTGGTCAGTTTCCAGGTGCTGGGTCAGTGAACATGTCCTGGGTTAGGTGATGATCACCTGGTCAGTTTCCAGGTGCTGGGTCAGTGAACATGTCCTGGATTAGGTGATGATCACCTGGTCAGTTTCCAGGTACTGGGTCAGTGAACATGTCCTGGGTTAGGTGATGATCACCTGGTCAGTTTCCAGGTGATGGGTCAGTGAACATGTCCTGGGTTAGGTGATGATCACCTGGTCAGTTTCCAGGTACTGGGTCAGTGAACATGTCCTGGATTAGGTGATGATCACCTGGTCAGTTTCCAGGTGCTGGGTCAGTGAACATGTCCTGGGTTAGGTGATGATCACCTGGTCAGTTTCCAGGTACTGGGTCAGTGAACATGTCCTGGGTTAGGTGATGATCACCTGGTCAGTTTCCAGGTGCTGGGTCAGTGAACATGTCCTGGATTAGGTGATGATCACTTGGTCAGTTTCCAGGTACTGGGTCAGTGAACATGTCCTGGGTTAGGTGATGATCACCTGGGCAGTTTCCAGGTACTGGGTCAGTGAACATGTCCTGGGTTAGGTGATGATCACCTGGGCAGTTTCCAGGTGCTGGGTCAGTGAACATGTCGTGGATTAGGTGATGATCACCTGGTCAGTTTCCAGGTACTGGATCAGTGAACATGTCCTGGGTTAGGTGATGATCACCTGGTCAGTTTCCAGGTATTGGGTCAGTGAACATGTCCTGTGTTAGGTGATGATCACCTGGTCAGTTTCCAGGTGCTGGGTCAGTGAACATGTCCTGGATTAGGTGATGCTCACCTGGTCAGTTTCCAGGTACTGGGTCAGTGAACATGTCCTGTGTTAGGTGATGATCACCTGGTCAGTTTCCAGGTGCTGGGTCAGTGAACATGTCCTGGATTAGGTGATGCTCACCTGGTCAGTTTCCAGGTACTGGGTCAGTGAACATGTCGTGGATTAGGTGATGCTCACCTGGTCAGTTTCCAGGTGCTGGGTCAGTGAACATGTCCTGGGTTAGGTGATGATCACCTGGTTAGTTTCCAGGTACTGGGTCAGTGAACATGTCCTGGATTAGATGATGATCACCTGGTCAGTTTCCAGGTACTGGGTCAGTGAACATGTCCTGGGTTAGGTGGTGTACACCTGGTCAGTTTCCAGGTGCTGTGTCAGTGAACATGTCCTGTGTTAGGTGATGATCACTTGGTCAGTTTCCAGGTGCTGGGTCAGTGAACATGTCCTGGATTAGGTGATGATCACCTGGTCAGTTTCCAGGTACTGGGTCAGTGAACATGTCCTGGATTAGGTGATGATCACCTGGTTAGTTTCCAGGTACTGGGTCAGTGATCATGTCCTGTGTTAGGTGATGATCACTTGGTCAGTTTCCAGGTGCTGGTTCAGTGAACATGTCCTGGATTAGGTGATGATCACCTGGTTAGTTTCCAGGTACTGGGTCAGTGAACATGTCCTGGGTTAGGTGATGATCACCTGGTCAGTTTCCAGGTACTGGGTCAGTGAACATGTCCTGGGTTAGGTGATGATCACCTGGTCAGTTTCCAGGTACTGGGTCAGTGAACATGTCCTGGGTTAGGTGATGATCACCTGGTCAGTTTCCAGGTACTGGGTCAGTGAACATGTCCTGGATTAGGTGATGCACACCTGGTTAGTTTCCAGGTACTGGGTCAGTGAACATGTCCTGGATTAGGTGATGATCACCTGGTCAGTTTCCAGGTACTGGGTCAGTGAACATGTCCTGGGTTAGGTGATGATCACCTGGTCAGTTTCCAGGTACTGGGTCAGTGAACATGTCCTGGGTTAGGTGATGATCACCTGGTCAGTTTCCAGGTACTGGGTCAGTGAACATGTCCTGGGTTAGGTGATGATCACCTGGTCAGTTTCCAGGTACTGGGTCAGTGAACATGTCCTGGGTTAGGTGATGATCACCTGGTCAGTTTCCAGGTACTGGGTCAGTGAACATGTCCTGGGTTAGGTGATGATCACCTGGTCAGTTTCCAGGTACTGGGTCAGTGAACATGTCCTGGATTAGGTGATGATCACCTGGTCAGTTTCCAGGTACTGGGTCAGTGAACATGTCCTGGATTAGGTGATGATCACCTGGTTAGTTTCCAGGTGCTGGGTCAGTGAACATGTCCTGGGTTAGGTGATGATCACCTGGTCAGTTTCCAGGTACTGGGTCAGTGAACATGTCCTGGGTTAGGTGATGATCACCTGGTTAGTTTCCAGGTACTGGGTCAGTGAACATGTCCTGGGTTAGGTGATGCTCACCTGGTCAGTTTCCAGGTGCTGTGTCAGTGAACATGTCCTGGATTAGGTGATGCTCACCTGGTCAGTTTCCAGGTGCTAGGTCAGTGAACATGTCCTGGGTTAGGTGATGATCACCTGGTTAGTTTCCAGGTACTGGGTCAGTGAACATGTCCTGGGTTAGGTGATGATCACCTGGTCAGTTTCCAGGTACTGGGTCAGTGAACATGTCCTGGATTAGGTGATGCTCACCTGGTCAGTTTCCAGGTGCTAGGTCAGTGAACATGTCCTGGGTTAGGTGATGATCACCTGGTTAGTTTCCAGGTACTGGGTCAGTGAACATGTCCTGGGTTAGGTGATGATCACCTGGTCAGTTTCCAGGTACTGGATCAGTGAACATGTCCTGGGTTAGGTGATGATCACCTGGTTAGTTTCCAGGTACTGGGTCAGTGAACATGTCCTGGGTTAGGTGATGATCACCTGGTCAGTTTCCAGGTGCTGTGTCAGTGAACATGTCCTGGATTAGGTGATGATCACCTGGTCAGTTTCCAGGTACTGTGTCAGTGAACATGTCCTGGATTAGGTGATGATCACCTGGTTAGTTTCCAGGTGCTGTGTCAGTGAACATGTCCTGGGTTAGGTGATGATCACTTGGTCAGTTTCCAGGTGCTGTGTCAGTGAACATGTCCTGGATTAGGTGATGATCACCTGGTCTGTTTCCAGGTGCTGGGTCAGTGAACATGTCCTGGGTTAGGTGATGATCACTTGGTCAGTTTCCAGGTGCTGTGTCAGTGAACATGTCCTGGATTAGGTGATGATCACCTGGTCAGTTTCCAGGTGCTGGGTCAGTGAACATGTCCTGGGTTAGGTGATGATCACTTGGTCAGTTTCCAGGTGCTGGGTGAGTGAACATGTCCTGGATTAGGTGATGATCACCTGGTTAGTTTCCAGGTACTGGGTCAGTGATCATGTCCTGGATTAGGTGATGATCACCTGGTCAGTTTCCAGGTGCTGGGTCAGTGAACATGTCCTGGATTAGGTGATGATCACCTGGTTAGTTTCCAGGTGCTGGATCAGTGAACATGTCCTGGGTTAGGTGATGATCACCTGGTCAGTTTCCAGGTACTGGGTCAGTGAACATGTCCTGGGTTAGGTGATGATCACCTGGTCAGTTTCCAGGTGCTGGGTCAGTGAACATGTCCTGGGTTAGGTGATGATCACCTGGTTAGTTTCCAGGTGCTGTGTCAGTGAACATGTCCTGGGTAAGGTGATGATCACCTGGTCAGTTTCCAGGTGCTGGGTCAGTGAACATGTCCTGGGTTAGGTGATGATCACCTGGTTAGTTTCCAGGTGCTGGGTCAGTGAACATGTCCTGGGTTAGGTGATGATCACCTGGTTAGTTTCCAGGTACTGTGTCAGTGAACATGTCCTGGGTTAGGTGATGATCACCTGGTCAGATTCCAGGTACTGGGTCAGTGAACATGTCCTGGGTTAGGTGATGATCACCTGGTTAGTTTCCAGGTACTGGGTCAGTGAACATGTCCTGAATTAGGTGATGATCACCTGGTTAGTTTCCAAGTGCTGGGTCAGTGAACATGTCCTGGATTAGGTGATGATCACCTGGTTAGTTTCCAGGTACTCGGTCAGTGAACATGTCCTGGGTTAGGTGATGATCACCTGGTTAGTTTCCAGGTACTGGGTCAGTGATCATGTCCTGGGTTAGGTGATGATCACCTGGTTAGTTTCCAGGTGCTGGTTCAGTGAACATGTCCTGTGTTAGGTGTTGTACAGCTGGTCAGTTTCCAGGTGCTGTGTCAGTGAACATGTCCTGTGTTAGGTGATGATCACCTGGTTAGTTTCCAGGTACTGGGTCAGTGAACATGTCCTGGGTTAGGTGATGATCACCTGGTTAGTTTCCAGGTGCTGGGTCAGTGAACATGTCCTGGATTAGGTGATGATCACCTGGTCAGTTTCCAGGTACTGGGTCAGAGAACATGTCCTGGGTTAGGTGATGATCACCTGGTCAGTTTCCAGGCACTGGGTCAGTGAACATGTCCTGGGTTAGGTGATGATCACCTGGTCAGTTTCCAGGTGCTGGGTCAGGGAACATGTCCTGGGTTAGGTGATGATCACCTGGTCAGTTTCCAGGTGCTGGGTCAGGGAACATGTCCTGGGTTAGGTGATGATCACCTGGTCAGTTTCCAGGTGCTGGGTCAGGGAACATGTCCTGGGTTAGGTGATGATCACCTGGTCAGTTTCCAGGTGCTGGGTCAGGGAACATGTCCTGGGTTAGGTGATGATCACCTGGTCAGTTTCCAGGTGCTGTGTCAGGGAACATGTCCTGGGTTAGGTGATGATCACCTGGTCAGTTTCCAGGTGCTGGGTCAGGGAACATGTCCTGGGTTAGGTGATGATCACCTGGTCAGTTTCCAGGTGCTGTGTCAGTGAACATGTCCTGGGTTAGGTGATGCTCACCTGGTTAGTTTCCAGGTGCTGTGTCAGTGAACATGTCCTGGGTTAGGTGATGATCACCTGGTTAGTTTCCAGGTGCTGTGTCAGTGAACATGTCCTGGGTTAGGTGATGCTCACCTGGTCAGTTTCCAGGTACTGGATCAGTGAACATGTCCTGGGTTAGGTGATGCTCACCTGGTCAGTTTCCAGGTACTGGGTCAGTGAACATGTCCTGGGTCAGGTGATGCTCACCTGGTCAGTTTCCAGGTGCTGGGTCAGTGAACATGTCCTGGGTTAGGTGATGATCACCTGGTCTGTTTCCAGGTGCTGTGTCAGTGAACATGTCCTGGGTTAGGTGATGATCACCTGGTCAGTTTCCAGGTACTGGGTCAGTGAACATGTCCTGGGTTAGGTGATGATCACCTGGTTAGTTTCCAGGTGCTGGGTCAGTGAACATGTCCTGGATTAGGTGATGATCACCTGGTCAGTTTCCAGGTGCTGTGTCAGTGAACATGTCCTGGGTTAGGTGATGATCACCTGGTCAGTTTCCAGGTACTGGGTCAGTGAACATGTCCTGGGTTAGGTGATGATCACCTGGTCAGATTCCAGGTACTGGGTCAGTGAACATGTCCTGGATTAGGTGATGATCACCTGGTCAGTTTCCAGGTACTGGGTCAGTGAACATGTCCTGGGTTAGGTGATGATCACTTGGTTAGTTTCCAGGTGCTGGGTCAGTGAACATGTCCTGGATTAGGTGATGATCACTTGGTTAGTTTCCAGGTGCTGGGTCAGTGAACATTTCCTGGATTAGGTGATGATCACCTGGTCAGATTCCAGGTGCTGTGTCAGTGAACATGTCCTGGGTTAGGTGATGTTCACCTGGTCAGTTTCCAGGTACTGGGTCAGTGAACATGTCCTGGGTTAGGTGATGATCACCTGGTCAGTTTCCAGGTACTGGGTCAGTGAACATGTCCTGGATTAGGTGATGATCACCTGGTCAGTTTCCAGGTACTGGGTCAGTGAACATGTCCTGGGTTAGGTGATGTTCACCTGGTCAGTTTCCAGGTACTGGGTCAGTGAACATGTCCTGGGTTAGGTGATGATCACCTGGTCAGTTTCCAGGTGCTGTGTCAGTGAACATGTCCTGTGTTAGGTGATGATCACCGGGTCAGTTTCCAGGTGCTGGGTCAGTGAACATGTCCTGGGTTAGGTGATGATCACCTGGTCAGTTTCCAGGTGCTGGATTAGTGAACATGTCCTGGGTTAGGTGATGCTCACCTGGTCAGTTTCCAGGTACTGGGTCAGTGAACATGTCCTGGGTTAGGTGATGATCACCTGGTCAGTTTCCAGGTGCTGTGTCAGTGAACATGTCCTGTGTTAGGCGATGATCACCTGGTCAGTTTCCAGGTGCTGTGTCAGTGAACATGTCCTGGGTTAGGTGATGTTCACCTGGTCAGTTTCCAGGTACTGGGTCAGTGAACATGTCCTGGGTTAGGTGATGATCACCTGGTCAGTTTCCAGGTGCTGGGTCAGTGAACATGTCCTGGGTTAGGTGATGATCGCCTGGTCAGTTTCCAGGTGCTGTGTCAGTGAACATGTCCTGTGTTAGGTGATGATCACCTGGTCAGTTTCCAGGTGCTGGGTCAGTGAACATGTCCTGGGTTAGGTGATGATCACCTGGTCAGTTTCCAGGTGCTGGATTAGTGAACATGTCCTGGGTTAGGTGATGCTCACCTGGTCAGTTTCCAGGTGCTGTGTCAGTGAACATGTCCTGGATTAGGTGATGATCACCTGGTCAGTTTCCAGGTACTGGGTCAGTGAACATGTCCTGGATTAGGTGATGATCACCTGGTTAGTTTCCAGGTGCTGTGTCAGTGAACATGTCCTGGGTTAGGTGATGATCACCTGGTTAGTTTCCAGGTGCTGGGTCAGTGAACATGTCCTGGATTAGGCGATGATCACCTGGTCAGATTCCAGGTGCTGGGTCAGTGAACATGTCCTGGGTTAGGTGATGATCACCTGGTCAGTTTCCAGGTACTGGGTCAGTGAACATGTCCTGGGTTAGGTGATGCTCACCTGGTCAGTTTCCAGGTGCTGGTTCAGTGAACATGTCCTGGATTAGGTGATGTTCACCTGGTCAGTTTCCAGGTACTGGGTCAGTGAACATGTCCTGGGTTAGGTGATGATCACCTGGTCAGTTTCCAGGTACTGGGTCAGTGAACATGTCCTGGGTAAGGTGATGATCACCTGGTCAGTTTCCAGGTACTGGGTCAGTGAACATGTCCTGGGTTAGGTGATGATCACCTGGTCAGTTTCCAGGTGCTGGGTCAGTGAACATGTCCTGGGTTAGGTGATGATCACCTGGTCAGTTTCCAGGTACTGTGTCAGTGAACATGTCCTGGGTAAGGTGATGATCACCTGGTCAGTTTCCAGGTACTGGGTCAGTGAACATGTCCTGGGTTAGGTGATGATCACCTGGTCAGTTTCCAGGTGCTGGGTCAGTGAACATGTCCTGGGTTAGGTGATGATCACCTGGTTAGTTTCCAGGTACTGGGTCAGTGAACATGTCCTGGGTTAGGTGATGATCACCTGGTCAGTTTCCAGGCACTGGGTCAGTGAACATGTCCTGGGTTAGGTGATGATCACCTGGTCAGTTTCCAGGCACTGGGTCAGTGAACATGTCCTGGGTTAGGTGATGATCACCTGGTCAGTTTCCAGGTACTGGGTCAGTGAACATATCCTGGATTAGGTGATGATCACCTGGTTAGTTTCCAGGTGCTGTGTCAGTGAACATGTCCTGGATTAGGTGATGATCACCTGGTTAGTTTCCAGGTGCTGTGTCAGTGAACATGTCCTGGGTTAGGTGATGATCACCTGGTTAGTTTCCAGGTGCTGGGTCAGTGAACATGTCCTGGGTTAGGTGATGATCACCTGGTTAGTTTCCAGGTGCTGTGTCAGTGAACATGTCCTGGATTAGGTGATGATCACCTGGTTAGTTTCCAGGTGCTGTGTCAGTGAACATGTCCTGGGTTAGGTGATGATCACCTGGTTAGTTTCCAGGTGCTGTGTCAGTGAACATGTCCTGGATTAGGTGATGATCACCTGGTCAGTTTCCAGGTACTGGGTCAGTGAACATGCCCTGGATTAGGTGATGATCACCTGGTTAGTTTCCAGGTGCTGTGTCAGTGAACATGTCCTGGGTTAGGTGATGATCACCTGGTTAGTTTCCAGGTGCTGTGTCAGTGAACATGTCCTGGGTTAGGTGATGATCACCTGGTCAGTTTCCAGGTGCTGTGTCAGTGAACATGTCCTGGGTTAGGTGATGATCACCTGGTTAGTTTCCAGGTACTGGGTCAGTGAACATGTCCTGGGTTAGGTGATGATCACCTGGTCAGTTTCCAGGTGCTGGGTCAGTGAACATGTCCTGGATTAGGTGATGATCACCTGGTTAGTTTCCAGGTACTGGGTCAGTGAACATGTCCTGGATTAGGTGATGATCACCTGGTCAGTTTCCAGGTGCTGTGTCAGTGATCATGTCCTGGATTAGGTGATGATCACCTGGTTAGTTTCCAGGTGCTAGGTCAGTGAACATGTCCTGGGTTAGGTGATGATCACCTGGTTAGTTTCCAGGTGCTGGGTCAGTGAACATGTCCTGGGTTAGGTGATGATCACCTGGTTAGTTTCCAGGTGCTGGGTCAGTGAACATGTCCTGGGTTAGGTGATGCTCACCTGGTCAGATTCCAGGTGCTGTGTCAGTGAACATGTCCTGGGTTAGGTGATGATCACCTGGTTAGTTTCCAGGTACTGGGTCAGTGAACATGTCCTGGATTAGGTGATGATCACCTGGTCAGTTTCCAGGTGCTGTGTCAGTGAACATGTCCTGGATTAGGTGATGATCACCTGGTTAGTTTCCAGGTGCTGTGTCAGTGATCATGTCCTGGATTAGGTGATGATCACCTGGTTAGTTTCCAGGTGCTAGGTCAGTGAACATGTCCTGGGTTAGGTGATGATCACCTGGTGAGTTTCCAGGTGCTAGGTCAGTGAACATGTCCTGGGTTAGGTGATGATCACCTGGTTAGTTTCCAGGTGCTGTGTCAGTGAACATGTCCTGGATTAGGTGATGATCACCTGGTCAGTTTCCAGGTGCTGGGTCAGTGAACATGTCCTGGGTTAGGTGATGATCACCTGGTCAGATTCCAGGTACTGGGTCAGTGAACATGTCCTGGATTAGTTGATGATCACCTGGTTAGTTTCCAGGTACTGGGTCAGTGAACATGTCCTGTGTTAGGTGATGATCACCTGGTCAGTTTCCAGGTGCTGTGTCAGTGAACATGTCCTGGATTAGGTGATGATCACCTGGTCAGTTTCCAGGTGCTGGGTCAGTGAACATGTCCTGGATTAGGTGATGATCACCTGGTCAGTTTCCAGGTGCTGTGTCAGTGAACATGTCCTGGGTTAGGTGATGATCACCTGGTTATTTTCCAGGTACTGGGTCAGTGAACATGTCCTGGGTTAGGTGATGATCACCTGGTTAGTTTCCAGGTACTGGGTCAGTGAACATGTCCTGGGTTAGGTGATGATCACCTGGTCAGTTTCCAGGTGCTGGGTCAGTGAACATGTCCTGGATTAGGCGATGATCACCTGGTCAGTTTCCAGGTACTGGGTCAGTGAACATGTCCTGGGTTAGGTGATGATCACCTGGTCAGTTTCCAGGTGCTGGGTCAGTGAACATGTCCTGGGTTAGGTGATGATCACCTGGTCAGTTTCCAGGTGCTGGGTCAGTGAACATGTCCTGGGTTAGGTGATGATCACCTGGTTAGTTTCCAGGTGCTGGGTCAGTGAACATGTCCTGGGTTAGGTGATGATCACCTGGTCAGTTTCCAGGTGCTGGGTCAGTGAACATGTCCTGGGTTAGGTGATGATCACCTGGTTAGTTTCCAGGTGCTGTGTCTGTGAACAAGTCCTGGATTAGGCGATGATCACCTGGTCAGTTTCCAGGTGCTGGGTCAGTGAACATGTCCTGGGTTAGGTGATGCTCACATGGTCAGTTTCCAGGTACTGTGTCAGTGAACATGTCCTGGGTTAGGTGATGATCACCTGGTCAGTTTCCAGGTGCTGTGTCTGTGAACAAGTCCTGGATTAGGCGATGATCACCTGGTCAGTTTCCAGGTACTGGGTCAGTGAACATGTCCTGGGTTAGGTGATGATCACCTGGTCAGTTTCCAGGTGCTGGGTCAGTGAACATGTCCTGGGTTAGGTGATGATCACCTGATCAGTTTCCAGGTACTGTGTCAGTGAACATGTCCTGGGTTAGGTGATGATCACCTGGTCAGTTTCCAGGTGCTGTGTCAGTGAACATGTCCTGGGTTAGGTGATGATCACCTGGTCAGTTTCCAGGTGCTGGGTCAGTGAACATGTCCTGGGTTAGGTGATGATCACCTGGTTAGTTTCCAGGTACTGGGTCAGTGAACATGTCCCGGATTAGGCGATGATCACCTGGTCAGTTTCCAGGTGCTGGGTCAGTGAACATGTCCTGGGTTAGGTGATGTAAACCTGGTCAGTTTCCAGGTGCTGTGTCAGTGAACATGTCCTGGGTTAGGTGATGATCACCTGGTCAGTTTCCAGGTGCTGTGTCAGTGAACATGTCCTGGGTTAGGTGATGATCACCTGGTGAGTTTCCAGGTACTGGGTCAGTGAACATGTCCTGGATTAGGTGATGATCACCTGATCAGTTTCCAGGTGCTGGGTCAGTGAACATGTCCTGTGTTAGGTGATGATCACCTGGTCAGTTTCCAGGTACTGGGTCAGTGAACATGTCCTGGGTTAGGTGATGATCACCTGGTCAGTTTCCAGGTACTGTGTCAGTGAACATGTCCTGGGTTAGTTGATGATCACCTGGTCAGTTTCCAGGTACTGGGTCAGTGAACATGTCCTGGGTTAGGTGATGATCACCTGGTCAGTTTCCAGGTACTGGGTCAGTGAACATGTCCTGGGTTAGGTGATGATCACCTGGTTAGTTTCCAGGTGCTGTGTCAGTGAACATGTCCTGGGTTAGGTGATGATCACCTGGTCAGTTTCCAGGTGCTGGGTCAGTGAACATGTCCTGGGTTAGGTGATGATCACCTGGTTAGTTTCCAGGTGCTGGGTCAGTGAACATGTCCTGGGTTAGGTGATGATCACCTGGTCAGTTTCCAGGTGCTGGGTCAGTGAACATGTCCTGGGTTAGGTGATGATCGCCTGGTAAATTCCCAGGTGCTGGGTCAGTGAACATGTCCTGGGTTAGGTGATGATCGCCTGGTAAATTCCCAGGTGCTGGGTCAGTGAACATGTCCTGGGTTAGGTGATGCTCACCTGGTCTGTTTCCAGGTACTGGGTCAGTGATCATGTCCTGTGTTAGGTGATGATCACCTGGTTAGTTTCCAGGTGCTGGGTCAGTGAACATGTCCTGGGTTAGGTGATGCTCACCTGGTCAGTTTCCAGGTGCTGGGTCAGTGAACATGTCCTGTGTTAGGTGATGATCACCTGGTCAGTTTCCAGGTGCTGGGTCAGTGAACATGTCCTGGATTAGGTGATGATCACCTGGTCAGTTTCCAGGTACTGGGTCAGTGAACATGTCCTGGGTTAGGTGATGATCACCTGGTCAGTTTCCAGGTGCTGGGTCAGTGAACATGTCCTGTGTTAGGTGATGATCACCTGGTTAGTTTCCAGGTGCTGTGTCAGTGAACATGTCCTGGGTTAGGTGATGATCACCTGGTCAGTTTCCAGGTGCTGGGTCAGTGAACATGTCCTGGGTTAGGTGATGATCACCTGGTTAGTTTCCAGGTGCTGGGTCAGTGAACATGTCCTGGGTTAGGTGATGATCACCTGGTCAGTTTCCGGGTGCTGGGTCAGTGAACATGTCCTGGGTTAGGCGATGATCACCTGGTTAGTTTCCAGGTGCTGTGTCAGTGAACATGTCCTGGATTAGGTGATGATCACCTGGTCAGTTTCCAGGTACTGTGTCAGTGAACATGTCCTGGGTTAGGTGATGATCACCTGGTCAGTTTCCAGGTACTGGGTCAGTGAACATGTCCTGGTTTAGGTGATGATCACCTGGTCAGTTTCCAGGTACTGGGTCAGTGAACATGTCCTGGGTTAGGTGATGATCACCTGGTCAGTTTCCAGGTGCTGTGTCAGTGAACATGTCCTGGGTTAGGTGATGATCACCTGGTTAGTTTCCAGGTGCTGTGTCAGTGAACATGTCCTGGGTTAGGTGATGATCACCTGGTCAGTTTCCAGGTGCTGGGTCAGTGAACATGTCCTGGGTTAGGTGATGTTCACCTGGTCAGTTTCCAGGTACTGGGTCAGTGAACATGTCCTGGGTTAGGTGATGATCACCTGGTCAGTTTCCAGGTGCTGGGTCAGTGAACATGTCCTGGACTAGGTGATGATCACCTGGTTAGTTTCCAGGTGCTGGGTCAGTGAACATGTCCTGGGTTAGGTGATGATCACCTGGTCAGTTTCCAGGTGCTGGGTCAGTGAACATGTCCTGGGTTAGGTGATGATTACCTGGTCAGTTTCCAGGTACTGGGTCAGTGAACATGTCCTGGGTTAGGTGATGATCACCTGGTCAGTTTCCAGGTACTGGGTCAGTGAACATGTCCTGGGTTAGGTGATGATCACCTGGTTAGTTTCCAGGTGCTGTGTCAGTGAACATGTCCTGGGTTAGGTGATGATGAACTGGTCAGTTTCCAGGTGCTGGGTCAGTGAACATGTCCTGGGTTAGGTGATGATCACCTGGTCAGTTTCCAGGTGCTGTGTCAGTGAACATGTCCTGGGTTAGGTGATGATCACCTGGTTAGTTTCCAGGTGCTGTGTCAGTGAACATGTCCTGGGTTAGGTGATGATCACCTGGTCAGTTTCCAGGTGCTGGGTCAGTGAACATGTCCTGGGTTAGGTGATGTTCACCTGGTCAGTTTCCAGGTACTGGGTCAGTGAACATGTCCTGGGTTAGGTGATGATCACCTGGTCAGTTTCCAGGTGCTGGGTCAGTGAACATGTCCTGGACTAGGTGATGATCACCTGGTTAGTTTCCAGGTGCTGGGTCAGTGAACATGTCCTGGGTTAGGTGATGATCACCTGGTCAGTTTCCAGGTGCTGGGTCAGTGAACATGTCCTGGGTTAGGTGATGATTACCTGGTCAGTTTCCAGGTACTGGGTCAGTGAACATGTCCTGGGTTAGGTGATGATCACCTGGTCAGTTTCCAGGTACTGGGTCAGTGAACATGTCCTGGGTTAGGTGATGATCACCTGGTTAGTTTCCAGGTGCTGTGTCAGTGAACATGTCCTGGGTTAGGTGATGATGAACTGGTCAGTTTCCAGGTGCTGGGTCAGTGAACATGTCCTGGGTTAGGTGATGATCACCTGGTTAGTTTCCAGGTGCTGGGTCAGTGAACATGTCCTGGGTTAGGTGATGATCTTCTGGTCAGTTTCCAGGTGCTGGGTCAGTGAACATGTCCTGGGTTAGGTGATGATCGCCTGGTAAATTCCCAGGTGCTGGGTCAGTGAACATGTCCTGGGTTAGGTGATGATCGCCTGGTAAATTCCCAGGTGCTGGGTCAGTGAACATGTCCTGGGTTAGGTGATGATCACCTGGTCTGTTTCCAGGTACTGGGTCAGTGATCATGTCCTGTGTTAGGTGATGATCACCTGGTTAGTTTCCAGGTGCTGGGTCAGTGAACATGTCCTGGGTTAGGTGATGCTCACCTGGTCAGTTTCCAGGTGCTGGGTCAGTGAACATGTCCTGTGTTAGGTGATGATCACCTGGTCAGTTTCCAGGTGCTGGGTCAGTGAACATGTCCTGGATTAGGTGATGATCACCTGGTCAGTTTCCAGGTACTGGGTCAGTGAACATGTCCTGGGTTAGGTGATGATCACCTGGTCAGTTTCCAGGTGCTGGGTCAGTGAACATGTCCTGTGTTAGGTGATGATCACCTGGTTAGTTTCCAGGTGCTGTGTCAGTGAACATGTCCTGGGTTAGGTGATGATCACCTGGTCAGTTTCCAGGTACTGGGTCAGTGAACATGTCCTGGGTTAGGTGATGATCACCTGGTCAGTTTCCAGGTACTGTGTCAGTGAACATGTCCTGGGTTAGGTGATGATCACCTGGTCAGTTTCCAGGTGCTGGGTCAGTGAACATATCCTGGGTTAGGTGATGATCACCTGGTTAGTTTCCAGGTGCTGGGTCAGTGAACATGTCCTGGGTTAGGTGATGATCACCTGGTTAGTTTCCAGGTGCTGGGTCAGTGAACATGTCCTGGGTTAGGTGATGATCACCTGGTCAGTTTCCGGGTGCTGGGTCAGTGAACATGTCCTGGGTTAGGCGATGATCACCTGGTTAGTTTCCAGGTGCTGTGTCAGTGAACATGTCCTGGATTAGGTGATGATCACCTGGTCAGTTTCCAGGTACTGGGTCAGTGAACATGTCCTGGGTTAGGTGATGATCACCTGGTTAGTTTCCAGGTGCTGGGTCAGTGAACATGTCCTGGGTTAGGTGATGATCGCCTGGTCAGTTTCCAGGTGCTGGGTCAGTGAACATGTCCTGGGTTAGGTGATGATCACCTGGTCAGTTTCCAGGTGCTGGGTCAGTGAACATGTCCTGGGTTAGGTGATGATCACCTGGTCAGTTTCCAGGTGCTGGGTCAGTGAACATGTCCTGGGTTAGGTGATGTTCACCTGGTCAGTTTCCAGGTACTGGGTCAGTGAACATGTCCTGGATTAGGTGATGATCACCTGGTCAGTTTCCAGGTGCTGGGTCAGTGAACATGTCCTGGACTAGGTGATGATCACCTGGTCAGTTTCCAGGTACTGTGTCAGTGAACATGTCCTGGGTTAGGTGATGATCACCTGGTTAGTTTCCAGGTGCTGGGTCAGTGAACATGTCCTGGGTTAGGTGATGATCACCTGGTCAGTTTCCAGGTGCTGGGTCAGTGAACATGTCCTGGGTTAGGTGATGATTACCTGGTCAGTTTCCAGGTACTGGGTCAGTGAACATGTCCTGGGTTAGGTGATGAACACCTGGTTACTTTCCAGGTACTGGGTCAGTGAACATGTCCTGGGTTAGTTGATGATCACCTGGTCAGTTTCCAGGTGCTGGGTCAGTGAACATGTCCCGGATTAGGTGATGATCGCCTGGTAAATTCCCAGGTGCTGGGTCAGTGAACATGTCCTGGGTTAGGTGATGATCACCTGGTTAGTTTCCAGGTGCTGTGTCAGTGAACATGTCCTGGGTTAGGTGATGATCACCTGGTCAGTTTCCAGGTGCGGGGTCAGTGAACATGTCCTGGACTAGGTGATGATCACCTGGTTAGTTTCCAGGTGCTGGGTCAGTGAACATGTCCTGGATTAGGTGATGATCACCTGGTCAGTTTCCAGGTGCTGGGTCAGTGAACATGTCCTGGGTTAGGTGATGATTACCTGGTCAGTTTCCAGGTACTGGGTCAGTGAACATGTCCTGGGTTAGGTGATGAACACCTGGTCAGTTTCCAGGTACTGGGTCAGTGAACATGTCCTGTGTTAGGTGATGATCACCTGGTTACTTTCCAGGTACTGGGTCAGTGAACATGTCCTGGGTTAGGTGATGATCACCTGGTCAGTTTCCAGGTACTGGGTCAGTGAACATGTCCCGGATTAGGTGATGATCGCCTGGTAAATTCCCAGGTGCTGGGTCAGTGAACATGTCCTGGGTTAGGTGATGATCACCTGGTTAGTTTCCAGGTGCTGTGTCAGTGAACATGTCCTGGGTTAGGTGATGATCACCTGGTCAGTTTCCAGGTGCGGGGTCAGTGAACATGTCCTGGACTAGGTGATGATCACCTGGTTAGTTTCCAGGTGCTGGGTCAGTGAACATGTCCTGGATTAGGTGATGATCACCTGGTCAGTTTCCAGGTGCGGGGTCAGTGAACATGTCCTGGACTAGGTGATGATCACCTGGTCAGTTTCCAGGTGCTGGGTCAGTGAACATGTCCTGGATTAGGTGATGATCACCTGGTTAGTTTCCAGGTGCTGTGTCAGTGAACATGTCCTGGGTTAGGTGATGATCACCTGGTCAGTTTCCAGGTGCTGGGTCAGTGAACATGTCCTGGGTTAGGTGATGATCACCTGGTCAGTTTCCAGGTACTGGTTCAGTGAACATGTCCTGGGTTAGGTGATGATCACCTGGTCAGTTTCCAGGTGCTGTGTCAGTGAACATGTCCTGGATTAGGTGATGATCACCTGGTCAGATTCCAGGTACTGGGTCAGTGAACATGTCCTGGGTTAGGTGATGATTACCTGGTCAGTTTCCAGGTGCTGTGTCAGTGAACATGTCCTGGGTTAGGTGATGATCACCTGGTCAGTTTCCAGGTGCTGGGTCAGTGAACATGTCCTGGGTTAGGTGATGATCACCTGGTCAGTTTCCAGGTACTGGTTCAGTGAACATGTCCTGGGTTAGGTGATGATCACCTGGTCAGTTTCCAGGTGCTGTGTCAGTGAACATGTCCTGGGTTAGGTGATGATCACCTGGTCAGTTTCCAGGTGCTGGGTCAGTGAACATGTCCTGGGTTAGGTGATGATCACCTGGTCAGTTTCCAGGTACTGGTTCAGTGAACATGTCCTGGGTTAGGTGATGATCACCTGGTCAGTTTCCAGGTACTGGGTCAGTGAACATGTCCTGGATTAGGTGATGATTACCTGGTCAGTTTCCAGGTGCTGTGTCAGTGAACATGTCCTGGGTTAGGTGATGCTCACCTGGTCAGTTTCCAGGTGCTGGGTCAGTGAACATGTCCTGGGTTAGGTGATGATCACCTGGTCAGTTTCCAGGTACTGGGTCAGTGAACATGTCCTGGGTTAGGTGATGATCACCTGGTCAGTTTCCAGGTGCTGGGTCAGTGAACATGTCCTGGATTAGGTGATGATCACCTGGTCAGTTTCCAGGTACTGGGTCAGTGAACATGTCCTGGATTAGGTGATGATCACCTGGTCAGTTTCCAGGTGCTGGGTCAGTGAACATGTCCTGGATTAGGTGATGATCACCTGGTCAGTTTCCAGGTACTGGGTCAGTGAACATGTCCTGGATTAGGTGATGATCACCTGGTCAGTTTCCAGGTGCTGGGTCAGTGAACATGTCCTGGGTTAGGTGATGATCACCTGGTCAGTTTCCAGGTGCTGGGTCAGTGAACATGTCCTGGATTAGGTGATGATCACCTGGTCAGTTTCCAGGTGCTGGGTCAGTGAACATGTCCTGGATTAGGTGATGATCACCTGGTCAGTTTCCAGGTACTGGGTCAGTGAACATGTCCTGGATTAGGTGATGATTACCTGGTCAGTTTCCAGGTGCTGTGTCAGTGAACATGTCCCGGATTAGGTGATGATCACCTGGTCAGTTTCCAGGTGCTGGGTCAGTGAACATGTCCTGGGTTAGGTGATGATCACCTGGTCAGTTTCCAGGTACTGGTTCAGTGAACATGTCCTGGGTTAGGTGATGATCACCTGGTCAGTTTCCAGGTACTGGGTCAGTGAACATGTCCTGGGTTAGGTGATGATCACCTGGTCAGTTTCCAGGGGCTGGGTCAGTGAACATGTCCTGGGTGAGGTGATGATCACCTGGTCAGTTTCCAGGTGCTGGATTAGTGAACATGTCCTGGGTTAGGTGATGATCACCTGGTCAGTTTCCAGGTACTGGGTCAGTGAACATGTCCTGGGTTAGGTGATGATCACCTGGTCAGTTTCCAGGTACTGTGTCAGTGAACATGTCCTGGGTTAGGTGATGATCACCTGGTCAGTTTCCAGGTGCTGGGTCAGTGAACATGTCCTGGGTTAGGTGATGATCACCTGGTCAGTTTCCAGGTGCTGGGTCAGTGAACATGTCCTGGATTAGGTGATGATCACCTGGTTAGTTTCCAGGTACTGGGTCAGTGAACATGTCCTGGATTAGGTGATGATCACCTGGTTAGTTTCCAGGTACTGGGTCAGTGAACATGTCCTGGATTAGGTGATGATCACCTGGTTAGTTTCCAGGTACTGGGTCAGTGAACATGTCCTGGGTTAGGTGATGATCACCTGGTCAGTTTCCAGGTACTGGGTCAGTGAACATGTCCTGGGTTAGGTGATGATCACCTGGTCAGTTTCCAGGGGCTGGGTCAGTGAACATGTCCTGGGTGAGGTGATGATCACCTGGTCAGTTTCCAGGTGCTGGGTCAGTGAACATGTCCTGGGTTAGGTGATGATCACCTGGTCAGTTTCCAGGTGCTGTGTCAGTGAACATGTCCTGGGTTAGGTGATGATCACCTGGTCAGTTTCCAGGTGCTGGGTCAGTGAACATGTCCTGGGTTAGGTGATGATCACCTGGTTAGTTTCCAGGTGCTGGGTCAGTGAACATGTCCTGGATTAGGTGATGATCACCTGGTTAGTTTCCAGGTACTGGGTCAGTGAACATGTCCTGGATTAGGTGATGATCACCTGGTTAGTTTCCAGGTACTGGGTCAGTGAACATGTCCTGGATTAGGTGATGATCACCTGGTTAGTTTCCAGGTACTGGGTCAGTGAACATGTCCTGGATTAGGTGATGATCACCTGGTTAGTTTCCAGGTACTGGGTCAGTGAACATGTCCTGGATTAGGTGATGATCACCTGGTTAGTTTCCAGGTACTGGGTCAGTGAACATGTCCTGGATTAGGTGATGATCACCTGGTTAGTTTCCAGGTACTGGGTCAGTGAACATGTCCTGGATTAGGTGATGATCACCTGGTTAGTTTCCAGGTACTGGGTCAGTGAACATGTCCTGGGTTAGGTGATGATCACCTGGTCAGTTTCCAGGTGCTGGGTCAGTGAACATGTCCTGGGTTAGGTGATGATCACCTGGTCAGTTTCCAGGTACTGGGTCAGTGAACATGTCCTGGATTAGGTGATGATCGCCTGGTAAATTCCCAGGTGCTGGTTCAGTGAACATGTCCTGGATTAGGTGATGATCACCTGGTTAGTTTCCAGGTGCTGGGTCAGTGAACATGTCCTGGAT
Source organism: Heterodontus francisci (assembly GCF_036365525.1). Lineage (NCBI taxonomy): Eukaryota > Metazoa > Chordata > Chondrichthyes > Heterodontiformes > Heterodontidae > Heterodontus > Heterodontus francisci. The sequence goes on along the minus strand of NW_027140768.1, from coordinate 21,225 downwards.
TAGGTGATGATCACCTGGTCAGTTTCCAGGTACTGGGTCAGTGAACATGTCCTGGGTTAGGTGATGATCACCTGGTCAGTTTCCAGGTACTGGGTCAGTGAACATGTCCTGGGTTAGGTGATGATCACCTGGTCAGTTTCCAGGTGCTGGGTCAGTGAACATGTCCTGTGTTAGGTGATGATCACCTGGTCAGTTTCCAGGTACTGTGTCAGTGAACATGTCCTGGGTTAGGTGATGATCACCTGGTCAGTTTCCAGGTGCTGGGTCAGTGAACATGTCCTGGGTTAGGTGATGTTCACCTGGTCAGTTTCCAGGTGCTGTGTCAGTGAACATGTCCTGGGTTAGGTGATGTTCACCTGGTCAGTTTCCAGGTACTGGGTCAGTGAACAAGTCCTGGATTAGGCGATGATCACCTGGTCAGTTTCCAGGTGCTGTGTCAGTGAACATGTCCTGGATTAGGTGATGATCACCTGGTCAGTTTCCAGGTGCTGGGTCAGTGAACATGTCCTGGGTTAGGTGATGATCACCTGGTCAGTTTCCAGGTGCTGTGTCAGTGAACATGTCCTGGGTTAGGTGATGATCACCTGGTTAGTTTCCAGGTGCTGTGTCAGTGAACATGTCCTGGATTAGGTGATGATCACCTGGTCAGTTTCCAGGTGCTGTGTCAGTGAACATGTCCTGGATTAGGCGATGATCACCTGGTCAGTTTCCAGGTGCTGTGTCAGTGAACATGTCCTGGGTTAGGTGATGATCACCTGGTCAGTTTCCAGGTGCTGTGTCAGTGAACATGTCCTGGGTTAGGTGATGATCACCTGGTTAGTTTCCAGGTGCTGTGTCAGTGAACATGTCCTGGGTTAGGTGATGATCACCTGGTCAGTTTCCAGGTACTGGGTCAGTGAACATGTCCTGGATTAGGTGATGCTCACCTGGTCAGTTTCCAGGTGCTGGGTCAGTGAACATGTCCTGGATTAGGCGATGATCACCTGGTCAGTTTCCAGGTGCTGTGTCAGTGAACATGTCCTGGGTTAGGTGATGATCACCTGGTTAGTTTCCAGGTGCTGTGTCAGTGAACATGTCCTGGATTAGGCGATGATCACCTGGTCAGTTTCCAGGTGCTGTGTCAGTGAACATGTCCTGGGTTAGGTGATGCTCACCTGGTCAGTTTCCAGGTGCTGGGTCAGTGAACATGTCCTGGGTTAGGTGATGATCACCTGGTCAGTTTCCAGGTGCTGTGTCAGTGAACATGTCCTGGGTTAGGTGATGATCACCTGGTCAGTTTCCAGGTGCTGTGTCAGTGAACATGTCCTGGGTTAGGTGATGATCACCTGGTTAGTTTCCAGGTGCTGGGTCAGTGAACATGTCCTGGGTTAGGCGAGGCACACCTGGTCAGATTCCAGGTGCTGGGTCAGTGAACATGTCCTGGGTTAGGTGATGATCACCTGGTCAGTTTCCAGGTGCTGGGTCAGTGAACATGTCCTGGGTTAGGTGATGATCACCTGGTCAGTTTCCAGGTGCTGTGTCAGTGAACATGTCCTGGATTAGGTGATGATTACCTGGTCAGTTTCCAGGTGCTGGGTCAGTGAACATGTCCTGGGTTAGGTGATGCTCACCTGGTCAGTTTCCAGGTGCTGTGTCAGTGAACATGTCCTGGATTAGGTGATGATCACCTGGTTAGTTTCCAGGTACTGGGTCAGTGAACATGTCCTGGATTAGGTGATGATCACCTGGTCAGTTTCCAGGTGCTGTGTCAGTGAACATGTCCTGGGTTAGGTGATGATTACCTGGTCAGTTTCCAGGTGCTGGGTCAGTGAACATGTCCTGGGTTAGGTGATGCTCACCTGGTCAGTTTCCAGGTACTGGGTCAGTGAACATGTCCTGGGTTATGTGATGATCACCTGGTCAGTTTCCAGGTGCTGTGTCAGTGAACATGTCCTGGGTTAGGTGATGATCACCTGGTTAGTTTCCAGGTGCTGGGTCAGTGAACATGTCCTGGGTTAGGTGATGATCACCTGGTTAGTTTCCAGGTGCTGGGTCAGTGAACATGTCCTGGGTTAGGTGATGATCACCTGGTCAGTTTCCAGGTGCGGGGTCAGTGAACATGTCCTGGGTTAGGTGATGATCACCTGGTCAGTTTCCAGGTACTGGGTCAGTGAACATGTCCTGGGTTAGGTGATGATCACCTGGTCAGTTTCCAGGTGCTGGGTCAGTGAACATGTCCTGGGTTAGGTGATGATCACAGGTCAGTTTCCAGGTGCTGTGTCAGTGAACATGTCCTGGATTAGGTGATGATCACCTGGTCAGTTTCCAGGTGCTGTGTCAGTGAACATGTCCTGGATTAGGTGATGATCACCTGGTCAGTTTCCAGGTGCTGTGTCACTGAACATGTCCTGGGTTAGGTGATGATCACCTGGTCAGTTTCCAGGTACTGGGTCAGTGAACATGTCCTGGGTTAGGTGATGCTCACCTGGTCTGTTTCCAGGTGTTGGGTCAGTGAACATGTCCTGGGTTAGGTGATGATCAGTTGGTCAGTTTCCAGGTGCTGGGTGAGTGAACATGTCCTGGGTTAGGCGATGATCACCTGGTTAGTTTCCAGGTGCTGGGTCAGTGAACATGTCCTGGATTAGGTGATGATCACCTGGTTAGTTTCCAGGTGCTGGGTCAGTGAACATGTCCTGGGTTAGGTGATGATCACCTGGTTAGTTTCCAGGTGCTGGGTCAGTGAACATGTCCTGGGTTAGGTGATGATCACCTGGTCAGTTTCCAGGTGCTGGGTCAGTGAACATGTCCTGGGTTAGGTGATGATCACCTGGTTAGTTTCCAGGTGCTGTGTCAGTGAACATGTCCTGGGTTAGGTGATGATCACCTGGTCAGTTTCCAGGTGCTGTGTCAGTGAACATGTCCTGGGTTAGGTGATGATCACCTGGTCAGTTTCCAGGTGCTGGGTCAGTGAACATGTCCTGGATTAGGTGATGATCACCTGGTCAGTTTCCAGGTACTGGGTCAGTGAACATGTCCTGTGTTAGGTGATGATCACCTGGTCAGTTTCCAGGTACTGGGTCAGTGAACATGTCCTGGGTTAGGTGATGATCACCTGGTCAGATTCCAGGTACTGGGTCAGTGAACATGTCCTGGGTTAGGTGATGATCACCTGGTCAGTTTCCAGGTACTGGGTCAGTGAACATGTCCTGGGTTAGGTGATGATCACCTGGTCAGTTTCCAGGTACTGGGTCAGTGAACATGTCCTGGATTAGGTGATGATCACCTGGTCAGTTTCCAGGTGCTGGGTCAGTGAACATGTCCCGGATTAGGTGATGATCACCTGGTCAGTTTCCAGGTACTGGGTCAGTGAACATGTCCTGGGTTAGGTGATGATCACCTGGTTAGTTTCCAGGTGCTGGGTCAGTGAACATGTCCTGGATTAGGTGATGATCACCTGGTCAGTTTCCAGGTACTGGGTCAGTGAACATGTCCTGGGTTAGGTGATGATCACCTGGTCAGTTTCCAGGTGCTGGGTCAGTGAACATGTCCTGGATTAGGTGATGATCACCTGGTCAGTTTCCAGGTGCTGGGTCAGTGAACATGTCCTGGGTTAGGTGATGATCACCTGGTCAGTTTCCAGGTGCTGGGTCAGTGAACATGTCCTGGATTAGGTGATGATCACCTGGTCAGTTTCCAGGTACTGTGTCTGTGAACATGTCCTGGGTTAGGTGATGATCACCTGGTCAGTTTCCAGGTGCTGTGTCAGTGAACATGTCCTGGGTTAGGTGATGATCACCTGGTTAGTTTCCAGGTGCTGGGTCAGTGAACATGTCCTGGATTAGGTGATGATCACCTGGTCTGTTTCCAGGTACTGGGTCAGTGAACATGTCCTGTGTTAGGCGATGATCACCTGGTCAGTTTCCAGGTGCTGTGTCAGTGAACATGTCCTGGATTAGGTGATGATCACCTGGTCAGTTTCCAGGTACTGTGTCAGTGATCATGTCCTGTGTTAGGTGATGATCACCTGGTCAGTTTCCAGGTGCTGGGTCAGTGAACATGTCCTGGGTTAGGTGATGATCACCTGGTCAGATTCCAGGTGCTGGGTCAGTGAACATGTCCTGTGTTAGGTGATGATCACCTGGTTAGTTTCCAGGTGCTAGGTCAGTGAACATGTCCTGGATTAGGTGATGATCACCTGGTCAGTTTCCAGGTACTGGGTCAGTGAACATGTCCTGGGTTAGGTGATGATCACCTGGTTAGTTTCCATGTGCTGGGTCAGTGAACATGTCCTGGATTAGGCGATGAACACCTGGTTAGTTTCCAGGTGCTAGGTCAGTGAACATGTCCTGGATTAGGTGATGATCACCTGGTCAGTTTCCAGGTACTGGGTCAGTGAACATGTCCTGGGTTAGGTGATGATCACCTGGTTAGTTTCCATGTGCTGGGTCAGTGAACATGTCCTGGATTAGGCGATGATCACCTGGTCAGTTTCCAGGTGCTAGGTCAGTGAACATGTCCTGGGTTAGGTGATGATCACCTGGTCAGTTTCCAGGTGCTGGGTCAGTGAACATGTCCTGGATTAGGTGATGATCACCTGGTCAGTTTCCAGGTGCTGGGTCAGTGAACATGTCCTGGGTTAGGTGATGATCACCTGGTCAGTTTCCAGGTACTGGGTCAGTGAACATGTCCTGGGTTAGGTGATGATCACCTGGTCAGTTTCCAGGTACTGGGTCAGTGAACATGTCCTGGATTAGGTGATGATCACCTGGTCAGTTTCCAGGTGCTGGGTCAGTGAACATGTCCTGGGTTAGGTGATGATCACCTGGTCAGTTTCCAGGTGCTGTGTCAGTGAACATGTCCTGGGTTAGGTGATGATCACCTGGTCAGTTTCCAGGTGCTGGGTCAGTGAACATGTCCTGGGTTAGGTGATGATCACCTGGTCAGTTTCCAGGTGCTGGGTCAGTGAACATGTCCTGGGTTAGGTGATGATCACCTGGTCAGATTCCAGGTACTGTGTCAGTGAACATGTCCTGGATTAGGTGATGTTCACCTGGTCAGTTTCCAGGTGCTGGGTCAGTGAACATGCCCTGGATTAGGTGATGATCACCTGGTCAGTTTCCAGGTGCTGTGTCAGTGAACATGTCCTGGATTAGGTGATGATCACCTGGTCAGTTTCCAGGTACTGTGTCAGTGAACATGTCCTGGGTTAGGTGATGATCACCTGGTCAGTTTCCAGGTGCTGGGTCAGTGAACATGTCCTGGGTTAGGTGATGTTCACCTGGTCAGTTTCCAGGTACTGGGTCAGTGAACATGTCCTGGGTTAGGTGATGATCACCTGGTCAGTTTCCAGGTGCTGGGTCAGTGAACATGTCCTGGGTTAGGTGATGTTCACCTGGTCAGTTTCCAGGTACTGGGTCAGTGAACATGTCCTGGGTTAGGTGATGATCACCTGGTCAGATTCCAGGTACTGGGTCAGTGAACATGTCCTGGGTTAGGTGATGATCACCTGGTCAGATTCCAGGTGCTGGGTCAGTGAACATGTCCTGGGTTAGGTGATGTTCACCTGGTCAGTTTCCAGGTGCTGTGTCAGTGAACATGTCCTGGGTTAGGTGATGATCACCTGGTCAGTTTCCAGGTGCTGTGTCAGTGAACATGTCCTGGATTAGGTGATGATCACCTGGTCAGTTTCCAGGTGCTGTGTCAGTGAACATGTCCTGGGTTAGGTGATGATCACCTGGTCAGTTTCCAGGTGCTGGGTCAGTGAACATGTCCTGGGTTAGGTGATGATCACCTGGTCAGTTTCCAGGTGCTGGGTCAGTGAACATGTCCTGGGTTAGGTGATGATCACCTGGTTAGTTTCCAGGTGCTGGGTCAGTGAACATGTCCTGTGTTAGGTGATGATCACCTGGTCAGTTTCCAGGTGCTGGGTCAGTGAACATGTCCTGGGTTAGGTGATGATCACCTGGTTAGTTTCCAGGTGCTGGGTCAGTGAACATGTCCTGGATTAGGTGATGATCACCTGGTCAGTTTCCAGGTACTGGGTCAGTGAACATGTCCTGGATTAGGTGATGATCACCTGGTCAGTTTCCAGGTGCTGTGTCAGTGAACATGTCCTGGATTAGGTGATGCCCACCTGGTTAGTTTCCAGGTGCTGGGTCAGTGAACATGTCCTGGGTTAGGTGATGATCACCTGGTTAGTTTCCAGGTACTGGGTCAGTGAACATGTCCTGGATTAGGTGATGATCACCTGGTCAGTTTCCAGGTGCTGTGTCAGTGAACATGTCCTGGGTTAGGTGATGATCACCTGGTTAGTTTCCAGGTACTGGGTCAGTGAACATGTCCTGGATTAGGTGATGATCACCTGGTTAGTTTCCAGGTACTGGGTCAGTGAACATGTCCTGGATTAGGTGATGATCACCTGGTTAGTTTCCAGGTACTGGGTCAGTGAACATGTCCTGGGTTAGGTGATGATCACCTGGTCAGTTTCCAGGTGCTGGGTCAGTGAACATGTCCTGGATTAGGTGATGCTCACCTGGTCAGTTTCCAGGTACTGGGTCAGTGAACATGTCCTGGGTTAGGTGATGATCACCTGGTCAGTTTCCAGGTACTGGGTCAGTGAACATGTCCTGGATTAGGTGATGATCGCCTGGTCAGTTTCCAGGTACTGGGTCAGTGAACATGTCCTGGATTAGGTGATGATCACCTGGTTAGTTTCCAGGTACTGGGTCAGTGAACATGTCCTGGATTAGGTGATGATCACCTGGTTAGTTTCCAGGTGCTGGGTCAGTGAACATGTCCTGGATTAGGTGATGATCACCTGGTCAGTTTCCAGGTGCTGGGTCAGTGAACATGTCCTGGATTAGGTGATGATCACCTGGTTAGTTTCCAGGTACTGGGTCAGTGAACATGTCCTGGATTAGGTGATGATCACCTGGTCAGTTTCCAGGTACTGGGTCAGTGAACATGTCCTGGGTTAGGTGATGATCACCTGGTTAGTTTCCAGGTACTGGGTCAGTGAACATGTCCTGGATTAGGTGATGATCACCTGGTTAGTTTCCAGGTACTGGGTCAGTGAACATGTCCTGGATTAGGTGATGATCACCTGGTTAGTTTCCAGGTACTGGGTCAGTGAACATGTCCTGGATTAGGTGATGATCACCTGGTCAGTTTCCAGGTGCTGGGTCAGTGAACATGTCCTGGGTTAGGTGATGATCACCTGGTTAGTTTCCAGGTACTGGGTCAGTGAACATGTCCTGGATTAGGTGATGATCACCTGGTCAGTTTCCAGGTGCTGGGTCAGTGAACATGTCCTGTGTTAGGTGATGATCACCTGGTTAGTTTCCAGGTACTGGGTCAGTGAACATGTCCTGGATTAGGTGATGATCACCTGGTCAGTTTCCAGGTGCTGGGTCAGTGAACATGTCCTGGATTAGGTGATGATCACCTGGTCAGTTTCCAGGTACTGGGTCAGTGAACATGTCCTGGGTTAGGTGATGATGAACTGGTTAGTTTCCAGGTACTGGGTCAGTGAACATGTCCTGGATTAGGTGATGATCACCTGGTCAGTTTCCAGGTGCTGGGTCAGTGAACATGTCCTGGATTAGGTGATGATCACCTGGTCAGTTTCCAGGTACTGGGTCAGTGAACATGTCCTGGATTAGGTGATGATCACCTGGTCAGTTTCCAGGTACTGGGTCAGTGAACATGTCCTGGATTAGGTGATGATCACCTGGTCAGTTTCCAGGCACTGGGTCAGTGAACATGTCCTGGGTTAGGTGATGCTCACCTGGTCAGTTTCCAGGTGCTGGGTCAGTGAACATGTCCTGTGTTAGGTGATGATCACCTGGTCAGTTTCCAGGTACTGGGTCAGTGAACATGTCCTGGGTTAGGTGATGCTCACCTGGTCAGTTTCCAGGTGCTGGGTCAGTGAACATGTCCTGTGTTAGGTGATGATCACCTGGTCAGTTTCCAGGTACTGGGTCAGTGAACATGTCCTGGATTAGGTGATGATCACCTGGTCAGTTTCCAGGTGCTGGGTCAGTGTACATGTCCTGGGTTAGGTGATGATCACCTGGTCAGTTTCCAGGTACTGGGTCAGTGTACATGTCCTGGGTTAGGTGATGATCACCTGGTCAGTTTCCAGGTACTGGGTCAGTGAACATGTCCTGGGTTAGGTGATGATCACCTGGTCAGTTTCCAGGTACTGGGTCAGTGTACATGTCCTGGGTTAGGTGATGATCACCTGGTCAGTTTCCAGGTGCTGGGTCAGTGAACATGTCCTGGGTTAGGTGATGATCACCTGGTCAGTTTCCAGGTACTGGGTCAGTGAACATGTCCTGGGTTAGGTGATGATCACCTGGTCAGTTTCCAGGTACTGGGTCAGTGAACATGTCCTGGGTTAGGTGATGATCACCTGGTCAGTTTCCAGGTACTGGGTCAGTGAACATGTCCTGGGTTAAGTGATGTTCACCTGGTCAGTTTCCAGGTGCTGGGTCAGTGAACATGTCCTGGGTTAGGTGATGATCACCTGGTTAGTTTCCAGGTGCTGTGTCAGTGAACATGTCCTGGATTAGGCGATGATCACCTGGTCAGTTTCCAGGTGCTGTGTCAGTGAACATGTCCTGGGTTAGGTGATGATCACCTGGTCAGTTTCCAGGTACTGTGTCAGTGAACATGTCCTGGATTAGGTGATGATCACCTGGTCAGTTTCCAGGTACTGGGTCAGTGAACATGTCCTGGGTTAGGTGATGATCACCTGGTTAGTTTCCAGGTGCTGTGTCAGTGAACATGTCCTGGATTAGGCGATGATCACCTGGTCAGTTTCCAGGTACTGTGTCAGTGAACATGTCCTGGGTTAGGTGATGCTCACCTGGTCAGTTTCCAGGTGCTGGGTCAGTGAACATGTCCTGGGTTAGGTGATGATCACCTGGTCAGTTTCCAGGTGCTGTGTCAGTGAACATGTCCTGGGTTAGGTGATGATCACCTGGTCAGTTTCCAGGTACTGTGTCAGTGAACATGTCCTGGGTTAGGTGATGCTCACCTGGTCAGTTTCCAGGTGCTGGGTCAGTGAACATGTCCTGGGTTAGGTGATGATCACCTGGTCAGTTTCCAGGTGCTGTGTCAGTGAACATGTCCTGGGTTAGGTGATGTTCACCTGGTCAGTTTCCAGGTGCTGTGTCAGTGAACATGTCCTGGGTTAGGTGATGATCACCTGGTCAGTTTCCAGGTGCTGTGTCAGTGAACATGTCCTGGGTTAGGTGATGATCACCTGGTCAGATTCCAGGTGCTGGGTCAGTGAACATGTCCTGGGTTAGGTGATGATCACCTGGTCAGTTTCCAGGTGCTGTGTCAGTGAACATGTCCTGGATTAGGCGATGATCACCTGGTCAGTTTCCAGGTACTGGGTCAGTGAACATGTCCTGGGTTAGGTGATGATCACCTGGTTAGTTTCCAGGTACTGTGTCAGTGAACATGTCCTGGATTAGGTGATGATCACCTGGTCAGTTTCCAGGTGCTGGGTCAGTGAACATGTCCTGGATTAGGTGATGCTCACCTGGTCAGTTTCCAGGTGCTGGGTCAGTGAACATGTCCTGTGTTAGGTGATGATCACCTGGTCAGTTTCCAGGTACTGGGTCAGTGAACATGTCCTGGGTTAGGTGATGATCACCTGGTCAGTTTCCAGGTACTGGGTCAGTGAACATGTCCTGGGTTATGTGATGATCACCTGGTCAGTTTCCAGGTGCTGTGTCAGTGAACATGTCCTGGGTGAGGTGATGATCACCTGGTTAGTTTCCAGGTACTGTGTCAGTGAACATGTCCTGGATTAGGTGATGATCACCTGGTCAGTTTCCAGGTACTGGGTCAGTGAACATGTCCTGGGTTAGGTGATGATCACCTGGTTAGTTTCCAGGTGCTGTGTCAGTGAACATGTCCTGGGTTAGGTGATGATCACCTGGTCAGTTTCCAGGTGCTGGGTCAGTGAACATGTCCTGGGTTAGGTGATGATCACCTGGTCAGTTTCCAGGTGCTGGATCAGTGAACATGTCCTGGGTTAGGTGATGATCACCTGGTCAGTTTCCAGGTACTGTGTCAGTGAACATGTCCTGGGTTAGGTGATGATCACCTGGTCAGTTTCCAGGTGCTGTGTCAGTGAACATGTCCTGGGATAGGTGATGATCACCTGGTTAGTTTCCAGGTGCTGGGTCAGTGAACATGTCCTGGATTAGGTGATGCTCACCTGGTCAGTTTCCAGGTGCTGGATCAGTGAACATGTCCTGGGTTAGGTGATGATCACCTGGTCAGTTTCCAGGTGCTGGGTCAGTGAACATGTCCTGGATTAGGTGATGATCACCTGGTTAGTTTCCAGGTGCTGGGTCAGTGAACATGTCCTGGATTAGGCGATGATCACCTGGTCAGTTTCCAGGTGCTGGGTCAGTGAACATGTCCTGGGTTAGGTGATGATCACCTGGTTAGTTTCCAGGTGCTGGGTCAGTGAACATGTCCTGGGTTAGGTGATGATCAGCTGGTCAGTTTCCAGGTGCTGGGTCAGTGAACATGTCCCGGATTAGGTGATGATCACCTGGTCAGTTTCCAGGTACTTGGTCAGTGAACATGTCCTGGATTAGGTGATGATCACCTGGTCAGTTTCCAGGTGCTGGATCAGTGAACATGTCCTGGGTTAGGTGATGATCACCTGGTCAGTTTCCAGGTACTGTGTCAGTGAACATGTCCTGGGTTAGGTGATGATCACCTGGTTAGTTTCCAGGTGCTGTGTCAGTGAACATGTCCTGGATTAGGTGATGATCACCTGGTCAGTTTCCAGGTGCTGGGTCAGTGAACATGTCCTGGATTAGGTGATGATCACCTGGTCAGTTTCCAGGGGCTGTGTCAGTGAACATGTCCTGGGTTAGGTGATGATCACCTGGTTAGTTTCCAGGTACTGGGTCAGTGAACATGTCCTGGGTTAGGTGATGATCACCTGGTCAGTTTCCAGGTACTGGGTCAGTGAACATGTCCTGGATTAGGTGATGATCACCTGGTCAGTTTCCAGGTACTGGGTCAGTGAACATGTCCTGGGTTAGGCGATGATCACCTGGTCAGTTTCCAGGTACTGGGTCAGTGAACATGTCCTGGATTAGGTGATGATCACCTGGTCAGTTTCCAGGTACTGGGTCAGTGAACATGTCCTGGATTAGGTGATGATCACCTGGTTAGTTTCCAGGTGCTGGGTCAGTGAACATGTCCTGGGTTAGGTGATGATCACCTGGTCAGTTTCCAGGTGCTGTGTCAGTGAACATGTCCTGGGTTAGGTGATGATCACCTGGTTAGTTTCCAGGTGCTGGGTCAGTGAACATGTCCTGGGTTAGGCGATGATCACCTGGTCAGTTTCCAGGTACTGGGTCAGTGAACATGTCCTGGATTAGGTGATGATCACCTGGTCAGTTTCCAGGTGCTGGGTCAGTGAACATGTCCTGGGTTAGGTGATGATTACCTGGTCAGTTTCCAGGTGCTGGGTCAGTGAACATGTCCTGGGTTAGGTGATGATCACCTGGTTAGTTTCCAGGTGCTGGGTCAGTGAACATGTCCTGGGTTAGGTGATGATTACCTGGTCAGTTTCCAGGTGCTGGGTCAGTGAACATGTCCTGGGTTAGGTGATGATTACCTGGTCAGTTTCCAGGTGCTGGGTCAGTGAACATGTCCTGGGTTAGGTGATGATCACCTGGTCAGTTTCCAGGTGCTGTGTCAGTGAACATGTCCTGGGTTAGGTGATGATCACCTGGTTAGTTTCCAGGTACTGGGTCAGTGAACATGTCCTGGGTTAGGTGATGATCACCTGGTCAGTTTCCAGGTGCTGTGTCAGTGAACATGTCCTGGGTTAGGTGATGATCACCTGGTCAGTTTCCAGGTGCTGGGTCAGTGAACATGTCCTGGGTTAGGTGATGATCACCTGGTCAGTTTCCAGGTACTGTGTCAGTGAACATGTCCTGGGTTAGGTGATGATCACTTGGTCAGTTTCCAGGTACTGTGTCAGTGAACATGTCCTGGATTAGGTGATGATCACCTGGTTAGTTTCCAGGTACTGGGTCAGTGAACATGTCCTGGGTTAGGTGATGATCACCTGGTCAGTTTCCAGGTGCTGTGTCAGTGAACATGTCCTGGGTTAGGTGATGATCACCTGGTCAGTTTCCAGGTGCTGGGTCAGTGAACATGTCCTGGGTTAGGTGATGATCACCTGGTCAGTTTCCAGGTACTGTGTCAGTGAACATGTCCTGGGTTAGGTGATGATCACTTGGTCAGTTTCCAGGTGCTGTGTCAGTGAACATGTCCTGGGTTAGGTGATGATCACCTGGTTAGTTTCCAGGTACTCGGTCAGTGAACATGTCCTGGATTAGGTGATGATCACCTGGTCAGTTTCCAGGTGCTGGGTCAGTGAACATGTCCTGGGTTAGGTGATGATCACCTGGTTAGTTTCCAGGTACTCGGTCAGTGAACATGTCCTGGATTAGGTGATGATCACCTGGTCAGTTTCCAGGTGCTGGGTCAGTGAACATGTCCTGGATTAGGTGATGATCACCTGGTCAGTTTCCAGGTGCTGTGTCAGTGAACATGTCCTGGATTAGGTGATGATCACCTGGTCAGTTTCCAGGTACTGGGTCAGTGAACATGTCCTGGGTTAGGTGATGATCACCTGGTCAGTTTCCAGGTACTGGGTCAGTGAACATGTCCTGGATTAGGTGATAATCACCTGGTTAGTTTCCAGGTGCTGGGTCAGTGAACATGTCCTGTGTTAGGTGATGATCACCTGGTCAGTTTCCAGGTGCTGTGTCAGTGAACATGTCCTGGGTTAGGTGATAATCACCTGGTCAGTTTCCAGGTGCTGGGTCAGTGAACATGTCCTGTGTTAGGTGATGATCACCTGGTCAGTTTCCAGGTGCTGTGTCAGTGAACATGTCCTGTGTTAGGTGATAATCACCTGGTCAGTTTCCAGGTGCTGGGTCAGTGAACATGTCCTGTGTTAGGTGATGATCACCTGGTCAGTTTCCAGGTGCTGTGTCAGTGAACATGTCCTGGGTTAGGTGATAATCACCTGGTCAGTTTCCAGGTGCTGGGTCAGTGAACATGTCCTGGGTTAGGTGATGATCACCTGGTCAGTTTCCAGGTATTGGGTCAGTGAACATGTCCTGGGTTAGGTGATGATCACCTGGTTAGTTTCCAGGTGCTGGGTCAGTGAACATGTCCTGGATTAGGTGATGATCACCTGGTCAGTTTCCAGGTATTGGGTCAGTGAACATGTCCTGGGTTAGGTGATGATCACCTGGTCAGTTTCCAGGTGCTGGGTCAGTGAACATGTCCTGGGTTAGGTGATGATCACCTGGTCAGTTTCCAGGTGCTGGGTCAGTGAACATGTCCTGGGTTAGGTGATGATCACCTGGTCAGATTCCAGGTGCTGTGTCAGTGAACATGTCCTGGGTTGGGTGATGCTCACCTGGTCAGTTTCCAGGTGCTGGGTCAGTGAACATGTCCTGGGTTAGGTGATGCACACCTGGTCAGATTCCAGGTGCTGTGTCAGTGAACATGTCCTGGATTAGGTGATGATCACCTGGTCAGATTCCAGGTGCTGGGTCAGTGAACATGTCCTGGGTTAGGTGATGCACACCTGGTCAGATTCCAGGTGCTGTGTCAGAGAACATGTCCTGGATTAGGTGATGATCACCTGGTCAGATTCCAGGTGCTGTGTCAGTGAACATGTCCTGGATTAGGTGATGATCACCTGGTTAGTTTCCAGGTACTGGGTCAGTGAACATGTCCTGGGTTAGGTGATGATCACCTGGTCAGTTTCCAGGTATTGGGTCAGTGAACATGTCCTGGGTTAGGTGATGATCACCTGGTCAGTTTCCAGGTACTGGGTCAGTGAACATGTCCTGGGTTAGGTGATGATCACCTGGTCAGTTTCCAGGTGCTGGGTCAGTGAACATGTCCTGGGTTAGGTGATGTTCACCTGGTCAGTTTCCAGGTGCTGTGTCAGTGAACATGTCCTGGATTAGGTGATGATCACCTGGTCAGATTCCAGGTGCTGTGTCAGTGAACATGTCCTGGGTTAGGTGATGATCACCTGGTCAGTTTCCAGGTGCTAGGTCAGTGAACATGTCCTGGGTTAGGTGATGATCACCTGGTCAGTTTCCAGGTGCTGGGTCAGTGAACATGTCCTGGGTTAGGTGATGATCACCTGGTTAGTTTCCAGGTACTGGGTCAGTGAACATGTCCTGGATTAGGTGATGATCACCTGGTCAGTTTCCAGGTGCTGTGTCAGTGAACATGTCCTGGGTTAGGTGATGATCACCTGGTCAGTTTCCAGGTACTGGGTCAGTGAACATGTCCTGGATTAGGTGATGATCACCTGGTCAGTTTCCAGGTGCTGGGTCAGTGAACATGTCCTGGATTAGGCGATGATCACCTGGTCAGTTTCCAGGTGCTGGGTCAGTGAACATGTCCTGGGTTAGGTGATGATCACCTGGTCAGTTTCCAGGTGCTGGGTCAGTGAACATGTCCTGGATTAGGTGATGATCACCTGGTCAGTTTCCAGGTGCTGGGTCAGTGAACATGTCCTGTGTTAGGAGATGATCACCTGGTTAGTTTCCAGGTGCGGGGTCAGTGAACATGTCCTGGATTAGGTGATGTTCACCTGGTCAGTTTCCAGGTGCTGTTACAGTGAACATGTCCTGGGTTAGGTGATGATCAGCTGGTCAGTTTCCAGGTGCTGGGTCAGTGAACATGTCCTGGGTTAGGTGATGATCACCTGGTTAGTTTCCAGGTGCTGGGTCAGTGAACATGTCCTGGGTTAGGTGATGATCAGCTGGTCAGTTTCCAGGTGCTGGGTCAGTGAACATGTCCTGGATTAGGTGATGATCACCTGGTTAGTTTCCAGGTACTGTGTCAGTGAACATGTCCTGGGTTAGGTGATGCCCACCTGGTTAGTTTCCAGGTACTGGGTCAGTGAACATGTCCTGGATTAGGTGATGATCACCTGGTTAGTTTCCAGGTACTGGGTCAGTGAACATGTCCTGGGTTAGGTGATGATCACCTGGTTAGTTTCCAGGTACTGTGTCAGTGAACATGTCCTGGGTTAGGTGATGCCCACCTGGTTAGTTTCCAGGTGCTGTGTCAGTGAACATGTCCTGGGTTAGGTGATGATCACCTGGTTAGTTTCCAGGTGCTGGGTCAGTGAACATGTCCTGGGTTAGGTGATGCTCACCTGGTCAGTTTCCAGGTGCTGGGTCAGTGAACATGTCCTGGGTTAGGTGATGATCACCTGGTCAGTTTCCAGGTGCTGGGTCAGTGAACATGTCCTGGGTTAGGTGATGCCCACCTGGTCAGTTTCCAGGTGCTGCGTCAGTGAACATGTCCTGGATTAGGTGATGATCACCTGGTTAGTTTCCAGGTGCTGGGTCAGTGAACATGTCCTGGATTAGGTGATGATCACCTGGTTAGTTTCCAGGTGCTGGGTCAGTGAACATGTCCTGGGTTAGGTGATGCCCACCTGGTTAGTTTCCAGGTGCTGTGTCAGTGAACATGTCCTGGGTTAGGTGATGATCACCTGGTTAGTTTCCAGGTGCTGGGTCAGTGAACATGTCCTGGGTTAGGTGATGCTCACCTGGTCAGTTTCCAGGTGCTGGGTCAGTGAACATGTCCTGGGTTAGGCGATGATCACCTGGTCAGATTCCAGGTACTGTGTCAGTGAACATGTCCTGGGTTAGGTGATGATCACCTGGTCAGTTTCCAGGTGCTGTGTCAGTGAACATGTCCTGGATTAGGCGATGATCACCTGGTCAGTTTCCAGGTACTGGGTCAGTGAACATGTCCTGGATTAGGTGATGATCACCTGGTCAG
This sequence comes from Heterodontus francisci, assembly GCF_036365525.1. Taxonomy (NCBI): domain Eukaryota; kingdom Metazoa; phylum Chordata; class Chondrichthyes; order Heterodontiformes; family Heterodontidae; genus Heterodontus; species Heterodontus francisci. Next base: position 5,358 of record NW_027140768.1, on the reverse strand, counting down.
TTTCCAGGTACTGGGTCAGTGAACATGTCCTGGGTTAGGTGATGATGAACTGGTTAGTTTCCAGGTGCTGGGTCAGTGAACATGTCCTGGGTTAGGTGATGATCACCTGGTCAGTTTCCAGGTGCTGTGTCAGTGAACATGTCCTGGGTTAGGTGATGATCACCTGGTCAGTTTCCAGGTGCTGTGTCAGTGAACATGTCCTGGATTAGGCGATGATCACCTGGTCAGTTTCCAGGTACTGGGTCAGTGAACATGTCCTGGGTTAGGTGATGATCACCTGGTCAGTTTCCAGGTGCTGGGTCAGTGAACATGTCCTGGGTTAGGTGATGATCACCTGGTCAGTTTCCAGGTGCTGGGTCAGTGAACATGTCCTGTGTTAGGCGATGATCACCTGGTCAGTTTCCAGGTGCTGGGTCAGTGAACATGTCCTGGGTTAGGTGATGATCACCTGGTTAGTTTCCAGGTGCTGGGTCAGTGAACATGTCCTGGGTTAGGTGATGATCACCTGGTCAGTTTCCAGGTACTGGGTCAGTGAACATGTCCTGGGTTAGGTGATGATCACCTGGTCAGTTTCCAGGTGCTGGGTCAGTGAACATGTCCTGGGTTAGGTGATGATCACCTGGTCAGTTTCCAGGTACTGGGTCAGTGAACATGTCCTGGGTTAGGCGATGATCACCTGGTCAGTTTCCAGGTGCTGGGTCAGTGAACATGTCCTGGGTTAGGTGATGATCACCTGGTCAGTTTCCAGGTGCTGTGTCAGTGAACATGTCCTGGGTTAGGTGATGATCACCTGGTTAGTTTCCAGGTGCTGGGTCAGTGAACATGTCCTGGGTTAGGTGATGATCACCTGGTTAGTTTCCAGGTGCTGGGTCAGTGAACATGTCCTGGGTTAGGTGATGATCACCTGGTCAGTTTCCAGGTGCTGTGTCAGTGAACATGTCCTGGGTTAGGTGATGATCACCTGGTTAGTTTCCAGGTGCTGGGTCAGTGAACATGTCCTGGGTTAGGTGATGATCACCTGGTTAGTTTCCAGGTGCTGGGTCAGTGAACATGTCCTGGGTTAGGTGATGCTCACCTGGTTAGTTTCCAGGTACTTGGTCAGTGAACATGTCCTGGGTTAGGTGATGATCACCTGGTTAGTTTCCAGGTACTGTGTCAGTGAACATGTCCTGGGTTAGGTGATGCTCACCTGGTTAGTTTCCAGGTGCTGTGTCAGTGAACATGTCCTGGGTTAGGTGATGCTCACCTGGTTAGTTTCCAGGTGCTGTGTCAGTGAACATGTCCTGGGTTAGGTGATGATCACCTGGTTAGTTTCCAGGTGCTGGGTCAGTGAACATGTCCTGGATTAGGTGATGATCACCTGGTCAGTTTCCAGGTACTGTGTCAGTGAACATGTCCTGGGTTAGGTGATGCTCACCTGGTTAGTTTCCAGGTGCTGTGTCAGTGAACATGTCCTGGGTTAGGTGATGATCACCTGGTTAGTTTCCAGGTGCTGGGTCAGTGAACATGTCCTGGATTAGGTGATGATCACCTGGTCCGTTTCCAGGTACTTGGTCAGTGAACATGTCCTGGGTTAGGTGATGATCACCTGGTTAGTTTCCAGGTGCTGGGTCAGTGAACATGTCCTGGATTAGGTGATGATCACCTGGTCCGTTTCCAGGTACTTGGTCAGTGAACATGTCCTGGGTTAGGTGATGATCACCTGGTTAGTTTCCAGGTGCTGGGTCAGTGAACATGTCCTGGATTAGGTGATGATCACCTGGTCAGTTTCCAGGTGCTGTGTCAGTGAACATGTCCTGGGTTAGGTGATGATCACCTGGTCAGTTTCCAGGTGCTGTGTCAGTGAACATGTCCCGGATTAGGTGATGTACACCTGGTCAGTTTCCAGGTGCTGGGTCAGTGAACATGTCCTGGGTTAGGTGATGATCACCTGGTCAGTTTCCAGGTGCTGTGTCAGTGAACATGTCCTGGGTTAGGTGATGATCACCTGGTCAGTTTCCAGGTGCTGTGTCAGTGAACATGTCCTGGGTTAGGTGATGATCACCTGGTCAGTTTCCAGGTACTGGGTCAGTGAACATGTCCTGGGTGAGGTGATAATCACCTGGTCAGTTTCCAGGTGCTGGGTCAGTGAACATGTCCTGGGTTAGGTGATGATCACCTGGTAAGTTTCCAGGTGCTGTGTCATTGAACATGTCCTGGGTTAGGTGATGATCACCTGGTCAGTTTCCAGGTGCTGTGTCAGTGAACATGTCCTGGGTTAGGTGATGATCACCTGGTCAGTTTCCAGGTACTGGGTCAGTGAACATGTCCTGGGTTAGGTGATGATCACCTGGTCAGTTTCCAGGTGCTGGGTCAGTGAACATGTCCTGGGTTAGGTGATGATCACCTGGTCAGTTTCCAGGTACTGGGTCAGTGAACATGTCCTGGGTTAGGTGATGATCACCTGGTCAGTTTCCAGGTACTGGGTCAGTGAACATGTCCTGGGTTAGGTGATGATCACCTGGTCAGTTTCCAGGTACTGGGTCAGTGAACATGTCCTGGATTAGGTGATGATCACCTGGTCAGTTTCCAGGTGCTGGGTCAGTGAACATGTCCTGGGTTAGGTGATGATCACCTGGTCAGTTTCCAGGTACTGGGTCAGTGAACATGTCCTGGGTTAGGTGATGATCACCTGGTCAGTTTCCAGGTGCTGGGTCAGTGAACATGTCCTGGGTTAGGTGATGATCACCTGGTCAGTTTCCAGGTGCTGGGTCAGTGAACATGTCCTGGGTTAGGTGATGATCACCTGGTCAGTTTCCAGGTACTGGGTCAGTGAACATGTCCTGGGTTAGGTGATGATCACCTGGTCAGTTTCCAGGTGCTGGGTCAGTGAACATGTCCTGGGTTAGGTGATGATCACCTGGTCAGTTTCCAGGTACTGGGTCAGTGAACATGTCCTGGATTAGGTGATGATCACCTGGTCAGTTTCCAGGTGCTGTGTCAGTGAACATGTCCTGGGTTAGGTGATGATCACCTGGTCAGTTTCTGGAACTGTTCCAGAGTTGAGGTGTTTGGTCGGTCCTCCAGTATATTCTCTAATTCATAATCAGTATATGTACTTAACTGGAAAATGTATAATTCACAAACCACTGACCACCTCCAGGCGCGTATCCATTGTCTCTCGAGATAAGGAGGCCCAAAAAGAAAAAAAGAGTTATTCAATGATTGGTCTAGTGTAATTTTGTATGTTTGTATTATTGTAAGGATTATACAAAGAGTGTCCAAATAGACAGAAGGTGTAGAAGATTTCAAAAGGCACAAAGACAAGTGATTTCACCCACAGCTGCAGATATTTATTACCATGAATTTTACCCAAGGGAAAAACCGGGTCATATAAATGACACATTGTAAACTACTGTTCAGACACTGTGAGGTATCATATCTTACTTGTGCAGAATAAAGTTTAATCACTGCCATCAATTTGGGCCGATGTCGACTCAATGTAATTAATTAACTGTAATTAATCAAATGCAGGACTGAACCATGACAGAGGGTGCAGTCACTCTGGGTTCAGCATGAATTATTCAATAATTTAAACTTAATCACATCAGAGAACATTGTTTCCAAATTCTTGAAGGAAACCTCAATGGCGGCCGTGGTACCCAGCATTCCAAGCGGGAATGAATATGCCGTACACACTCAACAGGAGGCCACCGCGCAGGCGCAAATCCAGCCGCACAGAGACACTGCGCATGCTCCAGAGACAGGCGGCCATTGCGGTGGAAGGCGGTTAAAGTCGGTGACGCACATAAGACTAATGTAGCCGGCGAGCGGGGAGGAGGCTTCAGAAGGACTTGGTGTAGCCCGCAAACGCGAATAAGAATGTCAATGTCCCGCTTTGGTAACTCAGGCTCCTTTCACCTGCGAAGAGAATCCGGGGAAGGAAAAAGAGGCGGGAAGATTCAGATCGCCGCCATTTTGCTGCTGGGGCAACAGAGCGCATGCGCAATATCCTGGTGATGTCAGTGAGTGGGCGTGGCTTCGGAATCCTCTGTGTTGAGTTGGAGCTGAAACAGCACAGGCTGGGGATGGAGGCTGGGATCTTCCTGTGCTCACTCAGCACAGGCTGGGGATGGAGGCTGGGATCTTCCTGTGCTCACTCAGCACAGGCTGGGGATGGAGGCTGGGATCTTCCTGTGCTCACTCAGCACAGGCTGGGTATGGAGGCTGGGATCTTCCTGTGCTCACTCAGCACAGGCTGGGATCTTCCTGTGCTCACTCAGCACTGGCTGAGGATGGAGGCTGGGATCTTCCTGTGCTCACTCAGCACAGGCTGGGGATGGAGGCTGGGATCTTCCTGTGCTCACTCAGCACAGGCTGGGAATGGAGGCTGGGATCTTCCTGTGCTCACTCAGCACAGGCTGGGGATGGAGGCTGGGATCTTCCTGTGCTCACTCAGCACAAGCTGGGGATGGAGGCTGGGATCTTCCTGTGCTCACTCAGCACAGGCTGGGTATGGAGGCTGGGATCTTCCTGTGCTCACTCAGCACAGGCTGGGATCTTCCTGTGCTCACTCAGCACTGGCTGAGGATGGAGGCTGGGATCTTCCTGTGCTCACTCAGCACAGGCTGGGGATGGAGGCTGGGATCTTCCTGTGCTCACTCAGCACAGGCTGGGAATGGAGGCTGGGATCTTCCTGTGCTCACTCAGCACAGGCTGGGGATGGAGGCTGGGATCTTCCTGTGCTCACTCAGCACAGGCTGGGATCTTCCTGTGCTCACTCAGCACAGGCTGGGGATGGAGGCTGGGATCTTCCTGTGCTCACTCAGCGCAGGCTGGGGATGGAGGCTGGGATCTTCCTGTGCTCACTCAGCGCAGGCTGGGGATGGAGGCTGGGATCTTCCTGTGCTCACTCAGCACAGGCTGGGGATGGAGGCTGGGATCTTCCTGTGCTCACTCAGCACAGGCTGGGGATGGAGGCTGGGATCTTCCTGTGCTCACTCAGCGCAGGCTGGGGATGGAGGCTGGGATCTTCCTGTGCTCACTCAGCGCAGGCTGGGGATGGAGGCTGGGTTCTTCCTGTGCTCACTCAGCGCAGGCTGGGAATGGAGGCTGGGATCTTCCTGTGCTCACTCAGCACAGGCTGGGGATGGAGGCTGGGATCTTCCTGTGCTCACTCAGCACAGGCTGGGGATGGAGGCTGGGATCTTCCTGTGCTCACTCAGCACAGGCTGGGGATGGAGGCTGGGATCTTCCTGTGCTCACTCAGCACTGGCTGGGGATGGAGGCTGGGATCTTCCTGTGCTCACTCAGCACAGGCTGGGGATGGAGGCTGGGATCTTCCTGTGCTCACTCAGCACAGGCTGGGGATGGAGGCTG